>NC_137902.1:18577387-19236751 GCF_963455335.1 Martes martes
CAGGGCTGGCGGCTGTCACTTTCACCTTGTCTTTAAAGTCCCATGCAGCTCAGGCTTTTATGAAAGTATATCTTGGCAGTTTGCAACTGTCTCACGCTAAAATTAAGAAGTCAAGAGGCTTATTTCATAGAAGCTCAAATTCCTGGCAACAACCTGTACCTTGTCTATTAGGAGAAATGAGTGGGTCTATATATGATTTGGGGCCTCTGCAGAGGTTTGGTTTAGATTGTCTCCAACACCCCGAGAAGGTACATTTTCCAAGCCCAAGAATTTATCAGCATTACCTACATCTGCAAACCTGTCATTTACATAGGCTGTATATTCCTTTGGAAAAAAAAATAAAACTCTGCTCTGTAGCTAGAAATTTCCTTTGACTTGATCGTGGCTGTGGGCTGAACTGATGTGACAAAGGGGGTTGCTAGAGAGACCCTATTATAAAGGTGTGGTAATAATTGCTTTCCAGAGGAAGTAACTGAATACGTTCCAGTCTTGTTGCAAATATACAGCTGATGAAATATACATGTGGTTGCAATGGAAGAACAGCTCAAATTTGCTTAGGGTTTTAAACAACGAATTCAATTTAGTTCAACTTCTCCCCCTCCCCCTCATAATAAGAAGCTCATAGACTATTTCAGTGTCTTGCTTCCCAAAGACAAGACATATATACATTGTGCATACGTTTGTCTATATGTGCATATGCTGCCCACACTGTTCCATTTTAAATCTCTACTTTGCTCTGCTTAGGAGCAAGATAAACCACCAGGTAATAACTCCTAGGCAAGACAGGAGAGCATGGCACTTATTTTGAAAACATCAGTAAGTCCCCAGGAAGCTGCCCTGCAGGGAAGGCTCAGAAACGCTTCTCCCACCACCCTATTAGTCTCACCTTCTTGCGCCCAGGGAAGACACAACAAAATAGCAGAGACCATACAATTCTGCCCCCAGAAGCAGCTCCCCTCCCCAAACACACAAAGTTCTACAACTAGCTTCTGCAAGGGGGAATAACATACATCAGCATTTCCCAAATATGTTCATCCCACGACCTCTTTTGATGAATCATAAGATTAATGTTTTGTGAATCAGTTTGGGAATCATTGCTTCACTAAAGATGCCTTGGCTAAGAGAATAATTGAGAAGAGAGAGGCCATCCTGGTATTTTCTTACCTCTCATTATTTGGCAATCTTTACTGGCTCCTGGATCTTCACTGTCAGCAGAGGCATAGGGATTTTTCAAGAGCTAAAACAAGGTCTCCTAGGGGATTCAAATTCCCTAGGAAATAATTCCAAGACCGAATGGTCTCCCAGAGATAGAGGCTAGAATACTCCCTCATTGGGGTCCCCATAGCTAGGACGCACTACTATACAACAGTAGATCCATGCCTGAGTACGTGTTGGATTTCTTGGTAGTAGATACACCAGATTGTGAGAGAGGACCCCCATCAGCCATCCTTCCCCCTCCAGAGCTCTAACAGGCACGCATCCCTGGGCCTGAAGCATAAGTAATAACTTCCTTCTCATTGCCCAAATGTGACCCAGGGCAGGCAAGGGGAACCACTTAACCTGCGATTCTCACCATTCCTGGAGGGACAGCTAGTCTCTGCACTGGGAGAAACCTTATCAGGAGGCCTATGGCAGAAACCTAACACCTTTCATACCCTTGGAGAATTGAATGGTAAAGTACCAAATAGGTACTTTTGAATACAGAAGTACTCAAATACTAAAAAAAAATAGGTACAGAAGAAGCTTGCCTTCTTTCCAAGGGTTCTTCCCAGACCAGCTACTATGTGCTTCAAATCCTCGGCCATTCACACCAATTCTTTGGTTGACTTAAATTTTGATTCTGCATCTACCAGGGCCCCAAATCCCAGGAACAACAGCAGAAGGTTAGGACTTCCCAAGGCTAGTTACCAACTGGATCCATTCATTCCCTTGCCCCTTCAGGGACAGGATCAATGCTAAATGTAGAGATTAGGGGATTACCATTCAATTCAAAACTGGTCCACCCAGGTTAAACTAACTGAGTTAACAAAGGCATTTAACAAAAGAAAAGTTTGAAGTCTAGAAAATGTGTCTATTAAATTGGGTGAGATTTAAAAGAGAAAACATCAACCTGGGGGGGGGGGGGGGGAAGTTCCTGGAAGCAAGTACATTCAATTAACTGATACAGCTATATCATATTTTTCCTCTTTCCATGAGGCAAAACTAACTCAGAACAGAACGTAGCCATTTAAGTAATGATTGCAAAAGAACAGTATTAAAAAGTTAAATTTGAAGAGCGCTTCTCGGGGTAAAGCACTCTGCAAAGCCTTCTATGGTTGTCCGTGGAACCTTATCCTACTCTACAGATGAAAAACTGAGGTTTACAGAAGTTAAGGGACCTGCTGAAGATCACCCAGTTATGAAGTAACGAACCTGGGATTTGAACCCAACTATGTTTGAATCCGGAGTCAAAATTCCCAACCAGTACATTCAGTAATATACAGGCTCTAACGTCCTCCTGACCTGCAGCATTGAGGAGACCCCAAACTAACTTCTCACGCAGCTAGTGATTATTATGTGCCTGCCGTGTTCCCAACACTACTTGGGTTCCCTCCCTGTATCATCACTGAATCCTCACCGTGGTGCTCCGAGATGGGCCATATCTCCATTTTATGTAGAGATAACTGGGGCTTAGAAAGGTTACATGTCCCATGTCATACTGTTAGCAAGTGGCAAGCTTGGCCAGTGACCCACCCCAAGCCATGCTACTCTTAAGGCCATAACGTTAGCTACCTTTGTACTAAAAGTTTCCTTTACACATTTGGAAAAACATGAGTTGTACGGAACTGTCTGGGTATGCTGACAATCATGACAAGCTTCCCTCTGCAAATCTCCAGAGTAATCTCTTTGACCCCCAGTTTTGAAAACCAAGCAGCTGGCCCCAAGCAACCAGCACCGACTCAATATGGCGTCCATCATGCTGAAAACTTTCAAGGGAACATTGGTGGCAAACGTTCCTCAAGTTATAAAATTTCCCTCGAGTGGTGTCACAAAACATGGAGGGTTTTATGCAAGCCTGGGCCTTTCTCCAGCTCCTCTTCCCAGGGCTCCTGTTTGGATTCCTCTACTTAGGAGCCGTCAGCTTGTAGAGCAGGGGTAAGGAGCTCTGCAGAAAGCTGCGGTAGCAGGTGCCAATTGTTTCAGCCACTAACAGATGTGTGCCTTCCCCACTTCCCTCCCCTCAGCACCCAATATACTATGGACTGAAAATCCTTCTCTCCAGCTCCCACTGTTAATAACACAGGGTAGCTCAGGATCCAAGCTTGAGGCCCAAGTGGACGCCTAGCGAAGACTTTGGTGAGTTTTCTAAGAACTTCTTCTTCATCTGCCTGCTGGACAAGTGTCAGCAACTCTCGCACAATCCTAGGCTTTTACCTCAGAGGACAGCCTCACGTTAAGTTTGATCTAGCTCATTTTCCATTCTGTGCTTTGCCATTATCAAGTATTCAAGTGGAACTAATGAATGTTTTTTACTTCCCTTGAACATAAAGAGTCTTGAAGAAATCGAACCTCCAGAGCCTGCTAACTTAAGGGAATGAGTCTAGTCTTCGAGAAAATGAGTTTGCTATCCCCACCCCCCCCCAAAACAGTTCTCGGCTCTTTGTGCCCACCTAAAAGGATAATAATATCTTCACCATTACTATGCCAGCAAGAAAAATGTTTCTTTCCCCAGGAGGCAGAAACACGTTTTCTGACGGAGCCTAGGAGACAAAATGTTAAATTGGAATTCATTTTCCTTAGAATATCTTTAAAATACCTGGGATTTGCCCCTGAGTTCTGTGCAGTCTGCAGTTCCCCCCAAAAAGCTCATTTATTTTTCATGCTGACTAGAACTAGAGTTTGATTTTTCTCCAGTCCCATTTCTATCTCCCCTGGAAACTTCCAGAGGAAGGACCCTGATACCTAAGGGAAGAGCAGCTTGGAAGGGCAGGCTATCAAGCAGAGCCTGCAGTGGTTTCCTGAGGAAGGTGACATTGGTCGGCGCGTCCCAGTGATGGTTCTCCTTTTCCTTTCCTGAGGTTCCCCAGATGGAGCAAGTCCCTGAGCGGTTCTAGGGAGAGCTCTCTCGGCATCTGCTTGTAACGCTTCATCACACCATTTCACAGCTGTGTGAGGAAGAAACCCAATGTGGGGCGGGATGAAGCTGACACACCTTCTGCCAGCGTAGTCCACAACTAAGGGGAACAAAATGAGAGCCATAACAAGGCTCTCGTCAAAACTATTAGAGCATCCGAGTCCTGAACCAAAAAGATTCTCATGACATGAGCCCTAAAGACAAAAAGGAAACATTTCCCATACTTCCTTACCTGAGCCCCAAACCACCCCCCCAAAACTGTGGGGTTACCTTCTCCTAAACTCTGGAGAATTCTGAAAGAACAAGGATGGAGCCTATGTGAGGTTGAGAATTCAATCTGCCAGCATCAGATAGTCCAAACAGGCTAATAAAATATGAAACTGCTCTTATAAACGAGGGCAGCAGTAGCTACAACTGGACCAAGGCCCTGGCGCTGTAGCGAATGCTGCCTCAATGGACACAGCAGCCCAGGCCCCCAGGGTCCCGCCTGATGATCTGTCCAGGTGCAGCTCCTTCTCATTGCTCTCTTGGTCATGTAGACTCAATTTATGCCCTCACATCCGCACCCATTCTTAATCTGTTCATGTTCAGCAACACTTCCCAACCTCAGAGAACCGAGCATTATCTGTCGACAGAGATCCTCTGCCCACAGCCCAGCCCATCAATACCTCAAGATCACCGAACACAAACCCGTATGGGGGCCATTCAAGGTTTTAAGTAGAGGAGGAATGCCAACACACTGGACTGTTAGGAAGGTCACACTGACCTCAATGCAATGAATGGAAGAAGAAAGAGAAAACTTCTTAGAGGTTGATATATTAACCTAGGCAAAATATAATAGACTAGATGAGAGTAATGAAAGAGGAACGAGGGAGAAGATGGTGGTTTTAAGAAATATTTAGGCACTAGGATAAATAAGATGTTGGCATGGAAGATGTACCTTATGTGGAGAAATAAAGAAGTGAATGTCAAAGATAACCCCTGGTTTCATATATATATATAATATTTTTATATATCTGGCTGGACAATACCTGGCATGGTGGCAAATACTGAGTTGGAACACCAGAGAAGAAGCCAATTTGAGGGAAAAAGATGTCAAATTCAATTTTCTATGAATAGAGTTTGGAGACTTTGTGGGACATTATCTGGAAACATTAAGTGGACAGTTGGATATAGATCTGGAACTCCAGAGATACATCTGAACTCAATATAAAAATGTTGGAGATTTTTTTTAAAGATTTTATTTATTTCTTTGAGAGAGAGAGAGAACATGAGAGAGGAGAGGTCAGAGGGAGAAGCAGACTCTCCACCAAGCAGGGATCCTGATGTGGGACCCAATCCCAGGACTCCAGGAACATGACCTGAATCAAAGGCAATTGCTTAAACAACCGAGCCACCCAGATGCCCCCCAAAATGTTGGACTTTTTAAGCACAGGTGGGATCAAAGGTGTGTGGCCAAGTATGAATGCTCCAAATCAAGGGAGATCCAAGGAAAGAACTCTGATGCACCCAAGACTTCATACCTTAGAATACAGTTTCTGAAAGTGATTAATAAGCAGTGGGGAGACAGAAAGGAGGTGCACACAGAGGAATGTTGGGAAACCCCAACGAAGAATGGCCCATGGTGTCTCATAACACAAGATCACATAATATTAGACTCTGAAAATGGTCTACAGGATTTAATGACAAAGAGATCTTAGGGGACCTTCATCTGGCTAGATTTTTGTGGCAGAGAATGAGCGAAAGTGACGCTAGTTTAAGGTGGGCTGAGGACAGACTAGAAGGTGATGAACTGGAAGAATGAATGGATACAACTCTTTGAGAAGTCTGGCTGTGAAGGGAAAGAAAAACCAGGGAGGGTGGGCTGAGGACACCATGGAGAGTTTTATTTTTGTTATTAAGATGGAGAGTTTTATTTTTGTTATTTCAATGCTGACTGCAATGAGCCAAATGAGACGAGAAAGGAGATAACGGGTAGATGAAGATCCCCAAGGAAGCAGGTGGAGGGGACCTGGGATCCAAGGCATGAGCACCTCTTTCTTGGAGAGAGAGGGGTACAAAGGTAAAAACCCACAGAGCTCTAAGGAAGTGGGTTGAATGAGTGGCTGGAACTTAGGGAGTTCCTGCCAACCCTGCATCAGATGCCAGCAGTAGCACACTCTCATCCCACCATTTTATCATCTAAAAGAAGAAATAAATTTGTTCTATCAGGAAAACTGGAACATATTGGTGGGTGTTAGGAGGAGGCAGATTTTGAGTCAAAAGAAGAAAAAAAATTCTAACAACTGGAGCTGTCCAGCAACAGCACAGCGGCTATGGTGAGCTGTCACAGGCAGTGTTCAAGCAGAGAACAGAATGCTGTAGCCTTCCTGGCCAATCTCAATGAACCTTGTACTGGAAAGAAGTTTGAGCTACAGAGTGTCTGAAGACCCTTTCAACTATAAACTACTTCTGCCTTCAAGGTAGCCCCTCATTCCCAGGAATCCTGGAATTGGCTCCTGTCTTGCCAGTGAGAGATCCTGGAGGTTCTTGGACCACCAAGTGCTAGAACTGCCATTTGCAGACATGCCCCAAGGGGGTGTTCAGGAGAAAAAACATGACTGCTAATAACCAACTCCATTTCCTATAATTTCACTGTTGGAACTTAATCCTGTGAAGCTTTGCTGACCCCCAAGAATTCCCTGTGAAAATATGAACATACTGAGAAGACTTCCCATTTTCCATTGGCATTAGCCAATATCTGAGAGCAGACCTTTGTGGGAATGGGCAGTCCATTGTCATGGCTGAGATCTAGATTCTAGTATCCTTCTGCTGGAGTTTGCATCCTACTCCCTCAGTTCCAATATGTTGACCTTTGGTGAGTTATTGAAACTTTCTATGCCTATTGAAGAGGGTCAAAAATCCAGTACTTAAAAAAAAAAAAATCCAGTACTTAGAAAATTGCCCAACACATAGTAATCACTCAATAAATAGTCATTAAACCCACAGATGGGGCAGCAATGATGGGAAACTGGGACAGAGTACAGTCATGGTTGATAAGAAAATACTGAAGAAATAACATTTGCTTCATAATCCTCCAACAAAATTTATAACTTAAAATGTGCCCAAATACCAACCTTTCAGAAGATCTTTCAAGTTAAAATTATTAACTCTCCAGAAAACACAAATGTATTTGTATTTCCAATGAAGAAGCATTCTGACCTATAAAGAGCAGCTGAGAAAATGGATTCAGGTTCCTCTTCATCTTGCTTTAGGGGGATCATTTCAGCTTGGCTACAGATGCTGTATGATTTCTCCCCAAATCATATTGGGAACTGACACTTATTTAGTACTCAACCATGAGCCAAGCAACTTAATTATACATGCTATCTATAATCCTCATTAAAAGAAAACCCTGCAGGGCAAGAGTTAGTCCCATTTTACAAACAAAGAAATATGGTTTAGAGAAATTTTAGCAGCTTGTCCAAGGTCACACAGCCAATAGCAAGGTCAGGATTCAAAGTCACGTCTATCTGACCACCATGTCCACATTTGTTACTGTGTCCCATATCTTCTCCATGAAATACCAGAAGGTAAGCTTCTTGCAGACAGCATAATACCTTTGTTTCCCCTGCCTGGCCCAGCTCTATCAATGGGAAGTGCTTAGTGAATGTCTGTTAAATTCCCAAGTACAAAACAGGAGCTTGGTCCTTTCCATATTGTCAGCTACTGTTGCCCTGTCTTGTGCCTTCCGAACTTCCAACAAACAACAGCCCACTCATGAGTTTGAGTCCCCAGATTTCTTCGCTTCCATCCCTAAGAAGTAAACCCTGACACCCCAGAGGCCATAGGAAGTCATTCTACTGCCTGGTCTTTAACTTCAAGGGAACATATCGACACTTCCCAGTCTATAGTAACCAACACTGGACACTTACCTAATATGTAGTACAAATGGAATCAAGGAAAGCCAAGATCAGAGGGATGCAAAGACAGAGCCTCCCCTGTGGGTGAGTTAGAAAGGGGAGTCTGACACTTTTGGCTCAGGCCAGCACATTCCATGTTCTTTATCACCCAGCCTTCCCTGCTCCGTGCCTCTATGCCTTCCGCCAGGATGTTTTTCAACCTGGGCCCTACACAAATGCATTTCTTCCTCTGTAGTGTGATTTATAGAACCTTCTTCATCTGGTATGCTTATTCCTATTACTTGGCCAATTCCTACCCATGCCTCAAAGACTACCTCCAGGGAGCCTTCCCTGATTGTTCAATCCCTCTCCAATCTTCGTCTCTTCATTTCTAACCCAAACCATAGCCTAGACATAGCTGTGTGTAGCCTCTTGTCACCAATGCTTCATGCCTGCACTCCAAGTATCCACAAGAAAGCTGAGCATCACTGGCAAAAAAGAATGGTGGTTTCTATTCTCCCCTTCCCCATTCCAGCCCTTGCTCATTGAACCCAAAGCCACAGGATATTCCCAAACCAAGTTTCTCATGCTGCAGTACTCAAAATGCTCCACCCTGGTGAGCATGGGAGGTGCCCTTTCCATCAAACCCAAGCACCATCCTCATCCCATTGGCTTTCCTAAATTATCTCTAACCAGATTATCCTTCTCCCACAGAACACAGAATCCTCCAAGGATGGGTGCCGGCCCCAGTTCTTCAGCTAATTGCTCTCATCCTCTTCCGATACAAGTAAGGAATTATCCCTTCCAAAGCAGTATAGTCCTGGAAAGACATGAGTGGTGATTCATGCATGGGTGAGGGCGGGGGTGGGGGCAGGAGAGAAATGAGAGAAAAGAAGAGAGAGAGTATCCAGGCTGGTTATGGAGCCACAGAATGAGGCACATTAACCAATTTAGTCAATTATGCAGCTGAAGCAATTAAATAACCTCACAATGGTAGGAGGAAGTGTAAACAGAACCCACAACACCACCCTGTAGGCCAACAGAAAAACAAGCTTGGCTGTTGTGGTGGAAAGTCATTGCATCTGTGTCTTTGGCATCCATTTACTTCTTTCATAGGTAATAGAACTCCTCCACTCGGGAAACCTATTCCATGCATTTGAGTAGGGCTCACCTCCGGGTGAGATGGGCCTTGTACAGGGATTAGCTGAGTGTACCTTCCCCCAACCTCAGTGGTTAATTCCAGGATGGGCATAGGACCCGACACAGCTGATTGGAATCATACCTGAGAACAGAAATACAGATACCGAAGGAAATCAGCCCCTCCTTCTTCTGGATTGTGAACTTTGAAGATGCTAGGTTGGGACTGCCAGCAGCCATTGCTCTCCTCCCAAATGGAGAAAGCTTGCCTGAGAATAAAGGCAATATGCTAAGGGGAGCATAAGCTAAGGATTCAAGAGCTAGAGAGAAAAGGGAGCTTTGATGGTTCATTCAAGCCCTAGATCCAGCCGTGCCTGAAGCCTGTCAACTTAGCACTTACAAACTTTTCCCTCACACTAGTTAAATATGGGTTTCTAGGGTTTTGTTTTGCTTTTTTGTTTGGTTTTTATGAAACACACACCCAAATAATACAGTCACTGAGACTAGGAGCTGTTATTCCAGGGGAAAAAATACCAAAAATCAGAGAGATCTGTAAAAGAATATCATCCCCAAATTTTCTTGAAACTGCAATTTAGCAGGACTTTCAGTCTTCTGCACAAGGGAAGCAGCCTACCAGGCTATATTTCAACTAACAAAAGAGAGCCATAAGTCTAAAGCTCAGAGAAGAATGCTTGACAGGGGATTATCTTGCTCTTCCCTTACAATCCAATCTAATCTAAGCTTCAGGGAAACTGGAAGCACCGTCTTAATTTGACCAGGGACCCAACACTTGCTTCTGTGCACTCGAGTTCTGAGTCTAAACGTCTTCCAAAAGGCTCTCGCTTAAGTCCGGGGTCAGCTTTTCTAATGTCCCACGTGGACACCAACCACTGTGCAAGAATTTCCACAACCACCTTGGCAGAGGTGGGGTGGGATACAGAGCCAGAGACCTTGCCAAGTTACTCTCCTGATAGCCACCCAACGTGTTGTCCTCTCTCATTTCCCAGGTAGAATGCCAAGGAGGCATTCACAGCTCCCTGAAGGATGGAGAGGCAAGCTATTAATTACGGGAAAGATGTATCCCTTCTAGATGATTTGTTCAGGGAACTAATCTTCCCATGGTGGGTGCTCACACAGACACTCGCTCCAGCAGAGCTTCTCTGGGCAGAGGGGCCATTGATGCAAAACTGTTCCAGCCCACGAAAGTGCCTCACATACTCTCCATGAGAAGTCCCTCCATGAGGAGGGAGAATACAGTTCGTCCTCTGGTGCCACCAGCGCACAGTGGAGGCAGAATGTTGATTCTCCAAGGACCTTGTGCAGAGTCAGAAAACAAGGGACATGAACAAGAGAAACAGACACCGTTTTCTCTGCGAGCTGATCCTTGGAGCTCAGTTCGGGACCTTGCGCTCTCTTGCACAACCACAAACTCAAACCAAGATGGAGGTTCTCAGCCCTGGCTACACAATCAAATCACTGGGGTAGCTCTAAAATTTTTTTATGTCTGAACCTTAAAATCAGAATTTTCAGAGAAATCACCTCCTGGAGGATGGAAAACCAGTGAGTCAACCATTCTTCCATCCATTTCCTGTCACTTCCAAGGCACCCTCAGCCCACATGGTCCAGAGGAGCCAAGATGACATCAGGGTCTCTGTTCCTCAATCCTCCCTCTGCTTCCTTGAGACACACAAGTTTCTAGTTGCCATTAAGCAAGACTTCACCAAAGGGTGAGGACCCTAGAAGCTAAAAGCAAAAGTTCCAGGGGGAAAAAAAAAACAGACTAGAACCCAGCTGGTGGACGGTTCTTCCAGATCCTTCTTCAGGACAGTGACTATTGAATGGATGTCTTGGAGGGGGGCACAGATGCGCAGAAACACTGAGTGGGGGATGGGCTTCGTGCTCAGTCACCCCATCCCCAGCCACGGGAGACAAGATGCGGTGGGCAGGTCATACTGTCTCCCTGGGATTGTAACACAGCTCCTGGAGCCAATCTCAGTTGGTGTTTAAATTCCAAAGACATTTTGACCCATGTGCAGAAAGGATTAAGCTGCTAAGAAAGAGAAGAGAGGAGCAGACACTGGTGATAAGCAGGAATAAACCAGAAGAGGTGAAGTTGTCCCATCTCTTGGTGCCTTTCAGGCTTTTGCTCCAGGCCTGTCACGAAGCGGCAGCCATCCCTGTTCTGGGCTCCAAGAGCCCCCTTGTCCCAATGGGGAGCAAAGTAACCGAAAGCCTTTCCTGACTGAACACACACCCCATCGCTCCTCACTTCAGAAGCCTCGTAGCACAGTGGAAAGAGAGGCTCTGGCTCAAGGATCCAGATAAGAGCTTTTCCATGAGAGGCCTTGAGCACACTTGTCTGTGCCCCTGTTTTCTCATCTACAAAATGGGGGCCCAGTAAAGCCTTAAAAAATTAATACATGCCACAGTCTCCAAACAGTATCTGGTATGTTTGCTCTTAAATAAATTCCAGTAAAAGTCATATTTTACTTGTCTCTAAAATGAAGTACTTCTTCTTCCAGTTCCAGGAAGAGAATCATATTTCCCATTAACCCAGTGGACAAGTGCTCTGGTTTCCCTGAGTATGCGGGAGTGTTTTATGGGCTGTAGCTGCAGGAATCACATTGCCTATAACAACAACAACAACAATAATAATAAAAATGCCCAGTGACATTGTAGGCAATACTGCCAAAGGGGCTTGATAGAAAGTGGTCACTGAAAACATCAGGCCTGACCAGGCTGGTCATGGAGTCTTCACAAAGAAGCTGGGATTTGAGTTGCCATGCTATGTGATGCCAGGCGTCAGGAAGGCCACAGTGCCCCTCCACCACAGTCCCTACCATCCCTCCTGGGAGAAACTGGAAATGCCACCAAAAGGCATTTTCCACACTGTAAAGATTTCTCATGATCACATTTCCACCGAGGGCCCAATAGAATCTATTTTTAGATGAGGAAGTTTGGGTTTGCAGTTAATCAGAAACCAATGTCTTTTTTGCTTCTAGAGGAAGAGTAGACTTGGCTATGGCCATGCACCTGCCCCAGGGCCACCTGCAGATGGTTCCTGTGGCAAGTGAGTTCCTGCATCTCTACCCAGGACGATGCTCTGCCTTGGGACCGTACTCATCTGTGCTTGGGAGTGCCAGAGAGTGACCAACCAGGTGCGACTCTCTACCAATGAATGGTAGGAATTCATGGTACATATCCCCGTGTTTTCTCTCCTCAGTATGAGGGGCAAGGCCAGTACTGAGATGTGTTCCAGACAATTTCTCAGAGACGATGGAGCAGGACAGATCCCCACAGCCCACAGTGCTTCCTAGTCATCAGCTCACCCTTTACTGGGTTTCCTCCCACTTCCCCTCTCCTTCACAGTGATTTCTGAGTCATCTTCCTCGATGGACTGCTTATAGCAAATATTCACCTCAGAGTCTCTTTTTAGAAGAGCCCAAACTGAGCCTTGCAAGAGACCCTAAAAGCCAGGTGGAGTGTGGGTCACCCTGAGAAAACATTCCTCCACTCCTGTCATGCCTGCTTCTCCTGGAACAATCTGGAAAGTTTGCTCCTGCATCTCTCCCAGTGGGTCTAATCATGTTTGTTCCTGTTCTCTGCTCATCAACACCATTTGCTGCTGCTCGGTAGGTCTCTGCTCCTGCAACTGAATGAGCAACATGTCCTAGATGTTTTTCTGATGCGTCTTTATGGGTTTGGTGCTCAGAAGCTCTACTTGAACCAAATGAACTGTTAGACGTAGGGAAGGGAAGTCAGCTAAATCCCTGCACAGGCCCCTACTGGTTCTGCTCAGCGGTACACTGGAGACAAAGCAGAGCCCAAGTTAGGCATTCACGTGGACTGAATCCTCCTGCAGGTAAATAAACTGGCCAGCTTCCCTGCTTGACCTGTGAGCTGGGTGTTGGTGAGCAGGAACAAGCCATTAACCTAGTTGGGCAACATCCCAACTCCCTAAAGAATGGAATCCCCAAGCCCAGGTTACTGGGTGGGAAAGATCAGGATGCTGGTTCCTAGGAGACGAGACAGGTGCATCACGAGGCTGCACATAATTCCCTCGGCAAGACTCCGCTGATAGACTTCAGCCAATTTTCAGTAAATGCCATCCTTCTTCGAAGACTGGAATGAGACTGGCTCAGAAGGAGCCATAGGGAAATCAAAAAGAAGCCATGCCTCCTGGTTAGTCACTCAGCAGTGCTCAGTGGCAGGGTCATTTACCAAAAGGATCTGGGCTTCCAAGACAAGAAAGGGGGGTAGAGAACATAAGCCAACGAGGCCCAGTGATCACTGGAGAGCCACGCATTCAGCCCATGAGATGCGATCAGTTTCCTTTTTCCTGCTGCATCCACCTATGGGCAGAGGAGGTTGAAAGTAGGAGGCTTGGTGTGGGAAGCAAGGACGCTCCCAGGTCACACAGAGCTCTCCGACTCGGCCACACTTGAGAAGGAAGCTGAGAAGACGAAGAGAAGGGAGAGAAGAAAAGGAAAAAAGAACCAGGCAGTTGAGGCAATAAAACTGAAGGCATCTCAAAGACAAAATCCATCTTGAGCAGATGCTCCACAGAAGCGTCAACAGGAATCCCCTCCTTCAACAAACGCTCACTGAGCACCTAGTACGTGCCAGTCCCTGAGCTGGGGGCTGGGAACTCGAGAGGCATGCCCTGCACCTTCTCCAGCTTCTCCCACCATGCGGAAAAGAAAGATTTGGAAAAAAATAAATAACATCAACGAATGTCAAGGGAGTGTTACCTAAGCGAAATCGTAGGGGATGTTGAACAAGGGCAGCGAGAGCAAGCCCATCTAGCTGGGGGGGCAAGTGCTCCAGGATCTCAGAGTGAGGTCTCTAAAAACAAGGAAGGAGCTGCCCTGCCGTAGACCAGAAGGAGGCTGGGGGAGAGGGATTTTCCGGGCAGAAGAAAGAGCAGGTGCAAAAGTCTCAAGGCCAGGGAGCCTGTCTTCTCTGCAGAAGCTGGGGGAGAGAATGCAAGCAAGAGATTGGTGGGAGAGAGTTCTGGAAAGGCAGGGAGAGGTTTCACCTGATTGAACTGTATCCAGGTTCTACCAAAGAGGGGATTGGTGAATGACATTCCATCTGCAAAACTTACTGAGAACGCACAGAAAGAGATACTGGTGGGGAATATGGATGAGAAGGTCGTGGGCAAGGAAGAAGAGCGAGCAGCAAGAACAACAGATAATGGAGGACAGACGAGATCCCGAGACACGATAGCGGGGAATTTTCCAGGATTGAAGAGAAAGGGCTCCGATCGGAGAAGCATTAGTCATGAGCAGGATACATTTAAGTAGTTTCAGAATTGCTAACCCATACCCTTGTGAGAAATGAATTTACCAGTTATTATGTTTCAGTATAATTCATTCTGCCTTTTTTTTTTTAAACTAGATACTGTAAGTGAACACTGTTTTCCTAAGATCATTCCAAGGTCGCTCCTTCCTTCCCGTTACGCCTCAGTGTGATGCTGTAATTGGTTTTAAATACAGTTAGACTCATGGGTTCTAGTCTGTATTCCAACCCCCTCCCCACCAACCTCCCCCTACCCCCCCAACACATACACCCTAATTGATTTTTTTTTACATTTATATATAATAAAATACATTTTGTAGTTTGTTGTTCTACACATTTTGATAAATGTGTGGTCACGTACCTGCCACTACAGTTTCATACAGAACAAGTTTACTTATCATTTTGAGACTATAATAGACCCATTTTACATTTGAGGAAATGGAGGCACAAAGGAAAAAGTAACTTTACCTGAGGTCACCCAGTGTGACCCAATATCAGGTAAACAAAGAACTAGGTTTTTGCTTGGGAGGTCTTAGCTCCAGAATACCAGTTAAAAAAAAATCCTGACGTTGAACCATCTTGGATTTCCACCCATACCCCCAGTCTACATGAACAGCTGCTTGCCAAAACCCTGCCACAAAGAAATCCCCCATGTGCCTCTACTGGAATCCTCAGTCAGTGACACCACTAGAGGCATGTGGAAAGCCTGGCCCAACTTTCTGGAAAAAGAGTCATGAGGACAAAAATAGCACCCCTTTGCAAATTGTCAAATAGGTTGAGGTTAAAGGGGAGAATAAAGGGGACAGATCTTAACCTCTGGCTCAAGATTTACTGAGGATTATTTTAATCCTCTGACTTGGGACCCTTTGAAGTCACAGATCACAACACATTCATCTCTACAGACCTAGTACTTAGCACATGGCAAGTGTTTAATCAACATTTGTTGGATGAATGAATGCATGTAGCAATAAAAGAAAGCCACAAACCTAAATATCAAGAGGTACCAGAAAGAGCCATGAGCCCCAGGACATGCTTCCTTTTACAAATGACATCCTACACCCCTCCCATCCGATGGGAAGCCCTATACCCCATTCTCTTCATCTTCCCACCAGGGTCTCAGACATCATGGTCCCCATGCTTGTAGCGTAGCAGAGACCACAGACATGTCCGAACTGTTATCTGTGCAGTGGGCCTTAGTGTTTTTCTGTAGTCCTTTTAGCCACATGGGACTATGTGGTAATGCGAGACAACATGAGGCAAACACATGGATGGATAGATGGATGGATGGAGGGAGGGATGGATGGATGGACCAAAAGCCTGCACTAAATTTCGGTGAAAGCTACACTTCTATGCTCCTTGAGGACAAGATTTATTTTGTCCTCCTTTACAGCCATAGCCCAATGTCTAACACTCTGCCCTACACATAATACTTTCTCAGGAAATATCTGTTGAATAAAAGAGAAATGAAAAGAAAATGGCTGACAAGAAGTCTCCCTGTGCCACACGCCAAAAGACAGAGCCATTCTTCGCTTGTCTACATACTCCTATACATTTGACTCCTGTGTCTCAGCTTCTATAACAGGTTTTACTAATGCTGAGGAGGAAAATTCAAAGACTAGCTCCTTCTGGACTGGTTTTTGCACACACAGCCCCCACAAGTTGAGAACACCTAGAAGTTAAAAGGCTTTCTAAAGCCCTAACGGAAGAACACAGAGCAGGGGGGACAGAACGTTCTCTAGGGTTCCTGATAAGATCTGCTTGCATACCATCAAACTTCCCCACACCCACGAGAACCCACACCCCCAAGAACCAGAACCTGATGTTCAGAGGCACAGTTCTCCCTACACAATCAGAAAACATAGCATTGCCGGCAACATCCAGGGAGACCCTCACCAGAGAAAGTTGGCCTGAATGACCGTGAAAAGGCAAGCCAACAGTCTGTGATGGCAGATCTTCTGGGTAGGACCCTAAGAAAGAGAAAATGATATTTCCAAAAGGCCTCATGTTCCTTTTGTCATGTTGGGTTCTGGGAAGGGAAGGAGGGCACACTCTCCATTCCAGCCTGCAGCAGGGTCTTCCGTCGGATCATTCCTTATGCGAGATCATGCTTCCTGAGTCAACAAGAGCATCACCCTGTCCTTGAAATCAGTGTGAATATGCTTGACTTAAAAATAACTAGAGTGTTGCTTGGTCCCCTGGGCATTCCCTGAAGAACTCCTGCCAAGGAAAGGCTCTGCTCCTTGGGGGAAAGAATTTATAAGAGAAGACTGAGTTTCATAAATCATAAAATTATTTCCATAGAAGCGAGCTTTTCTCCTCAGGATACACAAGACCACGATGAAGAGCCCAGCTTTGAATAAAGTTCCTCATAGAGACAGCATGCAAACGCGGACCCTCAGAATCTGCAAATAAGGATTTGGGGCACCCTGCCTAACTTGATAGAGTAGGGCCTTGTTAGCAAAATCCAATACAAGTGTTGTCCAAACCCATCAGATGCCCACCCATGAGTCACCTGCACCAACCCTACAGAGCCCGTCTGCTATGTCCCGTCACTCATTCACCTGCCCTCCACCAGAGTACTCTTTGCTTCTCTGGTCCCTCAGAAAGACAAGCCCCTCTCACAACAGATGACTGTGAGGCTGAGGGAACACAGAGCATGACCTCAAGCGCTGAATTCACCACCATGCTCACAAAGGGCCCAGACGCCTGACTTGAAATACGCTAAGGTCTTGCCTGGTCACCATCCCCTATCCTGGGATAGGGATGGGATGATCGTGTAGTTGGGTTGTGTTGGCTGTTCTCCACGGGTCTCCTCAGCTCCATGCTCTGGCCTTCTCTGCCGCAAGGAACTGCCGCACCAGGGCAGAGTTGCTGCCTGCCTTCCGGGGGGCTCCCTCAAGGGAGGCACTGCCACAGAGACGAGGGTGGGAGAGGGCGTCACGTCCCCTCGTGCGACCCCTCCCTGCTTGGGACCACATTGCTGACAGGGCTGCCTCCCTCCACACTTCACACTTCAGCCCCTGCCGGCAGCCACTTCATGTGCAGCACTGGAACCCCATGGCCCTATTCTGCATCTAGACTCCTCAAACCTACAAATGGGGGGTGCTTCCTGATCCTGCTTCTCTCTGGGGGCCTCAACACCCCTGGTTGATCTCCAGAACCCTGTCCATTCCTCTATGTCTTCCCCTCACCAAACTGTGCAAGAGCAATTGTGTCTCCTGACAAGAGGGCCTCTGGCTGGTCAGGAGGTACAAGGGAAAGATTGTTGATCTGGGATTGAGGGGAGCCGAGTTCTAGAAGCTGTTCTGCTTCTGACTAGCCATGCGATCTTGACCAAACCACTTGGCCTCTCTGGGCCACCGCTCGCTACCTCATCACCAGAACAAGGAGGCTGGATCTCCACAGAGAGGCCCACACCAGCCTCTGGGCCTCCTTCTTTTCCACATAAACCCCAGCATTCCCTGAAGCATCCCTCTAGAACCCTGGGGCTCTGAGGAGAAGTGTTTGAAAGCTAGACATATTAGCCACTCTGGTTCTTCTTGTGACTTTGATATTTGATATACAGAGATTAGATGATCTTCTCTGGAGAATTAGCACAATGATTAGAATAGTAATGACTTACAAGGGGATCTTTGGGATTCACAAGTATCCTGGAGGTGATGTCTAGGTACCCACTGCACCACAGACTGGGCCTTCCTGAAACAAGGAGGCCGGCCTTTCTTTTGTGCCCACCTGTCTTCGGCCATGTCCATGCGCAGCAGGAGGCCCAGAGGGTGGTGGGCTCTCTGTGTGGCACCCATTCTTCTGAGGACAGGGCCCAGGAGGGGGCACAGCTACACAGCCCTGGTACCAGGGCATCTGGGGATCTGGGCAGGGCACGCAGCATCCCTGCATGGCATACCTGTGTCCAAGCGTCTCTGGTTTTCCTTCCCATAAACCACCATCCCCCTCCATACTCGCAGCCTCCCTATGGGGCAGGCCGAGCAAGAACATTTGACAATTACATTTGACAAGTAACAGATAAGCATGTTCAACGCAACTCAGCCAGCGAGGCATTTCCCAGAGTCATACAGCTCACAAGGAGGGAGCCGTGACCAAAATCTGGGACTTAAGTGTCTTTTCCAGAACCACATATACAATTTATGTAGATGATTAAACCAAATTATTGACTTTAAGGTCTTCATATCTGGAATGGAGCCAACTTTTCCATGTTTGTATTCATGATTAAAAGCATGTCCTCTGGCTGTTCTCCATAATGTCACAGGCTTACCCGGAAATGAAGACAAGTCTCTGGGAACCTTGGCCTCTTATCTGTACTTTCCCACGTGCTTTTGCGAACACTATCTCACACAGGTGGGGCTGTCTGGGCTAAGGTCACATAGCTGTTGGGCCCCAGCGAGTCTGCTGTAGAGCTCCTGTCCCTGGAGTCTCAGTCTGGAACTATTTCTACCTTCTCGTGATCCTTTAGTCACTCAACAAACATGTGCTGAGTCCTCCGCCAGTGGACGTAAGAGCAGCGATTTCCAAGGGGAAGGGACCACAGAGTGATGTGTGGGAATCCTCCTCCAAAGTGAGCCACACCAGCCCATTCTGGGCCAGCCCCCTGCGATGGCTGTCCTGCTGGAAGCACAGTACCTGGGATCTTCAAGTGCCCCTCACTAAAGCGGAGAGAAAGCCATGACAGTAACAGCACTTATGATGGCCACTGCCTAGCGGGGCTGGTGCCAGAGCGAGGCCTTCCTAGGGTTAGGAATAGAGTCAGAGTTTTTCTGCAACATCTGTGTGACTTGCCTCACTCTGTAAGATGATGTGAACAGGTTTCGAAAAATAGAACCACGCCACCCTCAAGGCCGGTCAGGCTCAGTTCCTGCAGGAAGCTGCTCTGAGCCTCGGGTCGGTGACCTCAACTCTGTGGGGTCTCTGCACCCCGGCGGGGCCCCCTCCCCAAGTCTGGAGTGGCTGAGGGTGGCCCGTGTCCTTGACCTGCCTCCGGCGTGAGCCTGGGGCTCCCGGGGCCCCCAGCACAGCTACAGCACCACTGCACAGGGTAAGGGCGCTGAGTCAACAGAGACTGACGGCGGCAGCTCCCTCCTCTCCCTGAACACAGTGGCGCCACGGGAGCTGTGTGTGCCCTTCCTGACGGCTTGTCTGTCTGCACATCTCCCGGGGAGGCAGAGTTGTGGATTCCCTGGCATCCTACCTTCCCTGTGAGCCATGTCTCCTGGCATTTGTCCAAGTCTAACACCTCCACGGTGGCCCTCCAAGGCTTCTGTTCATAGAAACTGTGAACACATCCCAGGGAGAGGCCTTTTTCTTTTCTCTTCCACTTTTCAGTGGAGATAAATCCAGGCAGAGAAGACCAGAGGGAAGAGGAGCACAGACTGTAGGAGAGACCAAGGAGCTCTAGTGCAGGGTTCCGAGCGGCAGGTGCTCTCAGAGCTCATGGGAAGCTGGCCAAGGGAGGGTCACAGTGACCTGGTTCCTACGCGGGGACTCACGTTCCATAAAAAGCCATCCCTTTCTCCCCTGCCCCTAACAAAACAGGTCAGGTAAACAGACCCGTGGATTCTGGGTGTGTTTTCCTCTCCATCTCTGAGAGCCCCCTTTCCTGCATCTAGCCATGGAAGGAGTTATAAAACTGGAATTCTTAGTAGCCAAGATCTCAGAAGTAAGTTAAGTTAGAAGGATAATTTGGACCCAGGAAAGTGGGAGCAGGGCATGACCTACAGCAGGAGGGTGAGATTCCCAGCGGCAGAAGGATCAGAAGCGAGAGATGTCCAGCTCACGCTGACTAAGCACCTCTCCCACGCCCAGTGTGTGACACACACCATCTACTTTCACTGCAATCCTTGTACGAGCAGGTGTTATTATCCTTGTTGACGGATTTGGTCTCTGAGGCTCAAAAAGGTCAATTTACTTGGCGAAGTTCTTCCAGCTAGGGCAGGGCAGGTCTGGATTTGGTCCCTGCTGGTGAGTAGACAGGCACATGGGCAGCCTGTTAAAAACAGGTCTCCTAGCCCCACCTTTAGAGATCCTGATGCACTGGATGGGGTTGAACCCCAGGAATCTGCATTTCCAATCAGCACTCCAAAGCAACTCCAATGTTCCCAGATGCCAGATGGTGGGTTGTAATAGGAGCTTTGGAAAGACACTCAGGTTAGAAGCCCGGCTCTGTGACACTGAATAAGGTACTTGAACTTGCTAAGCCTCAGCTTCTCCATCTGTGAGATGACAGAGAGTACACCATGCGGGTCTGCTGTGAGGTTTAATGAGGATAATGCAGCCACCGTGCCTGGCGTAGACTCTCCTCTACCATTCTGGGGTGCCTAGAGCAAGAGCACAAACAGAGACCCCCTGGCCTGTGGCCAGGTCCTCCACACTTCCCACCCAGGTTCCATTCCACACCACCAGGGTCTTGCCCTACCGAGCCTGGACATCCCAGGCCACATCCCAAGCTTTGTCCACAGCCCCTGAACACAGCGTCTCCTCCTTGCCGTGGCCAGCCCTTGGGGTCAGCTTTGTGCAAACTGGCAGCATGGTGTGACCTCAAGAATATGGATTCATGGAAGAGGCCTGCCTACGAGGGCCATGTAGGCAGGAAATCCTAGGGTTCCTGACACTAGAGGGGATGACGACTTTAGACGGGCACATCCCAGGTCCAAAGACATGGGCTCTAGTGAGGAGCAGTACGATTAGAGTTAATGAGGCTGTATTGCACACTTCAAAGTTGCTAAGAGAGGAGATCCTCTATGTTCTAACCACAAAAAGAAAAAAAAATGGTAATTATGTGACATGATACAAGTGTTAGCTAAGATGGTAATCATCGTGCAGTATAGACAGGCAGCCAACCAAAACATCGTATACCCTAAACTTACCCAGTGTTATATGTCAATTATATCTCCATAAAGCTGGGGGGAAGGGTGGGCAAAGAAAACCCTGCCTGGCAAAGGATCAGCTCGTTCACATTGCCCAAAAGACGCATTGCTATCACTAGCCCTGACGTTGGTATTGGTATTGGTCTTAGTGTAGCTACACTGAGCTCGTGCTTTTCTGATACACCAAACTGACAGCCATAGGCAGAGGCCCAGGGCATTTCACAGTGACACAGTGTTGGTCATGGGAATCCAGAGATGCTGAAGCCTTTTCTCAAAGGCAGCTACAGAAGGGCTGGGAGTACGGGGTGGCAAACAGGTGGCCCCTGAGGGATAGATGGGCTTGGTGGAGACCCGGCCACCAGTGCCCTTGCAAAGGCTGGGTGAGATCAGGGTCCTCCCCTCTCCCCTCAATCCAGCCCTGGGACCAGGAAACATGATGAACTGAGCAGAGAGACCCTCTCCTCTTTGATTCTCCCCCAGAGAATGCATGTTGGACAGGGACGCCATGACACACATCACAGTAGCCGTGACCGTGACCCAGTGTCCTGCAGGAGGCAGGAGCTGCCTCTGAGCACACAGGCTTCTCCCAGAAACATACACAGGGTGTCTGTGTCTTAGGACAGGAAGTGTTTAATGGACTTCCTTCCTCTTGTCTTTCTGGACTCCAACCACAATCCCACCAGAAAACAATTATGAACCACCTGGCTCCTATGTAACTATTAAAACACTTGACCAGAGAAGCCTGGGTGGCTCAGTCGGTTAAGCGTCTACCTTCAGCTCAGGTCATGATCCCAGGGTCCTGGAATCAAGTCTTACATCAGGATCCTTGCTTGGTGGGGAGCCTGCTTCTCCCTCTTCCTGCTGCTTCCTCGCTTATGCTGGCTCTCTTGCGCTCTCTCTCTCTCTCTCGCAAATAAATAAATTAATTTTTTTTAATTAAAAATTTTTTAAAAATACACTTCACCATCCTGTGGAGAGGACATCAGAGCAATGATTCTCACTTTATGGATGAGGAACAGAAATGAGAGAATTATCACTCTTGTGGAATTTATCCCCTTTTACCTTTCCAGGTCTGAAGTTGAATGGATCTGAGTTCAGATCCTGGCTCTGCCCCTAGGACTTGGAGAAGGCTATTACTCAGTTCCCCTCACCTCCACTTCCTCATCTGTGAGATGGGAAATAATAGGCTTCAAGTCTTATAGAAATTGGAGGCAGTAATATATGGAAATCATTTAACACAGAGTCTGGCAAATAGTGAGGGTTCAGTGTTACCCGTTACCATTTATCTTGTACTAGTCACGTCCCTTGGAAACATGGCTTATCCCTCTGACTGGGCTGCAAGGTCCTGGATAAGGTCAAGATCCATATTCAAGTCCAGACCCCTCTTCCCTCTAGGACTGAGTACATTGTTTGGGATATAGCAAGCAACTAATAAATGATGGGAAAATAAGTCAAATAATTTAACAGTGAATGAGAAGGGGAGAAGAAAGAGTGATCCACAAGACCCACGATACCCTGGCCCAAGAACTATCCAATCAGCCCAGAAGCTAACAAACCCTAAACCCAGGGCCCTAATTGCTTCCAAGACAGACCTATTGCATGTCAGGCCTGACTCAGGCTCCGCTAAGGCTGGAAAGAAGGTTTGAGAAGGAAGTGGGAACACAGTTGACATTAAGTGACTCATTTTCAAAAGCCATCAAGCTAAATTTGAACCATATAGTGGATTATATGAATAATATAATTTTTTATGTGCATATATATATATGTGTGTGTGTGTGTGTGTGTGTGAATATATATTCTTTTAGTTTCCTTGGACAGCTTGACAACTCCCTGGGGACCCTCTTTATGACAGGAAAGCTATTTTCGGACAGACATGTTAAGAAACTCAGTTTCTACTGAGGTCCCTGGCGTGTACCCCTGGGGCTCATTGGACTGGGTGGGTCTTGCCATTGGCTCCTCCAACGTGATCTGGGCACGGCCTCCCTTTTCCTCATTCAGAGCCGGGCTGGGACTCGAAGCCAGGAAAACATTCCCAGAAAAAAGATGGGTCATGGAGGACGAGGGCCAGAAAACTAGAGGAAAGATCAAGTATTTGAAGGAATCCGGAGAATGAAGTGACTTTGTTTTCACAACAAATTAATTTAGGCGGCAGTACACACATATGTTCTCCTTCAAGCCTACTTTAGAAAAATCTCCATATTAGCCCGGGCGTAGAACGACCAGGATAACGCTCACGTGGTTCCCGTGTGATTCACGTTCCCAGGGCATTTTCCAGACACAGAGCAAGACCAAGCGAAGGTGAGAAGTCAGTCCTAACTGAAGGCTTAGGAAAGGAGCAGGAGAAGTCCCACCCAGTCAGAAGGGGCCCTGTCCCCATCCGAGCTCCCCCAAGCCCACAGCCAGGTCTTCCGCCCTTGATAAAGCAAGATTTGGGGCCCTGTGGCCTAATGCTTCCTGCCAAGAACGCCAAGGATGCTGTGTCTACCGGCCTCTCCCCGCGCAGAGCACTCCTCAGCCGGCCCCAACCATGAGCTCCAACAATGCTCCTCCTTCAACCCAGCCTTCAGGTCCCCCCCACCAAAATACACCCAGATCCACTATAGTAGCTCTTTCCTCAGTAGAACCTGAGGGAAGAATGAAGGAAGAAACAGGAGAAAGGAATTCAGACAGCAAGGGAGAGAAGGAAAGAGAAGGAAGGAACAAACCTTTCTCGAGCATCTTCCTACCAGCGCCATGCAGTGGTCCCCTTTATGCCCCGTTTTACAAACAAGGAAGCTAACATCTGGAGAGATGAAGTAACGTTCAAGATCACACAGCTGATCTGTGCCAGAGCTGAGCATTTAACCCAAAGCTCCCTGGCTCCCAAGTGCACATCCTACACATCTTCCTGAAGAGTCAAAAATGAATCCATTTCTGGAATTGTTAAAAATTAGCAATTTCCTGGGAATATAAAAATCCTCATACCACGCAGAGTGATTACAAACACACTGTGCTTACTGTCACACTTGAACCCAACTGGACCCCAGCTGAGCAAAGTCACAGCAAGGACAGACCACGCATTTCCACACTGTGAGTGACAGGGCGGCCCTCAGCTCTTTGTCACACCACCTGGAACCTTCCTGTATATCTGGAAAAGGCCAAGCCTTCCCAGAAAGATTCACTGTCCCCTCCTTATTCAATAATCCCAGGGAAAAGGAGGCTGAAATACGTCTTGGTACATAATCCAGGGTTTGAGTTTTATAAAAGTAGTCCAGGTCCCCATCACCTCAAGGTCTAATCAAAATCCATCACAGGTGTTGTTGTCCCTCCCTCAGAGGAGCCAGGAGCTCACGCGAAGTCCCTCTGACTTTGTGACTCCGACTTGTTTTTATAATTGAAAAAAAAAATTCATTTATGATGGTCCAGGCCCCTTGAAGGCACACAAATGTGGCTTCCTGACAATAAGACTCCTACGTTATGGTTTTGGCATGAACTGCAAAGAAATCATTAGGACAGGAGAAGCAAGGTGATGTTATAAACTATTAATAAGCTTTGGATTTCTCCTCAGAGGATGTTCATTTTTAATTCAGAGTGTAGGACCTGAGAATCACTTTCTCAGTAATAAGAAACTTCTGTCCCATCATTCCTTTTCTTGGGTGGATCCAAAGCCAATAAACTCACCACCTCTGAGGTTCCGCCCCCCTCATCTCTACACTCCCTTCCATACCCACACCACTTGGGCCTTAGGAAAATACCACAGGTAGAAGTAGCATTGGAAGGAGCCAATGTGAAGGGCAGGACTGGGACGGTCTATCTAATATGGGAGAGAAGAAACACTTTTCTTTTTTTTTAAAGATTTTATTTATTTATTTGACAGAGATCACAACTAGGCAGAGAGGCAGGCACAGGGAGAGGGGGAGGCAGGCTCCCTGCCGAGCAGAGAGCCCGATGTGGGGCTCGATCCCAGGACCCCGGGATCATGACCTGAGCAGAAGGCAGAGGCTTTAACCCACGGAGCCACCCAGGCGCCCGAGAAGAAACACTTTAAAATATCCTGATAAGGGAGAATCTGAGATGAGACAGAGGTAGGCAGCTGACTCTCGACCCAACCTGGTCATAGGTGGGGATAAAGGATTTGAAAAACCAACAGGAGTTGAAATGAGAAAGGAACTGCAGAAGAGTTGCTCTATGTAAGGCTAGCTACAGTTACGAGGACACAGGTTAAGGCCTTTGCCATAACGCACTGTGTTCTCCAGGCTAGAGAGCAGAGAGCTCACCTGGGAGACCCAAATTAATGGAGGTACGTTAAATAAGGTAGGACTGCACTCCCAGTGTCTCTGAATTTAAATTTTGCCTGCTGGAAACATTCTCAACTTAGAATCAAGTTGAGTTGTGTTTCAACCAGATTGTCAGTGTTGCCATTGTGTGATGAAGGCCTTTGGGCCCAAGACACTCTCTGAGGGAGCATAAAGCTCACCGTGACCTTCTGCTAACACCTGACTTCCTTAGACTTGGCGACTCTCCCACCCTACCTGGATACACTGGACTCCTTGGCCTCATTTGAAACCAAGTGTGTCTTTGTGGGTGATTTCTCGAATCTAGACTGTGGCGAAACAGAGGGAGACCACCAGGGATGAGTTCCTGAGAGGAGGAGGCACGGAAAAGTTACTGACAGGTGGGGAACTGGCACCATAGGAAAGGGGGAGCTGTTTTCCCGAATTTTCACCCTCAAGCAATGACGTCTGCATGAGAAATGAGATCTCTTAGGCGGGGACGCAGGGTTTGCCTCTCTCTCCATCTTGAAAACGTCTAAGCAGCTCAAGAGCAAACCCTCCCAGATAATATGCACGTCCAGCCGAGCCAAATAAGGGGAGAGAGCTGTAAAACAGACACCCCGCGATCAACAGCGGGCTGCTTTTCTTCTTGAGGGGCTCCAAGCAGAGGCAGGAGACATAAAAAGGAGACTTACAATTTTCCAGAACCACTGAAATGGGTGACAGGTGTGAGTAATGAGCCATTAAGATGAGTAAGAAAGTCCAGGAAGGTTCACTCAACAGAGGAACAGACAGAATGAAGATGCTTCTTCCAAGGGGAAAGACAGAAGCAAAGACTATCTTCTGGTCCCATGCGCATTAGCAGGGGAAGGTAACATCTCTCTCCGGTGTCTACTGTGACTCCAAAAGACACGCTTGGATATGTAGCAAGAACCACGTCCAGGTTCTTCTCTTTTATCCAGAAATACCTTTCCAAAGACTTTTCTAAAGGAAATCAGTACTGAAACAGAAAGCATATTATATGGGGGGGGGGGGAAAGACATTTGTTAAAATATGGTTAACCTTTGAACAACACAGCTCCACTTATATGGGGATTTTGCTTTTTTAAATAAAAACACAGTACTATAAAAGTATTTTCTCTTCCTTATGACTTTCTTAATAACATTTTCTTTTCTCTAGCTACCTTGATTGTATATACAATATACAGCATATAATACATATAACATAAAAAATATGTGTTAAGAAGCTATTTATGGGGCACCTGGGTGGCTCAGTGGGTTAAAGCCTCTTCCTTCGGCTCAGGTCATGATCCCAGGGTCCTGGATCAAGCCCCGCATCGGGCTCTCTGTTCCTCGGAGAGCCTGCTTCCTCCTCTCTCTCTGCCTACCTCTCTGCCTACTTGTGATCTCTGTCTGTCAAATAAATAAATAAAATTTTTTAAAAAAAGAAGCTATTTGTGTCATCAATAAGGCTTCCAGTCAACAGTAGGCTGTCTGTAAAGTTTCTGGGGAGTCAAGGTTACATATGGATTTTTGATCACATGGGGGTTGGTGACCCAACCAAATGGAAGTTAGTCATAGTGGTCTGTATTTGCATTATAGACTATCATCCAGCCATAAAAATGACAGTTATGAAGATAACATAGAAATATGAAACAATGCTTATAATGCAGGTTAAGGCTGCACTGAGCACTTACTACGAGCTCAGCACTATGTTATGCGATGTACATGCATTTATCTCTCCTCATCCACACAGAACCTTATGGGTGGGGAGGGTACTACTACTATCCTCGCTGTAAAGATTAGAACATTGATACAAAGTTGCTTAGTGGGTTAACCCCTGCCTTCGGTTCAGGTCATGATCTCAGGGTCCTGGGATCGAGCCCCACATCGGGCTCTCTGCTCAGCAGGGAGCCTGCTTCCTCCTCTCTCTCTGCCTGCCACTCTGCTTACTTGTGATCTCTGTCTGTCAAATAAATAAATAAAATCTTCTTTAAAAAATGTATATGCAAATGCAAAGGAGTAAGAATAGCCAAAACAATTTTGAAAAAGAATAACAAGGTTGGAGGGTACCCATTAACAGATTGCAAGAACTTGTATAGAGCTACAGTCATCAAAACAGTATGTCAATGACATAAGAATAAACATAAAAATGAATAAAACAAAGAGAAACCACTTGATTTTCAACAAAGATTCCATAGTAATTCAATAAAGAAAGGAAAGTCTCTTCTCAACAAATGGTACTGGAATGATTGGGTATCTATAGGCAGACAGACAGACAGAAAGACGCCCAACCCTTATGTCACACCATCTACATAGACAATCAAGAACTAAAACTACAATGTTTTTGAAATGTACCATTTTTTGAAGAAAGCAACAGAATTTTACAACTTTAGATTACTCAAGATTTCCTAGATAGGGCAAGAAGCATGATCCTTAAAAGAAAGAACTATGATAAACTGGATTTCACCAAAATTTTTAACTTCTATTCTTCAAAATACTGTTAAGAAAATTAAAAGAACAACAGCATACTGGGCAGAAAATGTTTGAAAAACACATATCGAATAAAAGATATGACTAGAGAATACACAAAGAACTTTCACAATTCAATAATAAGGAAAAGAAGGCAATAAAAATGGGTAAGATGTATGAACATTTCACAAAAAAAAAAGACACCAATAGTCAATAAACTCATGAAATGATGCTCATAGCACTCACTTAGAGCTGAAATTAAAGGACCAATAACACCAAGTGTTAATGAGGGTGTGGAGTAACAGAAATTCTCAGACAATACTGGGTAGGAATGCAAAGTAGCCACTTCAGAAAACAATTTGGCAATTTCTTATAAAGTTCAACATACACTTATCATCCAACCCCGTGACAAAAAAATCCTTCTTTATTTACCTAAGAGACATGAAAATCTACATCTAAACAAAAACCCGTATGTAAATGCTCACAGCAGTTTATTTATAATAGCTGAAAACTGGGAACAACTGTCCTTCACCTAGCAAATGGACAAACGAATTTTACTATATCACTACAATGGCGAACTAACCAGCAATTAAAAAAAGAACTACCGATACATGCAACAGCATGGATAAATCTCCAAAACACCATGTGAAATGACACCAGGCATTGGAAGATTCCATGTATATATTACATTCCACAAAAGGTAAAACTAGAGGGACAGAAGATAACGCCTGTGCTTATTGGGTCTCAGAACAGGAAGACGGGATAGATTGCAGAAGGACACAGAGAATAAAAACGTTCTATATTTTTAGTGTTGTGGTGGCAACATTCATCGAAACTTACCAAATTGTAAACTTTAAAATAATGAGTTTCATGTAAACGATGCTCCAATAAACCTGACATTTAAAAAAGGGGATGGAGCCTGTCAGGCATATTAAATATAAATATCACTTTACTTAATAGCAAATAAAACAAAAATGAGAGGGCTTTTTTTTTCCCCTACCTTGGAGCTCTCTGGAACCTTCTCAATTATGAACCTCCGGGCTAACACTCACTCACCTTTGGGCAAAGGAGCTTGCTGCCTGCAGAAACCTTTCTGCCCTGCCTCCCAAAAGAGACTCCGAAGATCCTTATTTCTCTAAACGCCACCTATTAGTCTACAGAGTAATGTGGTGCCTAAATAAATCGCCAGCATGTAGACTGAAATGCCCCCTGTGAAACAGAGACTGATATTTAAAAAGAGAGAAAAGGAAAAAAAAAATGTGTGTCGCAAGAAAGTGTACAGAACTTATATAGCAAGCGAACCATGAGCGAATGCTGCCAGAGACTGTTCCACAGAGCCCCTCGCCCTGCCTCTCAACTCACCCCAGATGAGAAGACACCCATCGTGTTGAGGGGGGGATGATGACGGGGATGATGACAGCAACGGCACAGCGTCAGCACACCGTAAGCCTTCACTAAACTTTCACTGAGTTTGACATATATTCTCATTCAGACCACAAGACAACCCTATGAGCAATCGCTTTCATCATCCCACTTCATGGAGGAGGAGCACGAAGCCCAAAGATGGTGACTGACTTGCTCAAGTTCACGCAGCTCCTAAATAACAGGGTTGGTGTCATAGCGGATTTTCTAGATCAACTTGACCGCACCAACGGCTGCCCTGATATTTGGTTAAGTATTATTCTCTGTGTGTCTATGAGGGTGTTTCTGGATGAGATGAACACTTGAGTCGGGACAGAGGAAAGCAAGTTGCCTTTCCATAATGTGGGTGGGCTTCGGCCTATCAACGGGAGACCTGGACAGAACAAAAAGCCTAGGTAAGAAGAGACTTCTCCTGTGTGACGGCCTGAGCTGGGATATTTCATCTTCTTCAGCCTTCGGACTCAGACTGAAACGCTGGCTCTTCTTGGGTCTCAAGACTCCCAGCTTCCAGCCCGGGACTACCATCGTTGGCTCTCCTGGGTCTCCTGCTTGCTGACAACAGAGCCTGAGACTTCTCGGTGTCCATAATTATGTAAGTCGTCAACCCCCAATATGGGGTCTTAATAGAAGGCAATGACACACATGATTATGGAGGCCAAGATGTTCCAAAATAGGTAGGTAGATAGAAAGACAGACAGACAGACATAGAGCTGATAGACGGCCTACTGGTTCTGTTCCTCTGGAAAACTCTGACTAATTCACCTGGGCTTTGAATCCAAGTATCTCTGACCCCAAAGCAGGAACTCTTAGTAATGTTAACCATTCTTAAGTCATAATACAACAATGCAAAATCAGTTCGCTTTCCTAAAAGTTGAATGCCTTCTGCAAGTTATAGGAAGTCCAGAGTTTTGTTGTTATCTTACATCTATCCTTTATGTGCCACTGCTTCTAAAACTCAAACATAAAATACTCTGATCCTACCTGGCTGTCCTCAATCCCATGTTGGGACCCATAATTTCTCATCCATTTGTAATCACGGCAAAGTTCTCCCTAAGTCCCAAGTCCTGAAAGAAGTGAGGGCCTCTGGTTTAATTTGAACTTTTTGTCAAAGCAAGCACATAATAGGAAATCAAATACTAAGACAAGGAGGCATTTGATTAAGATCAAAGGCAATAAAATTATAAAAGAACTAGAACAACAACTCCCATTCAGCCATCTCTGAACTCTATGATCTATAATCATACCCATCAATCTCCATCTTCCCCATCAGGATATACATGAAGGCAGGAGAAGAAAAGAGATTGGAAAATGTTCAGGAAGTGATCCAGAAGGAAAGCTCAGTTTATCACCTGGGTCTCTGATCACGAAAAATTTTCATCTCGGCCAGATCCTCCCAACGTGGTTCCTCCAACCAAGGAGGCCTCTCAGCTTTCAATGGTGGGAATCAATTATTCATGAATATGCCCAGCCCTTCTGAGAGGGCCTGTTTCTGGACAGTCCCACTCCTTAGGTCGTATGCCTACTATTGACTGGATAATGCTGCACCTGCTTTAAAATACCTCGAAAGAGCCCCTGAATCTGTACAGTGCTGTACAGTTCTCATTTCCGTATGCTCTGACTGCCTCTTCCCTGTGGCTGATGTGACCAGTTCTGGCCCATGATTTATAAACATAAATGATGTGCCATTTCCAGGCCAGAGCATTATACTGCCGCACAGGATGTTCCAAAGCTCTCCTGCCCTCTGCTAGGAAAACTACAGGGTTCCTGATGTGCTGTTCCTTCAGCCTGAGTCTCAAGAAACATGGAACCAAGTTCCCAGAAGTTACATGCGATGTGAGTTGTTACAGCCATTAAGATTTTGGCGGGGGGAGGGGAGGTTATCAAAGAAAAAAAGAGTCTCTAGCTTAAACGGTACAAGTAGTTACAACTATATGTTTTATGCCTCAAAGGGTATATTCAGAAGTTAAATTAGCTAATCTATGTTGACTTTTCTGAACCATCCATGTGTTGGTCCTTTTCCCTCTCAGTTTTCGTATTTCCAGTCTGAAGTACTGTAGCATGAGAATCTATCCTGATTCCTCTGACTAGCACACTCACACATACACTCACACTCACACACACACACACACACACACACACACATCCCACACCATTTGATTGTGCCAGCTTAGCAAGGGCCTGGCAACCCAGTACTTTCCTTGTTACATTGGGTTTAAAGTCACTTCATAGCCCTACAGAAGTGATCTAACAGAAAAGGAGTGACCTCCTGTTTTACAACTATGTGGCTAAAAAGGAGAGACTACGAAGATGGGGCATGGACTGCTGAATCAGATAAAGCAGACAAACTGTGGGAGGACGAAGAGGAGCCCCGGAGTCCAGGACAGACACAGGACTACAGCTGTGGAACCTTGAACAAATTCCTAATTGGGAAAATCGTCTATAGTCCCACACCAGGCTGGCTGTCAGAACCCCTAGCTAAAGCTGGTTAAAATGCAGATGCTGGAACCACATCCCTGATGTCTGGAATCCGGATCTCTAGGAATACACACAGGGAATATGACACGTTCGCGAGCCTGAGGGAGATTCTGATGACGACCCCTAGATTAGGGGAACTCTCAAGCCCTTTCTCATTGTGCAACCTCATAGTCTACAAGTAAAGCCAGGAACACAAGGAAATCAGTCTTCCCCCATGTGAACACAGGTTCTAGTCCATGGTGTGGTGAACCTGCACTCACTAGATCCACTAATGAGAGTAACAAAATCTTTGGAGACAGGGTAAGAAAAATGGCCTCTTTGAGCCAGGATTAGACATAAGGATGAACTTCCTGGTAGTGAAGATGGTCTAGCAGAAACGAAGTTAGGCAGTATGTGGTCAGAACCCACATTCCCTCAATTAGCCATCTTCTATATGTCTAGGCAGGGCCGGCTTCATGTGTGTAGGACCTGTGCAGGCAGAGAGGGACTCTCTCAGAAGGAGCCCAGGCTTGGTTTAATGCTCTACCATTGCTGTCTTGAAATTCTTACAATTCTGTCTCTCCACCTGAGTTATGTAAGTGAAGTCTAAGGAGACAACGGAGCATGCGTATGAGCAGAGAGGACTCACGAGGCCACAATAACACATGCAGGCCCAGGGCTCTGGGTATGGCAGGCTGCGGCAGCCAGCACCGGAACCTAAGCCCAGGTGGGCGGCAGCAATGGCTATGGCTGGGGCGGGCTGAGGGGGGCAGTCCGCCTGTCAGAGTCTGGAGCCCATCCCTGTTACATCTGCATAAATATGAACTCTCTGTCCTGGGAGTTAGGACAGAGACTGCTGGTGCTCAGGCAGTAAACTCTGTCAGTAAATTACTACGAAAGAAAAATGTGCCCAGGAACGTTGCATTACAGCATATCCAGGAGCTGTGAAGATTCGTTAAAGACTTTAGAATCTCCAGTTTGGAAATCTACTGCAAAAAAGCAGAGCAAAGATCCACAGGCTTAGAATTAGAAACTGAATTTAAAGGTTGCCACATGCAACAGGAAAGAGGACCATTTCATAATGAAACTCTAAGTGAACCACTTATTAGCAAAAAAGACAGTTTTCTTTAAGTAATCTCTATACCCAACATGGGACTCGAACCTACAACCCAAAGATCAAGAGTTGTATGTTCCACCAACTAAGCTAGCTAGGTACCTCAAGAAAGACCATTTCTTTTTTTTTTTTTTTAATTTTATTTATTTATTTGACAGACAGAGATCACAAGTAGGCAGAGAGTCAGGCAGAGAGAGAGGAGAAAGCAGGCTCCCCGCTGAGCAGAGAGCCTGATGCGGGGCTCGATCCCAGGACCCTGGGATCATGACCTGAGCCAAAGGCAGAGGCTTAACCCACTGAGCCACCCAGGCACCCCAAGAAAGACCATTTCTAAATTAATTTTTCCTTGTATGAAGAAACACACTGGACTATATAAACAAGCATTTAGAATTACATACAAATCATGAAGGTACTTTCAGCTGCTCACAGGACTCTTTCCAGGTTACAGGAAATGTCAGAGAAAACTTTCATTAAAATGCTCTTATTTAAAATTAAATTCAAACTTACACAAGACTAATCTGTTTGAAGAGTCAAATCTTTTTAGAAAAATTGTTAAACAAGAATCATTAGCTCTAGACTCCTGAAGTCTGTATTCCAAAATAAATTTTTAAAGAAATTTTTCCTAAAGCTGTTATACCCAAAAGATACTCTTAACTCCTATAACAATTCCAATAACCACTGTAACTCAGCAGAAAGATCCTTCTCAAAATTAAAGTTATCGAACATTATTTGTGATTTTGTGCTTGCAAAGAGATCGCTTTCAATTATATCAAATGAAAATGAAATTGCTGAGAGTATAAATTTTGATAATCTCAAAAATGCATTAGCAAAAAAGAGAGCCAGAAGAATCTTACAGCCAATCAAGATATTGCACTGATGAAGTATTTTTATTATAGTATATAAAATTATGACCACAAATGTATTTTTTACCAATTATCATTTTTGTTATTCCTATATCACAATTACACCATTGATTTATAAGTAGTAAAATATTTTTAAAAGAAAAAGTTTATAATTTAGTATCTTTAACTATACTCTTTTGAACAAGCAGCCCCACATTTTTAATTTGCCCCGGGCCCTAACTGTCACGTCCTGCTTAAAGGGTAACTTTGCTGGAAATTTCAGTGCAGGTCTGTGATCCCCATCTTGCTCAGATTTTTAGTGATTTCAGCAAGTTTAAGAGTCCAGTGTATCCTATAACCCAGAGACCAGGAGTATTATAGCAGCTACCTTCTCAGTGTCTACATTCTTAGGAGTTCTGGGACATCCTTGACTTTGAGTTCCTCCTTTTGGACTAAGGCCCTCATCTCCTAAAACAGAAGGAACTATATTTCAAGCTTTCACCCAATGATTCATGAGTGCAACATCTTTAAATAAAAACAGGGCAGGGAGGGGAGAGAGCATCAGACTTCTTTGAATTTGGGCCAGTGTTTCCAAATGCAAAATACTCAACAGCCAATTTCCCCTGGCTTTGTAGATAAACAACAAGATGACCTTTTATGTCAGAAAGGAGCAATGAAATTTCCATTTCCTTGTGGAATGTCGGCTTTGGAACCAACTTTTTCTGTATTTCTTCTCAAGATAACAACCCACAAAATGCCCCCAATAAATGCAAATTATGTGATTCTGTTGCCAAGTCAGATGTTCAAACAAATGATCTTGTCTCTTTTCCAAACAAAATATCATAAACACATCTTTAGGAACTTTTCCGTGCAGGAGTGGAAATCTCCCCTTTCCCTGTAATGTTGCATCCTCAGGCTCCTGGGAAAGGATGCTCTGGTACTCCGGTAACTGAGTACTGTGAAAGCAAGGCATGACTCCTCCCCACCCCATTCTCCTTCCAGTCATTTCCGAAGGAACTGAGACCATTTTCCTGAATCCCTTTGGGGACAGGCTGGGGTGGGACGGTGGGTGTGGTGAGCCATTCCCCCAGTGGAAAAAAATGAAGCCAATAAAGCCATCATCCATTCTTCACAGAACTTTTGATCCACTTTCTCCTCTTTCACTATTCCCAAAGTTCCCTAAGAATAAAGTTGTTTCCCAGGACCCACCAGTCTGGAGATAAAACCAGGATGGCTGTAAGAGTCATGTTCCCAGCCTCTTTTAAGAAATCTGCTGCCCCTGCTGACTCCAACATTCAGGGGCTTCTGATTATTCTTTTTACAAGGTTGCTTTAAATAACAACTCTTCAGAGTGAACTCAAAATAGAACTTGAGTTACAAAATGTTGGTTTACATGCAATCTTCCAAGACTGGATCGGTACATGCTAGGAGGTCCACTCAATGATCACTTTGCTTTTAAACTCCTGTAAAACATTTAGTTCAATAATACAATATGAAGAAAAAAATACCTTTTAGAACCTTTTTGTGCTTATGTTTAATGTGCCTTTAAAATAGCCCTGGTATAAAAGCTGTTCATCAGAGCTGAAAACGTAAGGAAGATCTCTGCCAAATCATCCAACAGGGGAGAGAAAGAGAGAGAGAGGGAAAAGATCTTGACCTTAACCTTGAGAATATGAGAAGGAATGGATAAAAGTGGACTAAGTGGCTGTGTGACTTTCTCTGACTCCACAAAGGAGTGGTGATCTTGACATTCATTCTATCTGCATCATCGATATCAACATTCCCTGCAAACCCACTGGACCAAAAACCTTCTACGCTCCTGCCATCATTAACACACCAGCGGTGATTCGGGTACTACTGGAAGGACAATGCCCATGTGTGGAATTGCCAGAGGTAAGTGGACTCTAGATGAGCAACAGGCATTGCTGTGACCATGTGAGCTCCATGTGACCAGGCGGGAACAGTGTTTGGCCCAGAGCAGTTCCAGAGTATCTACTCATAGGATGAATGAATGAGTGGGTGGAATTTTAAAGAGTTTACCATCTAGTTGAACATGGACAAACTCCACCCAACATTTAGATTCAAAGAGCAACAGATGAGTGGGTCAGACAAGAGCTGTGTCAGCTCAAGGAAAATAGAACTTGGAAGATGTTTCAGAAGGACGAAGCTCAGAACTGCACCCAGGGGCAGTTCCAGACAACCTTCATTTGCCTTCTTGTCAGATAGAGAAGAAGGATAGAGAGTGTCCCTGAGGACTGCAGTGAGGTCACTCTCTTGGGTGGCCATACTTTATCAATGCCAAACAAATTGCTCTGCTGATGGGAGTGACCCCAGCATTTTAGCTCTCTGTTCACTTTTGGTGCATAAGTGTAGAACTGTCTGAACTGGACCATTCTCTTACACCATACACAAAGATAAATGCAAAGTGAATGAAAGACCTCAATGTGAGACAGGAACCCATCAGAATTCTAGAGGATAACATAGGCAGTAACCTGTTCAACATCGACCCCAGCAACTTCTTTCAAGACATGTCTCCGAAGGCAAGGGAAATAAAAGCAAAAATGAACTACTGGGACTTCTTCAAGATAAAAAGCTTCTGCACAGCAAAGGAAACAGTCAACAAAACAAAGAGGCGACCCATGAAATGGGAGAAGATATTCGCAAATGATATTACAGATAAAGGGCTCATATCCGAGATCTATAAAGAACTTCTCAAACTCAACATTTGAAAAACCCAGTCCCAAAAAATGGGCAGAAGACATGAACAGACATTTCTCCAAAGACGACGTACAAATGGCCAACAGACACATGAAAAAATGTTCAACATCACTAGCCATCAGGGAAATACAAATAAAAACCACAATGAGATGCCACCTCACACCAGTTAGGATGGCAAAAATTAACAAGTCAGGAAACAACAAATGTGGGCAAGGATAAGGAAAAAGGGGAGCCCTCTTACACTGTTGGTGGGAATGCAAGTTGGTACAACCATGCTGGAAAACAGCATGGAGTTTTCTCAAGATGTTAAGTATAGATCTACCCTATGACCCAGAAATTGCACTACTGGGTATTTACCCCACAGATACAGATAGAGTGAAAAGAAGGGGCACGTGCACCCCAATGTTCACAGAAGCAATGTCCACAATAGCCAAACCGTGGAATAAGCTGAGATGCCCTTTAACAGGTGAATGGATAAAGAAGATGTGGTCCATATACACAATGGAATATTACTCAGCCATCAGAAAGGATGAACACCCACCATTTGCATCGACATGGAAGGAACTGGAGGGGATTATGTTAAATGAAGTAAGCCAAGCAGAGAAAGACAATTATTATACGGCGTCACTCATATGTGGAACATAAGCAACAGCATAGAGGACCATAGGGGGAGGGAGGGAAATCTGAAGGGGGAGAAATCAGAGAGGGAGACGAACCATGAGAGACTGTGGATCCCAGGAAACAAACTGAGAGTTTCAGAGGGATGGGGGTGGAGGGAAGGGGAAACAGGGTAAGGGTACTGGAGAGGGCACGTGTTGTGATGAGCACTGAGTGTTTTACATAACTCATGAATCATCGAACACTACATCAAAAACTAATGTTGTAACATCCAGTGGATAACTGAACATTAAAAAAAAAAAAAAAAGCACTGCCTGAATCTCCTAATGTCCAGAAGTAACAACACAATCAGGATGAAACCACTCCAACTATGAAAATCTGGGGAACATACAAAACATAGAAAACGATCTTCAGAACTAGCATTCCAGCTGCCCACCCCCCATGATAGAAAGAGGAGGCCCAAAAGAAAGAGCCTTCCCTCCCAACCTCGACTGAGCAAAGTACCCTACACAACCAGTAGCCCAGACACATCTGTGCACGGCCGCAGGATGAGCCTGCCGAATTGGCCTATTCTGAGGATTGGGCTGCTTTTTTAACCAGAAAATGGTGCTGAGAGTTCAGGGGGGAAAAAAAATTCAGTCTCTTCCCATGAAATTTTTCCTGCCTGCCTAACTGCCACTGACCCGTTCGCAGCGCTGTGTCATCTCCCCCTTTGTGAAAATAGATGACATTTCAGTATCTCTAAGGACATAAAATCATAGGGTTTTAGAAGGAGAAGAACCCGAGGGACCCTCTAAGGCTGACCATTCACTCTATTAAAAGGATCAGCCATGGGGGTCCCTTAAACTGACAAGCTCATCGTGTCCCTTGAAAGTGGAATTCAATTACAAAAATTAAGTCCACACAGACACACTCACGTCTCCAGGAACGTGACCACCACATATCAGGAGGTGGACCCATAACACTATTTGATTTGGGTTTATCTTGTAAAAGCTAAAAATGCCAAAGAATAAACCCCAAAACAGAAATTCTGGGGTCACCTTCTCATTTAGAGAAACCATAGTGGTTATTGTTAGCAGGCCTGCTCCCGCCCCACGGCCTTTTGCCTGCCTCTCCTCCAGCCCCAAACACTTTTTTCCCCAGACGTATGAATCACTGACCCTTCCCTTCATCCAGGTCTCTGTCCGAACGCTCTCAGAGAAAGTTTCCCTGCTCCTTCGAGCTCAAGTACTTCCTCCTGCCTCCCCTATCCCAAATGCTGCTTTATCTCTGTTCATCCTGCTTCCCACCCCCGTGGCTTAGCGAATCTCTTCGGCCATTAGCAGCTGCCCTGACTGAAGTATATGCTCCATAAAGACAGGCTAATTTTTTTTTCTGTTTTGTTCGCTAGTTTCATTTCTAGTCTCTATAACAGAGTCTGGCACGTATAGGTCAGTAAATACTGAACAGATGAGTGAAGGAAGGAATAAGCAGGCGCATGAGTACTTGGCCGTGTCTCACACACGTTCTGGAGAACTTTCAGAATCTTGTCCTGCCTGCCCCCCCCCCCCATCTGTGGCTAACTCCAATGTGACGTTCCTGTCGTGTGAAGAGCGCTCTCCTTTGGCAAGTCTCCCCGGGATGGCACTGGGGACTGAACAGGTTGTGTAATCCCTCCAACCCCTGCTACGTGGCGCACAACATGCGTGAACACACAGGGAATGACTAGAGAGTGTAAGAGTGAGGGTGAGAGCAAATGGCAAACGTGACCCCACGCGGGGCCACGGTCTAAAGGATGAATCAGGGTAGCCAGACTGGGATGGAGAGAGGGGCATTCTGGGAGGAGAAAACAAAACACATGGAGGTCTTAGAACAACAGAAATGATGGAAGGATCAGGAAGGAAACTAGCTAAAAAAAAAGGCAAAAAGAGGAAGGACGCTAAATGAAATGTGAGGTTCTCGAATGAACGAAAAGCCTTCTGTAACAGTCTCGCCTCCCCATGGCCTACAGGCCAGACTATTCTGCCACGAGCCCCACCGGCCCATTACAGGCAGCAGCCGCCGCAGCCTGTCCAAGTGACAGCCGCCGGCAGCCCTCGTGGGAAGGCTGGAGGGCGGTCCCGCCACGGCTGCCTGCGAGCAAGGGACAGAGACAGCTGCCAGTGCAGCCAGTCCTGAAATTGTCAGATGGAAATAGGCCTCACCTGGCAGAGTCACTAGACTTTCACAACCATGAATTTGATGATAACCTTGGTAGAGATCATCTGCCTAGTTTCATTTTCTGGTTCGTAAACAAAGAGAGACAAGAACTGATAGAGAGAGTCACTTGAGCATTCAAGGTCCCCCTGCACTCACGTCAGACCTGGACACATCCAGCCCATCGTTTTATACTTACCCAAAGCCAACTAGAGAACACCTATCGCATATCAGACATGATACTCTGTACTCTTGAAAATATTATCCCCATCAGACTGAATGATAGCCCTGGGACGCGATTATACACATTCTCCATCTTACAAGCGAGCAGAAGGAAGTTCTGAAGAGGTACCATGACTTTCCCAAGAGCGTATACCTATCAAGTAAAGCCGAGCCTTAAGCTAAACGTGTCTGACCTCCAAAGACCCAATTCATATCCACTGATATCCAGCTACCTGGATGTAAGAAACTTATCTACGTGTGGAGGTATTTATTGGACCAAACACAAACTCAAGCCATGATTTGAGAGCACGGATGAAAGTGCCCTTGTAATGGAGAACTTTCCACAGCCCTAGTCCCCCTGTCTGCCAATGCCTTGTCAAGACCAAGGCCAAGTTCCAGGGCCTGAATCTATCCCTTGCTTTGTTCTTCAGTCAAAATATACAGGGCTCTTAAGTGGCCATGTCGGTTAAGCATCTGCCTTTGGCTCCGGTCATGATCCCAGGGTCCTGGGATGGAGCCCCGCATCGGGCTCCCTGCTCAGCAGGGAGCCTGCTTCTCGCTCTCCCTCTGCCCCTCCCCACTGCTTATTCTCTCTCTCCCTCTCAAATTAATAAATAAAATCTTAATATAGATAGATAGATAAAGATACAGATATATATAGATAGATAGATAGATATGCAGACAACACACACAGGCCTATACAATAGAGTAATAGGCATTAAAATAATGTTTCTGGGGTGCCTGGGTGGCTCAGTGGGTTAAGCCTCTGCCTTCAGCTCAGGCCCTGGTGTCAGGGTCCTGGGATCGAGCCCCGAGTCAGGCTCTCTGCTCAGCAGGGAGCCTGCTTCCTCCTCTCTCTCTCTCTCTCTCTGCCTGCCTCTCTGCCTACTTGTGATCTCTCATTCTCTCTCTCTCTCTCTCTCTCTGTTAAATAAATAAATAAAATATTTTTTAAAAAATAAAATAAAAATAAAACAATGTTCCTAAGGAGTTTTGAATGTTGAGGAAAATGCTTTTGAAACAAAGTAAGAGAAAAAAAAGCAGATTCGAAATCTAGACACCATAGTTCTTAACTACATAAGAACAAATAGGTATGCCATGATAGAATAACTGGGAAGGCACAGTCCACTTACTATCAGCAACTAGAAAATCAAAAATAAAACTACACCAATAATGGTTTCTGAATAACAAACAGTTATTCTGAGCAACAAACAGTCATCGTAGGACTATGATCTCTTAAAAAAAAAAAAAAAAAAGGAGACATGGTAAGACTTTTTTTTGCCCTAACTCTTGCCTGAACGAAACTTACACACCACAGGCAGGGAGAAGAATCCCAAGCAGGCTGGCAGTCTTGCTGGATTAAGATACAGAGATCGGAACTTGAGAAGGCTGAGACAGCCTCTGGACTTTGAGGGGGCAAAATTCCAGAGAAGAAAGACCTACACAGAGAAAGAGCTTCAGAAAATTCATAGGAGTCCCCTTGAGCTTGTTGCCAAGTACTAAGGTGTGGATTAATAGGGTGAAACCCCACCAAGCCAAGAAGGTAATGGCTAGGGATCTGTAAGCTGAGCACTCTCCAGGACTGAAGGGGCTGAGAGAAATTTAAGTTTTGACCAGACAGCGTAGTGACTCATCATGGATCACCGAGATCATTCAGTACAGAATCTAGAAGGGCCACGCCCTGGTCGTGAGGCTAAACTAGATCCGGGGTAAAGACTACCACAGAATGACCCTAACAAAACTGAAAACAAGCCTTCAAAGGAATAGGCTGGTCCTCAAGCAGCACAACTTCCTTCCAGGACGAAGCCTGGCACTTCTTAAAGGAAAAAACAAAACAAAAAGCAAAACATCAATGTTACAGACAGAACTGTGTTTCATCCAAATTTACATGTTGAAACCCTAATCTCCAATGTGACTACATTTGGAGATAGAGGCTTTTTAAAGGTAATTAAGGTTAAATGAAACCATAAGCCCTAATCCAATATTCTGAGGGTCCTTATTAAAAAAAAAGAAGCGGGGCACCTGGGTGGCTCAGTGGGTTAAGCCTCTGCCTTCGGCTCAGGTCATGATCTCAGGGTCCTGGGATCGAGCCCCACATCGGGCTCTCTGCTCAGCAGGGAGCCTGCTTCTCCCTCTCTCTCTGCCTGCTGCTCTGCCTACTTGTGATTCTATCTCTCTCTCTGTCAAATAAATAAAATGGAATCTTTAAAAAAAAATGCATCACTAAAAAAAAAAAAAAAAAGAAGCTACATCAGGGAAGCATGTACACAAAGGAAAGGCCGTGTGACTCAACTGGAGAAAAATCAATCGAGTGAAACACATCCAGAAATGATGGAAATGACAGATAAGAATTTTAAAAACATCTCTTATAAACATGATCAAGAGTAAAGAACAACATGAACATAAGTGCAGATATTTAAAAGACATGAAGAAAAGAACCAAATGGAACTTTAAGGCATGAAAAATATATCAAAAATGAAAAATTACCAAGTGTAATTGTATTAGTCAGTGTTCTCCAGAGTCACAGAACCAATAAGATACACATCAGGAGAGGGAGTCCTGGGTTTTTTGTTTTTTGGTTTGTTTGTTTGTTTGTTTGTTGTTGTTTTTTAAAGATTTTATTTATTTACTTGACAGAGAGAGATCACAGCAGACAGAGAGGCAGGCAGAGAGAGAGGGAGAGAGGGAAGCAGGCTCCCTGCCGAGCAGAGAGCCCGATGTGGGACTCAATCCCAGGACCCTGAGATCATGACCTGAGCCGAAGGCAGCGGCTTAACCCACTGAGCCACCCAGGCACCCCTGTTTGTTTGTTTTTTATGTAGGCTCCACACTGGGCATCGACTCCAACTTGGGGCTTGAACTCACCACCCTGAGATCAAGACCTGAGCTGAGATCAAGAGTCAGATGCTTATCGACTAAGCCACCCAGGCACCCTGAGAGAGATTTATTTTAAAGAACTGCTTGCGGGTGCCTGGGTGGCTCAGGTCATGATGCCAGGTCCTGGAATTAAGCTCTGTGTCGGTCTCCCTGCTCAGCAGGGAGTCTGCTTCTCCCTCTGCCTCTCCCCCTTCCTCATGCTCTCTCTCTGTTTGAATTGAATAAATAAAATCTTGGGCACCTGGGTGGCTCAGTGGGTTAAGCCTCTGCCTTCGGCTCAGGTCATGATCTCAGGGTCCTGGGATCGAGTCCCACATCGGACTCTCTGCTCAGCAGGGAGCCTGCTTCTCTCTCTCTCTCTGCCTGCCTCTCTGCTACTTGTGATCTCTCTCTGTCAAATAAACAAATAAAATCTTTAAAATAAATAAATAAATAAAATCTTAAAAGAAAAAGAAAAAGAGAATTGCTTCACACGAGTATGGAGGCTGGCAAGTCCAAAATCTGCAGGGTGGGCAGGCAGCCAGGAGACCCAAGGAAGAGCCAATATTGCAACTCCTGTATAGGGTTCTCTCACGGCAGAATTCCTTCTAGCTCAGGGGAGGTCAGTCTTTTTCTGTTAAGGTTTTCAACTGATGGGATGAGGCCCACCTTCATTATGGAGGACAATCTGTCCTTCTCAAACCTCATCACTTCTTCACCATTATATCAAGAAGACCTAATCCTAAATGTATACATACCCAATAAGAAAGCTTCAAATTACATGAAGCATCAAATAATTTAAACAGACCAAAAGGAGAAATAGACAAATCTAGAATTATAGTCAGAGATATTAATACTCGCCTCTCATTAAAGTAGCAAAAAAAAAAAAAAAAGAAAAAAAAAGAAAATCAGGAAGGCTATAGAAGATTTGAACACTTTGAACCAACTTGAGCTAACTGACAGTTATAGAGACTACCCAACAACAACAACAAAATACTCATTGTTTCCAAGTGCTCATGGAAATTTTACTGAGATAGGTCATCATCTGGGCCATAAAATAAATTTCAATAAGTTTAAAGGAATTGAAATCATGCAGAGTATGTTTTCTGACCACACTGAAGTTAAGTCAGTAATAAATAAGAGAAAATATCTGGAAAATCTTCAAATATTTAGAAATTAAACAAAGACACTTCTAAGTAACTCATGGGCCAAAGAAGAAATTACCAAGGAAACTAGAAAATATTTTGAACTAAATGAAAAGAAAAACCATCATATCAAAAACTGTAGGGTACTGTAGCAGCCATGCTAAGAGAATTTATCATTTTAAATATGTAGACAAGAAAAGAAGAGCAATTTTAAATCAAAGACCCAAACTTCTGCATTAAAAGTTAGAAAAGGAAATGATAAACCCACAATAAATGGAAGAAGTGAGAAGAAATATGAAAATTAATAAAAAAGCAAGGCAAAAAATAGAGAAAATCAATGAAACCAAAGTCTAGTTCTTTGAAAAGATACAAATAAATTAATGTTTTAAAAAGAATATTCAGGAGCGCCTGGGTGGCTCAGTGGGTTAAAGCCTCTGCCTTCGGTTCAGGTCATGATCTCGGGGTCCTGGGATCGAGCCCCACATCGGGCTCTCTGCTCCGTGGGGAGCCTGCTTCCTCCTCTCTCTCTCTACCTACTTGTGATCTCTGTCTGTCAAATAAATAAATAAAATCTTTAAAAAATAATAATAATAATAAATAAAATTTAAAAAGAAAAAGAAAATTCAAAAATGCTAATATGTATTTTTCTTGGTTAGATTATAATTGTTTAATTTTATTATTTATATTTCATAGTTCCTAAATATTTTTAATGAGCACAAAATCGGATTCTAATCAGAAAACCAAGGCGCTATTTTTCGAACTGCCACTCTTGTGTTAATTTCAGAAGCACTACAGTGACTTGTCCTCTAAGGAAAGACACTTGTCCTTCTTAAAGTCTACTGAGTAAGTAATGTAACTATTTGAAAGAGAGTACCTCCCACCCAAGTTTCCGCTGAAAAGAAGAGAGCCGTACTCCTTTCCAGATGGCTCCAGACCCAGAATGAACACTCCTGTTTCTGACCACAACACACTTTAACCTTCTGGAGAGCCTGAAATCCAAGGGGTCCACATAACCCATTGGTCCTTTAGAGTAGAATTGATTTCCTGCTCTGCCTTGTCCTTCTCCCTCCTACGACCTTATTACTCTCTAAGTCAAGTCTGCTTTCTTCCTTACCTACATAGGCCCTTCCTCCCCTTCCCCTCCCTGTACCCCCACTGCAGGTAAGACCTGCTGTTTTCCACCTCTGCCTCAGAGCACTTGTGAAATTGCACCTGAGAGGAAGATGCCCCACTGTGTGCTCCAACCCATCTTCATCAGTATCAAACGTGAGACTATGATCTAATTCCCATTTGGCAACTTGTGTCTATTTCCAGTTGGTTAGAATCTTAAGAAAAGGAGAGGCCTTTGCCCACTCTCCCTTTCAATATATTGCTGCATCCATAATCTGTTTCTATGAGGTAACATAAGCCTTTTCCTGATTAAGCCATACACATGTGACAAATGCACCCAACTGTGTTACAAATGAATGACATGACCTCCCTGATAGGGCTGGGGTAGAAAGGAACAGATCTAAATCACGCTGGAAAACAGGATTTTATCTAGATGCTGTAAAGTTAAAAGTCATAAAACCTGTCAATAACACAATATTCTAGTTGGTAAATTTGTTTCTCACAGGAGCACAGGTTAGGATGCCTACATATACTAGGATTGGACAATAAATATATTGCACATAATGACAGCCAGGTTTATCACCATCAAAGAAATAAGAAATGAAAGAAAAATCTAAAAGGAGCTCTCGGAAAACTACAGAACACTTATGAAAGAAACTAAAGAAGACACAAAGAAATGGAAAAACATTCATGCTCACAGATTGGAAGAACAAATATTGTGAAAATGTCCATGCTACCCAGAGCTATCTACACATCAATGCAGTCCCTGTCAAAATACCATCAGCATTTTTCACAGAGCTGGAACAAACAATCCTAAAATTTGTATGGAACCAGAAAAGACCCCAAATAGCTAAAGAAATATTGAAAAAGTAACCAAAGCTGGAGGCCTCACAATTTCAAACTTCAAGCTCTATTACAAAGCTGTAATCATCAAGACAGTACGGTACTGGCACAAAAACAGACATGTAAATCAATGAAACAGAACAGAGAGCCCAGAAATGGACCCTCAGCACTATGGTCAACTAATCTTTGACAAAGCAGGAAGAATATCTAATGGAAACAAAGAGTCTTTTCAACAGATAGTGTTGGGAAAATTCGACAACCAAATGCAGAAGAATGAAACTGTACCACTTTCTTACACCATATAAAAAAATAAACTCAAAATAGTGAGATACCACCTTACACCTGTCAGAATGGCTAAAATTAACCAGTCAGGAAACAAGGATGTGGAGAAAGGGGAGCCCTCCTACATTGTTGGTTAGAATGCAAGCTACTGCAGCCACTCTAGAAAAACAGTATGGAGTTTCCTCAAAAAGTTGAAAATAGGGCACCTGGGTGGCTCAGTGTGTTAAAGCCTCTGCCTTCAGCTTAGGTCATGGTCTCAGGGTCCTGGCATCAAGCTCCACATCTGGCTCTCTGCCAGCAGGGAGCCTGCTTCCCCCCACCACCACCCCCACCCCCACCTGCCTCTCTGCCTACTTGTGATCTCTGTCTATCAAATAAATAAATAAAAATCTTTTTTAAAAAAGTTGAAAATAAAGCTACCCTACAACCCAGCAATCGCACTACTGGGTGTTTACCCTAAAGATTACAAATGTAGTGATCTGAAGGGGCCCATGAACCTGAATATTTATGGCAGCAATGTCCACAATAGCCGAACTATGGAAGGAGCCTAGATGTCCATCAACAGATGAATGGATGAAGAAGATGTGGTGAGTATGTGTGTATATATATGTGTGTGTGTGTGTGTGTGTGTGTATGTGTGTGTGTGTATACACATATATATATATGTATGTATATATGTGTGTGTGTATATATATATATATCTCTATAATGGAATACTATGCAGCCATCAAAAATGATATCTCACCATTTGCAAAGACATGGATGGAACTAGAAGGTATTATGCTAAGCAAAATAAGTCAATCAGAGAAAGACAATTATCATATGCTCTCTCTGATATGAAGAATTTGAGAGGCAGGGTGAGGGGTCATGCGGGGAAGGGAGGAAAAAATGAAACAAGATGGGACCAGGGAGGGAGACAAACCATAAGAGACTCTTACTCTCAGGAAATAAATGGAGGGTTGCTGGAGGGGAGGTGGGTGGAAGGGACAGGGTGGCTGGATTATGGACATTGGGGAGGGTATGTGCTATGGTGAGTGCTGTGAATTGCATAAGACTGATGATTCACAGACCTGTATCCCTGAAACAAATAATACATTATATATTAATAGAAAAATAAAATAAAACTCAAAATGGATGAAAGACCTCAACATGAGACAGGAAGCCATCAAAATTGTAGAGGAGAACACAGGCAGCAACCTCTTTGACCTCAGCTGCAGCAACTTCTTGTTAGGCACATCTCCAAAAGCAAGGGAAACAAAAGCAAAAATGAACTTTTGGGACTTCATCAGGATAAAAAGCTTTTGCAAGGCAAAGGAAACAATCAACAAAACCAAAAGGCAACCCACAGAATGGGAGAAGATATTCACAAATGACATATTGGATAAAGGGCTAATATAAAAAAAAATCTATAAAGGATTTATCAAACTCAACAGCCAAAAAACAAATAATCCAATCAAGAAATGGGCAGAAGACATGAACAGACATTTCTCCAAAGAAATGGGCTAACAGACACATGAAAAAATGCTCCCCCCCAAAAAATGCCCAACATCACTCAGCATCAGGGAAATACAAATCAAAACCACGATGCGATACCACCTCACACCAGTCAGAACGGCTAAAGTTAACAACACAGGAAACAACAGATGTTGGCAAGGATACGGAGCAAAGGGAACCCTCCTACGCTGTTGCTGGGAATGCAAGCTGGAGCAGGCACTCTGGAAAACAGTATGGAGGTTCCTCAAAAAGTTAAAAATAGAACTACCTTATGACTGAGCAATTGCACTACTAGGTATTTATCCAGAAGATACAAACACAGTGATTCAAAGAGGCACCTGCACCCCAATGTTTATAGCAGCAACATCCACTACAGCCAAACTAAGAAGAGCCCAGATGTCCATCAACAGATGAATGGATAAAGAAGATGTGGTATATATATATATATATATATATATATATATATATATATATACATACAATGGAATATTAGTCATCAAAAAGAATGAAATCTTGCCATTTGCAATGACAGGGATGGAACTAGAGGGTATTATACTAATCAAAACAAGTCAGAGAAAAACAAATACCATATGATTTCACTCACGTGGAATTTAGGAAACAAAACAGATGAATATAGTAGAGGAAGAGAAAGAAAAATAAAATAAGATAAAAACAGAGGGAAGAAAACCATAAGAGACCCTTAACTATAGGAAACAAAGTGAGGGTTGTAACAAAGAAAGCAAGGGGATGGGGGGATAGGGTAACTGGGTGATGGGCATTAAGGACAACACTTGATGTAATGAGAACTGGGTATTATATGCAATTGATGAATCACTAAATTCTACCCTTAAAACTAATAATACAGTGTATGTTAATGAAATCGAATTAAAATTGAAAATTTATCAAAAAATTAAAAAATAATAAAATGAGCCCCATGGCACTAGATTTGAGTCAGGGATATCAGTAGAAATACATTTTATTCAAACATCTATAGAAATGGATACATAAATAAATCTAGATATGGATTCTTACAAGTGTATACATGTGTATGCTGTGTAATTACCTAGCTATGTCTACCGAGAAGGCCTAGAAGCAGTGACATCCCAAGAGCAGTGAACACAAATAATACCCAGATCTTGATTTCTAAATACCATTTCCCAATAAAAAGAAATGGTTGATTTTAGGTCTGAAATCTAAAAGATCTCATAGTGCCAGAAAATAAGAGAGTACTTAAATTAAAAAAGTAAAAAAAAAAAAAAAAAAGCCAGACCTAAGGCAAATATTACCTGATTCCACTTATATGAAGTATCTTAAATAGTCAAGTTCATAGACTCAAAGAATGGAATGGCGGTTGCCAGTGGCAAGGCGAGCAGGAAATGAGGACTTACTAATTATCAGGCATAAAGTTTCAGTCAAGCCAAGATAAATAAGCTCTAAAGGTCTGTTGTACAATCTTGTGCCCATAGTTAACAATACGTTATTGTAGACTTAAAAAAAAAAATTGTTCAAACGGTAGATCTCGTGTTAAGTTCTTACTACGACTTAGAAAAATGAAAAGCATGTCAAGGGACACAGGAATGTACCTGAAAGAGCTCCCAGTATCCAAACTCGAAAAATATGAGCAACAAAATAAATAACAATAGTACAGGACTATAATCCAAAGAATAAAGGTCCATTTTCCATACTGATTTAAATAAATAAGGCAAATCTTTTTATAGAAAAATTCCAAGCAAAAAAAGCAGAAGGAAAGAGAGAAACAGAAAAACACTATGAGAAACCACAGTGATAACTGCTACAGCCAATATCCACTAAAGAATGCTAAAAGTAGGGGCGCCTGGGTGGCTCAGTGGGTTGGGCCTCTGCCTTCGGCTCAGGTCATGATCCCAGGGTCCTGGGATCAGCCCTGCATCAGGCTCTCTGCTCCCCAGGGAGCCTGCTTCCCCTCCCCTCTCTCTCTGCCTACCTCTCTGCCTACTTGTGGTCTCTGCCTGTCAAATAAATAAATAAAATCTTTTTTTAAAATAAATAAATAAATAAATTTCGGGGCACCTGGGTGGCTCAGTGCGTTGGGCCTCTGCCTCTGGCTTGGGTCGTGATCTCGGGGTCCTGGGATCGAGCCCCACATCGGGCTCTCTGCTCAGCGGGGGGCCTGCTTCCTCCTCTCTCTCTCTCTCTGCCTCTCTGCCTACTTGTGATCTCTGTCAAATAAATAAATAAAATCTTTAAAAAAAAAAAAGAATGCTAAAATTAAGGGGTAACCCTTGAAGGACAAACAGGATATTTGCAGAGCCTCAAAGTATGTTCCCTAAAATATGTATTAATTACTGTGGAGGTTTTAAGATGTCCACATAGCCTCTGACACTTCTCCCTCCGAGAGGTGGAGCTTTCTCTTCCTTACCTTGAGCGATGGCTGGACTGAGTGACTGACTTCTGAGGACAGAGTATGGAAAGGGGAAAACTGCAGTGGAGAATACTGGGGAGACACTGCCTTCACTGAGTGATGAAAACCAGTACCCCCAGTCCTACATCCCACTGATCTGTGGTAATGTGTGATAGGATGTAATAAGGAGGTGTCACCTCTGTGGCATTCTTCCCCAGTATCCATAACCTCAGGCTAAGGATGAGAAAATAGGCCACAACTCCAAAGTGAGAGGCACTCTCCACGATTCCTGACAGCACGCATCAAAAGTGGCAAAGTCGTGGAAGACAAAGACAACAGGCAGTAAGAGTATTCAAACTACATGGGCATCTGGGTGGCTCAGGCAGTGAAGCATCTGCCTTTGGCTCAGGTCATGATCTCAGGGTCCTGGGATCGAGCCCCTCATCGGGCTTTCCGCTCAACTGGGAATCTGTTTGTCCTCCTGCCTCTCCCTACTCAATCTCTCTCTCTCTCTCTCTTTTTAAAAGAGCATCTTTTTTTAAAAAAAAAAAGAATGTTCCAACTACAAATAAATGCAGTAACAGATGAATATCATAAACATGCTATTGAGCCAAATAAACCAGAATCACATAAAAGTATAATTTCAGGGGTGCCTGTGTGGCTCAGTGGGTTAAACCCTCTGCCTTCGGCTCAGGTCCTGATCCCGAGGTCCTGGGATTGAGCCCCGAATCGGGCTCTCTGCTCCGCGGGGAGCCTTCTTCCCCCACCTCCTCCCACTGCCTGCCTCTCTGCCTACTTGTGATCTCCGTCAAATACATAACTAAAATGTTTTTTTTAAAAAGTATAATTCCATTTATATAAAGTTCATAAATGGGCAAAACTGATCTAAGGCATTAGAAGTGAGAAGAGTGGGTTTCCTGTGGTGGAGAGGGGAGGACGAGGGAAGGGCGGACATTGACTGAGGGAGGCTGCTGGCTGCTGCTCTCCTGCGTTTTGATCTGAGTGTTGATTAGACCACTGTGTTGTTTGTGAATATTCATCAAGTGATACAGGATTTGTGTACTTTCTAAATGTATGTTATACATAACAATAAGTTTCCAGGGAGGGGAGAGAGCCACATACATGCCTCTAAAAGGCCCTTGAGGAGGACTGGTGGGGAAGAAACAGGTCAACGAGAGAGATGCAGGCCCCCTCCCGGATACACTTTCCTGATCAAAGGGCAGCCCAGAGGCTGTGTAGGGAGCCAGCCAGTGGTAGAAAACAGAAATTCCCAATCAACCCGATGCGGGTCTCTGGCTAGGTGCAGTCCCTTTTAGGCTTGAGTCCTTGGCTCGGTTCCCATCAACATTCTCATTTCTCTCGCTCCTTTTCCCTCTCTAGCTCTATAGCACCAGAACAGAACTGGAGAGAGACTGCTCACCCTGGACTCTGCCTTGAACTGTATCTCCTAACCACCTCACCAAGTCAGGCTGCCAAGGTCTCACAAGAAATTCGTGGGGAAAGGCAGCAACAGGGATGGCATCTCTAAAGGCTGGAGAACACGGAGGCTGGCCACCAATGTGTCCGCAAGAGCCCTCCCTGGGACGAACGAATGTGAGGACATCGGAAAAACACAAAGTTCTTTTTGTCAGCAAGAAACTTTGAAGCTCTGCCCTTCACCTTGCTATCAATCAAAGTATCTTGGTGATTTCATCTCTAGATAAATACTCATTCTAGTGACACTTGTGTCTTGTCTCTGACCATAAAGTCAAGATTTAAGAACCATGGGATGCAGGAAACTTAGGGATTAATTAGGATTGTCTAGAATTTGTCCTTAGATCACCAGCTAGGTTCTGATTTAATGCCAAGTTTTTTCAAATGTGGGGGGACGCTCAGAACCACATGACTCGTCTGTAGTAAACTTTAGTTGACCCTCTATGCCTCCCTTAGACCATCTGTCTTTAAAATGTCCCCTGCCCCGTCTAGCCTCCCATGGCATTTCATGAGTCAGTGTCCAAAGGCCTGAGCTACTTCCCAAATTACCAACACGCTGGTGACCATATCAAATCTTGCCTTGGCACTTGTTGACACAACTGCCTGGCCGTTCTGTATATCCTTCCAGATCATGCTGGAAGGGAAGGATTCACCTTCTCTCTTACCCCTTCCTTCACCCTGCCCTAACTCAAGAGTCCTGACACCCTTCCCATGTGCCCCTGCACACAGTTCTGCCATTGCAGGGCTCACATGGTGGTATAATTCCTTCCGTGGCTTTTTCCCCTACTAGACCTTGACCTTTACAAAGGTGGGAACTGTTAACTTATGCATCAAGCTATCCACAACTCCCTACACAGTGCTTAATATCTTTATTGCTTTTTCTGATAATGCATGTAATACAAGGCAATAAATTCAGATAACACAATAAAATTCAAATATCACAGAAGTACAAAGTGTAGACAATGAAACTGTCTCCCAAATCTTCGGTCATAAGACAACCACTGCCAGTGTGATGTATATTCTGTCAACAATTTGTGTGTAAAAAATATATTAATTATTAGCGTTACAATTTTTCCTAAAGAGGAAATCACTGCCTATATGCTGTTTTGCAACTTGCTTTCACCACTAAGCAGCGTAAGAAGCAGCATACTTCCTTGATGAAGCACGTGGCCTTACAATGTTCATTTTAACAGCTGCATAATATTCCACTGTGGGGAGATACCATCATTTATTTACCCACTCCTCTGTGGAAGGACTTTTGCATTACATTCACTTTCCTTGCTATACAAACAATAGCACCATGCATCTTTTTTATACATATCTCCTTGCATCCATGAAGAAGTCTTTTTCTGGGATAGCTTCTAGAAGTTGAAATGCTGGGTCCTTACCACCTTTGTCTCCCTCTGCAGAGAACCAATGTGGTGTCCATAATCAAGAGTGCCTCCAAAATGATTATTGACTGGCCAAACAATGGGAGTTGATAAAAGAAATGCTCTTAAAAAGACAAGTTCTATTTCTTGCGTAAATAGCTTTAGCAAACTAGCTGGCCCCTTAGGTAAGAATTCTTATACTACACTCTTCCCCACTAGGCTGAAGGCAAAGTTCATGTGTAATTTGTATTGGTTCAGTTCACCAAATATTTTCTGAGTCCACCCTAAGCTAGAAGCAGGGGTGAAATTATCAGCAGAAATTTCTGGTAAAAAGTTGATGTCTCCTGATGAAATACAGAACATCCTTTATTAGTTAATTTCCCTTTATGTCTTCTCCGCCAGGAAGTTCAACACTCAGTGCTGATAAGAGCTCTCTTCTTCTTTGGGTTTCTGCTACTTGCAGTCACCCTTCTTAGAATTCCATTCCATTGTTTGTTACTTTTTTTTTTTAACCTAAAGTTCTACTGCAGGTGTATTTTGTTGCTAACTACCTCAAACTGACGTTAAGGGTAATTACAGTAACTAGTTTCTTTATACGGAATTTACATGTGTTGTTTATTTAATCTTTTTTTTTTTTTTTTTTTTTTTACGGTGTAATGAAGGTAAGACAAGGATAATCACTGTCATCTCAAAGTTTTGGTAAACTGAGGACCAGAAAGATTAAGTGATTCACTCAAGACAACACAGCCAGGAAAACAATGATTTGAGACTCTAAGTGGGGTCTCAGGATTATATCATGGGGAAAAAAAAATGAAAATTAAAATGAACTATGCACTGAGTCAAATGAACACCTAACTTCTTCCTTCTCCCTCTACAGTTAAATATACTCATTTTCACCCAGACATCCATATCCTCAAAGTAAACAAAAAAGTAAGTTCTTGGGGCACCTGGGTGGCTCAGTGGGTTAAGCCGCTGCCTTCAGCTCAGGTCATGATCTCGGGGTCCTGGGATCGAGTCCCACATCGGGCTCTCTGCTCAGCAGGGAGCCTGCTTCCCTCTCTCTCTCTCTGTCTGCCTGCCTCTCTGCCTACTTGTGATCTCTCTCTGTCAAATAAATAAATAAAATCTTTAAAAAAAAAAAAAGTAAGTTCTTGAGGGAAGGGCAGGTGAAGCAGAATCTTACCTCGGTAACAGGTGTGTCAAGATTAACAGAGTCACCCAACCAGCACCACCATAAATGTCACTGTCTTCAACCTTCATTTCTCACTTTGCTCCAAGACACAACTATTTCCCTAATGTCTATTATGATTCCTGCATAATTCTTCCAGAATCTTCCAGAAATGTTGAATCACATGACAGAAGGAGCAAGGAAGAAGGGAGGTTGGGTGAGGAGAATATGTGTAGGGAAGGTGAGGAGAGAGAGAAAGAGAGGGAGAGGGAGAGAAAGAAAGAGAGGAAGAGGGGGGACCAGGGAGAGAGAGAGACAGAAATGTTAACTGTTGAATAGATTAAGCCAGTGAAAGACCCTTTCCAGTGTCCAATAAAAGCCCTCCCTTTTCTTCCTAGCTTTGCTTTGCTTTTCTATCCTTCCTAGGGTGGGGAGGACTGTTGCAAAAGAAGTAGAACCATAAGCTCCATTTTACAATTTATGTAGTGATTTCAAGTCATTTGAAGTTGTATTAGAGTTCCAACAGCTACAGTTTTTTTTTTCCTCTGGGGAGAGCCTGAGAGGCAAAGACCCCACACCCTTCCCAACACCACCTATTTATGACCCATATCCTGGGCATTTCACAGGTTAGTTTGTATCAATTCTCCACACCAGCTTCTCTGAACACCGGATTCAGGGCTTTCCCCTGCTCATTCCTGGTGTCACTGGGATGACTTCTGGAACCCATGGATCATTCTCTAGCTGAGACCTTCAAGTGTGTTGTCCCCATCCACTTCCTAGCCCATGACAAGCCGTGGTACCACAGTGCCTTATGACCACTGCTTGATGCCCAGCTCTACGGACACTAGTTAGTATCTGACGGTGATGGCTCATTTTTTACATCAGCTACACTGGGCTAAGGGATGCTCACATGGCTGGTAAAATTTGATTTCTGAGTGTGACTGTGAGCGTGTGTCCAGAAGAGATTAGTATTTGAATCAGGAGACTAAGTAAAGAAGATACTCCCTCATCAAGAACGTGGGCAACATTCAGTCCCTGGAGCCCAGACTAGAACAAAAAGGCAGAGGAAGGGCAAATTCACGCTCTCCTACCTGAACTGAGATAGCCATCTTCTCTTACCCTCGGACATTGGGACTCTGGCTTGGGGTCTTTTAGACTGAGACAAGGACTCACACCTTGGCCTCCTGATTCAAGCCTTTGGACCCAGAATGAGTTACACCACTAGCTCTCTTGGATCTCTAGCTTGCTTCTTGGCCTCCATGTTTGCGTGGGCCAATTCCTAAAATAAATCTCCTCATCTCGATCTGTATCTCTACCATCTACATCAACTACGTCATTATTTATCTGTGTCTCTAGCCTTTTGGCTCTGTTTCCTCCAAGAACCCTAATACACTGACTGGCCAACAGGAGGTGCGGGAAAAGAACAATGTTAAAAGGTCTCCACTTTGAAGGGGTTTCAGACCCCTGTTGTTCAAAGTCCGGGGAGGTGGAACAAGTGTGTGGCGCCTTGTAAATCCTGCACAGCAGCTGAAGGGGTCACGTTCTTCAAGCAAGGGACACTCAGAGTCAAGAAAAATCTGTGCTACCAAATAGTGGAATTTCAAAACCGTGTCTCTCTGGGACAGATCTGTGCTCTGAACACCAGCGCCGCACCTCACCTGCCTTCTTGGTGACTCCATCCACACGACTCAAGCAGCTTCAGCTTCCCAAGTACAAAACTGAAGCCACCATCTTCCCCGCCCCCGCCCTCTCCAGGTTTCCCATCCCAGGCAGTTCCGTGTATTCCGAGAAGAAAGGCTAGAGCCGTCCTGACCCCTCCATCTCCACAACCATTGACAGGTTTGCCTCCTGGGGATTTCTCTGATGTATTCCCCATGCTACAGGTCCACTACCATCACCCTGCCTGTGATTTCGTGACCGGGCTAACTCCTCACTCCTGACTGTGTTCAATCAGCTTCAACGGGAGAGTAAGTTTTAAGAACACAAACCATGGCACAAACACGCCAATGGCTTCCTACTGCTTTTAGAATTAAGTGCACATACTTGGCTTTGGCTCATGGAGGCCTGCACAGGTCTGACCCCTGCAAATCTCTCCAGCCTCATCTCTCACCAGTCTATACCATATTGGCTTTCTTTTGGTTGCTCAAAGGCACTGTGTCCTTCCCTGTCCCACAGCTTTTGCACACGCCGCTTGTCAGTGTCTACGTGGAAACCTGGGTCCCTGCTCATCTTTACTCGGCCAACTTGTTATCCCCCGGGGCTCGGCTTTAATGGCACCTTCTCAAGGAAGCCTTCCTGACCCTCTGTAATGAGCTCTAGAGCATCCTGTGTTTTAGTCACAGTATTTAGGATAGTGGTAACTAATTATGTTTGTAATTATTTATTAAGTGTCCATCTCCCCCTCCCTCACCCCCATCTCCAAACCAGAAGTTCAGTGAGGGCAGAGATGACGATCCGCACGTACTCCCCGGCATTCTAAGTCTGCAACTGTGAAATGCTCAGTAAGGGTCTGTGGTAGGACAAATGGAAATGAGGAGGAAAGGGCAGTTAATTGGTTCTTTTTTGGACTGATTTCTCCTGGTGTTTGGAACAGAGGGAACAATAGTTTCCTAGAAGATTTAAAGGAAAGTGGTTTCTGAATAAGTATGTGCATAGGTGTATGTATAAATATATTTTCTTCTTTCCTGACTACTTTAATAAGGAAAGAAGCCTAGGTTTCCACGTAAACCTTGACAACAGTGGAACCATTTGAAGAAAATGTGTCAGTTATAAATGAAGACTGTGTACGGAAAATTCAACTCAGTATGGCAAGCCACCGTTTTCCTGGATTCCAAATAACTAGAATGTGTGATAATCTTCTTTTAATAACATTTTTTTCCTCTTTCCAAAAAGTTACACAGGTCCCTTGGGAATATTAAGGATTTTCAACATCTTTGGCAGAAACAGTACAGTTCTAGAATCCATTGCTCTGGGAAACCATCAAATCTGTCAACCGTCGATGGGAAATGCCTGAATCCAGCTACCAGACTGGAAAGCTTTGAGCAGCAGGATCCGGCACAGTACCCGCCCCCCAACAGCAGTCCCAAGCTTCCTGGGTTCAGGGCTGCTGTGGGCCATGAAGCTATATGACAAACCCACCCACCCCACAAATAGCATCCCTCCCGAAGCTGTCATCCTAGGAGGTCAAACCCTTATTCCTAACGCCAAGCTGCTACCCAAACTAGTTCTGTAACTACTTTTACATATCTGCAGTCGTGGCTACTTCTACCTGGTGAGGTTCAAAGAATGAGGGGTTTGGGAAGTGTCTGAGAGACATGTGGGGCCAAGCTTGGTGCATAAATGGAAAATCAAGCTGAATAGTTTTTTTGGGGGGTGGGGACGGGGGCTTCACAACACCTGCTACATATTATCCAGGACATAGAAAGCTTCATGTCATTTGGCTTTTCTATAGGCACTTCCCAAAGAACTATCTTGAGTAGACCACCATGTAAGAAAATTGTACTTATGTCCTCAGTGAAAGTACGGATCACCTACATTAGAATTGCAGAGTCTGGGGAGCTTGTTAAAAGGCAGATCAGAGCCCCATCCTGAACCTGTGAGGAAATTAAACTGAACCCTCCGGTGGAGAATAACGAGGGAGATTGGCAAGACCTCTGACAAGACCCACAGCGTAAGAGGAGCCAAAATGGGAGAAGCAGGAGGCAAGAAATTGAACCCAGGAAGACTCTGCCATGGGGCCATGCTTCAGGGACCGGAAAGGAAACCTTGGTGGCAGAAGCCCCGGGAGTGAGGCAGAGACCATAGGAGCTTCCCCGGGATGGGAGTCCCTGAAGAATCTTAAGCCGTCGAGTCCCCGGGGTGACTGGTGTTCTCTGAAGACTGCTCTGATGCTGTGTGGAGAAGATATCTGGCAAAGCAAGGAAGGAAATCAGACCACTTGGCATTGGGCTGGGTCCGTGAAAGTGACAACGGAGAGATGTGCACGTCTGAGGTACACCACAGAAGTGGGCTCACGGGCTGAATGAAGGCCAAGGGGAGAGCGACTCTGGGATGGCAGCTGGGGGAAAATGGGGAGTCGAGAGACCCCCTTGGGCATGATCTGCATGGGAGTCTGATCTATAAAGTGGAGATAATTCCACCAGCCTCCCTGGTTTTTATGATGATTAGAAATAACATACGCAAAGCACCTCAAGAAACGTAGTAGCAACCCAATGAGTGGTGTCTATACTCTTATCATTATGATTATCAAACATAAGAATATTTGCTGGTACACTGCACACATTTAAGCTGGCACGTCTTCCCTTTTTCCTCCTGAAAACGCCATTTATCGAAGCTGGACTGAACAAGGGCCACCACACAAGCCCAGCCTCAGGGATTTCCCCAGAGATTGGCTCTCCTCCGCCGAACTCCAACACTTGATCCACTTTGCTCCGCTCGACTGACAACAAATATCCAGAACCATAAGGATTGTGTTCCCAAGGACTCGTATGTGGGGCAATTTGTACGTGTTCAGTCCCCAGGCCACTGCTTATTCCCTTCTTTGGTCTCACTCTGCCCCCTTCAAGCCCGTGAGTAGAGAAGGTACAAAGAAAATCAATCCTGCCTGAAAATCAGCAAGCCCAAAGAGATTCCCCTGGCGATGAGAGGAAGTGAGGGATGGCCAGGAGCTCAAATCCCCAAAGTACATTCTAATGCCTTAATGTGATCAAGAATATAGCCCTGTTGGCACTGGGAGCATTCCGAGGGACTCGGAGGAATTAAGTGATTTCAAAAATGTCTGCAGGAGCAATCTGAATAGACTTAGGGAGCAAGCAAAACACCACTCTGAGTGAACTGTCCCCGACACCAGGTGACAGCTGGCCCGCTGCAGCCATCCGGCGGGCTCGGGAAGTGAGGCTTGACATCAAACGTCTTTTGCCGCCAGAAGAGCAGGAAGGTAATAATTGTGGCTGATGGGGCAAGGAAGGCCAGAAAGGGAAAACCATTCAATGACTCCAAAGCTCCTAGGAAACAACATGATTGGGGTCAGAGACTGGGAGCTCATCATACCAGCCTCGCAAGGAACAATCAAGACTGTCTACTCCAGGGCCACAATCAGACGGGGTTGGGGGTCAGTCCCAAGCCTGTGGCACTCTCAGAAGCCGGAGAGCTCAACCTGAAGGAGGGGTCGGTCCCACCAAGTGGTCCCACCATTATGAAGGAGGGGTCGGTCCCACCAAGTGGTCCCACCATTATGATCCGGCCAGGATACAGCCAGGGACGTGGCAAAGGGCCAGAGCGGGCAATTAAGAAGGTGCTAAAGGGGATGCCAGCCCCTCCCTCCCACCCTGATGACAGCAGACTCCCCAGCTTCCCAGGTAGACCACCCGCATGCTGGCCTTTCTAATCAGGGAAGAGGCAATCGTCAGGCTCAAAAAACCTCCAGCATTGCTGGGACTGGTACAAATGTTTATCTCACCGGGTAGTCACTTGTCAAAGGAATGTGAGAAAATCCCATCCTTCTCTCCCTAAAACTTCCCCCACAGGGCACTGAATCCCAGCCCCGGCCCACAGTGTCGCCTCACCAGCACTGGGCTAGACAGAAGGATGTCATCCCAGTGATAAAATACCTTCCAGCCGCAAGCTATTGGGGCACGCGATCACCCTGATTGTCCCCCCTGGCAGGATCTCGGCTGAGGAGGGAGAGGAGCGTGCAAGCCAGGAACGGGGGGAACAAGGCTTTCCATCGCATGGCCATCACCAAAGCAGCAGGCCTCGTGTCTTCTGAGACGAAGTTTAAAAGAGGCAGGAAATGAGGCGTTGTTTTTTTTTTTTTTTTAGGTTTTAAAAAATTTATTTTTAAAAGTTGACATGTGTATAAAAGGAAACTGAAAAACACATGAAGCAAAGAACAAAGTCATCCATAATCACAAGCAGTTTACAGTTTGACTTCTAGGTCCCATGTGTGTATCTACAAAAGTAAGCATTTTAATGTAATTGAGATTATAGTTATATATCATGTTTTTTTATACACCATGAGTATTTACCATTTCAAAGTCCCCAAACTATGAGTATTTTTATAACCAAGAATACACCACACCAATTCCATCTGAAAGAAAAAAAAAAATGTAATCCTGCCTTGCTTGGTGACAAAAATTTCATAAAAGACAAAAATGGCAACAGGCCTCTAGATAAAGATATTGGCAGGATTACAACTAAAATACTTCATTCCCTTAATGTTCAATTAAAACTGAGACAAAGGGGGCACCTGGGTGGCTCAGTGGGTTAAGCCTCTGCCTTTGGCTCAGGTCATGATCCCAGGGTCCTGGGATCGAGCCCCGCATCAGGCTCTCTGCTCAGCAGGGAGCCTGCTTCCCCCCCTCTCTCTCTGCCTGCCTCTCTGCCTACTTGTGATCTCTGTCTGTCAAATACATAAATAAATAAAATCTAAAAAAAAAAAAACTGAAGACATACAAATGGCTATCAGACACATGAAAAAATGTTCATCATCACTAGCCATCAGGGAGATTCAAATCAAAACCACATTGAGATACCACCTTACACCAGTTAGAATGGCCAAAATTAGCAAGACAGGAAACAACGTGTGTTGGAGAGGATGTGGAGAAAGGGGAACCCTCTTACACTGTTGGTGGGAATGCAAACTGGTGCAGCCACTGTGGAGAACAGTGTGGAGATTCCTCAAGAAATTAAAAATAGAACTTCCCTATGACCCTGCAATTGCACTACTGGGTATTTACCCCAAAGATAGAGATGTTGTGAAAAGAAGGGCCATCTGTACCCCAATGTTTATAGCAGCAATGGCCACAGTCGCCAAACTGTGGAAAGAACCAAGATGCCCTTCAACGGATGAATGGATAAGGAAGATGTGGTCCATATACACTATGGAGTATTATGCCTCCATCAGAAAGGATGAATACCCAACTTTTGTAGCAACATGGATGGGACTGGAAGAGATTATGCTGAGTGAAATAAGTCAAGCAGAGAGAGTCAAGTATCATATGGTTTCACTTATTTGTGGAGCATAACAAACAGTATGCAGGACAAGGGTAGATGGAGAGAAGGGAGTTGAGGGAAATTGGAAGGGGAGGTGAACCATGAGAGACTATGGACTCTGAAAAACAACCTGAGGGTTTCGAAGGGGCAGGGGGTAGGAGGTTGGGGGAACCAGGTGGTGGGTACTAGAGAGGGCACAGATTGCATGGAGCACTGGGTGTGGTGAAAATCAATGAATACTGTTATGCTGAAAAGAAATAAAACATTAAAAAAAAACTGAGACATAAAGTAAGAGTACACAATGTATAATGCTTCTAAAAGAGTTCATTATCCAATCTATACTATTCAAATATTAGCAAGGAGGTATGTTTCCATTGAATCACTTAATGTATTCCTACAGTACAGCCAAAGAGACACACACACGCATAACGGTCATCATCATAGTGTAAGTAGGAACACATCCACATCCATCTCTCCCTCTGTACTTCCTTCTGCCCCTCGCTGCCAACCTAATAAGTCCTGACATTTCTCAGAGAAAGAGTAACAATTCCACATCCGAGATGCTTCTTTCCTATCCATGATAACAAAAAGAAACTTATAAATTGGTTAATTCACTAGCTGTACATTTTATCATACATTGTCACCTCAGGACAACCAAAAAGCTTAGAAGTTACAAAATAATGAAACTTGTCCACAACGAACACAGGTACTTCATAAAAATGCACATACAGACCTATGGTTATAACCTAAAATCGTCTTCTAGATGTGGAGATACTAGCAAGAAGCCCTTCCCTTCACCCCTCCTCTGCGCCCTCCACCATTTTCATGACTAAGTACAGGACTACATCTAGTCTAAGAGATGGACTGAAAGACACTCCCAGAACCATCCTTCCTAAAAACTAACAAAAGGGCATTCATAAAAGGAGTATTTTACTACCTCTACTTTTAATATACTTTGGGTATTCGGACTTGTTTACCCGGAAATATTAACTAAAAAGAACATACAGAACTTTAAAGACTCACGGGCACAGAACCCTTTTCTCCTCCCTTCCCTGCCCCTGTCCCTGTCCCCTAGTGAACCCAGTGAACAGTCAGCATAATCTCCTAGACATCAAGTTTAACTCCATTCCCAAAATACAAACATTCCCATGAATTAACAATAGTTAAAATGTGTTGTTACTCTATCTACTTCTAACATGTTGTTCACTTCCAAGCATCCATAAGACTACATTTTTCAAGTAAGGATTTATTTAAAATTTGCCCACTACATACATAGTAGCACTGAAAGAATATTCTGGCTTAGAACCCTCCCTCTTCTCATCTTTGTCAACCTACTGGAAAGTATAAGCATCTGTAATGCTTAGAGGGGATTATAACACTTTTACTTCCTCTAGTTGTTTTCAGAATAGTCTTTCCTATGAATTTAAACACAAAGTGAACACAATGTACTTGTTTACTAACTACTTTTGTATACACTGGCAACCTCTTGAACATCTAGAAAGACTAGATGTTGTAAATTAGGACTCATTTATCCTTTATATACACTATATACACAGCTAAGTTAAACAAAATGCAGACATACAGGACAACGGTTAATTCCGCCTAACTATAAACATACTGGCATAAAGCCCTTTGTGCTTTCTTCTCCTTCCTCCCTGAACCAGCACAAACATCATATAATGTGCACTGCTCTGAGAGGGGATTTGATCACTTTGATCATTCCATTTTCAAAAGACAATATATCATACGAATTCTAACAAAATGATTATCTACAAAATGTATTATTTTACTACCTCTACTTTTAACACACTGTGAATTTCTAAACATCTAGAAAGGCTAGATGTTTCAAATAAGGACTTAAATCTGTACACAGTACACAGTAGTGTTGAATAAACTACACACATGTAATAATGGTTATATCTGTAAGTGTCTTCTGCATGGGAACATTCCAGTCTAGAACCCTTCATTTCTCACAACTCTTCTCTACCGCCAACCCAGTGGGTGAGTGCAAATAGGCAAGTGTCACTTAGATTTGACTACAGTGTCATCTCTACAGGTCCTTTTCAGAAGACAGCTTTCGATGAATTTTAACACAAAGTGTGCAGAAAATGGGTTAGTTTACGAACTCTACTTTTTGTCATACATTGGCAATCTCTTTAATATCTAGAGACTAGATATTAAAAAATTAGGACATATTTGTCCAGTATATATACAACATATACAGTCACGTTAAATTCACATAACATATAGGGCAATGGATAAGCTGAAATTCCCTAGCACGCACTAGCAAAGCATCTTCTGCAATTTCTTCCATCCCACCTCCCTCAAACCAAGGAACAAGTATATTGTTCAGAGAGGTGGTTTAGCAATTCCATTTCCAAAGATAATATTTCCCATCAGTTTTTAAAAGCTATGTATAAGAAGCATTACTTTGCTTCTACCTCTAAATACATTAAGCGTTTCTAAATATCGAGAAAAACTAGATATTTCATATAAGTACTTGTCCACTATGTACACAACAGCACTGTTAAATAAAATGGCACACACCTAACAATGGGTGTAATCTGAGGTATCTTCTAAAGATGACCTCCCTCAATTCCTTCTCTCCACCACCAACCCAGTAGATAAATACAGGCAAGTATAACGCTTAAAGGTGGTTGAACAAATTCATATCCAAAATTCATTTACAGAAGAAAAGCTTTCCTTTGAATTTCAACACAGTGGGTACAGAATATGCTAATTTTACTACTTTGTCATACACTGGCAACCTCTTTAACACCTAGACACTAGATGTTGCAAAACTAGGATTCACTTGTCCATTATATACACTATATACACAGCAAAACAAAATGCACAGAACATACAAAAATGGTTTTGTCTGAAAATATTGAAGCATGAACACACTAGCATATTATCTTTTGCAATTTTTTCCCTTCCACCTCCTTCAAGCCACTGAACAAAAGATACACGACAGGATACTGCTCAGATGTGGTTTAACAATTCCATCCCCAAGATGGTTATTTCCTATGAATTTCAGCAAAAAGATACTTGTTTTACTACCTCTACATTTAACATACATTGGGTACTTTTAAACATCTAGACAGACTGGATGTTTTAAATAAGGACATAATTTGTCCACTATATACACAGCAGTCTTGAATAAACCACACACATATAACAGTTAAAATCTGAAAGTGTCTTCAAAAAATGAACATTCTAGCCTAAGACGAACCCTTCTCTTCTCTCCTTCCTCCACCAACCCAGTAGGCTGTAAGGAGGCTATATAAGGCTCAAATTTCAGAAGACAATCCTTCTAGGAATTTTAACACAAAATGTACACAATGTATTAGTTTACTAACTCTATTTTTGTCATATACTGGCAAGCTCTTGAACATCTAGAAAGACTAGATGTTAAAAATTAGGACTCATTTGTCCAGTATATACACTATATACACAGCTAAGTAAAACAAAACGCAGGGACATAAAGGACAATGGTTCATCTTCCCTCAGTATAAACACACTGGCAGAACTCTTTGTACTTCCTTCTCCTTCCTCCTCCTTTGAATCAGCGCACAAACACAATGTGTACTATTCAAAGAGGTGGTTTGGCCATTCCCCCCAAATTAAACAGCATTTCATATGAATGTTAACCAAAAGATATTTACAAGTGTGTCTTTTTACTACCTCTATTTTTTTTTCCTTAGCATGCTTTACTTTTTTTCTTTATTTTTCCAGTGTTCCAAGATTCATTGTTTATCCACCACACCCAGTGCTCCATGCAATACGTGCCCTCCTTAATACCCACCACCAGGCTCACCCATCCCCCTACCCCCTCTCCTCCAAAACCCTCAGTTTGTCTCTCAGAGTCCAGAGTCTCTCATGGTTCATCTCCCCCTACGATTTCCCCCAACTCACTTCTCCTCTCCAGCTCCCAATGTCCTCCATGTTATTCCTTATGTTCCACAAGTAAGCGAAACCATATGATAATTGACTCTCTCTGCTTGACTTATTTCACTCAGCATAATCTCCTCCAGTCCTGTCCATGTTGATACAAAAGTTGGGTATTCATCCTTTCTGATGGCTGTGTAATATTCCACTTGTATGTATGGACCATATCTTCTTTATTCATTGGTCTGTTGAAGGGCATCTTGGCTCCTTCCACAGTCTGATGATTGTGGACATTGCTGCTATTACTACCTCTATTTTTAACATGTATCAGGCACTGTAGAACATCTAGAAAGACTAGATACTTCAAAAAAAGTACTTAGCATTGTCAACCATATATACAGTAGTTGAGCGATAAAATGCAGACACAAAACAATGGTTATAATATGAAAATGCCTTCTAAATATGACCAGTCTGGCACAAAACCTTCTTTTCTTCCTCCTCAAGGTCATCTACTTCATGTCCTCTTACCCACTGAACAAACGTGAATGCATGTCGCTCCTGATATCCCTTCTAGAGGTGGTCTAACAACTCCATTTCAAAGTCATTTCCAGAAAACATTTCTTTTCTATGATTTAAAAAACAAAAAAGCAAATAGGCATTTGCAAGATGTGTGATTTTACTAACTCTACTTTATTCATCATATGTCAGCAACCTCGTTACATCTAGAAGGCCTAGATGTGGCGAAAGTCTTTTGAAAGGTTGGGGGGAAAGCTGAGAGCTGCTTTTTCATATCATATACACAGGCCTTCTAAAAGTGGCCACTAAGTCTTCCCAAAGGGTGGTCTTCTTATTGGCCAAATGTGGTACGTAATTCTCCCATTTCAGTCTTCCGACATCAAGGTCTGGTGGAACGAAGACCAAGAGCCTTTGGCCCATTAACCATTCCACCTGTCGTCCACCAGGGCTTTCCTCACCTTCCGGGCCCGCTAGGGCCTCTGTCCACCATTCTCCATAGAAGGTGAGGTTTCGTCCAGTGGGGATGGAGCGGTCATCCCAGGGCCGGACCTGCAGGGCTCCGAGGCCCAAGGGTGGCTGAGCTCGTGTCCACGCAGACCCACCTTCTCAGGCCCTCGGCGGCCCCAACGGCTGTCCACAGCATTCACGTGGCCGCCGTTCTTCTCACCCACCACACCCAATGTCCGAAGGCGCCACGTGACTGTTACCTGGGCAGGGCTTGGTGGAAGCCCCAGTGGAGCTGGGCTGGGGGAGTGGGCAGCAGTCGAGGTCTGGGCTCCGAGAGGCGAGCGCCAGCGGCGCCAAGGTGGCGGTCAGGGTGGGGGTGGGGGTGGGGATAGAGAGAAGCTCCCGGCTTCACAGTCTGGGCCTGGCCGGTGGGCAGCCGCGGCAAGGGTGCCAGGTCTCTGCAGGTCAGAGCCCATGACCTGCCCCCAGGGCCCCCCGGTTCACCCACCTGCCTCAGGTCAGAGGGCCAGGAGGGCCCCGGGACAGACAGCTACGCTGCATTTCTCACCTCGCTCTCTGCAGGAACTGAGTTGAGGAGTTTTTAATGTATTTTTCATTTTAGTTGTTGGGACACAGCAGGATGTAATCAGCTTATGAGTTAGAGACATCTGTCTGTTTCTACCTGAGACCTCCCAGCTTGCAGTACATGGCCCTGAGTGCTTTTGAATAAAGCAACAGGATAAAGATACATAAACATGTACACACAGAAATGCAGAGTGCAGCCGGTTCCTTTCCACAGCCCTCCCACACCTCCCCTAGGTCAAGGATTCCCTGCCCCATAAGAGTAGGGACCTTGCGCTCTCCCAACAGGTGAGATCGGCCGGGCTGCCCATAGCCAAACTTCATCCAAATGTCATGGCAGCTACAGGGGCAGCTTCTGGAGAAAAGAAAAAAGTCCTTCCAGACTGAGGTCTTCCCCATACTGCCCTGGTTATGGATTCCCAATCCTGCAGCCACTGTTGGACACAGACGACCTGGAAAAAGCACTCAGTGGGTCACGCAACAGTGATTCACTGAGCACCTCCTTTGTGCCAGGCCCTCTGCTAGCAGGCAGAAGACAAAACAGGACAGATCGCAAAGTTATGTGCAAATGGGGGGAGGAAGAAAAGCACACGCATGAGCGAGCTGAATGGGGGAAAGGTGACGGGCCGTGAGGAAGACAGGGGGGGCCGGCGGGGGCAGTGCGTTTGCTGCAATAGCCAGGGAGGGTAAATCTGAGGACATGACACCGGGTCAAAACCTGGAGGTGATGGAGAAGGCAGATTCCAGCAAAGAGACTGTCACCATGGCACCAGCAGGCACGACAACGAAGCCAGCCCCAGCCATGCGAGGTGACGAGAGAAAAGCGACAAATGTAAGGAACCACGCACAAGGCAGCTGATGATTTACACACACACATACACACACACACACACACACACGTGTACTTGCACACAAGACACCCCACGTTCCTCCCACTGCCGGAGAGCCCGTCTGGCTTTCCTTAGCAGGCCCCGGGCACAGCCAGGAAGCAGAAATGAATGGCCAGACAGACACATCAAGCCAGTCCAGCCCGCAGGCCATGGGAAGCCACCCTGCACCTGCCGTCAGGGTCACCTGTTCGCTCTGAACAGAGCTTCCCCAGCTCCTCCTCCACGCTCTTAGGGAAACCTGCGGGTCACCGCTGGGAGCGAGGCACCTTTCCCCCCAGACAGTCTGGACTGGACTGAGCTCCCTTACATTTCATAAGGAGCTCGGGCCTGAATTTATGCCAGGTCATTTTGTTCCATTAAGGTTGCCATGGTTACGCCTGGCCTGGGGTACCTGGACTTCGGATGTTCTGCATGTGGAGGCAACAGCGGCTCTGCTGCTCCTGGGATTTACCAGAAAAGCAGCCGTCTTGGGAGAAGCCGTCCCGGCCGCTCCGTGCTGGATAGGACCCCAGAGTTCGGAGGAACTGCAGGCAAGAAGAACGCACCACTCACCCCTCAAACGCTAAGGCTCTTCCCTAAATCCAGCAGCCTGTGAGCTCCAGCCGGGCAAGGACCCAAGCTGATCACCCCTGGTGTCCCTCAGCACCCGGTACATAACGTCCCCATAGATGTGACTGGTTCATTTTGTGGAAAAGGGCGGGAAAATCACAAAAGAATTCAAATAAAGAATCCATCTTAGGTTCTGACCTCTTTAAAAGTCAAGGGGTAACGAGGAGATGACAAGGAGAGCTGTGCCCCTCTCGTTGTAAACTGGACATCACAGAGAGTGACGTTTCTCTCAGTGAGGGAAAGGACCCAAATGTGAGAAGGGAAGCTTGTGTCAGTCCCCCAAGAAGCAGATGCCAAGATAGCATTAGACGGGGAAGAGAGGTGTTTGGGGAAAATGCCTATATAGGAGAAAGGGGGAAGGAAGCGGGAGCGGGAGGGGACAGCCTTTGGACCACACTGTAGGTCTAACACTCATAAAGGGAGGAAGGGGAGAAGGAAGATTGCGTAGGAGGAGCCTCAGACTCCAGGGCAGCTCTGCAAGAGTCTCAGCCGGTGAATGGAGAGCCTCCGGGCAAAGTTAGAAGAGTCCCACACGGAGCAGAAAGGGCCAAGTCTAGTGTCCCCACTGCACTCAGTCATGGTCTGGGCAGGGCCCAGGGGAAGTGTGATCTTGACATTTCTATAACGGGAAATTCAAAGGTAGGCAGCTGAGGCCATCTAGCAGATGTCCGTCCCCTCCCAGCCCCAGCAAGGAGATCTGGGCAGGGCACCTTCACTGCCATTCAGGGTGGGCTATTTGGAGAGGGTGTCAGGGAGGAGAAGAGGACACTCAGGAGGGTAGAGGCTGGCACCAGCGTGGCTGGACACATGGGCAATGTCTTCGGGTCACAGAGACAAAAACAGGAAGTGGTTGGGAGGCTGTTGATCGACGCTGATTACCTCCCTAGTCTCTGCTCTGCTGGTCCTGCCCCAGGACAGAAACAACCTAAGTGCCCTCGCAGCGAGGGGTGGCCACGTAACCCCAGCCGGGCTGGTGAGACGCAAGCCTGGCAGGAGAAAGCTGCGGGATGTTCCTAATAAGGAGGGCCTGGCTCCACTGGCCTTTGCCTCCTGGCTCCCGCGAAGGCGGGTCTGAGGCCTGCAGGGGCAGCAACCATCTTGCCGGCATGCGAGGGTCACCCTGACGATGAAGACCACACAGCAGAGCTGGTGGGGCGCAAAGAACACTGACAACGCAGGGGGCCGCTGCCCCGGGGGAGCCCAGCTCCAGAATTCTGGTTACACGAGAACAATAAACTCTCGTGGGATGAAGCCGTGAGAGTCAATCCGGCATTCCATGTTGTCAAACCCAAATCCTACGCAATCCAGAGGAGACTCAGGTGGAGGCTGCTCTGAGGTGATCAAGGGGACCCCCTCCCCGTCTCTGTATAAGACATTCGAATAGCCTCATGAGGAGGGGAGGGTCGGGGACCTCCCGGGGGAGGTGGGCATGACAAAGGTATTCCGTGTTCAGAGCCTAAGCAGGACAAAACAAGAGGCTGTCCGAAAGAACCAGTCACCTATGGTATGAACGGACGAGTCCTAAATTCTACCCTCAAGTAGCTTCCAATCTCACTGAAGAAACAAAGCAGAGAAATTCTACCTTCATCTACATAGCAAGCCTTCTGTGCCACAGCTCAGTCACTGCCAGCCGGCTCTTCGTGCCCATGCCCACCACCCGTGACAGACGTCAGCGACAGTCAGGTCACTCTCTCCCCAAGGCCTGGCCCCCTCCCTGCCTCTGGGCAGCCCCCACCACTCACGTGTGCTCGGCTGCTGGAAGGAACCTGATTTACCTCTCTTGATGTCATCATCTGCAAACCTGAAGATCGTAGGCCACAGAAGAGAGAGTTGAAATACACTTTTTCTCTCATCTTGATGCAACTTAAATGAAACGGTTTTCCCCAATGATCCCCAGAATATATTTGCCACCCAGATACCAGGGAACATGAAACAGGCACCCCAACCTGCTCTCTCACTCTGGCCAATGTTAGCAAGTGGCCTATCCGGTCCAACTTATCTGGCAGTGGAATTCCTACTTGTGAACCTCCGGGAGGAGGACTGGCCCAGAGCAATTGCCCTGACAAACTCGGTGCAGTGAGGCGGTGGAGGAGAGATCTCCGGGTCATACTTCACTTGTCAGCATGTCAACCTCAGAGTGTCAGCAGCAACCTACGCTTACCACCACCGCTCCGCGGGCCAAGCGCTGGACAGCTGATCAACCCTCCGTGCTCCATGAAGGCATGGCACACGGTCCAGAAAATTAATTAAAGCCTCTAAAGGAAACAGAAAATTCTGGTCTTTAGAAAGTAAACCAACCCCCCCTCCTTCTCTCTCATCCCCAAGAGACTTGCACAAAGTCCATATTCTCATCTAAGCACAAGTCCCATAACCTTTTCTAACTGCCTTAATGAGAGAAAGTTCCCCATGGACCACTTCCGTTGTTCCTTCAATCCGGAGAAAATACATTTGATTAATAATCATGTAATTACATTTCCAATTCAGTGACCATTATCACTGGACGAAGATCAAGATGAAGTCCATCGGTAACTCCAGCAGCAAAGTCTTCATCAAAGTGGGGTCATTGGCGATGGCAGGGAGGCTTTGCAAGGATTGCAGTCACCATGTCCTTAAATGATTGGAGTCTGACCTTTCTGCAGACTTTTTCTAAAAACAAACCTCTGCTAAGTCAAACAGATGAAATTAGGAAGATACACACAGAAGCTGGTCCCTTAGAAAACGTGCCTAAGAGGAGACAGCGGAAGGCAGACCACTGGGTTGTGCCCACCCAACCCCATTTCCTGCCCTAATACCAACCCCCCCGCCAGATTGCTAACATATCCTCAGCAAACATAGGGAGCCACACTCCTGGTCCTTGAACCCCCAACTCCGTCACTCAGGACCCATCATCCCAGCCATTTGCCGCACTTCTGTGGCTCAGGTCTGCCAACTGCCCATCACCTGCTTATCTCTTACACACCTAACCTCACCTGGGTGGGTGAGGCAGCTTTTTCAACAGATCTTTTGCTACATTATCTCCTCCTGCCACTGTTTATTTGGTTGAACCCTGACTGATAAAGCTAAGATACATATAATTTAGAATGTTCTCTCTCAAGCACTCACCCTTTTTTACTAAAATAAATATATTTTGCACACAGAACTTGTATCTCTACCACCTGCCTGAATGGAAGAAAACCATAAAGACAAATACAATTTTAAAAACCCAGTGATGCCATGCAATTCCAGCTGGATGTCATCGCCTGCCAAAGGCTCCGAGCATGAGGTCTGCCCTGCTAGCGTTAAAAAGATAAGAGAGTTGATTTGATGCTGGGGTGTGTCTCCATCAGGGACAAAGTCTCAGGGAGATGCTGATTGGAAAGAGAGATTGCTAGAGAACTGAGAAGGGAATCCATTTCTCACCCCCGTGCTCCCTGTGATTTAATGCTATGTCTGTGCACGTCTGTCTGAAATCCTATCCCGTGCAACCAGAAGTTTCCATCCAGCACTTGCAGATCCAACACAGCAGGGCTGTGAAGAGCAGCCTGGGAGTTCCTTCATGGTGGTGACTCGGGGTCCAAAGCAACTGGTCTTATTTTAACCGTGGGAGTTGCCAAAACCGGTCATGAGGACCGTGGAGTCTACCCTTCGGCTTCATCTTTCATATGCGCTCTGAAAACAGGGCCCTGTAGAAGGCTCCCTAGTGATGTATTAGGGTGGCAAAGTCAGACCCCTTCTCAGCAATAAAAGCAGCAGAAGCCGCAGTAATACTGTCCCTTCCCCTAAGGAGGCATCACCCCCAGATCCTCAGGTGTGACTGCTGGGGTTCTCTGTGCCAAAGGGAAAAGGTCCTAGGCCCCAGGAAGCAGTGTTCGGAGGGAAGAGGCTCTTGGTGACCGCTTGGCTCCCTAAGGAACTCGTTCTGTGCCTATCCCAGTGCTACGGTCCTTTGCCCACCCCCCCAAGCACATAAGTAACCAAATTCACAACACATAGAGGAGCTCTTTTCAAATCCCCCACCTGTGTCACGGGCTCACTTCCTGTTTGACAACAGGCTTCCTTTGTTCACAAGCAAGCTGTAGGACTCTCAGCCTACAGAAAGACAAAACAGGTGCTCTTGAAACAGGACAGACCCAAAACAGGCTAAATAATGCAAAGAAGATGGAGTCAGGATTCAAATTTCAGCTCTGGTACTCCCCAGTGGTAAGATCTTGGAGCAAATTACATAATTCTGTGACCCTCGATCTATTCATCTATGAAATGGACCCAAGAATAGAACTGTAGTAGAGGTCTTTTTTTTTTCCTTTGGGTTAAGGAATCCTGATTTTCTTTGGGAGTGCCATCCGTCCCACTCTCAGTCCACGCACTATCAATGGGTGGACCTTAATCCCTCCCCCTAAGCACCTGCAGGGCGTACATGACCTGGCTCTTGCCAACCAACCTAGTCCACCTTTCTGGTTCAGGAACGAGAATGCAAGCAAAGGCAGTCCAGTGAGGCAAAGTCCATTCTTTTCACTTGGGTGTCGAGGTTGCAAGGATTATAATATAACATAATCCTTGGGGTCCATGAGGAGTCTATACTAATTAGAACTTTCCAGTCAGGCAAAATCTGGAATAGAAGCCAGAGCTACTACTGGTGGCCATCTTTGCCATGTCACAAAGAATTCCTGGTGAGAACAAAGTCAGTATAAAGGAAGGCAAGGCAGTATGAGAAGAGACAGAGACAGGGAGAGGCGGGGAGTCCCATCATATTATTTGAGCACCTGGATCCTGCCAGGCCTAAAGCTATTATGATTTATCCCAAAGACTTTTTTTCAGTTTCATCATCCAGTGACACTAGCCGGGACATCCGTGAAAGCTGAATCAAGTTAACTATCACTTGCATCCGCCCTAGGCATCTACACCTCATAAGATGATATGAAGAGTGAATGAGAATGCCATAAATAGTAGGTTTTCAATAAACAATAGCAGTCATGGTGGGGGGGCTCACTGAAACAATGCCACCCACTTCTCCAGTTGCTTACACTGGGTGAGCACTCATTCAATACGTGATAGTCGTTACTTCTCTCCGTGGCAGCAGTGGTAAAAGCCAATGCATTCATCCAGCAGCCAAAACAAGTAAGAAAATTCTTGCAAAGCTCCTTGTAGCCACGGCTCAGTGTTGTGCAGCTTCGTGGACCTTAGCAAAGCTCTTCAAACGGAAAAATCATTTTGCTACTGGTCAAGTCGGGACAAGCTCTGAGAAGTAAGCATTATATGCTGCTACAGAAGCTGAACTTTCTTGAAAGGAAAAATGGTAAGGGTGAGAGAAAAATTCACCTTGCTTCAAAAATCCAGATTTAGATGCTGCCAAGAGTTATGCACGACACACAACCCCACTATATCTTGATGACAAGAAAGATTTAATAATTACTTTTTTTAAAGGTTGACATACTTAAGCATTCTTCCAAAAATACCAACAGAGAGGGGAGGGGGGAGAAACAGATGGAAAGTGACAAAAATGCATCAATTGCCCACACCGTTTCTTAACACCAGCAGCCAGAAGGAGAAGTCAGTCAGCAAGTGATCAAACTGCCATCTTTAGATCCAGCTGCCACTGGCAGATTTCATTTGTACCTGCTACAGATAAGCCCCAGCCTCTAACACACACACACACACACACACACACACACACATATATACATATATACACACACACACACACACACACACACACACACATGATAAGAGAAAACATTATAGAAGGGGTGTTGCTGGATAAACTCTTTAAAAATATGATATTTTAACGGCTTCTGAAATCTTCCAAGGTCAGTGTCATAGACAGGCAACTTATGACATGGGTTTCATCCTGTTGGGGTAAGGGCAGGAGGGCGGTAAGAAATTAAAACTTATTGAGTGGCTGCCATATGGGTTCCCTTTTAATCCTCATCCTCATTCCATAAGATGGGTAATTAGTAACCCCACTGTACAGATCTTGAGTTTGAAATGATTAAGCAATATACTTAAATTCACACTAGCAATGACAAAGGATGAGTCTGCATACTCTAAAACTTACATACCAAACACCACTGCCTACCCCATGAATCCTTCCTTTCTATCTTCCTCTCCCAGTTTTTATTGTGTTTCTCCTTTTATTCCCTCTCTATAAGAACTGGAGCTCGGGGAGTATATGGACCAGGTCTATCCTATTTACTTAATTTACTACATGACAGTTATTATTCTCCATGTAACCACCTTACACACTGGTTCATTTATCCAGCAGCCCAAGACGCTACTTTCACTCCAGGCAGGTATAATCTGTTCAAAAAAATATTTGAGGAAGGACCCAGGAAAGAAGGAAGGAGAGTTGGTCTAGCCACGCACCTTTTGACCCTCAAAGCAGCTCAAAACCTGGATAGATGTAATGGTAACCACTATTTGAATGGTTTCCCTCTGTTTTGTTCTTTCAATCCCTTTGGGGTCCATGAGGAGTCTATACCAATTAGAACTTTCCAGTCAGGCAAAATGTAAGAAACAGGAGGAGGCACTTGAGGTCACAATATAATCGCTGATGTTTTTTTACCTATGTCCCTACCATCTGCCTGACCCCCTTTCAATCATTTCATTTACATTACCTCAGAGACTCCACAGCAATGCTGGGAGGTACTGTCATCCCCTCCACTTTCACCCAAAGAGGCGGAGCCGTGTGACCAAGATCGTACAAAGCAAAGCATCTGGCTCTGGAGCCCGTGCGGGAATCTACCACACTGGTCCTCACTGGGGAAGTGTGACCCATTACCTATGTGTCTCCTAGGTTTCGGGCACGTCTGGACAAGAGGACTTTGCCTGAAGAAACAAGGAGTCCAGGGGAGAAGGACAGGGAGCTGTCCAAGTCCTCCCCAAACATAAGAAACCAGTGTCAGGATGAGGAAGGAGTTTCACACACAGCTGCCCGCAAGACCATCTCCCAACCCAGGCCCCAAAGACTCAGAGGACCCTGGCAGTAGTAGGCAGAATAACAGAGGCCTTAACATGAAAAGTGCTGGGTCCCTGAGTGCATTCAGTTGCTACCGGAGGCAGCCCCCAGACACAGAGAAGGTCCTCCTCCTGGGTGATGTTCAGCGGGGCACAGAGCAGACGTCAGGAGCTGCCACAGGCCTGGAGACAGAGCGGCGGCTGTCGGCATCCCCCCAGCCAGGAACACCAGAGCAGGAGAGCCAGCAGATGTGGCAGGATACCCAGAAGAGAGCAGACACGATCACGAGAAGTTTGAAGGGAGCTGGCATTTTCATAGATCACACGAGTCTGTCTTCATCTGTCTCTATCATCAAGACCCTACTTTTACCTCAGTCTGGTTGTCATCTGGAAAGTACAACGATCTTCATCCAGAAAAAAAAACCAAAAACAAAAACACAATAAATCAAACATCAGACGGGTATATACGTACATAAACACACACATGGATTTTGTATGTGGGTATATGTACGGACAGTTGTGTACTCACACTTCCTTCATTTATAATTTTAACAAGTGTGTATATTTTCTTCTCCCCTGAGTCACTGAGTCATTTGAAAACGTAGAGAAGCCATTCTTAACTCTTGTAGTGATTTCTTCAGTTTACCTGAATGAAGAACTTCTCAGAAGACCTACTTGGAGCAAACATCTGGAATTCAACTCATAAAACACAGTTGCGTATTTTTAAGATCCAACAGCAGCAATGAGCAATGACCTTCATTCCCACAGCCCTCCTCCTCCACACCACACATGCTGCTCCTTCAGATCTCAGGGGCACCTGCGTTACCTCCCCGGCCTGCTTTTAAATCCCTTTGGCCAAGAACGGGCTCCCCCACTTCTCTCCCTCCCATCCCAGTGCCCAGGGAACAGCGGTGAGCCCTGCAACTCTCTACTCAAAATGAGGAAGTAGAGATTTGAGAAGCAGAGCCCCTGGAATCAGCCTTGCCCCTGCCATCCTGCCTTCTTGGAGAGCTACAGACTCCAGTTCTGGAATGACCCACAGAGATGGAGTGGGATGAAGACCAAGCCAAAAGGCACAGTGGAGGTTTCTCCATCCCCCATTCATCCAGCACATGTTAATTGAGCATTACAGGACGACGAGCAACTCCTAAACCCTGACCGAAGGAGTACAGATCAGCTTATTTCCACAGCTGTCAATCTCTTCTCCTGCGATACGACTCCAAATCGTTAGAAATTCCACTCACATATTGCATCAAAATCTGCCACCCCAAAACTTACCTCCTCTGATTTAGATATCAGTTTAAACTGCATCGTAACTAAACTATGAGGATTTAAATGTAAAAACAAAACCTGAAGGGTATTGGGAAAAAATATAGAGAAACACATAATCTTAGATCAGGAGAGATTTTTCTAGATGTGACACCAAGAGAGAATTAAATAAAAATTTTGGACAGATTAAAAATTAAGGACAATTTTTGATGGATTTGCTAATAGAAGTACCCAAAATCTATAAACACCACATCAAAGACAAGAAAGAAACTGAAAAGAAACATTTGTAACCTAGATGGCAGGTGGGGACTAAGAAGCTTAATATTAAAAACTTATAAAGTCACTAAGAAAAATACAATACAGGCAGGGAAAAATGGACAAAAGGCACAAACAGGCAATGCATAAGAAGATATACAGATATGAAAGAAAACACTTAACCTCACTAATAATCCAAAACATGCAAATTAAGACAAGATGCCCCATTTTACTCATCAATCTGGCAAGATATTTTAAGATCCTAATACCCAGTATCAGGGAGGATGTGGGGAGACACGTGCTCACACAGGTGGAACGGCCTAGGGAACCGTGTGGCTGCACATACCAAAGACAAAAAAAAAAGAAACATCTTAAAATGTTCATGATCCAGGATGCCTGGGTGGCTCAGTCAGTTAAACTGCTGCTTTTGGCTCAGGTCATGACCCCACGGTCCTGGGATTGAGTCCCACATCGGGCTCCTTGCTCAGCGGGGAGCCTGCTTCTCTCTCTGCCTCTGCCTGCCACTCTGCCTGCGTGTGCTCTCTCTCTCTCTCTCTCTGATAAAGAAAGAAAGAAAGAAAGAAAGAAAGAAAGAAAGAAAGAAAGAAAGTCTTTCAAAAAAATGTTCATGATCCTTCAAACCCTAGAACTCACACTTCAAGGATTTTATATTAAGGAAGTACTCAAGGGTGTGCACAAAACCATATTCCCAACACCATTCATCCCAGCATTTGCTGTATCAGATAAAAATCGAGGGGGGAACATATAAAAGAGAATCTTATAAATAAATCATGCTCAATCCCTGAAGTAGATACTTTGCAACACTTGAAAATGGCATTGTAGAAAAATATTTAATGACTTTGAAAGTTACTTACAATATTTTGTTGTAAAAAATATTTAGTTGTAAATATATTTATAAATATAGTTTTATATATATGTGTGTGTATATGTGTGTGTGTATAGTTTTCAAAATACGTTCTTTCAAAAATGGTACCCTCATGTATATAGGATGTATATTTGCCTAGAAAAAATAATAGGTTATAACCCAATGGGTTCACTGATAATTGTGAAAGAGGGGATTCACTCTCTCTCTTCTCTATCTCTCTTTCTCATTTCTTTGTAATTTTCCAATATTTTGGCAACAAGTATCAGCTTCTTTTCTACTAGTAAAAGTCTGCATTGTCAGCTAAGATTACATCTAGTGTTTTAAGAAGCTCTACCACACAACGTGTTCATGTTTAATCTTTCATAAAAAAAGAAAAAGCCAAGGGACATTTTTTTCCCTGGTGTCACCTAGCTGGTTTTTTTAACCTAAATGCCATTTGCGGGGGGGGGGGGCATTTATGCCTGCAGAATGTCACCATGTTGCCTGGGACTCTGACTTCCAGTCTGCTGGGGTCCTCTGGACTCCTGTTTCTGTCATGGATACCTTAGCTTTCCGGCTCTGTCTCTTTGGGAAACTGAATCGGTGCGCCGCCTTCTCCCTCCTGCAGCCCCCCTGCGTACAGAATCGAGGACGGGCCACTGTGAGGTCATCCCCCCATCTAATCCTGCATGGGCAGCAGATCGGGAAGAAGAAGAGAGCGCGACTTATACCACGTCAACCCTTGGGACCCGGGAGCAGAATGGCAGAGAGGAAAATAGCATCAAAACAGAGACATTCTATGAAGGAGCCACAGAAAAACATTCTGCCTCCAATCTGATTACAGAGCCAAAGAAGTAAGACCTCCGGGGCCAGCTCTCCTGGCTGCCTGCCTCGTCCGCAGACCCAGGCACCGTGGTTGACCCACTCTGCATCACTCACTTAAATGGCAACGACATCTGACAGACAGAGCATCGAGCCATGGCCCCGTGTGTCCCTAATGTGCTTAGAGCTGGAGAAATTATTCATCAGAGAATATGCTAAAGCGTTTAGTGTCCCCTGGATGCATTAGGGGCGGGTTCTGTCAGCCTCTGCGCAGCACCTCTGTGTGTTTATCCTGAAAACCCCTGAGCTGGCTCCACGCTGCCCTCATTACTCATCTCCAGAACCCCAGCCAGTCTCCGTGACTCAGCCAGGTGGCCCCGTCGCGGCCCCTTTTCTCTCTTCATTTCCTTCCAGGTCTCTTCTGGGTCACTCGCCTCCCTCTTTCCCAGGAGCCACTGTCCCCAGCCAAGCCACCAAGGGCTCCCACTTGCTGTCCTCACCGTCAGCCGCCCATGCCCCGCCGCGGTCCCCGGCTGTTCCCTGCTCCCCAGCGTCTCTGCCTACCCTTCCTGAGCTTCGGGGCCCGGCAAAGACCACCTTCTCCTGAAGTCTTCTTGGCTCTCCTTAGCCAGAATTAGGAGCGCTCTCAAGCACCTGCAGAGAACTCTTATTTCTCTCCAGCACTTCTGAAGCAAGCATCTAAGGATAGGAGGAGGGGCGGGGAGCCATTGTGAGGGAGATGGTCAGCTCCTACGGGGAGGAAAGACCACCACCTCCTGAACTTTTACACTTTGCATACAGCATGAAACCAAGCATGTGGGCTTCTCATACTATACAGACCACATTAGACTCCATTATACTCTCCCCGTACTAGAGAGAATACATTATACTCTACTATCCCTATGCTCTGATTTCCTGTGAAAAAGAAGGGTTTACCATCATTCCCAAGGACCATTATCACAGAAACACCTGCCTAATATTCTGAAGTCTGAGTTTAGGAAAAGATGTCTACTTTACAGAAGCAACTCATTACAACTCATTATAATTACAACATTGTTATTTTTGCTGCCGTTGTTAATCACCTTCATTTATTACGCAGCTGTTATGAACCACGTCCTGTTCTATGTGTTCTGCACATGCTGTTTCTAATCATTACAATATTACCACAAGGTAAGTCCTAACGCCACTATCATCGTCAAGATCATTAAGATTCCAGCAATACTGCCCGTGTGACCGAGAAAACTGAAGACCTTCGTGAAGGATTTTCTTGCCCTGTTCTCCTACATAACCCATGTCAATCAACAGACTTTTCTCAAGTCTCAGATATAACTCCCTTCCTTCTGCAGTCAGTGTGCTAACTACGTAATAGCAAAAGCACAGACCATTCAAAGGCTGACCTACTGCTCTTGCAGGAACACATAAGCCTACGTCCACAGCCAGGGTACACAGTAGGCACTTGGTAAATATTTGCAACATGATGAGTATTTATGGAGGGAGGCAGCTCTCCTGCAGTGCCAGCTTGGCAGTCAACCATCCACACTGCTCTGATTCGATCACCTAGTTATAAAGGAACAGGTGGTGTTACAAGGAAGAAAGGAACTTAGTCAGAAGACCCAGGTTTAAGTCCTAGCTCTGCTGCTTAGCAACTGCGTGACTTTGGGCAAATCACTTTCCTCTCTAGGAAACAGTTTCCTCATCCATAAAAAAGGGATAATTTGCCTTGCCTTGTTGTGGGAATTCCATACAATCAATGCATGAAAACTACCTAACACAGACCTGATGTGGTGGTTCACGGACATCTGTAGGATATGAACTTGTTTCTATGGCTTTGCTAGGCTTCTTTCCTGACCCTCAACCTCAGGACCCAGAATTTTATTTGTATGCATCCTACCAGCAACCAAAATAAGGGGAAGGAAGAGTAGAAAACAGAGATGAAGAAGTGACTCCTGGGGAGAAATGGGTGCCCTATCCAATTGGACTAGGGGTGGGGCTGAGGGAAAGCATCAGAGGAAACCATCACACACACACACACACACTCACACTTACACACACACACACACACACACACACACACGCATGCAACCAGATGCTGAGTATGATAATGTGGAAAAACTCCTTTATTTTAGCAATATAAAACTTGACCAAGTATTCTCCTTTATGGGAACCACTTACTATTTCTGCCCAACTGTATCCTCACGCACATCATGAAACATATTTGGTTTCCCGTGGTTATATGCATGCTGGCATCTTTTCACCAGTGTGTTAACTATTTGTTGGAGTCAGACAGCTACTGTTTGTAAAAACTTAAAGAATACGTTGCCTCTTATTCTTGTGACCAAGAAAAGAGCAACTTAAAAGAACATATATGGACAGACCCATTAGAATGGCAATTACCAACAACAACAAAATGGGAAATGACAACTGTTCGTGAGGATGAGGAGAAACACAGAGAAACTGAAAGCCTGTGCTAGTGGGACTTTAAAATGGTGCAGCCACTGAGGAAAACAGTATGGTGGTTCCTCAAAAAATCAAACACAGAAACACCGTGTAATCCGGCCATTCCGCTTCTGGACTTCTACTCAGAAGAAGGCAGAGCAGAGACTGGGGGATATTTACACAACACTATTCACAACAGCATTACTTATAATAGACAAAAGGTGGGAACGACCCAAATGTCTACCAAAACATGAATGAGGAAACAAATACATACAAGGGGATACTACCCAGCCTTAACAAGAAAGGGAATTCTGATATGACACTGCACATGGACGAACCTTGAAGACGTTATACGTAAAAGACATAAAAGGACAAATACTGGGGCGCCTGGGTGGCTCAGTGGGTTAAGCCGCTGCCTTCGGCTCGGGTCATGATCTCAGGGTCCTGGGGTCGAGTCCCGCATCGGGCTCTCTGCTCAGCAGGGAGCCTGCTTCCCTCTCTCTCTCTCTGCCTGCCTCTGTCTACTGTGATCTCTCTCTGTCAAATAAATAAATAAATCTTTAAAAAAAAAAGAAAGGACAAATACTGCATGATTCTACTTATATGAAGGAACTAGAAGAGGCAAATTCATACAGACAGAAAGTAGAGTCGTGGTCACCAGGAGCTGGGGGGAAGGGGTCATGGGGAGTTGTTTAATGGGTACAGAAATGATGGTTGCACAACATTGTCATTGTACTTAATACTGCTGAATTCTACACTTAAAAGTGGTTAAAATGGTGGTTTATGCTGTGTTATATAACAATTTAAAAATTATATATAATATATAGAGAATTATTATAATATATAATATGTAATTATAATATATATGAAATTGTATGTTATAATATGTAATAATATATATGGAATTATTGTGTATATATTATATATATGAATATAATACACACATATATACATATATGTATTATGTATGCATATATATTTTTATATATCCAATTTTATGTATATGTCTTTATGTGTATATGTATACATTATATATATATATATATGATGCATTTCTCTGGCACGGTGTTCGGGTTGGTTCTCAATTTCTCCTTAATTATTCCAGTATAATAACTGGCAAACTGGCAATGGCGGAAGTATCCCAAGCTGGCCAACTTCAGCTCCTTTCTGGAGATTGGCATTTGGAAGGATCCTAAAGGAACACAATTTTCAATTCTTCCTCTTGAGTGTCCAAAACCCCGCCAACAGGGTTGGCAAAATGCTGAACTAGGCCACTCTCCTTCCGGAGCCTGGGACTCCCTGGCAGGTCCTTGACTGAGAACAACCCTACCCTAGAGTCCTGTGCTGGGCTTCAGTACCCAGTCCCCAAAATGACCTGCTGGGGCTCCCCAGGATCCACTTAAGCAACCAGAACTTATTCAAGAATCTGGTGTTAGAGACTCAATAGCTTAGCGGGCAGCCTCTCCCAGAGAACATATTTGCATTTTCCCTGGGGTTATCTGGACACAATCATTTAAATCAAAGGAGCAGATAAAAATCCGTTCTCTCAACAAATACTTGTGGGTTCTAGGACACACAGTTACACAATACTTATCCTTTCAAGGATATGCAGGTAGCATCAGGGAAAGCCAGAGTTCACCCCCACACCCATCCCCCCCACCTCTTCTACCCTCCCCCACCGCCTCACACCACCACCACCACCACCACCACCACCCCACCCCACCCAGTGGAAAGAACAGAACACTGAGCCCGAGCAGAGAACCATGGGCTCCCCTTCCTTTGCGCTGGTCTCAGCCTGTTACAGTGATGCTGTGGGTTCAAAAGGCCCGGGAGCACAGCCCTGGGTCCAGGTTCCCTGCAACCAATGCTGTGGCAGGACCAGCCCTTGTGGTTCTTTTTATGATTGTGAGAACCCCTCCAAAATAACCAGCTGGAAACTTTGGAAAACAACAGTTAGTACTCACAGGTCCTGGGAAGTATACAGCACAGCCCGGGGCCGCGCAGCGGGGTCATGGGTGGAGAAAGAGGGAGAGAGAGGACACACAGTCCTGAGGTTCTGCTTTTATTAGGGTCAAGAGTGGAGGACTTGGGTTTTGCAGACTCACTCTTTATTGGTGAATTTAAAACATAAAGGTGAGAATTTATTTTTTTTTTTTTTTTAAAAGATTTTATTTATTTGACGGAGAGAGAGATCACAGTAGGCAGAGAGGCAGGCAGAGAGACAGAAGGGGGAAGCAGGCTCCCCGCAGAGCAGAGAGCCCGATGCGGGGCTCGATCCCAGGACCCTGAGACCATGACCTGAGCCGAAGGCAGAGGCTTTAACCCACTGAGCCACCCAGGCGCCCCTAAAGGTGAGAATTTAAACACAAGAAGAAGGGGCGCAGGGAGAGGGGAGCAGTCAACAGGTCAATTCTCTAAGTCAACCAAAGACTTCCAAAACCCGCTGGGGTTGGGGCAAAGGGCAGCCTGGCTCTACTGGGTGGCTGGCTGGGTTGTTACTCAGAGAGCTGTCTCTGAATGGATGCCCCAGCGATCAAAGCTTAAATCAGGCACTTGCATTACAAAAAGCAAAACCAACTGTCCAGGCTCACCCTATACTCTGAGCATGGGTCCCCTCACTTAAAAAGGAGATTCTGGGGGCGCCTGGGTGGCTCAGTGGGTTAAGCCTCTGCCTTCGGCTCAGGTCATGATCCCAGGGTCCTGGGATCGAGCCCCACATCGGGCTCTCTGTTCAGCGGGGAGTCTGCTTCCCTTCCTCTCTCTCTGCCTGCCTCTCTGCCTACTTGTGATCTCTGTCAAATAAATAAATAAAATCTTTAAAAAAAAAAAAAAGATTCTGGGCTGCTTCTCTCTCTCGGGGCCAGTCCGTTCCTAAATGACACGATCCCACTCAGCTCCAGCCACACCAGCCTCTCCGGTTACTCACCTGAGCCACACCCCCACCCCTAGGGCTTGGTAAACGGGTAACACTGCCTTCCCACCCAGTTAAGCCCACGGGTCACCTGAACAGGACCAGGGCCAACAGCAGCCTTTATCCTCAGTGCTTGTGGTTATTGAATCACCCCCCACGTTTCCAGCTAAATTCCTTTAACTCGAAGCTTTACTTTTTTTTTTCCTTAAGAGACGGTGAATGAGGAAGGAGCAAAAGGAAAGGGAGACAGAGAATCTTAAGCAGACACGGGGCTCAACCTCATAACCCCGAGATTATGACCTGAGCTGAAATCAAGAGTCTTAACTGATTGAGCCACCCAGGCACCCCTCAAGGATTTACTGTTTTTTTCAAGAGTTATTTATTTATTTGAGAGAGAGAGCACACACGAGTGTGGGGTCATGGGGGACAGAGGGAGAGAGAATCTCAAGCAGACTCCCCGCTGAGCATGAAGCCTGATGCGGCGGGGCTCGATCTCAGGACCCTGAGACCGCAACTTGAGCCGAAATCAAGAGTGGGCCATGTAATTGACTGAGCCACGCAGGCGCCCCTCAAAGCTTTACTTTTGAAACAGACTGACATTTGTTCCCAAATGAGCAGGGACAAGGCCCCGGAGGCTACCTTATTCTCTCCCACAAAAGCAGGCACGATGAGCCCTCCAGACCGGCTCTCAGTCCAAGGGGGTAAAGGGCTCATAGTTCGGCGTCTCTGAAGGAGGCAGGCGGGAGCAGGGGCTCCCTGAGGAGGAGCCACGCGACCTGTGCCTCCTCTCGACGGCCCTCCAGGTAGCTCAGGCCAAGCCACCCTCAAAGGGCAATGCTAGCAGGAAGGGGTCAGGACTCTTGGGGGGAAGCATGGAGGAGAGGACGGAAGGGAACAGTGGGCTCGGGGCCTGGCTCCCCCCGAGCCCTCCGCTGACGGACTAACCCCACTCAACAGCGTCAGCAGCAGCCGCTCGCGATGGAGCCCGTGTGCACTGTGCACTGTACACTGTATGGGCGTGTGTGACCTTCAGGTGACACAAACTGTTATCTCTTCTGTATAAATGGTGGGACTGACTGTACAAGAAAGCAAATTTGTAGCTCCCCTTGGCTCCTCATGGCAAACCTTTTGCCCCCTGTCTCCGTTAAGACTCCTCATTTCCTCAGGTAGAGGTAGAGGCTTCTCCGCGGCCCCCCAACCTGGGATAGCCCTTTCCCCTGCCTCTGTCCTTAGAAACAGTCGTGAACACCTGCCGCGGTCTGCACTGGGGGGTCAGGCTCGAGCCTCGTCCATCTTGGATCCCAGCTGAGCGGACTAGACACCCGTGTGGGACGACACAAGAGGAAACCCTAGGAACCTGGCTGTCTTCCAAGGCCTCCCTTTCCAGGGATGCTGACTTTGAAAAGACCACTAGACACCCTGTTCCCCTCCTCCAGGCCCGACGGACACCAGGCTGACTCTTGCCTACAGTCTATAAGTAATAGCAACGCCAGAATTTGCAGTTATTTTCTCGGTCTTAAGGAGTCATTTGCTTCAAAAATACCCAACAGCTGTGCATGCCACAGTCGACTGTCCATTAATCATGCATCATGGGGGAACAGGCCCTCGCTGCTTCCAGATCTCCCGCGAACGCCCAGACAGGCACCCAGTGTCCAAGCCACCGGGGAATAGAGACAGGCCTCTAAATTCCAGCTGGCCCTCTCCGAGTGCTGTAAAGCCCCAGACATCTGGCTGGAAAGATTGGCAAGTGTGCAGTCCGTTGGCGGTGGAGCACATGGTTATTATATAAGGGTTTGAGCACCATTTGGTAAAGTTACATTGGCTCTCTCCAGCCCTGCGATGGTCTGAGGCTCCACCTCGGCTCACGCCTTTTCCTTCTCCCTCTCTGTCTCTGTCTCTGTCTCTCTCAGCGGGTCAGGGCAATCCATGTTAAAAATAATTAGACTCACAATATTAATTTAAAAACAATGCAGCCATTGTATTTGCTGAAGGCCTACTGTGTGCCGGGCAGAGCCCTAAGCCTCACGCACTCCCTGCAGGCTGGGCGGAATCATCCCCATCCGCACAAGAGGCAACGCGAGCCAAAGGAAATGAAGGGACTTTTGCAAGTCACACAGCCGGGAAGTGGCAGAGCCAGGATTCAAACCCTGATCTGGCCGATGCCCTCATCGCGTTTTCTCTTCTTTCCCACAATCCTGTAGGGCCCTCCTACAATCTCTGTTACCTGGTCAGGATCCCGAAGCCCAGAAATGAAAAATGACTCACCAGTAAGACCCGGGCAGCTCGGGGCAGGTCAGGGGCCAGGAGGGAGAAGGGGAAGGAGGAGGGTTGTGGGCGCAGAAGCAGCCCATGAGGGAGACGGCGCAGAAGGAAACTGTTTGTTGTGAAACGTTTAATTATTGCACTTGGGGGTAATTTATTATCAGGGAAATTAAGTGATTCCATTAGCCTCCTGTCGCTTTCCAAAATAAATCTGTCAGAGTGGGATGAGGGGGAAAGGAGATGAGAGCTTCTCTGTTTTAATTTGTTTTTCTGTCGATTGCCAAATGGAGGTCCAGACTCCATTTATCTATGGGAAGGGAGTTGGCGGCACTCCTGCGTGAGCCTCTATGCTACATTCAGCCCCTCTGCAGCCGCATTTCCATATCGGAACAAAAAAATGAGCCCAGCTTGGAAAAATGGGGCAAGTGCCCAGTCAGCAAAGGAAGAGACCAGAGGCCTGGGAGCTGGAGCCAGCCCTGCCCCCCTCCAAGACCTTGAGCAACGCGGTCCCCCGCTCAGAAATGAGATTCTCCAGTGGTAATGTCCCTTCCCCCCAACATCCCCTGAGCACGGGCTGATGCCGGCTTCCAGGCATTGTCCTGCCTCAGCCCCACAGTCAACTTCTAACAAGGACTCGGTGGACGCAGAGCTCTCCTTCCCCCGCCCACTGGGTACCGTCACTCTCCGGATCCAACAGGCACAGCTCTGAGGGAACCAGAACCCGGGTCTGAGCCTCAGCCTCGACCAGTGCTCTAAGCCACTGGCCTGCACGGCCACCCGACTCCACGGGGGCGTAGGGAATGTTCTTCATGCACGAGCGGAGTAACACGAAATCCTACCTGCCCGGACTGTGAGCGATGGAAGACAAGGCACTATTGTTTGCTTCCGTGTGTCGGAATGACTTCGGCACCGAAGTAAATCAGAAGTGCTTTGTTATTCTTTGTATTCTCAGGGCCTGGTACTCAGCGGGTACCCGATATATATTTGTTGAGTTAATCGATCCCCCTGTGATATAAAATTTCTCACTTAGCTGAATGGATAACCAGATCTTAACCAAGGGGGAGGAAATTGCATTTTTTTTTTTTTTATTACAGAAAATCTAGCTATCTGGAGAGAGACGAGCTGAGAGCGGTCTGGTAGTTCCAAAGGGGAAAAGCCAAAGTTTGCTGCTCAGCCCCAAGAGCTCTGATTTCCTCAGCAACTCCACTGTGGCTCCGTGAAGATGAATGTCCCCCACCGAGAACGGTGCCAGAGGCCACTGGCTGCAGGAATCTGCTGTTCGCAGATGCCCCTCCCTGGTCACGGACCCGGGGAGCTGCAGTCTTCCTCCTGGCCCAGTTCCCCGGCTCACTGCCTCATCTAGAACGTGACAACAGAGCAGCATCGCCCAACCCCTGAAGACAGAGCCAGGAACGCCAGGCTACCAAGATTGTGTTTAGGCCACTGGCAGATCCAGGCACTGAATGAGACCTTCTGGAAGGTTCAGCGCCTGGGAGTCAGACCACTTCACAGTCAAGGCGGGCACCAAGCTCAAAGCCAAGGGGGCCCAACATGCCATCTCACAGAAGCACCAAGACACGGGGCTGCCCCTATCAAAGAATTGTTCCAGCTCCCAGGTCGTAGGTCATGTACTGGAAGTGAGGCTTCCCCACCACGGACACTGCGTGGGACCTCACCCCAGCCCACCACCAGTGTTCACTCAGTGGTCCACTGAGCTGGAAGGAACACACACACAAGCCCTCACACACATCCTGGGTTTCCTAAGGAAGAAAGAGCTGCGGTTGAAGATGTGAAGCCAGTGAACGCAGGCTGGGAGAGAGACCCAGGTGCCTGACCCAAGTGCCCCATGTCCCTGTCCCCACCTCCTCGTGTCGGGGGTTGGGGGGAGAACCACCACCTCTCTTCAACGATGACTGCCTGGGTCCCTTATTCGTATCTGCCATAAGCTACCTAATGTCAAGCAAGTCGCCCAGATCTGTGGGTCTTGAACTTTAATGCACACACGAATCACCTGGAGACACGGGTTTTAGTATAGCAGGATAGGGCAAGGGCCTGAAATCTTGCATTTTTAGCGAGCTCTCAGGTGATGCTCCTGCTCCTGGTCCGCAGACCACACTTTGAGCAGCAACGCCCTAACCTCCTGGGTCCTCTGCTTCATCTGTAAAATGGGACTCACACTAGCTACCTTACAAGTTAGAGACTAAACCTCATCACATTTGTGAAGTGCCCAGCAGAGCGTCTGGCATATAACGGGCCACATAAGCAATAGGAGTTTCGCCTTCCCTGTACTTCCACATCTTTCTAGCTCACCCCCAAGCCAGCGGCTTTTGGCCTCGTTTGGCCAACGGGCCCTTTGGAGACCCTCATGAAAACTAAAGGTTCTTGAGCAGCCATGAGCTAGACTGTGCTGTGATAATGAAAAGTCCCAAATCTCCATGGCGTAAGACAACCAAAGCGCAGTCCATGCTCCTGCTACACGTCCAGCGTGGCTCAGGGGGGCTGTGCTCCCTGTCGTCCTTCGAAGACCCTGATGACAGAACCCGCATCTCCACATACTAGTGCCCATTCCAGCTCGGACACTAACTCTGACAGCATCTGCTCAGAAGGGACCTGTGGCACTTCTCCTCTTTCAGAGACCAAGACAAGTTCCCACACAATGCTTCGTTTCAAAGGAGCCAAGGACGTGCAGGTCTGCCCTGTGCCCGGAAGATGGAGATCCAGAAATATGTGGTGAAAAACACTCATGATTACCCCCCACCTGCTGCCCAGGGGAGAGGATGCTGTATCGAACGAAGCTTGCTCAGAATTCCAGGAGGTCCACAGACCTCCCAAGCCCAGTCCACCCTTCATACGTTTTGAGCATGTTCGAAGGAAACCAGGGAGAAGGAGCGCTCCTTCAACAGTTCAATAAATGTTAATTGAGCATCTACAATGTCAGGCACATTCTGGGCGGGAAACAAGGTAGAACAGGTCCATGCTGTCACGGGTCTCATCCTCGAGAGGGAATAAACACACGATAAGGGGGGGAATGACAGCAGGTAGAGAGTCCTATCGAGGTAATGAACAAGAATGGGCTGTAACAGAGTAACCGGGAGGTTGGGAGAGACCAACTTCAGACGGAGAGGTCGGGGAAGGGCCCCTCTGAGAGGTGAAGCCAAAATAGAAGAACCAGAAGAAGCCAGACGTGTGGCCGGGTACAAGACATGCATTCCGGGCGGGTACAAGACATGCATTGCGGGCAGAGGAAGCAGCAAGTGCAAAGGCCATGTTTCTTGAAGAGATGAGTCTGCTGGGTGGAGAGACAGGCCAGTGTGGGACAGTCTTTGTGAGTGAAGTGGGCAGTGGCAGAAGTTGAGTGGGACAAAGAATCAAGGAACTCAGCAGGGGCCAGATCACGTGAGCCCTGGCTATGTGTTCCTGCTGCCTGACCTCGACCCTGGGAATCCTTCCCCCATTACAAGGGGAGCTGGCGATAACCTGAAGACCAAAAATGGAGTCAGCTAGAACCTCAGGACAAGACGGCTGAGTCCAGGGCCTACGGGATAGATGGTACTCGTGGTAAGTCCAGGAGCCTAGACAACAAGACCCTCCCCTAAGACGCTGCCATTCCAGTCTTCTCTCTCCCCACAGCAGGACCCAGCGTGACGGCTTCCTTCTAGAACTCAACACATCTCCCTCTGCTCTTGTACAAAGACCCATGCTGCCCTCCTCTCCTGTCCTCAGCTGTACCCGGCAGGCCTCCCTGACTCCAGACCACGTTTCCTGCATTCCTTCTTCCAAGCTGTTATGATATTCCTTCCTTAAAATGCTATGTAATGTCCTCTGTACCTGACCTGTCCTCTGTACCTGAAGAATGGTCCTCTGACCACTCTTCCTTCAGAAAACAGCTTAAATCCCACCTTCTTTCTGACACCTCTAGGGACCACCCACACGATGGAGCTGCTGACCTCTTCTTAAATTTTTTAAGCTGCAGTGAATCGGCCTCATGGCACCGGTCACTATTTCACACGTAATTCTCCTCTCTCAGGAAACTACACGCCGGCAAAGAGCAAGAATGACGTCATTCCGTTGCTGCTCCTCGTCTCCCACAGCTGGTACTTGGGAAACGGTTTGACTTAAGACAGAGGTAGTAGACTGGGAAACGTGCCAACATTGCCCTCCGCACCCAGGCTCCCTGGAGGACAGGGATGGGCCCACGGCTTGCTCATCTCAGCCTCCCGGTCCCCTAAGACAGGACCTAGAGCCGGCCAGCACTCAGGATGTTTGTGAAATAAACCACGGGACTCAGTTAGGCTGGGGATTTTGGATCGGTGACTCGACATCTCTCAGCCTTGGTTTCCTTATCGCTAAGCCAGGGATGATGAATTCCTTCCACATCAGCTTGTTGTAAAGACCAGGTGAAACGTAAAAGGGAGAGCGGAGCCCTCACGTATTATGAGGGGCCGAGTGGCTCCCTGGTCAACAGACTTGGGTCACTCCCAGGGGGCACCACACCCAACAGAGAAGGCTATGAACCAGAAGGTTGACTGCTACGTCCTGTTTCCTACCAAAGCAGGCCAGACCAAAAGCAAAGAACGACAAGGTTCTGTTTCAAGGGAGAGCATCAGTGCTTTGCAAGATAAGGATCTTCTCACCCACCCTGTCCGGTATCAGTTCTGCTTGCCCTCTGATTCCCTCTCTTGGCTCCTGGGGAGAGCGGAGGGGAGGTTGGGCAGCCGGGTGTCATCAGGTGTCATAATCATGTTCTTGGTCTCCAGGCTCCCCTTATTTGCTTCTCGGGGGGCTGGCTGGAGTTGGGTTGCCCTCCAGAGGTCTGCTCTGGCTTCCCACACATTCCATACAACAAAAGAGAGTCTGGGGAGCAGCAGCAAAGGTCAGCGAGGCCATCAGATGTGCAGACAAGAGGTTTAGATCCTACCGAGCAGTGAATGAGGCAGATCTGAGGGCCAATATCACTCTCAGCCCCTGCACACTCAGCTAAGGTTTCACAGGCAGACAGGGCTGAGTGGCATTCTGGCTCCCCGTGTATAAGCTGTGTGACCTTGGGCAAGTCTCCGAAGCCTTCAAGATTCACTTTCCTCCTAGTACCTACTTCAGAAGGCTTTGGTAAGATGGCATCTGGATAATGTTTAACAAAGAGCCTGGCCTGTGAAAGAGCCCAACTGATGTTAGCTGTTTCCCTTATTACATCATCCAGGCATGGGTCTGGGGTTCAAAAAGAGTCCTCCCAGACACTCCCCAAAAGGTCAAGAGCCACAGACCCACAGGGCATGCTTCTGACGCACTTGGGAATCTCTTCTGTGGCTTGGGAACCCTCCTGACACTCTCAGAGACGAAGGTGTCTGAGCCTTGTGAGCTTCAACTGGACAACACAGGCAGAACAAACTGGAAAGTGTCTACGCTAGCAAGATCCCAGAACATGATCATTCACAGAAGGACCACACGTCAAAATTCTCCTTTGGATTATAAAGCGAGAGAGGTGGCAGAGGGCAGAGCTCTCGAATGTTCCTTTATCAAAGCCATGCCAAGGCCTGGCACACAGTACCACCGGGGATGTCTCAACTTGTCAGCTGGTGGATTGGGAAGGAAGTTTCCCTCCCCAGCCCCGGTGCAGGGAAGTGATGTGGTGCGGATCACCTACCTGCCTTGCTCACCTCACCCATTTCTGAATTTCTCAAAGGCAGAGACAAGCCTATACATCTTTAGAGGGCCAACACCTCACAAAGGGCATGCACCCAATAAATGCTTGCTTAATTCAACTGAGCTGAGAGAATCCTTTTTCTCTGCCCACAGGTACAGAGAGCAACCAGCCTGACCTAAGGAGGTAGCTTCCAGAGAACTCCAGCAGCGTTCCTGGGGCAGACGCACATCCAGCCTGGTGAGCCATCTTCCCTGCGCCATACTGGCATTCCAGCCTTGGGCTTTGGTTACCTGTGGACATCTGCCCCTCCACCTGGACATATGAGCTTCTGAACAGTAGAGACACTCTGTCTTCTGGTGCGGAGGGGGCACAAGCATTATTAGTATGACATGCCGGCTACTCTCCATTTGTCCATCCAAGTCCTCCCTCTGCTTTGCTCTGCTCTATTCTGTGTCATAGGAGGCTGAACTCCATGAGCTGCATCAACAATGTTTCCTGGTAGCTGCCTTCCAGATGGTTTCAGTCAATGGGAGGCACTAACAGACGATCAAAAGTTGAAAGGAGAGGTCAGGGTATTTATTTCCCCCAAAAACCTCCCTGATGGAGCGTGGCTCGGCTAGTGGCTCTACTCCCTTATGCAAGTCCACGGCTTCTGTCGGGTGGCCCTCTCCTGCACTATTGCTCTCTCCAGGTTCCATAACTGGTTCCATCCTTCCCTTGAGCCCTTCGGAGGCAGGTGGAAATGGCATTCTGCAGTTACTGACCCTGGGGTCCTTCATCATCCTTGTCGGTGCTCCTTTAACCCCGCCCACTGCTTTATAAACAGTCCCCTCATTGAATTCCCCCTCATGACTAGCCTGACTGTGACATCTGCTTCCTAAAGTTCAACAGATAGGCCTGGAAATCCGAAAGGAGTGAAGCTCTAGTCCTGGCAACTGGGACAACCGACCATGGGCCTTTGGTGAGGCCCCGCCCCTTCTGGGTTTCAGCCTTTCCCTCTGTACGATGGAGGATGATTTGACTAAGCATCTCAAAGTCCCCTTTATTTTACAAATCGTTCCCATGTATTCTCACAGGATCCCTGGGACAGTACGGCGCAGAGTTGGTGTAGGAAACTACTTGATGGAAGGTTGCCAAGGTGGGGAAGGGAGAAAGTAGATGGGGGAGGGCAGGGATATAGGGGAAGGTCTTTGAGATAGAGATTAAAGTCAATACGATGCTGTTCATTGACAGAAAGGTGAACAGTCTGCAACAGAAGAAACTGGTTTCCTGTGACCTGGGTTTTGTGCTTTATGTGGCTATAATGGCCAGTGAGGGACAAAGAGACTTGGCTCAGGGGAGGTGTGTAGAAACAGGGCAACTAATGTAGAAGCAACCAGCATGGGATAAGGGCAAAGCGTCCTGAATTCAGATCTCAACTGTGCCATTTCCCAGCTCTGCAACCATACTCGTTCCACCCTCTAAACCTCCCATTATACGAACAACTTCCTCAAGGAACAGATGTGAGAGTGAGAAATGCATGTGTAGCATTTGTCGCAGTGCCTGGAACACAGTGCTCAATAAACATCACCTATCCCAATAGACAGCACCTATCCTGTGACCGATCAGCCAGACTGGGAAGCGGGTACCATCCAGTATGAGAACGAGCAAGGCCATAGAACACATTCACCCCAACAGCCAAGCTAGGAGACAGGAAATGAAATCCAAACTTTCTTAGGGGTTAAGTCAGAGGAAACAAGATAAGAGCTTGTAACCACCCCTACTCTCTTTCTAGCGACGATTTCCCAACTTTGATGCCATGAACTTGAATCTAAACAGAGCATGTCAGTTTCAGTAAGCTTAAGCAGCAGAGATTAGACACCAAGACAGTGGAACGTGCTGACATCTGCAGGAAAGGGCGCACACGTGCGGGATAAGACTATCTAGTCCTGACCAGACAGTGACTGCTTCAGGTTCAAAGGCTGAAGAGACATATGAGCTGAAGAGTGCTGGGGGACACTAGAGCTCTGACCCAGCCAGAGGGTGAAGAGCTCTCAGATTCCTCGTTAACATGCCATGCACCCAGATGAAACACCAGCATTCAAGGACTTAAAGGAAAATGTTGCCTTAATAAATGCACAGATGGGGAATCTCATAAGGAAGAAAAATAAAAAGTATTTAAATAAAGAAACAAATACAAATTATACAACTGAAAATTATCACGGCTGAGGGGTGCCTGGGTGGTTCAGTTAGTTAATCATCTGCCTTTGGCTCGGGTCATAATCCCAGGGTCCTGGGATCAAGCCCTGCATCGGGCTCCGTGCTCAGCAGAGAGTCTGCTTCTCCCTCTCCCTCTGCCCCTCCCCCCCAGTTCATGCTCTGTCACTGGATCTCGCTCTATCTCAAATAAATAAGTAGAACCTTGAAAACAGAAAATTATCACTGCTGAAATGAAAGTTTCACTAGATACGCTTAACTTCAGATAGCAGAAGAGTCAGTAAACAAAAAGACAGACCTACAGAAATTATTAATCTGAAGAACAAAGAGACAAGAGATCGAAGAAAAGTAGAGCTTCAAAGATCAATAGGGCAAAATCATATGGCTTCACATATCTGTAATTTCAGTGCTAAAAAGAGAAGATAGTGAGATAGGGTTAAACATAAAAACATAACATAAAAAAAATGTTAAGAAATAACAGGAAAGGGATGCCTAGGTGGGTGGCTCAGTGGGTTAAGCCTCTGCCTTTGGCTCAGGTCATGATCTCAGGGTCCTGGGATTGAGCCCCATGTCAGGCTCTCTGCTTCCCCCTCTCTCTCTGCCTGCCTCTCTGCTGGCCTGTGATCTCTGTCTCTCTGTCAAATAAATACAATAAAATTTAAAAATCTTCAAAAAGAAAAAGAAATAATAGGGAAAAAATTCCAAATCTGATGAAAACATATCAACTTACAGAACCAAGGAGCACAAATAAAAATTCTAAAAACTGAAAAAATACAACCTGGTGCATGATAGTCTCATTTGCCTCTCTCCTGTCCTGGTCCTTCTCTCTCTTAACTAGTTTGGTTTGAACATTGGTCTAACACCAGATCTTCCCTGATTGAGAAGGCAGAGTCGAGGGGGAAGCATCCTTGAGTTGGTCACCAAAGAAAGAGGGGCTCAGGAGGATCTAGAACCATGGACCCAGAAGGCACGGATGTAGGAGGTGAAGTGTGACTACCAAGCCAATGTGTGGGTCCAGATTTGTGCCCTGTCCACATTCTACAAAGTGGAATACAGAGTGAACTATATGGTGAGGAACATCTCATTATTTTCTACCGACATAACCATCTCCTGGACAAACAGCCAGGATCTCCCTTTGCCTGTATCCATCTCTACGGAAATCTAGAGCCAGGTCTTCCCCACACTCTGAATCCTCACTCCTGAGGTGAGAAGGAGAACGTGCTGTATCTGCCCAGGGTTCCTCATGGCTTTAAAAGCACGACTTCTCAGCATTTATGGCTAGAAGCTCCCTGAGATCTAGCAGCAAAGAGAGGACCCAGAATCCTCCTCCCAAGAGGTATTTTTCAGATATGTTAGGAGATGCAATCCTGTTAGGAGATGTCAAGTTGAGCATCAAAGTTAAAGCATAACCATCTAGTTCAGGCCTTGTGTCTGAGCGCCCAGAGGCTCAGTGGGGCCAAAGCTTCCAGAGAAGAAGACTTCATACCTCCATGCCCTCCTGCTGCTGTCTGAGGCACCCGAATCAAAGAGGAAGTGGGAGGGCAGAGCTGAGGGTGAAGGTCAAGCTCACGTGTAAGACCAGAGAAGAGATCAGGTTAACCCAGGCAGCCGGCCAGGAGCTGCTTTGGAATTTCTGGCTAGAAGGCACTCAGGAGCAGCAGTCAAATGGAACCCGCCCCTGGGAACATGTCACTGCACATCAACGATGGGGAGGCTGATGGGACTAATCTACAAGGGCCACTGAATGCCGCTCGCCCTCTTGGCACTGAATCCAGAGACTGTGGCCGAAAGGGGGAAAGTAGGGGGGGGTTTCCCCAGATGGTGTTAGAGAATAGACAGACCCCCCCAAAACTAGCTGCTCACAGTGGTGTTTCAGGCATCAGTAAGAGAGTCTGTGGGAGGACAGGGAACATTCTTTCACTCTTCAACTCACACTGCCTGTTGTACCCACTGTCAAAGCAGGTCCTGGTTATGGGTTCAGCTTGGGGACGAGAGAGTGACATAATCAGATGGCATGACTGGGTCCTTGGCTCTCTGTGTCAGTCAGAGTTCTCCGAAGACACAGAACCAAGAAAACACGCTGTGTGTGGAGACAGACAGAGAGATTGATTGATTTTATGCCTCTGGTGGGCCCAGCGAGTCTCAGCTCTGCAGGGAAGGCTGGCGGGCTGCAGGCCCAGGGAAGAGCTGAGCCCGTGGTCTGAGTCAGAAGGCAGACTTCTGCAGAAATTCCTCTTCTTTGGTCTTTTTGTACTCGGGAGGAGGCCAGTCGTTTTTTGCTTTTTTTTCTGTTTTTTTGTTTCGGTTTGTTTGTTGCTGTTTTTGTTTTTGTTTTTATGGAATCCTTCACAAATTTGCGTGTCATCCTTGTGCAGGGGCTGTGCTCATCTTCTCTGTATCGTTCCAATTTTAGTACATGTGCTGCCGAAGCCAGCACAAGGCCAGTCGTTTTTATTAAGGCCTTCAGCGGACAGGATGCAGCCCAATCACATTGGAGGGAGGAGCTAATCTGCTTTACTCAATATCTATTGATTCAAGCGCTTATCTCATCAAAAACCTTCACAGCAACATTCAGATTGTTTCACCAAACGCCTGGGTCCTACAGCCTAGCCGAGTTGACACAAAATTAACCGTCACACCATCATTCTGACGAGGGGCACCTGCTCCGGGAACGACCTGTGCAGGACGCAGATGAGCCTCAGGACAAGGTCAACCAGGGCCGACGGGGGATTGCGACTACCAGACGTGACTGTTCTCCTAGACAGCAGCCGTAGAAGTCACGGGCCCGTTTCCTTTCAGGGAGGCTAGACCAGAGCGTCTCCTATTTGAATGTGCAAGTCAGTCACTCGGGGATCCCAGGATCTTGACAGTCAGCAATTCCCATGAGGCCTGAGCGACTGACTGCCTGCAGGTCTGTGGGCCACACATGGGGTCAGGAGCACAGGCCCGGAGCTAGACTTCCAGGTCCAGTCCCGGATCCACCCCCTCACGTGCTGTGTTAAATTTGAACAAGGGACGTACTTACCCTGCTTGAATCTCGTCTATAAAGTTGGGTCGGGGGCGGGGGGGAAACCAACAGTATGAACTTCAGAAGGTCTTTGTGAAATTAAAGAGAAAATAAACAGGATGTATTGGGGCAAACAGTTCAATCTCAATAAATGCTCTTGGCTACTACATTAATATGTGCACAAGATTTTAAAAGAATCCATGTCAGGTAAGATGAATAAATCTTATATCCATTGATTCACTTGGTAAAAGGACCTCAACATAAAAACCACAAGAAGAACGGTTAATAAAATTGAGAACATTCTCCCTAGAGAAGAATGGATGTCAGGAGGAGGCAGAAGGAGAGCAGAGGCACCGAACATCCTTGAACTAGAGTATCCATGAAAATGAAATGAGAATGACCCTACAAGGCTCCATTAGGTTAAACAAAGACCACAACATGAAACTTCTGAGGAAGTCGAAATGCAATCAGGAACAGGACCCGGGAGCCCTCGAAGTTATCCAAAAGTGAAGCACGCTGTGAGCACCGAGTCATCTGTCCCCTACCCGGAAGACAGCCTGACCAGCAAGACTGTTGGAGACAAGATTTTGGTGCCACAAATGCACGTGACAATTCCCCCAAGCCTCCAAACCCTTCTAGAACTCAGAGCAGCTTACATCGTTGGCTCTCCCTGGGGATGGTCTCCACCATGCAGTCCTGGCGCCCTAGCCTTGTTGTCCAAGGACCTCTCCTGGGGGACACTTGGCAACCTGCAAGCTTAGTCATGATGCATCAAACAATTCATTCAGATTTCTCCAATTCCATTACCCAGCCCTTTGGGAGCCAGATGGGAAAAAGAATCAGTTCGTGTGTGGGCCAGAGAAGCAGCTGTGTCCAAACAGCCTTGCCCCCATGAAAACACTAACCTGTCCTCCTGAAGCCTCCCAGACCCGAGCTGCCATGGTGCCAGGGCATTCGGACAACCACCCTGCAGGGTCATATGTCCAACACTTGGCACACCCATGGAGACAATTCTCCCCGTACCCTCTGCCCCAGCCCCTGTGCTGTGACCCCCTGGACTGCTCCACAGTCTAGGGACCCAAAGTTAAAACCTGGCTCAACAGGAGCCTGGGTCTTCCCAACATCCAGTCACCAGCTATGCAATATGTTGACATCACCCCATGCATTCTGGCCATGCCCCCAGGACCCAGTAGTCGGGTGTTCCTTGCTTCTTGCCTGTGTCTGAGAGTTCCTTCCAACCTGAGCACAGGCTCCCCGGGAGCTAGAAGGACAAGGGAAACCACTGCTTCCCCAAACACACCTAGCTTTGTGTGGTCTTATATCCCCATCTCCTGCCCCCCGTCGCCTTCCTCTTGCAAGAGAAGAGAGCCTAGAAGAGAAACAGAATAAAGAGGGAAGAACAAGGCTGGGGTGAGAGTACCTGGGCCCAGCTATCAGGTTGGGTGGTTGGACCATCGGTGGGGGGGAGGGGTACTCTTTGCCTCTACATGGGAAGAACCAGCCTGCTTTGTCCTCCTAGCACCTGAGAATGGGGAGTATATTTGTTCTTCTTGCAGGAACAGTGAGGTCATCAAAAACAAGGACAGAGGTGACAGTCAAGCAGACAGACTTGACTCCAAATCCTGGGCCTGTTGCTCACTACCTGTGTATCTGTGGGGTAACTGCCTCTCTCAGACTCTCCATTTCTCTATCTGTAAAAGGGAGATGAGAATAAAAACAGTGCCTGCCTCACAGGGCTATCATGAGGTTAAAAGAGATTAAAGCCCATAAAACACTTAGTCCGCTCTTGGCTTTCAGTACTGAATAAATGTGGGAGTTAGATCTCATTAGAGACACCCCTGCCCCCAAGTCTGGCCCCAAGTCTGACAACACTCATCAAACTGAACAGAGTTGGGGTCTATCAGGAACACTCGCCAGCTCCTAGGCCCATCTACATGTGGGCTCTGGGGTGGACGCAGCTGTCTCCCAGCACCCCCTCACCTCACCTGTCAGCAGGAACCAAGGTCAAGGAGATGCGGTCTCCCCTTCTAAGGTCTACCAGGGGAGACAAGAGCTCTGCAGAGTTCAAAGAGCCCAAGGCTCATGCTGTAAAGGTGCTTCAAAGTCATAGTTCCTTCAGCAGAGAGGCAGGGGGTGGGCAGGAATGAGGAGGGAGAGGCAGGACCCCCCTACCCCCCACCCCGGGAGGCCTTGCTCCCATCTCTACCAGGCCCGAGCCGCTTCAGCCGGAACAGTCTAGCTTCCCTCTGCCCCACACCCTCCCCACCCCTCCTCCGCAGGGGCTTCTTACTCTAAATCTAGAAGGGAGTTGGACCCACATCTGGCCCCAGCAGCCTCCGCTGACTTCAGAACAACCAGAGACAGGCCGACAGGGGGCTGTGGCCTTGGATGATCACCCCCAGGCAGCCCAGGTTCCTGGAGGTGAGCCTATCTGACAACTCAGTGAACGGTGGGGCATCTGTTGGGTGCCAGCCTCTGTGCCCCTTAGAGGGGAAAATGAGGCATTCCATCTGCGGAGGGAGCGGGGAGGGGATGGATGCCCCGATGCCCATGGTCTAAGGCTGCGGCAAAGGGCCACGGGGATCTAGCCACCTCTCACAGGGCTTCCGTGGGGACGCAGGACTAGCAGCTTGTCCTTCAAGGAGGGGCTTAGAGACCAGTAAGGAAGTGCCCAGGGGCTGAGGACAAAGACCACAAGAGAACGTGGGTCATTTCCAGTGAGGTGGGGGTCACAGAAAAGCAGGGATGAACGCCTGAAGCAGAGGGGCAGGAGAAGGCCGCGCTCCCAGGGGCACTGGGAGAAACACTGACTGGGAGGAAACCGCCCTGCAGAGGTCAGTGGTCAGGGGCCCGAGGAGAAGGTCCTGGAAGCTGCTCTCAGGCCACGCTGTCCCCTACCCATGGAGCAGGGGGAGATCTCCGACCCTGGAGAACCCCAAGTAGCCCGGGTACCCACTCCGCTCTCTGTAACAAGGCTTCTGAAGAGGCCAAGCCCCAAGAGGCGGGTCTGATTGCTTTCAGCCAATCGTGGTGGTCCCTTGGGGACGGATGTGTGATTCTGGCCAATGAGATGCAAGCTTGCTGGAGGGGCGCTGGTCAAAGGTTCCTCACAGGGAAGAAATGGCCCCCGGATGCAACTATATGGATGTGGCACCTGGAGATCGTACATCCACCTTGTGACCATGAGGAGCGCCAAGCTGAAGGCCAAGCTGAGAGAACCCCAGAGCAGGCAGAGCTGGAGCTCATGGGACTCCCTGCATCTGGACTCATGACCAGTAGTAAACCCCCTTACTGCCCAAGCCCATCTATCCACTCAGGGTTTTGTTAGCTGCGGGCCTTCTGAGAGATTTAGAGACCCCATTTTCTCTCTCTCCCCACATGCTGCTTGAGAACTATCCAGAGCTTAGGGTTGCCAAAGGAAACTAAGGTTAACAAATAAAAATACAGGGCACTAGTTAATTGAAACTTCAGGTAAATTAGAAGTAATTTTTCTAGTATAAGTGTTGTATGCTGTATTTGGGACTCACACTAAAATATATATATAAATATCCATTGCTTATGTGAAACCTAAATTTAACTGGTCATCCTATATTTTATCTGACAAACTCTACCCCAAATCCCCCGTTTTCTCTCACTCAGTAGTAAACTATCCTCCAAAATGGCTTCCCCACCTTGAGGGGCTTCTGGGACAGCAGCAGTACACCCCCTCACACACCAGAGTCTCACACACCACCCTGCCTCCCCCTCTTCCCTGCCAGGTCCTAACAAATGGTGACAGAGGAATGAGAAGGAGGGGGACCAAAACATCACCTTCATGACTGAGAAAGCTGTTGTGGGGGAATCTGGCCAAGAGCTGCAAGCATCTGGGCTCCTAATACTGAATCCCAGAACGAAGACAGAAAACCTGCCCAGTCTTGGCAGCCTGGGACTCTCCCAATCCTACTATGGGTAGGTTTGGGGCCATCCCCCAAGTAACCCATGACCAAGAACAATGGAGACTCAGGCAGAGGTCGAGGCTTTGCGCTGGCAGAGACCTTGCTTCCAATCCTGACACCCCACTTAGTGGCCATGTGACCCTGGGCAAGTTGCTTTCCCTTCCTGCAATCCCTTCAGATTGAAATATGTCCCTATTATATGATATATTGTTTACTTTAAAATACTTAAGTATAAACAATGTGAAGTAAATGCATATGTGCATATTAATTTATTTTCAACTTCACCCTAAGGCAATTATTAATCACTGCCGTTCCCTGTCAGGGATCCACATTCTAGTAAGTACTACTAAGGGCTTCAAATATCCTTATCTAAATTTGTACCCCAAGGCCAGTAGCCTAACCTCCTGAAGGTCAGACATACTGGTCATGGGTGAAATGACAGAGGAAACGGGGTGGCTGGAAAGACTGTGCAGCCTTCTAACCTTCGCATGAACAGGGTTCAAGAATCCAAAACCCCAGCCGCCTAGCCAAGTGCTGGCACTCAAGTTCCTTTGGTCCTGTGTGCCCCACCTCTGACTTCATGGAGGGGTCTGTCATCTGATCTGCATCGAAAGGTGGCAGGTGCTGCCATCAAAATACCATTTCCTCCCCCTGGAGCGGTTTTTATGCACAGAGCTTGTCCGAGTGCCAAGGTCAAAGCCGGGAGCATGCTGAGCTTGTAGGAACAGGTGTGCCACGTTAGCCATCACTTACCTGCAGCTCTTCATGTGGCAGAATCCGAGACTCGCGCTCACTGCCATGCACATCCAAGCAGCAAGAAGATGCAGAATCCCAGCCCAGGGGTGATCACTGGAAGCTGTGTGCTGACAAAACAAAACAAAACCCTGAGAGTTGCTAAATGGCCAAGTTGATTTAGACCTCCTCCCCGCTTCTCCTTCTGGCTCGTTGGGAGGATTCCTGATAAGAACATGAAACACGTGAAATACAAATGTGGATACACTCTTCATTCTTTTTCTTATTCCAGCCTCCCTCTTCTTTAATCAAAGAACCTCTCTCTGTCCTGGGGAGAGGAGCTGAGAAGAGGACGGAGGAGGGAAGACTGTTTGCTGAGATTTAGAAGACCACACAGCACGTCCCACCAACATGTCCCCAGAGGTCGCACTGCATGCAATCTCGGGGCACACGGGGCTCGAAGAGGCTCTCTCATTGGTGACAAGAGCCCACGCAGGGTCTTCCGCAACCAACGTCATGAATTCGCATCACTCTAATCTCATGGTCTCGTGTGAGCTGCTGGAGCCCACGACCCTCCCACATCTGCCAGTAACACATGACACTGAGACACGGCTATCTTGCTGTGGGCACATTTTGTCATGGAGATATTTTGGTGATTATCATAATAACATCAGAAATAACTGTCGTATTGTACCTAGCACATAGTAAGCGAAATAGCGCTAGACGAGTTCTTCATGTGAATGTTCTCATAACACAATACCTTATGAAATCTACAATGGGGAAAGTGAAACTTTAAAAAATTGAGAAAGGTGCCCAAACTCCTGGAGTAAAGGGTAATGGGATTTTAACTCGAGTGGTCTCATTCTGGAACCTGTATTCCTAACCACCGGTTTATAGAATACCCACAGGATTGGGGGCAGAAGGTACAGAAGTAGAAAATCACATCCTAAAGTTCAGAAAGAGCCATAAACAAACTAAAATATCCATGGAAACTCTGAAAAAGAAGATCTATGAAGAATATGTTATATATTCCCCAAAGTTAAATCAGTGTGTCACGGCATATGCGCAGACAAATATCCCAATCAAACAGAAGAAAATGCAAGAAGTAGACCCCACTATGTATGGAATTGAGTACGTGATCAATGTGATGTCTCAGATCAGGGAGGGAAATAGGGATGATTCGATAAGTGATATGGGGCCAACTGGGTGACCATCTGCAGAAAAATAAAGTCAGCTCCATGCTCCACACCATGTACAAAGACAAGGTTCAACGTGATCAAAGATTTAGACCGAGGGGCACCTGCATGGCTCAGTCAGCTAAGCATCTGACTCCTGGTTTTGGCTCAGGTCATGATCTTGGGATCATAAGATCGAGCCCCGCATCAGGCACGGTGCTCAGCGGGGAGTTTGCTTGAGGTGTTCTTTCTCCCTCTGCCCCTCGCTTCTTGTTTGCTCTCTCCCAAATGAATAAATAAACCTTTAAAAAAAAAAAGACTTAAATCAAGAAAACATGAAATCACAAACTGACTGGAAGAAAAAAGAATTTCTATACAGCCCGGTGTAAAATCCTCTAACCAAGACTCAAATTTCAGAAGTCGTAAGAGAAAAGACAGACCAGTTGACTAATACAAATTAAAACTTCTGCATGGAAAAAATGATAAGCAATAAAACTCTGGGAGGAAATATTTATTACCCATATCACAGATAGAGGGCAATTCTCTCTAAAATGTGCAAACTCTTACAAGTTTCTAAGGAAAGACAACACAAATGGATATGCATAGACCATTCATAGAAAAGAAAACAAAAATGGCCCTTAAATATAAGAAAAGTTGGGGTGCCTGGGTAGCTCAGTTGCTTAAGTGTCTGCCTTTGGCTCAGGTCATGATCTCAGGGTCCTGGGATGGAGCCGTTGTTGGACTTCCTGCTCAGCGGGGAGTCTGCTTCTCCCTCTGCCTCTCCCTCCCCACACATGTGTTCTCTTTCTCAAATAAATAGAATCTTACATATATACATATATTATATATATACATATATACGTGTGTGTGTGTATATATATATAATATATATATATATATATGAAAAGATGCCCCATCTTCTTCATAATAAGAAAAATGTAAAGGGAAACTTCTTTGAGATAATACTGTTTATCTAGCAAGTTGGCCAAAAACCAAACATTTAACTCTCTGCTCTGTTGGAGAGCCCATGGAGAGATAAGCTCCCTCACACATTGCTTACAGGAGAACCCCCGTGGAGGGCAATTTGGCAACATCTATCAAAATTATGAATGCATGGACCCCTTCACCAGTAATCTCACCTCTGGGAATTTATCCTACACACAGACTTGCAAACGTGAACTAATGTACTTACAAGGTTATTCACTGCAACATAATTTGTTATAGTAGAAAAAGATGGAAAACAGCCAAATGTTCGTCAGTAGGGACTGGCCAAGGAAATCATGACATTACGGTCTACCCAATGATGTGTTGTGCCGCTGTTTGGAAAAAAATAAGAATGAGGAAGCTCTTTTTGTCCTGATATAAAAGGAACTCCAGGATATGTAGTGATTGGAGGAAGGTGCAGAACAACGTTTGTAGTATGCTACTTTTGGTGTAAAAAATGGGAGGGGAGTATTTTTTTAAAATTCACTTATATTTTCAAAATAAACTAAAATTTACAAAAGAAGAATGATCGCACATTAAAGGTAGCAGGCAGGAACTGCACACAGAGGGGGGCTGAGGCGGGAGGGAGAATTTTCACCCTCAACCTTTCCTTGAACCATGCAAGTATATGCCCTATTTCAAAAATCAATATTTTTAAAAATTTAAATGTTACATTTTCAGCTTTTTTCATGATTTACCAAGTGCTATGTGAAAAGAGACATCCTCCCCGACTCCCTCGAATGAGGCTCAGGGACCACTTAAGTGAAAAAAATGAGGGTCAGAAATAACTGCTGGGTGTGTTACTTGGAATTAAAACAGCGGTTTTGCATTTTAATGAGACTATCAACATGTCCCACATCGGGTCACACAGGTAGAAGGCTGCAGAGAGCACCCAAGTTCAGAACCCGAAGCCCTCCCCGATCCCAGGCTCTGCCCTCCACACCGGGGCCTGGTTGCAACTTCCACTCACCTGGGGGCTTTAAAAATAAGCCCAGGGCCTCAACCCACCACCAGACTAGTCAGGCCGGACCTCCCTGTGATACCCATCTCAGCTCACACACCGGGAGCCAGGAGGCTAGCTCACTCTGCTCTGGACACCGGGACTTCCAGAGCCCCTAATGAGTCCCATACGTGCACCGGAGAGGAAGCCATCACATGGAGAAATGCCCTGCAGGAGGTCCAGCCTCACACTCTCGGCCTTTCTCCTGGGACTGGCACAAAGGAATCAGGAGAACTGACTTCCGGGCTCAGCCTGCACGGTGCCACTGGACAGGTCCCCCAGACCCTCTGGGCCTCACTCTCCTCACGGCTCAATGGGGAGTCATTCCTATGGCCTGGGCTTGCTGTGGTACAACTTGTAGACCAACAGACGTCCTCTGGAGCAAATAAACCGGATCCCGTGACTCAAACCAGCAAGCAAGGCAGTGCCTGGGAAGTGGGAAGCGAGGGGTCTTGCTTTTAGTAAGTCTTCCCACACCTCTAGCATGTTCTCTCAGGTAGCTTCTTGTTCATGGAGGCATCAAAAGTCCTAGAGAGCCAGAAGGCAGGGACCAGGAGACAAAGGCTTAGCAGGAACCACCACCAAGGTGGACAGAGGAGCCGAGTTTAAGGAAAGTTGCTTTCTTGAGGGCTTCAGGCAATGGTCCACACAGGCACGTGGAAGAGAAGGAACCACATGTGAGGTGCTCAGAGTATGGGGCCCGTGGCGAGTCCGGGTGCCCTGGAACGGATCCCATGGCTGGTTTCTCTCATGTCACCCTCTTCGTTCCAGGCCAGGGTCAGGGTTCCTTTCAGACCCAGAATCTCAAGCAACTGATACCGATTCCAGGAAGGCACATGTACCGAAAGCTTTCTGACCCTTTGTGTGTACGACCTCCAGGTACTCCTATCATCCCCACTGGACAGAGGAGGAAACTGAGACACAGAGAAGGTGTCTGCCCCGCATCACTTGCTGAAGCCTTTAAGACTCGGCCCTCCAACACCCTCACCACTCCTGGGATGCGCTGTAGGCGCGAAATGCACTGTGATTTAACATACCAGGAAAACAATGTAAAATACCTCATTAGCAATTTTTATATTGATTACACTTTGAAATGATAGTATTGGGATATGTTGGGTTAAACGTATTAAAATTAATTTCAACTTTTTTTACGTTTTTAATGTGATCACTAGAAATTTTCCAGTTACATATACGGCTCCCACTATATTTCTATGCAGCAGCACTGCTTCGGGACCTAAGCCAGGGGAACAGGGCATGGCAAATGCGGAGTCAGGCCAAACGTTATTTATGAGCGACACCCGTTTCACATAACTTTCTGAGGGCGTATCTGTCTCCCAGCCGGCTTCAGGCCATATCCAAACTGTGCCTCAGTTGACTCCCACTGTTGGTCCCTTCTCCGTCCTGAGCACTGAGCACTCGTAGGGCAGGCCCAAGGGGCGAATGCCGGAGCGTGGCGCCAGGTGCCTAGCGTGGCCTCGGGCAGGGTCAGCGCAGGAAGATGATGGCAATGAGGCAAGTGAAATCCACACCGGGCCCCCGCGACTAGACAAGGGGGGAGGCCCCAGTCCACTCAGCCAGATGGGGCAGATAAAGGAAGGATCCCAGGGACACGCGAGATGCTCGAGCTCCTTCTCTCTACTCAGGCCTCCCTGGCTACGCTCCTCTGAGCCCGCTGCCCTGCTCTCGATAGAACAGGCGATGAGCTAGGACGGCGGCTTTGGGAGAGCTTGCCCTGCCTCCCCGCCTTTCCAGTTCATCGGAGAAGCTGAGCGTGAGAATGACATGGGGTCAGAGCCCCCTCACCTCCAAAAGACGCCACGTGTCACCCAGACAGACACACACAGGAAGCCAACAGGCCCCCAGGGAAAGAAACATCAGCAGGCCGTGGAACAGCCCACTGTGTTCCCCACAGTGGCCGCACCGCGCTGAGCACAGCGGGGACTCAGCTTCCTGGAGGCGGGTGTCAGGCAGAGAAGGAATGACGTTCCCCCCGGCTCGCGCGCTGAGCTCCGGCTGGCTGACAGGCCGGCTGACCCTCTGTGCACAGGGCCCTACAGGACGCACGTGCCGTTCCTTGCCTGGAACAGCCTCATCACCTGGCAAACCTTCCACTCTTCTCTCACGTCTTGGCTCTGGCCTCTCCTCTGTGACACCACCCCTCCCCCCTGGTGACAATGGCACCTCCCACCTTTGTCCCACTGCCACCCCTGGCACTACCCTCGCCAGGGCACCCCACATGGTGCCAGTGTCCCCTGCGCCACCCACACCCGGGGAGGATTAAAGACACAGGCCCTGCTGGCAGAGCCAGCCCTGCGGTGTCACCCACGACATCAAACAAGCGCTGTTTTATCTCCACCTTCCCCTTTTTATTCCAAACACGAAATAGAGAAGTTTTATCAAGCACATTTAATCACTGCTCTTCCTCCTCTCCTCTCATTACAAGGAGGGTGACTTAAGCTGTGTCCTTGGCAGGCTGGAACAAACGGGGATAAAAATTCAAGTCACTTCCAGACACATCCCAGAGCTCTTCCTCCCCATGTCGGCTCATTCCAGAAACCTTCCCCCAGATCCTCCAGGAGCCAGGGACAGCACCACACTGCAGTCACACAGTGGTCCCCCAGCCATGGAGGTGGACAAGCTAACGGGGGGACAGCCTGCTGTGTCTCCAGGAATGCTATGGGGAAGCAGGCGATGGAGGGGCAGAGTCTGTCTGGGGAGCAGGGAAGACTGGACAGAGGAAGGGACACGTTAGCTGGGTCTTAAAGGATAACAAGAAAGGGAGAGATGTCCCAGGCAAAGGCAACAGCAGGTGCGAATGCAAGGAAGAATGAAAGAACGCGTGCTGCTGAGCCCAGGGAGGAACAGAGCGTGGAGGGCCACCTGTGTTGCCGTAGGCCATGGGGAGCCTCGGGTGTCTAATGTGTAGGAGGTTCACAGTGGAAGCTGAGTGGAGGCTCGACCGTCCTGGAGCAGGTAGGGCACTGTGCTGGGCACAGCGTAATCAACTCTTGTATAGAACAACTGACCCATTATTTTAAAAGTCTTAGGACTACAGACTGGCCAGGTAGGGGGAGAGGAAATTTAACGGAATCCCCAAACAGCGGATAACACAAGTGCCACCACTCCTCTGTCCCTGGCAGGCATGGCTAATCAATCACAGCATCGTCTTCATCCTACCGCTGAGGAACCAGATAGAGGTGGAAAGGCAGGCCCGGGGCCCCACCCCCCAGGAGGCTGCAGAGCCAGGGCTGGCGTCCACACACAGCGGGGTAGGCACTGACAGGCCACGGATTCAGACAAACACCGGTGTGTATCCAGGTTTTTCCATCTGCTGGATGAGTGTCTGCATGGTCACCCACCTTCCCTGTGCCTCAGTCTCCTCAGCTGTAATGTGGGGATAATAATACCCCTTCACAGGTTGGGTGGAAGGGGATGACGAATGCCAGGTGTGAGTTCAGAGCCGGGCATGTACTAAGTGCTTGAGGAATGGCAACTCTTAGTCGTGTAAATAACACTGTTATTTCTCACGCCTACCATGCCATCTTTCTCTATGTCTTGCCCAACAATCCCCCGGCTCCCATCCTTTCTTTCAACAAGTTGCCAAGGAAGCAGAGTGGGAGGTTCTCGAAACAGTCGTGGCGTAGATGTGAGCCTGATCTGGCCTCTATGCTTTGCTCTGGATGGACCGAGAGACGAGCCTTCGTCCTTTCAGCAACAAAGGGAGACGAGGACATCCGCTGTCACAGGCTGGCGCCGCCCTTGTGTCATCTGGGCCACCACTTGGGTCTCTAGGATGGGAATTATCTTGGAACCTTCACAATATTAACACGTGGCCACCTCGGCGGCTGCCAAGAGCCCCACCCATATGAGGGGACTCCAGAAACTCCTCCGGAAATTTAATATGATGAGACATATTTCAAAGAGCTGCTTTCAGGGAAAGTCCAAGGGTGTTGGAAGATTTTTCTGGACAGGCTCTTTGGGCTATGGGACGTTCTCTCTGGCGTATGCTGAAAACATGAGATGGTCCCTACACGCGATGGAGACAACTCTCTGATGAGCCTTCAAGCTGCTGGTACGTTTGGGGCCAGAGCTAAGTGGTTCAGGGCAGGGGAGGAGAGGCTGAGGACCACACCGGGGTCTTCCCTGATCTCCTCTGCATTCTGGAGGAATTCATTTTGTTTTTATTGTTTTTTAAGATTTTATTTATTTATTTGACAGACAGAGATCACAAGTGGGCAGAGAGGCGGGCAGAGAGAGAGGAAGGGAAGCAGACTCCCTGCTGAGCAGAGAGCCTGATGTGGGGCTCGATCCCAGGACCCCGGGATCATGACCTGAGCCGAAGGCAGAGAGGCTTTAACCCACTGAGCCACCCAGGTGCCCCATCTGGAGGAATTCATTTTTAAAGGCTACTGAGATATCTGCCAGACTGGGGTAACTACATTTTTTGGCCAGCACAGGCCTTAGGGGCCAAGGGACCACCGCGGAAACCCGGAAGCCCCTTCCAAAGGGGTGCAGGGGTCTCTGTCTGGAGTCCGGGCAGAAGCAGGAACACTGGAAAAGAGGAAAGTGGAGAGGTGCCAGCCACGCAATTCTCCTGCGTTGCTGTCACTGAGAGTGTCCAGCACCAGCCTGTATCAGGCAGATATTGCCGGAACAGCTGGACCTGACCTGGGCGCACCGAGATGGGAACAGACCCATCGGGACGTCAGAAGGGCCAGGGAACTGGGTCAGAGAGTGTGTGTCAGGCCACCGACCCCGAGGCAAAGGCTGGAGAGAGCTGAACCAATTTCTTCCTGGGATCTGCTTACAGTTCCACAGACTTGAGGGGGGACAGTGGGCCAAAAAGTTGGCCTGGCATTGGCCCCTCCACGTGCAAAATCTACACACTTCCCACTGGAACAGTTGGCTCGCATTGCGTATGGTCTTTAATCCTTGGGCTACGCCTGCAAAGCCAGTTGCTAAAGCCCGCCTTTTCACAGAGGAAGAAACTGAGGTTCGGGTTCAGGACTCTGCCTCGGGTTGGCCAGGGACCCTGCCCTGGTCTGGAAAGGGCTTCCCGTGGGTGTCCCACCGATACACCGGTGATGACGGATGAGCTTTCTAGTCTGCAGCGTGGCCCTGCCTGAGGCGTCCCGGCAGGGTCTGCAATAGTCCACCCTTCCGTGGGTCAGGGAAACAGCATGGGTCCTAAGCCCAGCCAGGTGATGGGTTCTCGACCTGTTAGGGACCCAGTGGGGCTTTGTACATCCGGGTGAAAGGGAAGCAAATACGTGGTTCTTGGCAGTGCCCAGCAAGGAAAGGGGATGGGTCCCCTTCCCTCGGCACCTTGCAGGCTGGTCTAGTCTGGGGATTTGGGAGCTGGAAACACCAGGACCAGGATCTCTCCTTCTGCTTCTTAGGGCAAGGTGGGGGAAGTGGGAGATGGAAAGGCAGGCCCTGGGCAAGGGTCAAGCACAGAGAAGGGAGGATCAAAAGGCCAACATGGTATTTGCTTGTCCCAGATGCTTGCCAAAGGCCACAGGGAAGCTGACTGACAGCTGGAGCACAAAGCCCAAATCTTCCTCAGGACCTGAGCCCTACTGGCATTCTGGAATTCTCCAGTGGGAAAAGGCAGGAGGGAAGGGCTCAGAGGGGTTCTCAACTCTTTCTTAGCCAAGGCAAGAGTGGGCTTCTTGGGCCAGACAAGGAATCCAGCTACCCTGCCCCCAGCACCCCTGAAAACCCCAACTAGATGATTTCTTGTTTAAATCAGACTTTGCAACTCCCTTCTCCTTCTGCAGGCAAAAGCGGAAATTGGAAGGCAAGACCTGTGACGGCAAGGACTTGAAAACTGCTTCTAATTTCCAAGTGTGTGTTACAGAAAGCGACAGGTGCATGGTGATTACTGTGTGATTCCATCACTTTGTAGGAAAGTTAATCCCGAGGCAATTTTTTTCAAAGTACTTTCCCAAGGTTGTGAACTTGATTCTTCTCCACCAATCCCTTGGGTTTATTTTAAATACTTCCTTCTTGGGAAACTTCTACAATAAGCTCTTCTCGCTGGTGCCACTTGTTTTAGCCTAAGGTCAATGTTCGGTTTTATTTTCCTGGGACGAGAATGGCAAACATGCTTCGTTTCAAGTGCCACGTAAGCCAAATAGTGGCGGCTACCTGGAGCTCAGCCTTGGGAAGAAATCTGTGGCCAAGACCAGACTCAGCAGGAAATGGGGCTATGATTGATTAGTAATACGTACCAGGGACATGGGACGGAGGAGAGGTAATTCCTGAGCTATCCCCTATGTGGAGATTAAATTAAATTTCCTCCACTCTACCCAGCCAGTCTGTAGTCATAAGACCATTAAAATAAAAAGTTAAAAGGTCAGTGGTCTTATACAAGAGTCCAATACGCTGTGCCCAGCACAGTGCCCTACATGCTCCAGAATGGTCTAGCCTCCACTCAGCTTCCACTGTGAACTTCCTACAAAGTAGTCACCAACAGCACCCCATGGCCTACACCAATGCAGGTTGGCCCTTCAAATTCTGGGCCCAATTTTCCTCCCTGGGTTCATCAGCACGTGTTCTTCTGTGCCTCCTTGCCTCTGCCTGGAACATCTCTCCCTTTCTTGTTATCCTTTAAGACCCAGCCAACGTGGCCGTCCCGCTGTCCAGTCTTCCTAGTTCCCCAGATGGACTCTGCCCCTCCATGGTCTGTTTCCCCACAGCGTTCTGTCCATTTCCCTGTTCGAGTAATAGACCAATCCACAGCCCCAAAAAAGCATTTATAAACGGCAAAGGACTACGACCACCGAGCATCTCCGGGGTGTTCTTGCGGAATGAGAGTGAATTCTTCTGAGGGAGAAAGGCACCCTTTTACTCCTCGGAGCCTGGGAGGCCCTGGTTCCTCCTCTTCCTCTTGGAAACGCTTAATGAAATAAACAAGCTCGGAGCCGAGCCCCAGTCATGCCAACTTCAGGCTCCTTGAGCCCTACGTCCTGACGGTCCCTCGTTCATGTCTGCTCCGGTGTGACTCAGCACGATCACGTGCCTCCACGCGAAGCCAGGTGGCACGGGGCCCCCACACGGGGAGATGGCTGGCTTTTTCCCATGTGAACAAGTAATACAAATATGAAAATAGAAGTGGACGGAGGAACTCCACCCGACTGCTGATTGGTCTCACTGAGCTAAAAAGGAGAACGGGGTTTTAAGACCCAGGCAAAATCAACAATGAATTGGCTTGTGGGGAGGAAAAGAGATGGCATTTTCTTGAGCTAAAGAGACTAAAAATAGTGTGAGGTTTTCCAAGAGGCTGCAGTGGCCCTTCAGGATATGACTGTGAAGCATTTATTCCAACAGTTATTGGTGCACTCAAAGTCAAAGCCATTGGCGGGCCGTCTGCTCCCCAAGCCCTGGGAGGGGAGGGTTGCCTCTTGAATGTCAGGCCTCAGCTCTCAGCAGAGCTCCCGCCCAGAATGCCAGCCTTGTCCCCACATGGAGTCCAGACGCCCCATGCTCTGGTTCCGGCCACTCCCCTGAGCTGCATTTCTCAGTTTCTCGCTAACACACCCCCAAGAGCGGCAGAGAAATTACAACACGGGGAGAGTCAGATCTGAGCCTATAGAAGCTACCCCAAGCACGAAAATTCCTCCAAATCTCAGATATATCCTGAGAATTCATGAAAACTATCTCATTCTACTAAAAATAAATTAAATAAATAAATAAATAAATAAATAAATAAAAGTCCCCCAGTTTGCGTGAGTGTTTAAAAATCAAGTTTGTTCCCCGATCTCACAATTACATCATCGCTCCAGAAAGGAGGGCGGTGTTTATCCTGGGACATCAGGAGCCCCCAGCCCACCACTGCCTGTGCCTGGCACCCCACAGTGACAAAACAGAAGCCCTCACTGTGGACCTCGTCTCAGAGCTCCTTCAGCCATCAAAGGGAATCACTCATTCACCCATCAGTCCATTCATTTATTCACTCAACAAGTATTTACCGGGTTCCTTTAACCGCCCAGAACTTGGGATGAAGCAAGGAGGATCCCATCCCTCCAGGAACTGTCCCCAGGGGAGAAACAGACAGGAACACGAGGCCTCACACAGCTCCTCGATGAATGTTCCAGCAGGGAATAACTACCATGGCTCTGGGGGCAGGGAGGCGGGGCTCCGGAAAGCCTTCCTTCCATGGAAAGCACAAGCCAGACTACGCTAGCCTAGCAGTCAAGACACGTGGGTGTCCTTGGGCACACCAGTTAACCTCTCAGTTTCCTCATCCATGAAATGGGTACAACAGCTTCACACAGGTGTCACAGGGATTACAGTAGTTATGTAATGCAACGTGATTCAGGCTAAGGTTCGATAAATATTATCTATTAAACAGAGAGCTGAGGAGTGGATGGAGCTGGGATGGGGGGGCAGAGATAAAGGGGGAGGGAGGGCAAGAGCGTGTTCCAGACAGAGCGAACAACATGTTTAAGGACAGAAACTCAATAAATATTTGTTGAAAGAATAAATTCTTTAACGGAAGTGAGAGCAATGCAATCTGAGCGAGCCACACCCTTTAACTCTCGTTTCCTGGTGGGTGTGTGTGGAGGTGGACAAGAGAGGCCCCTCAGCCAGGCACCCACAGGCAAGCCCGCTGCACTTTTCTAACCAGCAAGTCAAACACTTCAGGGCCAAGACTGAGTCCTTCCCCTCTTCTCCCAGGCCCAGAGCCCTGAGCCTTTAACCCCTTAGGGGTGACCAATTCCCCTCTCTCTTCTTTCTTTCTGCTATTTCACCGTTATCTCTACCCTGGGGAAAGGATTTGACCAAGATCGTTGGAGAGAGCTCATGGGTGACCTGAGAAAAGCAAACAGGGGCAGGGGGTGGGCAAGGAGCCCTGAACCTGTGGTCAGAGGCCCTGGATTCAAGTCCTTGTTCTGCCAGCTGGCAGCCCTATGACCGGTGACCTTGGGTGAGTCGCCTAGGACACCAGTCCCAAAAGCCCACTGGGCTCCCATGATGAGCAGGTTTGGGGAGGGAGAGGGGTGAGCAGTAGGGTTACCAAGCATCCTGGTTTTCATGGGACTGAGAGATTTCCTGAGATTTAGGACTTTCAGTGCCCAAACCGCAAAGTCTCAAGCCAACAGGGGTGACTTGGTCACCTGAAGCCTTGCTTCTCCCCTGCCATGTTCGGCCCCCTCTGCTTCCCTAGACCTGCATCACAAGTCAGCACAGAGCAGCACAGAGACCTTTGGCTCCAAGGCTGAGCCATGGGGCCATGTCTATGCTGAAGGAGGGAGGAAGAGGAAGAACAAGGCTTTGATGTTGCCACCATGATGTTTCTCCACTGGACATTGGCTTCGATTCTCTAAGGTGGCCCGCTGTCTGCAGGTAGGACCAGAGTTGCTCAGAGATTCAACGTAGGGCAAAAACCAGGCTAGCCAGGGAGTCTGCAGGGTTGAGGATGGGAGAGACAGGCGGAGGGCTGGTCTGTGCTGCTCTCCAAATGGTTGGGGTGATGGAATTTATGACCCTGGTAGCCCTGAGCCTATCGCTCCTCCCCACAAGAGCTAAGTGGGCTGGTCAGCCCGATGTTGACCCACCAGCCAAAAAGTAGGCAAGAGGCTGCAGGCAGGTGCTCTCAGCTGGGCCCCACCCCATCCATGCTGGTTACACCGGGACAGCCTCCTGGGACCTCTGCTCAGAACCTCATCGTGGGCCCTGCCATCGAGATCACAGCGGGCTCCCTGCCATCCCGTTGGAGAGACAGCTTGTGTTTTCAATTACCAGTCCCCGTTTCCGTCCTGCTTCGGGCTCGGATGCCAGGCTATATTAGGGCATGCCGAGCCGGGCCCGTGGGGCTTTCTCATTAGCCACATCACATCGTATTTTTAGGGGCGGCCAAGACCGAGACAATGCCAGAGGGCTGCCTTCCTCCCAGATTCCCCAAGCGCCATCTCCAAGAACATACCACACTCGAAGATCCGAGGGCCCCCGTGGTTCCCACTGCAGCCTGGAAAGGAGTCGGCTCAGAGAAAGGGGCGAGCGATGGGATGAATCAGAGGCGACAAGGAACATGGTCCCTCTGCCTGTTTCTCCACCCACTCACGCCGCCTACACTCAGCTGGCCCCAGGCCCTGCTGAGCTCCCGGTGTCTTATGGCTCCATGCAGAAGGATAAAGATTCAAGACACTTGTGGGGACCAAACTGCCTTCCTCAGGGCCACCTTCCTGTCCCTCTGGTCCCTCAGCAGACCCCCAGCAGCACGGGGGCCTAGCACCCTCTTGTCTGCTACGTCCATCGTCACTGCCGCAGGAACCTCACGTTTCCAAAGTGCTGCCCCACTCACGGGAGCATCAGACTCACCCACGGGGCTTGCAGTGGGACACCTGTTCCGCAGCTGAGACAGTGAAAAGGGAGTTGATGGGCCCAGGTCCTGGAGACAGTACATGCGGACTTCGGGGCCTCAGGCTGGCCCCGGGGGCGTGGCTGAGAAGCCAAGGCCCAGCTGCCCGGTGAAGCTGCACTCTTGGTCAGCAAGGAGGAGCCGTCATGGGTGGGATTCCCTCCCCGAAGCACACTGCTCACGCTGGAAGCAGCAAGTCCTGCACATGCCGGAGCCCTCGGTACTTCTCTCCTGCCCCAGCCATCTCGAGCCGGGACAGTCACCCTCCACGGGCGTGGGCAGTGCTCCCCATGACTTTCCACCTATTTTCCACCTCTCCGGTCCTGATTCCTGTTCCACCTTAAATCAGCCTCTCTGGCTCGCTCTCTGACTCTCACACAACATACACAGACGGGCACACATGCGCACTTGCCCGCGGTGACTCTGGGACGAGAAGAAACCCCCCCGCCCCCCAGGCCAGCTCGGGGTGCAGGAGGAGGGCAAGGCTATTCCTCCTGTTCTTCCCCAGTCCACAACCGAGCACAGTGCCACTGTACAGGGCCTCGGGCTGAAGGACGGCTCCCAGAGCGGGGCTATGGTCATACTGGGGCAGAGGTAGCAGGGCCGAAGTCCCATTTCAATGCAGCGGCTTTGGAAACAGGGATGGGATCTTCAAGATCTCTGTGTCCATGAGATCCTCAGGCTAAGGCCGCAGACAGAAGGCAGGGACCCATTCCAGATGCTTCCACACTCTCTGCCAGAGAAGGGAGACGGCAGGCCCTTTGCCTAGAGCTCTGTGGCTGCCAGCCCTTCCACGTCAGGCATGCGTCATGGTTCAGGACCCAGACCGTGTGAAAGGGCCGGCTGAGGGGAAGGGCACCCGACCAGCAGGTCAATTCACCTTGATTAAGTGGCTGCAGTCACTTTTGCTTCCATGTCCCCAGCTTCACTTCAAGCTACAGATCCAGGCTCACTTTCCTGGGTGCTCAGGGCAACACACACAGTGCATGAACACAGGCTAGACAACGGAGGAAGGGTTAACTTCTTTCTTTCATTGACCACTTCCTCCAACATCTGGCCACCCCACCTACACCTCCCTTCCCACGTCTAACTTCTGCTCTTTCCTCACTCCCACTGGCCCCCTCTTATCCCCATGGCAGCAAAGATCCTAAGATCAACAAGGCCCTATCAGATACCCTGTATCTGCAGGGCACAAGAGTAGGCGAGGTTGGTTTGCAGAGAAGTAAGGCATAGTCTCAACCCACCCAACAGTTTCAGGTTAGTTAGAGAGAAGGGAAAAGCTTACATAGACCCCACCACCACCACCGAAAAAAGTCAAACAATATGACAAGATAAAAAGATCCAGAATTCATCCCCCTAGGTGGTGGAATCAAGCACTCTGGAAAGATCAAAAGGTCAGTGTTGGGGGGTACATAGAGGAAGAGGAATTTGTAGAGCTGGTGACAGTCCAGTTTGTCTTGGAAAGACAAGACAAATGTGGACTTCAGGGATCTCTCTCTTTCTGGTACCACGTAACTTAAAAGGAACACAGGTCTGCAGATCCCAGAGCACAGACTCTTGACCTCAATGTTCTTTCATTTTCCCTGGACTCACGTCCCACAGAGCTGATTTACAGCCATAACTGACACTTAGAAGATTCATGCTCAATCACCACGACACAGTTTCAAAGGCTGGGATCCATATGCATGTGTAAAGAAGCAGAATGTAAGTGCAGAAAGCTGGAAACCCAAATGGCCCAGGCGCTTGGCCCATATGGTTTCATTTTTCCAAAGAGATCAAAGAAGAATATTCCAAAAACTCAATAAACACACAAAAAAACGCGTACACATTTCAACAACCTCTAAATCCTATTCCTGGAAGGTCTGGCCATGAAATCAATCACTGGGTGACAACAGCTCCTGTTTGGGGACAGTCAGGATTTGGGCCATGAACTCGATTGCTTCTGGTAATGAAGACAGTGTTGGACTATTTGCTCAGCCAGGAAACTGCTGTGAGAACAACTGCTCTGTCCTCTTTAGAAACACATGAAGACTAAACTCGACCCTGGAAGCGGAAGTCTGGATGACCAGGAGCCTCGTACCTCCCACCCACAGCTTCAAAGAATTCCAAGAACTAATGGACAACCGCTAGTTCCTCCCAACTCTTCCAAGCAGTTGTACCAACTATGCCTGTAAACACGGCCTGTAGGCTCCCACAGCGTGTGCGTGGCTTATGGCTTTCTGACGTTGGAGTGATGGCCTCCAGACAAGTTCAAAAAACTACCTAAGGACATTGGAAACCAAGAGCAGTGTTGAAACAGTTTAAATAAGAGAATGGGCCCTACCACTAGGACCAAGTGCCACTGGCTAAAGTACAACTAAACTCACTTCAGGGTCATGCAGCCTTTCAGGTAATTTTGACCCAAAGATCACAGGGCTATACCCATTGGGATTTTCTTGGTTGTAAGTGACAGAAAACCCAACTGAAACCAGCTTAAATAAAGGGAAGGGAATTTATCAGCTCATGAATTTTTTTTTTTTTAAGTCTAGAGGTAGGTCTTATTTCACACACATCTGAATTAGGGACTAAACTGATGTCATCGAGACTCCATCTGTTTCTCAGCTCTGCTCTCCACCATGGTCACCCCAGGTGACAGCTGGACCCAGCAGGTCCAGTCAAAAAGCACACCTGCCTCTCTCCCAACAGTTCCAGCAAAGACTTCTGGGATCTCATTGGTTCTGACTAACTCAGGGATGGATCCATGAGTGCTATGGCCTGAATGTTTATATTCACCCACAAAATTTGTATTTTGAAACCCTCACCCTGCAATGTGATGGCCTTAGGACGTGGGGACGTGGGAGGTGCTCAGGTCCTGATGGTAGAGCCCTCATGAATGGGATTTGTATTCTTATAAAAGAAACCCCAGAGAATTCTTTGCCCCATCTGCCATACAAGGATAAAACAAAGTCTTCAACAGGGAAGAGGGTCCTCACCCAATTATGCTTGCACCCTACTCTGGGACTTTCCAGCCCCAAGAACTGTGAGAAATGAACCTCTGTTGTTTATAAGTCACCCAGTGTGTGATATCATGGTCTGTGTAGCAGGGGACTGAAGGGACTAAGACAATGACCTGGTCACTGTGGTCAGGGTGGGACATACACTGTGGTCTTCATGTCTGGGCTTAGCTCGTATGACCATCCTGGAGCCCAAGATGAGCCCATATGACCATCCTGGAGCCCACCCCGGCCACAGGGACTGAGAGCAGTAAGAGGAAAGTATCCAAACACAGACAGGGGCAGGAGGAGAGAAAGGAGGGAGTGGGGTCTCGGGAGGCAAACCACAAATGTTCACCACATTATACCAAATGAATCAATTTCCACATGTGGATATCGTCATACACATGACCTTGATGAGCTCCAGATAGAAATCATCACCTCTGTTCTCTCTGTCCCAGGGCAGGGAGATTCCTGGAAATGCTTTGGGAAAGCCAGGGAGAAAAAGAAGAAAGCCCAGGAAGAGCTTAGAGGTGACCCTTAGCAAAGCACATGGTAGATCCCCTGCCTCCTTCCACTGTGCTCCCATGGTCCTCCACCCATGAGAGCCGTGTAGGCCTTATCTGCAAAGCTGCGATCAAGGGAGTATGAGTCATCCCTTCCCCCTCACAGAAGGGCCCCCGGGACTGGGTCAGAGATACATGTCCAAGACAATCTCCACGCGTTGCTGGGACAGAGAGCAGGTGGTGCCATTACTGAACAAGTAACTTCATCATCAAGGAGATCCAAGGCTCAGAAGACAGCAGCAGGTGCCACGTCCAAAACAAAACAAATTTAACACGAGCAAACAAGTGACCACGTTGGTCACCAGCACAGCCAAGAGCAAGCTATGACAAGTGCTGGGCAGGGGAATTACGGTGAGTGGTTCTGGACCAGTCCCATGAACAGGGATTACATCCCAGGGCTGCCTGAAGATCCGTGAGAGGGGTGGGAAGGCCCAGGCCCTGCCAGGTCCAGGCCACATCACAGAGAACCCAGAAGTGGCTACTAATGCACAAAGTCTTCCTGGCTTGAGGCTCCCCCCTCACAGTCTCCATGAGGAGTGACATAGAGGAGCAGAGTCACCCAGAAAGCAAAATAGAGGGTGGGGTGTGTTGTTGTCCCCCAGGGGGCCACCATGACTGTGATGGTGAAGCTGTGAATCACACAAACTGATTGCTTCTGACCCCTTTCTTGTCCTTCCCCATGGAGTCAGGGCCAGGCTTAATGAGCTGAAACCACCTTTTGTACATGGGCTGAAAGCTGGAACAAGAACACTTGTCCCCAACCCCCAACTCCACTGCTCTGAGTACAAACTTCTAGATCAGAGTTCTGTTTTAAACCCAACTGGGATGGTCAGTTTTATGCGTCAAATTTGGCTAGCCCCAGATACTTATGAGTCAAACGTTATTCGAGATGTTTCTGGGAAGGCATTTTTAGAAGAGATTCACATTTAGATCAGTAGACTCTGGGTAAAGCAGTTAGCTCCCTGTGGTGGTGGTGGGCCTCACCTAGTCAGCTGAGGGCCTCCAAGGAGAGACTGACCTTCTCCAAGCAGGAGGAAATTCTGCCAGCAGACTAGCTCTGGACTCAAACTGCAGTTCTTCCTGGGCCTCCAGCCCACCCGCCTGTCCTGCAGGGGTTGGGGGTGTCATTCTAGCCTCCACAATTGTGTGAACCAGATCTCTAAAGTAAATCCACATGGTAAATGATGATGTTGATGGATGGGTGGGTGGGTGGGGGGTGGATGGATGGGTAGACAGAGACATAGATAGGTATGTGCATATGTTGGAGATAGATCTAGAAATGACCGAGAGAGAAAGACAATGGAAAGAGAGAGAGAAATGTATACACACATACATCCTGTGGTTCCGTTCCTCTGCAGAACCCTGATTAATATACCAGCTGTCTGGGTTTAAACCTGAAACCCTTTCCACATCCCCACACACTCATCCCACTGTCGTAGGAGATGAATATGTAGTATATCTACTGTATCCCATTATATTTTTATCACATATACTATATACCGTACACACACACACACATGCCCCTCCACCCCTCCAGGCTCTGCACAAAGGTGTGCTCTCTGGGGATCCCTCCATGATCCTCAGGCTCCAAGGTCTACAGCCTACAGGTCAGTCCACACACCCTGGAGCACCTGCCTTGATTTCTAGTCATTTCAGGCACCAAGGGAGAGCAGAACCACAGCTCATGAAGGTCAGAAGAGCCAGAGATTTCAGGGGCTCCCACCAAAGCCCAGAGAAAAGCCCTTTTACTAGACCCACCACTGCATAAGGACCTTTAGGAGAGGGCCCTCACCAAGCTGGAGGAAGGCTCTCCCCCCACAGACTGCTCCGTCTGGTCCCCGAGAACAGAATCCGCTCCACCCCACCCAATGGGCATGCACATGCAGGGAGTGTCCCACAGCGTGTGCCTGTTTCACACTGGACACGATGTGTTCACCTGTGTGTCTGCCATTCCGTGTCCCGAAGGTCCCATGTACTGTGTGGGGTGCCCCTGTCACATTATGTGCCATTCACCCATTCATCCGACAAAGGCTCATCGGACACCTACTGGGGGCTGGAGGTGCCGGGGAATCAGCAGGAAACAAAGCCCTGCCCTGCATGGAACGGACACTCCCACGGGTAGAACACGATAAGCACATGGATATGACACGATAACCACGCAGCCGGGACGTTGTGGAAAAAGATAAGATCTTACCCAATTTTTCAGAGAAGGACAGTGAAACTCCAGAAAAGGAAACAGCTTGTCCAAGGTCACAGAGCCGCCCACGTCTGTCTAACACCAGCACCCGAGCTCCTCTTCCCCAGGTGCCGGAGAGCGTGGGAGAACATGCCGGCGACGAGTGGCTGGAAGGCAAGATGGCTTTCCGAAGGCAGAGTATCTGCATTTCTCATGCTCTCCTCTTGCTTTACATCTGCAGCTCGTCTGACCAAAAGTTCCCTATGATGTGGGCACAGTGGATCTGGCGAAGACGCCAGGCCCTGGCTCTAAAGCCACATGAGCAAGAAGAGTTCCAGAGGATGAGCGGGACAGTCCCATTTGGGCACCGGCCACCTTCGGGGACAGCGAGGGAAGTTGGCAGGGAGTCAGACCCATGTTCTAAGCCCTGGGAAAATTAATGCCAAACCTCGGCTCCTTTCCTCCATTAAAATTAAAAAGTACTGTGGTGTAGCTTGGCTTTGCAGTTGGGGTGTGATTTCCTGAGGCAGCTGGGTGCGTGGTGTTCCCCGTGCGGGACAGCTTGGGCGGTTATGGAGGAGGAAACGAGCGTGCTGGGATCAGGAGACAGTAAAACCCACCTGCAGGGAACAAGGCCTCAAAGAGCAGGATCCTGGGTGCCGGGAGACCGTGGTTCCGGGGCTTCTGCTCTGGAGACCACTGTGGTCATCACGGGTCTTACACAGGCCTCAGCGTTCATCCGCTCCCATTTTCTCGCTCTACTGAAGAACACAAGGTCTTTCTTTCATCAGGCTGGAAATGAGAAAGCCAAGAGCCTAAGAGGTCACATCCCTGTCACAGATCACCCCGAAACACTGGCTCTACGGGCATGCTGTTGGCCGCCCCCACCTGGCCAGCCCACTCTGGCCCAGCCCAGAGCAGCTCCATGAGCAGACCCCAGCCTCCAGCTCTCAGGCTGGGGTGAAAAAGTTCCTGCCCTCTGCCGAGCACTGCCCTGGGGAACCCACCAAAGCGCTAGGAACTATGACCAAGTCACAGTGAGGAAACAGGCTTGGTCACCTGCTTGAGGTTACCATCAAAGCCGCGGGACAGAACCAGGATGGGAATCCCATCTTTCCAACCCCAGTGTCTTACCTTAAAAACGCCCTTCTCAGGAACACCAGCCATTCCCTCCAAGACCTGGCACCCTCTGGGAATGTCTCAGAGAGGCCGATCCCTCTCAAGCAAGCAAATGTTGAAAGTGTAAGGATTGGGTTTCAAGTCAACAAACAAGTGGAGAATGGCAGAAACAGACCCCCCAGGAACCATGAGCCTGCTGCTCAGAGCTCCAGGGGCAGGCAGAGCAGACAGGCGTGTCAAGTCCCAGGCTCCCCAAACTGCTGGCAAGCAGAAGGCTTTTCTCGAGGAGGGGCCTGGATAGGCCAGGCACAGCAATGAGCAGGGACAGTCCCCGTGTTGGGGCTTATCAGGTATCTCTCGACTCCGAGCAGGAGCTCTGGGGTGCTGAGCGCTTGCAAACTCTCATCCGCCCTTGCGTGGCCTCCCAGTCTTCGGCCACTCAGCCCGCTTGGGTTCCTCCCTGGCCTGTGGTAGACACAACCACCGAGGCTGGGAGATGGAAGTGTGTCAGGCCAGGCTGGACCTACATCGCACCAAGGCCAACCAAGGGGATGACTGCATGGAACTCTGACCGGGAAGCTCTGAGTCCAGGAACGGTTCTCTAAGGATGGAAATCCACGATGGGGGCAGTGGGGGTACAGTATTTCACAGCAAGTGTACCTCTGAAATCCCAGTGACTGGGTCAGCACAGGGAGGGACTGACACTGCCCTTGGGTGACCCTAGGGATGGCAGGAGCCCTGGCTTCCTGAGGGTCATGTCAGCCCCCTGGCCAGGCCACTGTCGGCTCTGGGTTACTGCTCTCAACTCCACCCAACTAGCCTCCAGCCACAGCCAGAATCATAGATGGATTGTGCTCCCACCCCCAAAAGCTCTGCAGTGGCTCCCCATTGCCCTCAAGACAAATCTTTCCAAGTGGCTGTGTGATGGGCCCTGCCCCCGCCCCCCCCCCACCTGCCTTTGAGCTTCTCACGCCCAGTCCCAGCAAAGTGGGCTTTGCTGAGTTGCTTGAACAGACGAAGCTTTGGCCCCAACCCCCACAGTCTTTGCCAGACCCATTCCCGCCCAACCCTCAGTTCTCGTCTGGCTGTCACTTGGGAGGATCCTCCCCTGGTGCCTGAGCCCAGGCCAGGCCTCCTGGCAGTGAGTCCCCATCGCCCACGGTACCCCCCCATCATCCTGCTTACCACTCCATGGTGCCCACTAACTATATGTCTCCCTCCGAAAGATGTGTGGCGAGACAAAGCCCCTCGGTATCTTGTTCACCACTCTGTCCCCAGCACTGAGCACAGAGCAAGATCAGTGATCTTAGTTTGGGGACGGTTCCCAAAAAGAATTGTTGAATGAATGAATGGATTTATCATTCGTTAAAACTCCCGAGGCCAAGGCATAAAAAAGAAACTTTAAGGTGACTATCTGCTGAAAAGGAAGGCTATGAGGTACACACAGGTGCTCAGGAAGGAACCCCAGAATCCCCAGCATACCCTGGGGACAGGTGGGGTCACTGACCTGGGCAAGTCCTCACCACTCCTCACCAAGCCCCAGCTTCGTGGGTCACCACCTAGCAGCTCCTAAACTAGGACCAAGCCACAGGCATGAGGAGAGCCTGGAGAGCTCTGATCAAGAGCCCATCCCATGGTTCCCTGGGCTCTCTCTCACCTGACTCACCAGTGGGCAGGGAGGACAGTCCGTGTGTCTGAGTCTGCTTATGTCTGTGTGTCTATGTCTCTGTACGCAGGCACACTCTGCCATTACCCACCACAGAGTGGACGGAAGGAGGGTCTGTTTTTCTTCTACAGCTGCCCAGTGACCCATGCAACTGGCCCGTGGACAAACGGAAGGAACCAAGCCGCCGGCCTCCCTCCAGTCTATCCCTCAAAGTGGTAGCACCTGGCCACTCTCGAGCGTTGGGTCCTACCCTGGCTGTTCCTGATCTGCCCCTCTGGCCAAAGCCTCTGCCTTTGTCCATCCTGTTCCAAATCCCAGAAGGCTGTCCCCAGGAGCCGCTGCCTCACCCTGACTCTCTCCAGCGTTCACCGCACTCTGGCTAAGGGCAGCCATCCGGTGCGGGACTGAGAGTGAAGGCACTGATTCTCTGGGTTGTCCCTGTCCAGGCACGGTCTGGCAATGGCTGCAGCGGCCCTCTGCCCACAGCACCCACCGGGCTCCCCTCCCACAGCTCCCTCCCCTCACCCCCTCAGGTTGAGGGTGCTCACAGCCCCCACTGTGCACCCCCAAGGGGCTTCACCACCATTTGTGGGCTCCCCTTCAGCTTGCCTGCACCTTGTCAACAGTCCCCTTTTTAGTCTCTCTTTACTCGCTGTCAGGGCGCCATCTTGTTTTTTCAGATACAGATTCCAGAGAGGCCCCAAGTTCCTGCCCTTGATGGATGGAGAGAGACTTAAAGTCCAGTCCAGCTTGGCCTCCCAAACCATCCTGAATGCTCTGGAATCACAAAAATTCCCTCTTCTGTGGAAAGTCGCTGCTAAAAAAAAAACACCTGCTAGAGAACCAGCATTGGCCTCTCCAAAATGTCCACATTCCATCATCCTGTCCTCCTCCTAGTAAGCTCTGATAAGCTCCATTACCAAGGAATGGGGATTCCAGCCCTGGGGGTGAGGAGGAGGAGCCAAGTCACAAGTTAGAGAGGGGCCGACTGTGATGAGAATCAAGGGCACAATACTGCAGTCCCCTTTAATTCCCTTTGTGACCTCTTCCTCTGGGACACACACATTTGCCCTCAACTCCCCCTGATGCTTCCACCCCAGGTCCTGGTGAGCAAAATATCCCCATGAAAGAGGTTTTGAACCTGTTTGCACATGGAGAGACATGTGCACACACATACATGTTCACATACATTCTCACACACGAACACATAGCCCTTCACACACGTGTGCACATACACTTATTCACATGTACACACATACATAAAGGTAGAGCCCACATTTGAAAAACACACCGAACTTTCACTTTCACCCCAATTTTCAGTGAGGCTCATGACTCTTTTAGCCACTTATTCCCAAGGACAACCTCTGGCCCTGCCCAGTGGCTTACCTGAAGCAGAGACACAAGGAGAAAGCAGAGTCAGTCTTTCATAGAATCTTAAAGCGGATCAACAGAAAGACCCATTGAGATTTCGTAGCCCAACATTACCCAACAAGTGTTCCAGCGAACATGAGTTTCCGAGCTGCTCTATGAAAAATAAAATTCCGCAGTCCAGGCAGTTCGGGAAACACAGGCTGCCATATTATCCCCTCTCAGAGAATCCCAAGGCTCTGTGAGGTCCTGAAGAAAAGGTTCCTGCTAAAAGTCATTTCACCCAGTATTTCAGTGGTAGATGATAGGTAGACAGATGGACCAAGAGATAGACAGTACATATGTGAGAGAGGAAGACAGAGAGTGGGAAACTGAGATTGATTTTGAAGTTAAACTCTAGGTAACACACATTTAAATAACATTCACATAGACCAACCATTTTCATAATTAACGGAGGCTCAGAAAGGGCTTTGCCCAAGGTCACCAACTAGTCAAAGGCAAAGGTGGGACTAGAATTCAGGCCTCCTAATGCCCAGGTTCACACTCCTTCCAACAGGCTCTGTTCCTTTTTTTTTTTTTTAATTTAACTCTAACCCCCAGGATCTCTGGGAATCGAAGAGATCAATGCTATTTTCAAAACAAACCCTGGTGTTTGTGATTGTACTTGGTGACTTCACGTGGCCTCCCTCAAAGACACACCCTCTGCTGAGGAAGGCGTCCCCTCCTGCATCCCGGACTCCCAGGGTGGCAGGGCCCTGGGCGGAGGCCTAAGGGCTAAGCCTGATGAGGAGTCCTGGCTCTGGCAAGGCCAGGGGCCTGGATGCTGGGTCCTGCTACTTGAGGTGGGGAGGGAGGCTTCTTGACTGGTGGACCCAAATGGCACAAGCCCTCACAGTGCCATCCCCAGGGATGGGGTTGGAGAAATGAAAGCCAAGGTCTGACTGAGGCCTGGGTGTGACTCCTCGGCCCGGCACTCCTTCCACAGGGCTCAGCTACTAGAACTAGAGCTCTCTTCCCACCCCTCCTCCCTCAGCCAAGGTCCTGGAACCCTGCCTCCCACATCCTATCCCCTGAGCTCCCAGCCACAGTGACCTCTCCCTCACTGCACACTCATGGCCCAGAGAGATGCCCAATGCCCTCAGCGGGCCTGGACCTCCACTGCCCACTACCTCCCCACCCCCGCCATAGGGTCACCGGGGTTTGGCTACTTAAGGCTTCCCCTAGCACCTCCTGTTTCCCCACGCAGCATGGACGCAGCATGGAGGCTTCCAAAGCCCAGGGCAAGCCCTAAGTTCAGCTACCTCCCGCAGGGCAAGTGCCAGGCTCTGCAAGCACATACACAGACGAAGAGAACCTTCTCGCGGTGCCCGGCGTGGTGCTTGGCACACAGCAGGCACAGAGGGGGTCCTGGGTTTATGGGCATCCAACAGCAAAATAGAATTCATTTTGGAGATTCGTCACAGGACAGAGGAGGAGGCTTCTGGAGCGACTCCGGGATGCCACACCACCCACCGGCCTATGAGGGTCTCAGGTCCCTGAACAGCACCATGTGGGGGCAGAAGACGTGTGCGGGCGTTTCTGGCCCTTGAACTCTGATTCGGTTATAGACTCACAGAGAGGGAGAGGCCAAGTTCTTCCCATGCTCCCCGGCAGCCCTTTAGCACAGCTGAGCTGAACAGAGAGAATTACAGGGAGGAGGCCGTGCCTGTGGCTGGGCTCAAATGGAGCACTAGCCCTCCCCAGCTCAATGCGCCTCCCAGGAGTAAATCTGGCAAGACATGCTTCACACCCAAAAGCCAGTGGCTTTTGACACCTCAACCAAAATTCCATAAAATAGGAGGTTCAGCTGCAAAGATAGATTCTCCTGGCCTACACAGATGCGGACAGGAAGGTGTGGGGAAAATCTTATCTCCTGATCCTTAGGCAAAGATCCCCACGTGGGCCACTTCTCCTCCTCAAATCTCCCCCCTGCCCCGCACTGCCCCCTGCCCCCGCCCCTGCAGGATGTTGCTTGAGCCCTCCTCGGAGAAACACAGTCCCGAAGTCTGGACTCTAGCCCTCCCTCCCCCACCTTCCCCAGCCCCATCCATCTCTGAGGCTTCTCTGCTGCTGCTGCTGGAATGGGGGAGGGGGGTGCACACCAGAGGCCCGCACCGTGTGCCACCATTGCTCATACTTGTCTCTTTCCCAAGCAGCAGGGCCTGTGGGGGCGAGGGCAAGGCCAACACCTCCCGGGCAGACAGAACAGAACTGAGAGAGTCAACAACGGGCTGGGCAGTGTTTGTATCTGCTCCTTTGTCTGGGACACACAGCCCAGTTCCTGGGGGCTTGCCAGGATGGCCTATTGTCTGGCAGTGTTTGCCTTTGGGGCGAGAGGTGCCCTGGAGTGGGAAGTGGGGGGAGGGAAAGCAGGGCCCGGCAGCACACCAGGCAGCCAGCCTGGGTGCCAGAGGCCATGGCTCATGAAGCCCCTGGGCAAGGAGCCAAGGGCCTGCCCATTCTTCTGTCTGCGGGCTCAGATGACCAGTGACGGCAGGAACTTCCCCCCCACACAAAGACCCCTCAGAACCATTGTCTTCCCTCCCCCAGGCCCCTTCCGCGCTCTCCACTCTCCCACCCCTGCACACCTACCCTCACCCCCAACTCAAGGAAGGTAAGGAAGGTAAGAGACACTGCATCGTACTGCCCAGAGGGGACAGAAACAGCTCGGGGAGAGCCGAGGACCTGCTTCTGGGGGGGACGTCCAGCGTCAGTCTGCGCATGTGTTAGAGGCGGCTGGCCTTACAGTGCCGTCTTCCCCAAACCACCGCCTGTGCCTTGACTGCCCTCAAACCCAGCTCCTGCACGAGCAGCTCTCTTCCATCAGGGCCGCACGTCCATCAGCCGCTCCTAAACTGAACGAGGCAGCATGTACCCGGAGCTGTAGGACCCTGTGCAAGTCAGTTCCTCTCTGACTAGGAGGGGCTGGATTCGTGGGTCTCTCAAGGCCCTTTCAGCTTCAAAGTCACAGAACCAGAACCACTGGGCGAGGGTCTGAAGCCCTCCTAGACAGCAGAGCGGAAACGGATACTATAGTAACTCAACAGGAAGGATCCGTGCCTTCGGCCCGAGACCATTCAAGCCACCAACCAAGACAGGGTTCTGTGCAGGTGCCTCCACCACACTTTGTGCAGAGACCACACCCCGAGCTGTATACCACAGGCTGCAGATCATCGCACTGTAAGGAGTCATGCACACTTTGAAGTATACTGCACACTTCGGGGTCTACGCACGCTTTGAGGTGTACACACACTTCGGGGCACACAGACGCTTTGCAGCATGTAACACTTTGTAGATCTACACACTTGGGCGGTATCCCATACGTTGTGTATCTATCACACTCTGCATAGAGACTTCCCTGCTGGGAGCACTGGGACTCTGGCAGGACTCTGAGGCTCAGCCTGCAGACCCCGGAACCAGATAAGGCTGGGTGGGATGCCTTTCCGCCACTTGTTAACCTTGAGCAAATCACTTGCCCTCTGAGACTCAGTATCTTCACCTGTACAAGGGAGATAATAATAGTACCTACCTCCTAGGGCTTGAGGGCAAGATTAAATGAAGCTGAGCGTACAATGGTCTCACGATAGCGTCCAGCGCACAGAAACCCCTGGTAAAGGGCGCCTGGGTGGCTTGGTCAGTTAAGCTTCAGACTCTTGTCTGCCAGGGTCACGATAGCAGGGTCGTGAGCTCCAACCTGGGGGGAGCCCCTCGTGGAGCCCCTCCTCCGGTTCCGCTTGGAGCCGTGGGTTGGGCTCAGAAACCTTTCCGCCTCCGGATGGGCTCCCTGGGATTTCAGCTTCTCTCCCTCTCCTTTCGCACCTCCCCCCATTGCACGCATGCGCGCTCTCAAGCCCTAAAACAAATCTTAAAAAAAAAAAAAAAAAGAAAAACACTTGGTAAACGGTAGCCTTGCCATTGCTCACACCTTCAAAGTTGAGTGTTTTATAATGTAATCTACTGTTTAATTTAAAAATTTTAATTGAAGAAAAAAAAATATATATATATAATCGGGTGTTCCCAGGGTCGTAAAGCTTTGGAAACTCAGATAACAGACAGAACCATTTAATTCATATTTATTTCACATTTGATCTGTAAACTTTTTATTAAAAAAAAATCCACTGTCATTAGCAACGTGTGCTGCCATTAGTTTGTCTTTAATGAAATAAGAGCGCAGGCCTTAAAGAGTCTCTGTCTAAAACATGTAGAAACTTCGATGTAAACACGGTGTCCGCCCTCCTCCCTTGATCTTGGGAGTTCGTCAGTGACATGATCTCAACCAGAAAAGCAGGGGGGAAAGGACAGCACTTTGATACCTAAGAGCTCCCGGGCAGGAACTGCACAGTTTGGCAGGCTCATTTGTCTTTTTGAACTGTTTACCTTGGGCAAATTGTATCAGGTTTGCTTCTTCCACATAATTTCCACTCCTCCATCTAAAAACAGCAGCTAAAAGATTTCTTGCAGTCAGCACTTTCAGAGAAGGAGGGGCAGGTGCACAAACATACAAGATAGAAACATACATATTCTTCAAGCAGTGGCCCTGGAAAGAGGGAAGATGGGAAAGAGGGAGGAAGGGACCCAGGAAAGAGATACTTTTAAAGTGAGTTACTGGGGTGAAGGGTGCATCAGAGGATAATGGCTTTATACACAGGGCTGCTGCAAGGCAAAAAGGTTCATTTACTTCTGTCTTGGTCCCTCCTTGTAATATTTACATAGGAAAAGGCAATTATGCTGTTAGGCACAGGAAAAAAAAATGGACAGAAAACTTTTTCCCCTCAGGGAATCTCAAAGCAGGTCCAGCCCCAAGGGGCAGTCACCAGAAAGGGACTTGCATTGCAAAGGGGCCGGGCCTGAACCGAAGACCATGTGTCTGCCTCAAAGGCATCTCCAACAGCATCACAAGCCCAGACATTGGGGACCTTAGCATGTACTATCAAAAATAGTGTTTATTTACAGTGGGGGGATGGGAGGATGGGCAGGGCTGCCCTGAGCATTTTTTAAAAACAGAGTTGGGGGAAAAGAGAGAGCAATTAGCTAGGGCTGGGTAACCCCCATCCCTTAATCCTTCGTGAACCATACCCTCTGGGGTCCGTTCAGTGCTTGCTTGCTCTGTTTGCACTGACAGCTGGATTCAAGGGAGGTGAAAATACCTTTAGGAAACAATACTGATTAGGGGACGCCCAGGAACCCAGGAGGATCGCTCCAAGTCGCAAGCGGCCCTAACAACAACTGGGGGGCCTGCGGCCCTCCCAGCCAGTTCTTTTCCCTGGGGGAAGGGGGGGAGGGAAGAGCAGAGACCCACAGGAGGCCACAGGGCAAGGCCGGGCCAGGAAAACACCGAGTAGGCAGGACCCGGGTTTCAGTGTGCTGGGACTGCATAGATGCACCCCTCGATCCCCCGCCGACTACAGCGGGCGCCAGTCTGTTCGCGGGTCGCGGACCCGGCGCTCACACGATCCGTTTCCTGTCCCCCCGGCAGAGGATCTTCTTGAAGGCCCGGCGGAAATCGTGGTTGAAGATGGTGTAGATGACCGGGTTCAAAGAGCTGTTGCAGTAGCCGAACCAGAAGAAGAACTTGAAAAGCGTGCGCGGCACGGAGCAGCCCACGGCCGTGAGCGTGTAAGTAAAGAAGAAGGGGAACCAGCACACCACGAACACGCCGATGACCACGGCCAGCACGAACGTGAAGCGCTTCTCGCGGTTCTGCCGCCCCCGCCAGCGGGACGCCTTGGCGCCCCCGCCACGCTCCTCCCCGGGCCCCGCCGCCGACGCCCCGGGCCCCGTAGCTCCCGGCCCGCGCCGCGGCAGGCTGTCCCCGGGCTTCACCTGGCTCGCCCGGGCCTTGCCCTTGGCCCGGGGACCGCGCTCGGACCTGCGGGTCCCCGGGGGCCGCTCGGCGTGCTCGGACGAGGAGCTCTCCTCCAGGTCCAGCGCGTCCGCGTCGCGCGGCCCAGCCGGCGCGGGCTCCCCGGGGGCGCCGTTGAGCTGGGCGGGCAGCGGCTCGGCCTCGGCGCCCACGGGGCCCACGCCGCGCTCCGGGCCCAGGCCGTTGGGCCTGCGCTCGGCGCCCCCCGGCGGCGCGGCGGCGGCGTCCGGGCCCCGGCGGCTGGGCGGCACGCGGGTGCGGCGCTTGGCAATCTGGTAGATGCGCACGTAGACCAGGATCATGATGAGGCAGGGCGCGAAGAAGGAGCCGATGCACGACGAGATTACGTACCACTTCTGGTCGTTGATCTCGCAGCGCGGCTCGGCCGGCTGCTGGCCGCCGCCGCCGCCCTTCTTCTCGATGGAGATGAGCGGCGGGAAGGAGATGACGGCCGAGATGACCCACACGGTGACGATGATGGCCTTGATGCGGCGCGGTGTGCGCTTCAGGTTGTACTCGATGGCCTGCGTGATGGACCAGTAGCGATCCAGGCTGATGGCGCACAGGTGCACGATGGACGAGGTGCAGAAGAGCACGTCGAGCGCCAGGTAGATCTCACACCACGCCTTGCCGAAATACCAGTAGCCCATGACCTCGTTGGCCAGCGAGAAAGGGATGACGAGCGTGGCCACCAGGATGTCGGCCGAGGCCAGAGACACCAGGAAGAGGTTCTGGGGCGCCTTCAGCGCGCGGCTTGTGAACACCGCGATGATGACAAGCACGTTGCCGAACACCGTGAGCAGCATGAGCAGGCCGGCCAGGCACACCAGAGTCAGCGTCACCTGCAGGGAGTAAGGGGTGGCCCGGGCGCCGCCCCCTGGCGCCTCGGTCCCGTTCCAGCTCGCGTTGCCCGCGTCCGGCTGCAGGGAGCCCATGGGCGCGAAGCTGCCCTCGGCCAGCGGCTGCTCCTGGCGGAACATGAACGCGGGTGCCCGCTTGCCTGGGCCTGCTGCCAGCTGCCTTCCGGCCCGGCGCCCGTGGGTCCTCCTCTTCCTCCCGCGCCCCGCTCGCCCTGCGGCGCCTCACATGGGGAGGGGGCCGCGGGGACGCCGGCCCGAGCTGGGGGGCGGCTAGCAGCCCATGGACCCGGCTCCCGCGAACGGCGCCGGGCCCGCGCTGCTGGCGCTCGTGGGGGGCGACTTCTCCTTCCCAGCTCCGCACAAGTTTTATTTCTAAGCGGCGGGAGAGAGTAGGTCGAGCCGATGAGGAAAGGGAGATTTATTCTTCAAGAAGGGAGAACAGAAATCATCGGTGGCCTGATCACTTGGAGGGAGGACAGAAAATTTAAAATCTAGCTCTATCCTGACTCTCGAGCCTGAGCGAAAGCAAGAGGTCTTACCGTGTGCGGGGCCCGCCCCCACCCCAGGAGGCAGCCGAGGGGCGCCGATGCGGGCCTGGGGTCCTATGTCTGTCTTCTCACATCCCCGAAGCGATTACCGACTCTCTCGCTGCCCCCAGACGCGGCGGTGCCGGCCGGGCCCGGGCTGGGGCCAGGGTGCGGACTCTGCCGCCTCTCTCCGAGCGCCGCCGGACTTCCAAAGTTGCGTGCCCAGCTGGGGCTGGGGCTCGGCGCGCGGAGCTCGGGGGCGGCGACGGCGGCGGGGCGAGCCGTGTGCGGGCCGCATGAAGACGCCCCCGTCCTCAGGTGGGCCGGGGCAGGTGGCCGATCGGCCCTCCGAGAGCCGCGGCCGAGGCACACGGTCTCCTGGGCGTTGGCCCGGCGAGCTGCGGGCGCTGAGTGCAGTCGGACCTGCCGGGGTCCGAGGGCAGCTTGAGTTGGGGCAGGAACGCGGGGCTAGGGGGAGAAGGTGCTGGGGGGTGGCCGGGCGGCGGCGCGCCGGCTGCTGGGCGTCTGCACCGAAGCCGGAGCCGCTGCTGCTCCGCCGCGCTCACCGTGGACTGGTTTTATAGCCCCAGGATCAAGCCGGCGTTGCCGAGCAGCCGGCGTCAGCCCCCACGTGGGAAATCGACCCTCCCCCGCCCCTTGCGCCTCCCCTCCGCGGGTCTAGCGCCCTCGCCCCGCGTGGGACCTTGGGGAGCGCTGCTCCCCTGGCGGGACGGGCTCTTTGGAAAGGCGGGTACCTGGAGCGAGGGTTTTAAAGAGCCCGGGGAGTGGGAGCGGCCCCTGCTGGGAATTGGCCGAGCAGCTCCGGGCCGGCCCAGCCGAAGGCGGCTGGTACCGGGGAGTGCCCCCATCGAGCTAGGTCCGAGGAAAGAGAGTTGGGGACCCTGGCCCGAATCGGGAGCAGCACCCACCGGTACCAGCAGCACCCGAAGCAGCCTGGTCCTGGGCCGCGCCGCTCTCGCCCGCAAGGGCTCCTGGCGGCGAGGCGAGTGGGGTCCTGGTGAGAAAGGAAGGCACGGGTTCGGATAGAACCCTTGGGGCGGAATGGGACGGACCCCCGGAGAGCGGGACCCGTCTGAGTCCAGAGCTCGGCTCTGGGGAGAGGAGGCCACGTGCTGTCTGAGCCGCAGAGCAGTCTGCGGGACACCGGCGGCGGGGAGGTGTCTGGACCGCGCCCCCTTACACGACGGTGAGGAGGGGTCCTGGAGGCGGCGGCCACGCGCCGCGACTGAGCGAGGGCGCACTGACACCTGCTGGCAGCTCTTCGTCACGGCCGCCACGCCGGGCGCTTTCTTCCGCCTCTGCAGTCCTTTGCCTACAGCGCCTTCTTCTTTTTCAGGACAAGTTTGGGTCCGAGCTCAGGAAAGGAGAACCCAGATTTTAAATTGCATTTTGTCACGTTGCAGAAATCTTCCTAAAGCATATACTTGGTGTGTTGGGAGTGGGAGTTCGCCTGAGAAAGTCACATTAGGAAGGGCTCAGCAGGCTTCAGGACCCAGGACTGGCATCCCATCCTGGCCAAGGCACGGCCAGCCGTTCCCACAGATCCGAGATGCCTGCAGCGTACCCTAACGATTGCCCAGTTCTAGCCGGCCACCAACCACTTTGTGTTGGTGGAGGCAGGAGAGCTAGTCTCCTCCCCTTCCCCGCCCCCATCTCAGATGCATGCACACCGTCTTTTAGTTAAGGAGGAGGGTGCTGGCCCAAAGAGGAGAGAATCATTTCCGTGCTCTCTCTGACCGGAATAGCCTGGAGCGAGGTGAAGGGCTAGTTTTTCTCAGCCTGCTGATTGCGGGACCATAGATCTCAGCAGTTGCTAGTGGACCAGCCTGAGTTGTGTTATCTGCGCTTTTCAGATCAGCAGGCAGTTTAAGGGTAAGCCCAGGAGAATAGGCACTGTTAACCGGAGAGATTAACAGAAAATTTACCTAATTGAAGGACCCGATAAAGCAGAATGACTTCTGGAATCCGGTGAGCTGGAAGTTCGAGACCCAGCGGATCACCCTGCCCGTCTGCAGGGTGCAGGCTGGGGGCTGGGGAGGAATGCAGGGTGGTGACCCTCACATTAGGCCCCAGATGATGTCTACAGCCCGCACCAGTGATACAGTGACTGAAACAGCATCTCTGGATGGACATAGTCAGGAAGTCTGTATCTTTTCAAAGCACTTCGCAGAGTCTCATTTGACTTTCATCCCCCAATCTCTGATCCAGTCGGGGGAACTCCTCTACTAGTCTTAATCCTGAGGAGCCAAAAAGCCCTTTTCTGGAGGATCTAAAGAAAGCTGAGAAGACAGAATTTCCTCCCTCTGTTGAGCCCATCACTTCCCACCCTCTACTCAAATCTCGGCTCTGAGTCTCCTGGCAGGATACAGTAACATGGCACTAGGCTCAGCTGGCCAGGTGATACACTCTTTTTTTGCACAGCAACCAGGAGCCCTGAACTTCGAGTATGAATGATGAGAGACACAAAAATCCAAGGCCAAGGCAGTCTGGGGCTCACGGTGCTATTGACAGAACTTGAGGAGGGAGTCCTGGACAGCCTCCGCTGCCGATCTCCCTATCCCCTGTGAACACGCTGCTGTCCTCCCCGTCTCATTTCAGAAGCAAGACAGAAAGTGAAAACGCAGGCCCAAGTACTTTCCTTTCTTGGTTCTCTGCTGCTAACCTGTGTATGACACCTCTTGCCACATTTTCTGAATGCTTCCCAAACAGCCAGTCCATCCCTTAATTCCTGGGTTCGGAGTCTTTTCTACTAAAATGAGAAGAGAGGTCTTTCAAGGAACTAAGGTCTGTGAGACCAGTAGATAACATTTCCTAGCTTTGGCTAGTACCGGGCTGTGTCCAGAGCCCTTCACCTGCAGAGTTCTCCGTCCTTCCTCTTATACATGCCCCTTATCACCAGGGGCTTGGCCTCCTTTCTTTGACACACAGGGTCAGTCTAACTGAGCTTTAAAAGCTAAGTGGGCACCATTATTTTTTGCTAGATTTAGTGCTGTGCTAGCTGAATGAGACAGCACTGAGCAGAGAGACATCCACAAAGACAATACTTCCTAACCAGGCTTGCATATCAGCATTGCCCTGGAAGGTCAAATGCACTTATCAGTGCTCCCCGGCACCGTCCTGATTTGTCAGGTCTGTGGTGGGAGGCAGCACGTGTATTTGAAAAGGTTGGTTGGCAGGCGCTAACAAGCTCGCTCAGGACTCAGTGGCCTAAGGAAGACAGGTCGGTGGGGGTGGGGGGGTGCAGGAGAGAGGAGCAACCCTATGGGTGGGGGCAGGGAGGGAGCAGCCAAACACCCTGAGGACTTTCAGCCAGTCAACCTGAACTATAGAGAAGGTGCTCCAGATTAGGAATCACTGCCCTGGTGGCCATTGGGACAGCCAGGGGGCTATCACAGCCCTCAGGGATCTGAGGCAGAACAGGTGAGAGCCACTGCAATATGGAGGTTGACTTTTAAGGCTCGAGAAGTCACCTCTGGGCATCCAAGTGGGGGTCCACCACTATTGTTACTATTAATAAAAATAAATACTATTTAATAGCACTAACCTCATACCAGGCATGATGCTGAGCAGTTTATGTATTACATGTATTTTATGTGATCCCCCAAAACAACCCTATAATGTACATACTACCTATCTTTACAGATGGGCAAAACAAGACTCAGAGAGGAAAACAGGCTAAGTAGATAGTTCATCTAATAAGTAGCAGGGTCAGATCTGTCCTGATTTTAAGCCCACTGAGCTTTCCAACTGCCTTTCTGTGGGTGTTGTCCTCTACCACATTGACAAAAGGAAACCTGCAAGAGAATCATCAGAAATACGAGTGTGGACGAGCTGTCGGATCATCCCTATATCCTCTTCCTCCTAGTCCATCGTGTGGCTGCTAGAGAAGGACAGTGTGGGACCAGACGCGTTCCTTCACTCCACATCTGATGCTGCCACACGAGAGGAAGCATCGAGCGTCCCCTCCACAAGACCGAGCACTTCCCCATGGCCATCCTGATGGAGAGCCAACACCAAAACACCAGTTACACAACCACGGAGTTGTGACTTGCCCTTGACAGAAGTCACAACCCCACTCTCCTGGGCGCCCATATGTACTCCCTTCATGGCTCAGGTAATCTCTTATTGCACCAGCTCACCTGTTCGTTTATATGATAGTATAGTAAGGAGGAAGGACTGTTCTGTTCATCTTTGTATGCCTAGAACTTAAATAAAACAGGCTTTCTGGAAATCAAATTTCTGGAACCTACCCCTTGGAGATTCAACAGGACTATGGTAGGACTTGTATTGTTACCAAGTTCCTGAGTAATCCAATAAATACCAAATGTAAGACGCGCTGGCATAGATACTGGTTAAATGTGTGTGTGATGACTGCATGGAGGAATTAGTGAATGGATGAATACCACTTTCCATTAAGGTTTCCAAGAGGGAAGAGGCCCAGAAGAAGGTGCTTACAATGGCTAGCACTTCATTCCAAAGTCCGGAATTAGTTGAGGTATCTCAACTAGTTCGGGGACTTGAGTATAGGATTCTCTCATAGTCTATATCTCTCTCTCTCTCTCTCTCTGTCTTTTATGATCTCTCTATAGATTTTTTCCGAAAAAAAAAAAAAAAGAAAACATGTAAGTAATGAGAGATCTTCTATTTATAACTATCAGCTAGGCAACTTGCCAATAAATGAAAGCTGCTTGAACTCCATAATCTGTTTGTCCTGGAATTCCATTTGTAACAGGGTCAGGCAACACCAAAGTGTACCTTGCCTTTGTCTGAAGGGAGTGAGGGAACTGGGTAGGAGGTATTATTAATAGCTTACTTTATTTCTTTCTTCTTGAAGGCTTGACTAAGGGAAAAAAACAAAAAACAAAAAAACAACAAACCCATGCCTCATTAGCCTGGGCTCCTAGGCTGTGACATAACCTCAGGAACAGGAGTGTGGACACACAAACATAGGGCACACACCTACGCACGCAGACGGTACTCAAACACACACTGTCATCCATCTGAACACCAGGAGCCGGTGGGGAACGCCGTGTCCCCGCTGCTGCCCCCGCCACGTGCACAGCTGGGACCGACGCTGCCCCGAACAGGGGACATCTGTCAAGTCCCTGCCTCGTGCACACGGGGGTGGTGGGAGGGCGGTCACTCGGAGAACATCCTGTAGCTCCCTCTGAGCCATTGTTTAATTCCTGCACTTTCTTGTAACCCGTGCCCGAGCCCTTCGGGGTCACACCCTAACTGAGGGCGAGTGTAAGCGCAGAGAACGGCCAGGATGAGAGCTGGTGTTCGGTGCTGCCTGATCTCCCGCCTTCCCTGCCAGGAGCTGCCCCCGCTGTGCTCACAAAAGCAAGTGAGACGTCCTGCCGCTGCCTCCTGCTCTTTCTCTAGGGCACTGGCCCATCTCACCCGTATCCCTGGGAGAGGAAGCCGGGTGTCTTCTGCCACCACCAGCCCCAGACCAAGAAGAGAGCCCTGTGCCAGGATGCGCGATTCCTCCGGGTGCAAGAACAGGCTGGGCTCCTCTCTGGCCCCTCGCTGCAGCCCTCCCCGCCCTGTCGACGTGTTTGTGTTTCCACAACCGTGGGACCGGGGAGGGCGGTGCCCACACAGGAACCTTGTCGTCACCTCCTGCAGCCCTCCAGGGCAGTCCCCATAAATAAGTGCCCTTTCCCATCACATCCAGGTGATTATCTTGCCTGTTTTGTCCAGAAGCGTAAGGAAAAGCAAACCTCGAATCAGTTACGTCAGGTGATGGCTGTTCATTCTCAGGTGTGATAGGGGAGCTGGAGCCTCTGCGCCTGGGGGTAAAGGAGATAATGGTCACCGTTGTTAATAACTCTTAAACTAACATTCATTCATCTGGGTAGGTAGAGGTGAATTCACCCTTCGCATTTACTCATGGAGACACGGTGCCTGAAACATAACACACACACACACACACACACACGCACGTGCACACACACCCATGCACACACACACAATGTAAGATGTGGTCTCGCTATCAACGCTCCCTGGAAATGATTTCACAAACTCCAGAAGAAATTCATCTTCCTAACCAGAAAACACAGAAAGGGGGTTCCTGGAAGCTACAAGGGATGGCGGCAGGGGAACACGGAGAGAAGGGAGCAGGGGTCCTTGCAGCAGTAAACCCCGGCTCACCTGTGACCTGTGCCTGCGTGTGACCGACAGAATGCAGCAGAGCAGACACTTCGAACACTCCACTTTGGCAACAGTGGCCATAAAAGGAAAGACAAAACCTGTGATCTGAAACCAGCCTTAACACTGCTATGTATTTGCTCAATCTTATAATGTGTATAAAATAGTTTCGGCACTGCCTCTTCAGCTATGCCACTACAAAAAAAAGGGAAAAAAAAAATCAAGCTACTAAAAAGAGTTCAGAGACTACAGTATGCTAAGTGAAAGAGGCCAGACACAAAAGTCATGTATTGTAGGATTGCATTTACACACAAGATTCCAAATTGGCAAATCCATGAAGGCAGAAAGCAGATTTGTACTTGCCGGGGCTGTAAGAAGGTGAAAGAGGGAGCACTTTTGGGGTGTGAGGCTTGTTGTGGGGGTGATGAAAAAATGTTTTGGAACTAGGTAGAGGTGGTAGTTGCTCAACATTATGAAATAATCACTTTAAAATGGCTCTTTAAAAAAATAAAATGGGTAATTTTGTGTCATCTGAATTTCATCTAAAAATTTTTAAAGATTTTATTTATTTATTTGAGAGAGGGAGATCACAAGCAGGGGTTTCTGCAGAGGGAGAGGGAGAAGCAGGCTCCCTACTGAGTAAGGAGCCCAATGTGGGACTCCATCCCAGGACTCTGGGATCATGACCTGAGCCAAAGGCCGATGCTTAGCCAATTGAGCCACCCAGGTGCCCCTCACCTAAACTTTTTTTAAAATAGTTCAGAAACTGTAAGCGGTTCTCCCCTACCTTGCACACAAGACTGAAGAAGTACAATTCCCTCAGGACAAATACAATTTTATATGTTCGTTTGCTTCCAGAGTTCTTTTTTTTTTTTTAAGTTTCCCCTTCTGATTTACTTTACATTATGAATATGCAAAATATGCTTCCAAAAGTCAAAACTATACAAAACAGAAAAGTGTCATCCCATCGTGATGCCTCCCACCACCTCCCCCACTTAAACCAGTTTCATTGTCTTCCTTCTATAAAGATAAGCAAACAACGTATCTCTTGTAAATCACTCCATATCAGTTCATATCGACCTTATTTTCATCTTCTTTTTTTTTTTTTATAGCTGCATAGCATTCCATGGTGTGTACATATCATTGCTTATTCAACCAATTTCCTGTGCTTTGGCATTTTGGTGATTCCAATACTTTGTCATTATAAGTGATCCTGGGATAAATAACTCTGTGCATGTGCACTTTCATTTTGTTGGAAACATAGTTTGAGCTTACATTCCTAGGAGTGAGACTGCTGGGTTGAAAGGCTAACGCATATGACTTCTGTAGATATTGCTGCGTTTCCCTCCACAGGGCTTGCACCATTTTGCATTCTCTCAGGTCACATATGTGAGTGCCCATTTCCCCAAAGTCTTGTAAATGGAGCATATCATATTGTCAAACTTTCAAATTTTGCAAACCTGATGGGTGAAAAATAGTATCTCATTGTAGCCTTAATTTGCATTTCTCTTATGAGTACAGCTAAACATCCTTTCCAGATCTACACTGGTCAATTTTACATCTTTTTGTCAATTGTCTATATTTTTAGCTTGTTTTTCTATTACTCTATTTAGCTATTTTGGTCATAGTTAGAAAGGTTTTCTCACCTATATTTTCCTCCAGTTACTTGCATAGTTTTAATTTTTGCATTTAGATCTCTTAATCTTAGTAATAATAATAAAAGAATAAAAGCTTTAATTTTTTTCAGTATTATTTTATTATTTGTATGATAAGACTAGTCCCCTCTTTTAGTGCTTCCTTTTTAGTGCTCTCCTTGGTATTCTTGAATATTTATTTTTTCATTAAAAAGTTTAACATTGACTTGTTTTCCTCCATACAAACTCATAGGTTTTTATTTTTTAAATATTTTATTTATTTATTTGACAGACAGAGATCACAAGTAGGCAGAGAGGCAGGCAGAGAGAGAGGAGGAAGCAGGCTCTCCACGGAGCGGAGAGCCCGATGCGGGGCTCCATCCCAGGACCCTGGGATCATGACCTGAGCCGAAGGCAGAGGCTTTAACCCACTGAGCACCCAGGTGCCCCCTCATAGGTATTTTTTTCACTAAAATCTTTTAAATTCTTTATTTAAACTCAATTCAGCTGACATACACTGTAGTATTAGTTTCAGGGGTAGAATTTAGTGATTCCCCAGTTGCATATAACACCCAGTGCTCATTATATCAAGTCCCCTCCTTAATGCCCATCACCCAGTTACCCCATCCTCCCACCAACATCCCCTCCAGCACCCCTCAGTTTGTTTCCTAGAGTTCAGCATCTCTTAAGGTTTGCCTCCCTCTTTATTTTCATCTTACTTTATTTTTCCTTCCCTTCCCTTATGTTCATTTGTTTTGTTTCTTAAATTCCACATATGAGTGAAATCATATATGATTTGTCTTTCTCGGACTTATTTTATTTGGTATAATACCCTCTAGCTCCATCCACACTATTGCAAAAGGCATGATTTCATTCTTTTTGATAGCTGAGTAATATTCCATTATATACATATATACACAGTATGTATAAGAAGATATAGTATAAATACAGAAGATATAGTGATATATATATATCTTCTTATACATACTGTGTATACAATGTATATAATGGAATATATACATATATACTGTATCTATATACTGTATATAGTATATATATACTGTATCTTCTTTATCCATTCATCAGTCAATGGACATCTGGGATCTTCCTGTATTTGGGCTATTGTGTACATTGCTATTAATTTAGGGAGAATCAATATCTGGATGATGCTGAGATATCCTATTTGAGGAGAAGAAATGTCTTTCAAATTGTTCAAGTCTCCTCTGTTTTTTAGGAGTGTTTTTTACAATATGTATTTTTATATGTTTTTTACTGTATGTAATAGTATCTACATCTATATCCATGCTTTTGAACATTTCTTATTTCTTGTTTATTATTATTTTAATTTTCTTCTTCCTAATGTAAATGGGATTTTCTAATCCATTATATCTACTGGTTATTATTCATGTATATCATACATTCTCAATGAGTCAACAGCATACAGTATGTTGTGTTAAGTTTTGGTCTCAGTTTTGTCGTAGTATCTTATCTTACAAATTCTGTATTATATTTATTGTGTTCTTCTCTATTTTGTCCTTTCTTGATTAAAAAAAAAATTATGTAGGAAGGCTTGTCTTTTTCTTCTAATGGTTATCTTTGCATTAATACTTTCTTTATAATGCCCTAGTTTTTTTTTTCTTACTAACCTTTCATTATATGGTATGTTGCTTTTAAGTGGTATCTTTCAACTGTCATCTACACAAAAATTACCTCTATTTTCCTGTCTCTCCCTTCTCAACAATTTCATCAAGATATAATTCATATACCACAATTCATCCACCTAAAGTACACAATTCAATGATTCTTAGTATATTCCCAGAACTGTACAAGCACCCCCACAATCAGTTATAGGAAACTGTCATCACTCCAAAAAGGAATCGTGTACCAATTAGCAATCACTTTCCATTTCCCACACTTCTCCCAGCCCGGGCAACTATTTATCTACTTTCAGTCTCTATAGTTTTCCCTCTACTGGACATTTCATGTAGATGAAATCATATAATTTGTGGCATTTTGTGACTGGATTGTTTCATTTAGCATGTTTTCAGTGTTTATCCATATTGTAATATAATCAGTATTCCTTCTTTTTTATTGCCAAATACTATTCCATTCTGTGGGTATATCACATTCTATTTATGCATTAATTGATGATTAGTTGATTATTTCCACTTTTAGCTATTATTAATAATGCTGAATGAATATTAATGTACACGTTTTTATGTAGACACATGTTTTCATTTCCCTTGGATGTATATCTAGGAGTTGGGTATCTATAGGTCTATGCTTAACATTTTGGAACTTCCAGACTCTTTTCCAAAGCATCTGCACCATTTTACATTTCCATCAGCAATTTGAGCATTCCAGTTTCTTCACGTCCTCACCAATATGTGGTATTAGCTTTCTTTTTTATTATAGCCATCCTAGTGGGTATTAAGTGGTACCTCATTATGGTGTTGTTTGGTATCCCTTCTCCCCTTTTTTGGATTGCATCCTTTCTACTTTGCCAGAATATTTAATAGCTGCATATTCTTCTTTACCCCCACTCCATCCTTATTTTGGTTTTTGTTTGTTTTTTAATTTCTAAATCTAAGCTGGAAATTTACTTTAAGACTCTTGGCACTTTTGAAACACACAGGCCTGTATTTGAATCAGTTTCCCCTACTTACCCTGTGCCCACACAGACATCACCTAACCTCTGTGAACCTCGGTTTCAGCATCTGTAAACTGGGAATAATAGAACTTATTTCCTGTGGCAGGAATTAGATGAGATGATGCATATTAAGTACGCAACAATACTGCCTACCATAGACTAATGGCTAATTCATGATCTGTATCATTACTAATATTGCTAATTATTTCCTACTCTCCTCTACATAAGTAGTATATAGGATGTAATAACACAAGAGAGGTCACAAAGGAGAAAGAGACCTCACCTCAGAAAGATGTTTTGTGAAAGATAGCTTGGTAATGATGCATGTTTAAGGGTACTGTGTTCTAAAACTCTAGAATGAGTCTAAGGGTCCTCACATAACCCTAGCATGGATCGTAGCACAGAGTCCATTATGCTAGGGAGCACTGTTCATGAGTCGTGGAGAACCATATTGGAATGTCTAGGCAGCTGTGGATAGAGACCAGGCTAGAAAATGCATTTCCAATAAATCTCAGATAACATTAGCCTAGGTAATCCAGAGATCTGAAGAAAAACAGTGGAAGCAACACAAGATTTGCCAGACCAACTCGGACAGACTCTAATGCCTTTTTCACCAACACCTCAATATCCTCCCTAGTTGATGATAAGACTTCACTACATTTTTTTTCTATTTTTACAATATTTTTTCAAATCACTAAAATATTTATTTCTTGTTTTTCTCCACATTAGAATGCAACGAGTCAGAAGAATGTTATTGGCGAGGAAAAGAAGCGAACATTTAAAAATAGGAAATTCATACTGAAGAAATGCAGAAATGCCATTTTAAGATTTTATTTTGGCGAAGGCAATTAATAAGCTTTTAACAGACGTTATCCAAACAAAATAAACTTTAAAAAGCAACATGATTTTGACAATATTGATTGCAAAATGAAATTATTTTTTTTAATGTGCTAAAGAGGGACTAACCATGTTCACTATTAGTGTGGTAAGACTCAATATGCAGTATCTAGGAAGGTTAGCATGTTATCAAGGCTAACTCTGAGAGTTGCACAATAACGACATGCTAGGGCTTGTAAGTCACTTGTACAGCCAGGAGTAAAACAGTACAAAGTCATAAAGAAATGATACTTTGAGGCTGCTTTTTACCGCTTAGGGCATCAGAGTACTGCCATGATTCCTTGGAGAAGCACAAGAGTCAATTTAACACCAAAAGAGGTAACAACTAGAATATTTCTGAGAAAAATGGTGTTTCAAAATTTGAGAGGCTAACTATAAACATACCAGAATGGCTAAAATAACAGTGATACTAAGTGTCAGACAAAATGTGGACCTATTGGAATTCTCATACATTTACTGGTAGATATGTAAATTAATTCAAACACTTTGGAAAATTGTTCAGCAGTGTATTTTAAAGCTGAACATATGTATATTCTATAATAATTTCATTCTTAGGTATATATTAAACAGACGTGCATATATCTGTTTATTAAAAGACACATTTAAAAATATCCATAGACACTCAAAACTGGAAACAATTTTATTATCAAAATGGTAGAATGGTTAAAAAATTGTGGCATATTCCCAGGATGAAATGTTATACAGCAATGCAAATCACTAATCTACAACTAGATGCAACACTATGAATCTAATTTGTAATTTGTGTACTTTCTGTCTTCTTCCCATCCTTCACAATTTTTAGACTTTATTTTTTTAAATTCTTTAATTTTAAATTAACATATAATGTATTTTTATCCCCAGGGGTACAGGTCTGTGAATCGCCAGGTTTACACACTTCGCAGCACTCACCATAGCACATACCCTCCCCAATGTCCATAACCCAACCACCCTTTCCCTCCCCACCCCCAACCCTCAGTTTGTTTTGTGAGATTAAGAGTCTCTTATGGTTTGTCTCCCTCCCGATCCCATCTCGTTTCATTTATTCTTTTCCTACCCACCAAGCCCCCCGGTTGCATCTCCGCTTCCTCGTATCGGGAGATCATATGATAATTGCCTTTCTCTGATTGACTTATTTCACTCAGCATAATACCTTCTAGTTCCCTCCACTTCTAGACTTTATTTTTTTAGAGCAGTTTTAGGTTCTTGAAATTGAGCGGAAGATAGTTTTCCCATATATATCCTCCCTTCTACCAACACACACACACAAACACACACACTCTCCAAACATCAGTATACTGTACTACAAATGGTACATTTGCTACAACTGATGAACTAACCTTGACATGCCATTATCACCAAAGTCCACAGTTTATCCTAGGGTTCACTCTTGGTGGTATATTCTATGGATATAGATGTATAAGAACATGTATCCTACAGAATAGTTTGACTGTCCTAAAAAACATTCGGAATAGTTTCACTGTCTTAAAAATCCTGTGCTCCTTCCAATCATCCCCACAAAGCCTTTGTCAACTATTGGTCTTTTCACTGTCTTGTGTTGCCTTTTTCCACAATGTTATACAGTTGGAATCTTACAGTATATAACCTTCTCAGATTAGCTTTTTCACTTAATAACATGCATTTAGGGTTCCTGCATGTCTTTCATGTCTTTTCATGCCTTGATAGCTTATTTTTAGCACAGAATATTTCATTGCCTAGAAGTACCACAATGTATCCATTTACTTACTGGAGGACATCTCAGTTGCTTCCAAGTTTTGGCGATTATGAATACACCCTCACAGACATCTAAATGCAGGTTTTTGTGTGGCCATGTTTTCAGCTCATTTGCTTAATACCTAGGAGCATGATTGCAAGTGTATGTCTAGTTTTGTAAGGAACTGCCAAAGGTCTTCCAAAGTGTCTGTACTGTTTTGCATTCCTGCCATTAACGAATGAGCATTCCTATCACTCCACATTCTCACATTTGTTATCAGGGTTTTGGTTCTAGCTATTCTAATGGGAATGCAGTGGTATCTCTTTGTTTTATATTTTCAATTCCCTAATGACATACGATGTTGAGCATAACTTCATATATTTATTTACCCTCTGTTTTATCTTCTTAGGTGAGATGTGTTTCGATCTCTTGACCATTTTTTAAATGGGATGGGGTTTTTTACATTGAATTCTAAGAGTTCCTTGTAAAAATTTTTGTAAGTCCTTTATCAGAAGTCTAATGCAATTATCTCCCATTCATGGCTTATCTTCTCATTCTTTTACCAGAGTATTTCAAAGAACAGAATTTTAAAATTTTAATGAGACCCTACTTATTTCATAGATCATGACTTCAGTATTATACCTACAAGGTCAACACCAGATCCAAGATCATCTAAACTATCTCCCGTATTATTGTCTATGTGTTTTATAGTTTTGCATTTTACACTTAAGTATATGGTTCATTTTGAGTCAATTTTTGTGGAAGGTTTAATGTTTGGATTTTTTTTTTATGTGAATATCTAGTTGCTGGCACACAATTTGTTGAAAAGACTACCCTTTCTCCATTGCATTGTCTTTGCTCCTTTTTGAAAAATCAGTTGACTATATTTGTGTCGGTTTATTTCTGAGGCCTCTATTCTGTTCTATTGACTTGTCTATTCTTTCACTAATACCACACTATCTTGATTATTGCAGCATTATTCAAGTCTTGAAATTAGGTAGCATTAGTCCTCAACTTTGTCTTTCTCCTTCAATATTGTTTCAGGTTTTCTGAGTCTTTTGCCCTTCCTTACAGATTTTAGAATCAGTTTGTCAATATCCACAAAATTTTCTAGAATTTTGTTTGGGATTATGTTGAATCTATAGATCAAATTGAGGAAGAACTGGCATCTTGACTGTTGATTGATTTCCTATGAATGAACATAGAATCACTCTCCATTTTATTTAGCCATTGGTTTGTTTCACCAAGAATTGTATTTTTCATCATGTAGATCTTATACATATTTTGTTAGATTTATACCAAAGTACTTCATTGTTTGGATGCTAATGTTAAATGGTATTGTTTTTAATTTCAAATTCCTATTCTTTGCTAGTAAATAGGAAGGCAATTGACTTTTGTATGTGAACCTTGAATCCTGCAACATTACTACAATCACTTATTATCTAGGAGTTTGTCAATTCTTTTGGATTTTTTACATAGATGATCACATCATCTACAAAGACAGTTTTATTTTTTCCTTCCCTTTTACTTATCTTCTGTTATTACATTAGCTAGTACTTCTAGTATGTTTGAAAAAGAAGAAATGGGAAGAGACATCCTTGCCTTCTGTTCTTAATTGAAAAGCTTCTAGTTTCTATTTACTATGCTGTTAGCTGTAGGGTTTGTTTTTTGTAGATGTTCTTTATCAAGTTGAGAAAGTTACACTCTATTCCTAGTTTTCTGAGATTTTTCATAAATGGATGTTGTTTTTTCAAATGTTTTTTTCACAACTTATATGATTATGTGATTCTTCTTTAGTCTGTTGATATGATGGATTATATTTATTTAGGAAAATTAAAATGGCCTTGCATATCTGGAATATATCCCGTTTGGTCCTTGTGTATATTTCTTTTTATACATTTTTGGATTCAAATTGCTAATATTTTGCTGAAGATTTTTGCATCAATGTTTGTGAGAGATATTGGTCTGCAGTTTTCTTGTAATGGCTTTGTCTGGTTTTGGTATTAAGGGGATGATGGCCTCACAGAATGACTTACAAAGTATTCCCTCTGCTCCTAGCTTTTGGAAGAAATTTTAGAGAACTGGTATCAAATCTTCCTTAAATGTTTGGTAGAATTCCCCAGTAAAAACATTTGGCCCTGGCACTCTATTTTGGAAGGTTATTAATTAGTGGTTCAATTTCTTTACTAGAATTGGGCCTATTCAGACTCTTTCCTATATGAGTTTTGGCAGACTGTGTCTTTTGAGGAACTGGTATATTTTATCTAGGTTATCAAATTTGTGGGCATAAAATTGTTCATAATATTCCTTTATTATCTCTTTAATATCCATGGATACTCTGGTGATTGCCTGTTTTTTATTTCTTCTATTTCTAATTCATGTCTTCTTTTTCTAGTTAGCCTGGCTAGAGTGTTCTCAATTTTTCTGACCTTTTCAAACTAGCTTTTGGTTTTGCTTTTTTTTTTCCCCTATTGATTTCCTGTTTTTTAGTTCACTGATTTATGCTTTAATTTTTTTTAAAATTTTCTCTTACCCACTTTGGATTTAATTTGGTCTGCTTTCCCCCTATTTTCCAAAGTTGAAAGCTAGATTGATTTTAGATCTTTTCTCTAGTAAATGCAATCAGTGCTATACATTTCCCTCTGGGCACAGTTTACAACCCACAAATTTTGATGTTCTATTTTCATTCTATTTTGTTCAGAATATTTTAAAGTTTTTATTGGAAGTACTTTCAATATTTAGAAATGCACTTAATGTGCAGTACTTTCAGATTTTCTGAAAAATCTGAAAGTAGCTTAATTCCATTGTGATCTGAGAATACAAATGAGAACATATTTGTATGCTTTCTTTTAAATTTAAGTGTATTTTATGGTCCGTAATTTATGGCCCATATTTTGATGATTTTTCCATGTAAGCTTAAGAAAAATGTGCATTCTGGGACGCCTGGGTGACTCAGTTGGTTGAGTGGCTGCCTTCAGCTCAGCTCATGATCCCGGCGTCCTGGGATGTGCATTCTGCTATTGAAATTACTGATATGTCAATTACATCCAGTTGATTGGTGCTAATGAGTTCAACTATGTTCTGATTATCTGACAGCTGAATCTGTCCATTAGAGATAGAGGGGTAAAATAGTGGATTGTTTTATTTCTCTTTATATGTTAGCTCAGTTTTTGCCTCACCTATTTTGATGCTGTATTGTTAAGCACCTACACATTGTTATGTCTTATTACTGATAATTTTCCTTGTTCTGAAGCTTGCTTTTTCTGAAATTAATATACTACTCTAACTTTGATTAGTGTTAGCATGGTATATCTTTCTCCATCCTTTTGTTTTTAATCTGTGTCTACTGTGATACTTTTTTAATTGGTGCATTTAGACCACTGATACTTAGTGATTATTCATATAGTTGGATTAATATCAAACTTCTGTTCATTGCCCTTGCTTTGTCTTACATATTTTTTTCCTGCCTTGTGTCTGAATTGAGCATTTTATACGATTCTTTCCATTTTCTCTCTTCTCTTAATGGTCAAATATATATATATATATATATATATATATATATATATATATATATATATATATTGTTGTTGTTGTTGTTGTTAGTGGTTGCCCTCGAGTTTACAATATACATTTACAACTAATCTAAGTCCACTTTTTTTTTTAAAGATTTATTTGACAGACAGAGATCACAAGTAGGCAGAGAGGCAGGCAGAGAGAGAGGGGGAAGCAGGCTCCCCACTGAGCCACCCAGGTGCCCCCTAAGTCCACTTTCAAATCACACTTATGTCACCTCATTGGTAAAGCAAGCACTTTATAACAGTATTTTCAATTCATCCCCCCATCTATTACACTGTTGTCATTCATTTCACTTATCCATAATCTACAGTCACCAAATACATTGTTGCTGTTATTTGGAACAAACTGTTATCTTTAGAACAATTAATAAGATGATTTTATTTTACCTTCATTAATTCTTTGATGCTCTTCCTTTATTTAGATTAAGTTTCTGACCTATGTCATTTCCCTTCTCTCAAGAACTTTAAGGAATTCTTGTAAAGCAGGTTTACTGGTGACAAATTCCCTAAATTTTAGTGTGACAAAGTAGTTCTCCTTTGTAAGAATAATTTCACAAGGTACAGAACTCTAGGGCGGCGGGGGCTCCCCCACTTCCAACATTTAAAATACTTCACTCTTTTCTTATGTGGTTTCAAAAGCAAGTTGGATTAATTTTCTTGTTCCTCCATGGGTAAGATGTTTTTACCCTCTGATTTCTGTCAAGATTTTTTTATCTTTGACTTTTCTGTCATTTGAATATGATATGCTATGGATTTGAGTGCGTTTTTTCTGCTTGATGTGCTCTGAGATCCCTCAATCTACAGTTTGTTGTCTGACATTAAAGTTGGGAAATTCTCTGTCATTTTTGCTCAAGTATTGTTCTTCTCCTTCTAGTATTCCCATTACATGTATATCTTTTGTAACTGTCTCGTAGTTTTTGGGTACTTTTGTAGTTTTTCTCCTTGTTTTTCATTTGGATAGTTTCTACTGACCTTCAAGCTCAGATTGCTTCTTCAACTGTGTCACTTGCTGATGAGCCCATCAAAGGCATTTTTTTTTTTAAATTTTATTTATTTATTTGACACAGAGAGCGAGGGAGCGAGAGAGGGAATCCAAGCAGGGGGAGTGGGAGAGGGTGAAGCAGGCTTCTGGCTGAGCAGGGAGCCCAATGTGTTGCTTGATCCCAGGATCCTGGGATCATGACCTGAGCCAAAGACAGACACTTAACAACCGAGCCATCCAGGCACCCCCATTCCTTGTTTCTATGTTTTTATTTCTAGCATTTTAAAATTCATTCTTAAAATGAATTCTTAGAATTTCTATCTCTCCGGTTACATTACTCCATTTCTGCATGTTGTCCACTTTTTCCATTTGAGCCCTTATTAATCAGTTATTTTAAATTCCTAGTCTGACAGTTCAAAAACCCCTGTGATAGATATCATAGTCTGGTTTTGATGTTGGCTCTGTCTCTTCAAAAATTTTTGTCTTTTAATATGCTTTGCAACTTTTTTTGAAAGCCAAATATGATGTATTGGGTAAAAGGAACTGATACAAATAGGTCTTGATGTGGTGCTATGATGTTGGGAGAAGGAAAAGTGTTCCATTGTCCTGAGTAGGTCTTTTAGTGAGCCTGTGCTTCTGGGCTGTGACGAGGAAACAAATACTTCTTAGTCCTCTCCTTCTCCACCCCCACCATTTCAGTGGAATAGGAAGGCTACACTTGGATATTTCTATTCCCCCACATGAAAAGCTAGAGGAGTCTGTAGTTGGGTGTTTCTCTTCCCCCAGATCAGTTAGGCTCTGATAAAACCTCAGCAGGTTAGTGTCTGGTAAAATAGCTTCTCTTAAGGAAGGGCAGGGCTTGTTAAGAACAGAAATGTTCTCAGTATATTTCAAAATGGCTCCCTTTCCTCTCCCCATGCTGGAAGGATGAGGAAATTATTCTCCAATCTTCACTGTAAGAACCTGCCAGGGCTTCTGGAGATAAAAACTTTAAATAAATGTGTGGGGGTCCCCTTTAGACTGGGCTGCTAGGATATTTTAACCCTCAGACTTGCCCACACTGAGCCATCAGCAATTCATGCATTACAGTTTAGGTTTTCCTAACCCAACACTGGATTCCATAAAGATTTATACTTACGGGTATCTGCTCTGGGTATCTTTCCTGGTAATTGTGATTTTCCGTGCCCACCCATTTCTCCACTTTGAGAGCACCAGTTGCCCTGTGACCTCAATTCTCCTATAAATCTAAGAATTGTTGGTTTTCAGTTTGTTTAGCTGTCTTTATTGTTAGGACAGAGTGAGAACTTCCAAACTCCCTACATGCTGGGCCAAAAACTATAAATTTTTGCTTTTCAGTAACATTTATCAACCTTGAACAGACTACAAAATTTACTTACTGATTACCACTGGCCTTGCCTCACTAGAATGTAAATTTCACTTACTATGGTCTGTTTTGTTCACTAATATATCCTACACCTAGACAGGTGCCTGGCACGTTACTGAGTGCTCAAGTACTTGCTGAATGAATATACACCATTTCTTCACGCTTAAGTTTTGGATATAAAAAAAAAAATGAACTTGAATGCAGAATTCTCTATCAGCCATGCCTCAAAAGGCAACTATGAGAACTTTAATTTGGATTTATACCTTATAGACCACCTGGTTTCTACAGTCTTGGAAGTAAATGCAATCTGGTTTTAAGACTTGTCACTCCATTGTTCCCTTGGATTCATTTAAACTGGTCGGGATGGCTAGCCAAAGAGGCCCGCTTTTTGAATTACTACTCAAACAGTTCCAAACATCTCTCTCCCAAAGCTGAATCTTTAGAAAATGCATTCACAGTGAAGCATACAATATTACAAAATCAACATGATAAAGTCAAAAGAACAGTCAGCTAGTAGAGGTAGTCCCCACTACCACTGTACTACTTACTAGCTAGTTGACTTAACAAGTCTTTGGATTTGATTATTTTTATCTTAAAATGTCTTATTCTACCTGAAAGACAGGGATGGTCCATGTAATTTCTTTGAACCCCCAAACCTAAAGTCATTGATCTTCAACTTTATCCAAAACAAAAATTTTATTAACAAATATTTCCACCTTTAATCAACATGAAAGATTACCCAACCACACAAAAATAGTAGCAGTTAAGAATATAAATTATACATTGTAGACTTAAGTCAAATACTTCGCCTATAGCTTATACCTTGCATTTGTTAAAAGGATACAAAGGAAAGAAGTGTGGAAATATTTAAATTGTTTAAATTTATGGTTGTTATACGGTTTTTCAAATTAGTAGATTCTTAATGGAGGAAAAATGTTGTTTGATTTGGTTTTCACCTAGTTGGTCGGTTTCACCCATGGCAGTATATATGGTATGATTCAGATGGGAAGGCCACAATAAAGTAATAGGAATACTAAGGAGTCAGAAGACTCAGGCTCTAATTTCAATGCTGACATGATACTGCATCAATGTATAACTCATTCAATTACCCTGGCTATTCCTTCATCTTGAATATAAAGATAATGAAGATTTACATGAAAGTCAAAAGAACAGCATGGGAAAAACAATTAGTGTACAAATGATCCTTTAAAAAAAAATTCTACAGTTATAACCAAAACCAATTAAGTGGAAAAAATGATTATCAAGGCTGTCAAGTTTTTAAAGGTTCAAAATGCCAGAACAATCCTCAGTGGAATTCTAGTAATCCAAATTATTTTAAAATTCAGTCTTAGACAAATAATAGTATATTGTATATTGTGGAAAAAAGTTATATAATAACTGCCAAAGCACTCAGGTACAAGAAAACTCTTATTGAACCTAGAACTTGTTTTAAAGAGTTTCCTGGGTAGAAAAGTTTGTGTATTTTATTTAATTTTTTAAAGATTTTATTTGTTAGAGAGAGTGCGAGCAAGCACAAGCAGGGGAAGCAGCAGACAGCGGATGAAGCAGGCTCCCTGCTGAGCAAGAAGCCCGATGCAGGACTCAATCCCAGGACCTAGGATCATGACCTGAGCCAAAGGTAAACACTTAACAGACTGAGCCACCCAGGTGTCTTGTTTATTTTAGAATCATGCACGTTTTTTTAAAGCTGGCATTAACTACGTGGTATTCAAATGTGCATTTAAAAAAAAAAAAGTGGTGTTCTCCATGAAGTGTGTGTATGGGTGTATGTATATGAAATGAAAAAAATAAATGCTAATACTCAGATCTCTTATGTACAATTAAAACTAAATGAATGTGTTAAGATTAATTATGCCCTGGGGAAAGTAACAATAAGTTATTACTGTACAAAAGCAGAAAACTAGAAAAATTTTGCTTTTCGTTTTCATCTGCAATCTGAATTAATTAGGGGTTAAAAAATTATTGACTATACAGTGTTCTTTTGAAGTTGACATCAAAGGCCAAAATGTGTAAATTACTTGCATCTATGCTGATGTTCACAGAAGGAAAAAATAAATCACCAAACATTTTAGAAGAAAATGGTAATTATTCCAAACCCAGGATCATCCATAATTCTTCATGTTAACATTTTATTCTCTATAAACCAAAGTCTATTGATGCTTTTAAATGGCAATCAATGCTCTCAATTGCCTCAGGATGCCTTTCTTAAGCAGTAATGAGAGGTGCTTTGAAGGTTAGAAAAATCGAATGAAATCAGCAGTTCCTAATTTTTAAAAGTAGATTACTCAAAATAGGTGTGAAATCCATTACACTGTGACCTCCTCAATGGTGAAAATTTCTGTCTGTAATGTGTATTTGACAAGATATATAATGAACATTATTCTGCACCAAGAACAGTGCTAGTTAAAAATGCATGGAATCTCCAGTAAGTAAAATTCAGCAAAACATGACCCTCCAAACAAAACTCTCCACCCAAGTTAAAACAAAGTTAACTTCATTTATGTTTTCATCATTATGCTTTTACTCTTTCATATTCATATAGATGTACTCACATAAACATATGGCATATATCTTCATACTTTAGAAATTAAAAAGCTAACTCCAAGCATTCTGCTACTTCTATCATAATATGGCCATTCAGATGCTTAAACAGTGAGCATTAAAACTCCCTCCCTAATAAACAAATTACATTAAAATTAGGCTTTCTAATTTTCAAAGCTAGCAATAAAAACAAACAAACAAACAAAAAATCCAGATATTCAGGTTCTTACCAAAGGAAGGAATTTTAGTAACCATACAGTTAATTCAATAAGGTGAAATATGTTAAAAGACTTGGGACATTCACAATGCCTAATTTTGAAGGTAATATTTATAATATATATACTCTCTCATTAGGCACTGTTCCACTTAAAATTTAAAGGAGAAATTAATACCCAACTTTTAAAAACCTCAGTTAAAAACAACAGTTTTAGAATTGACAGTTTCAATGCTCTGTGAGAATGCAAACCGGTGCAGCCACTCTGGAAAACAGTATGGAGATTCCTCAAAAAGTTAAAAAATAGAACTACCCTATGATCCAGCAATAGCACTACTAGGTGTTAGTCCAAAGTGTACAAAAAATACAGATTTGAAGGGATACATGCACCCCGATATTTATAGCATTTTTATCAACAATAGCTAAACTATGGAGAGAGTCCAAATGTCCATCAACTGATGAATGGATGTATATAATGGAATATTACTCAGCCATCAGAAAATTGAAATCTTGCCATTTGCAACAAATTGGGTAGAGCTGGAGTGTATTATCCCAAGTGAAATAAGTCAATCAGAGAAAGATAAATTTCATAGGGCCTCACTCACATGTGGAATTTCATTAAGGAAAACAGGCAAACATATGGGAAAGTCGGGGGAGGAGAGAGGGACACAAGCCATAAGAGATGCTTAACAATAGAGAATAAACTAGGGGTTGATGGAGGGAGGTGGGGGAAGGGCTAGATGAGTGATGGATATTAAAGAGGGCACTTGCTATGATAAGCACTGGGTGTTGTATGTAAGTGATGAATTAGTGAAGTGTACTCCAGAAACCAATATTGCACTATAACTACCTAAAATTGAAATAAAAATAAATGAATAAATAATAGACAGTTTCATTGCAGAAGTCATTAAAGAACCAATAATCTAATCACTTAAATTTAATCTAAGTATTTTTTTATTTTATAAAGGTAGTCTTTTCAAGTCAGAATCTTTTGATATGCATTTTAAAATTATGCCCCTTCCAAATACAGACAGTCTCCTTCCTGGGCCTGATTTTTTGCAAGCAGGTTTAAGACCATGAAAATCTGGTTTCTTAGCTAGACTAGGTAAGCCGGTCTTGATCAAAGAAGAGTTTAAAAAAATGTACAGGGGCACCTGGGTGGCTCAGTCAGTTAAGTGTCTGCCTTTGGCTCAGGTCGTGATCCCAGGGTCCTGGGATTGAGCATTTTATCAGGCTCCCTGCTTCTCTCCCTCCCCACCCCCCAACTCGTGCTCTCTTTCAAATAAATAAAATCTTTATAAAAAAATGTATACATTTGGGGGCACCTGGGTGGCTCAGTGGGTTAAAGCCTCTGCCTTCGGCTCAGGTCATGATCCCAGGGTCCTGGGATCGAGCCCCGCATTGGGCTCTCTGCTCAGTGAGGAGCCTGCTTCCTCCTCTCTCTCTGCCTGCTTCTCTGCCTACTTGTGATCTCCGTCTCTCAAATAAATAAAATCTTTAAAAAAAAATGTATACATTTGGCCAGTTATCTTAAGTTTAATCTATTGCAGAAGATTAACTACAAAGAATTAAATAGCAAAAAGGGAGAAAAACCACCATAAACAGGTTGACTAAGTAATCAGAATGTGGAAAAGAACGGTAATTTTTTATTTAAATGAAGAAAAACAGGTTAAATCTTTAGGTGACATTTCTAGAGATAAGATTTAGGAATCAAATTTAACTAAGAACATAAGCATTATCTTCATGGAAAGACCATGAAGAATTGCCCTTAACATTCCTTATCTGGCACCCTCCACCCAATTCTTTGGGGAGAGAATATTGTACACAGGCTCAATCTTAAGAACGAGCAGTTGATATAATCTAGCTTCTATTTATACAGTTCAGGGCTGAAAACTAATTATGAAGAGAGTTCTGTATTTGAACTAATACAGTAGTCAGCAGTCACTTATGGTTATTGAGAACTTCGTATGTGACTATGGTGACTAAGGAAAGTTAAGTATTCAATTTTAATTACTCTAAATTTAAACAGCCACATTTGCCTAGGAAATAGCAATGGTTTTGGACAGTACAGAGTCCTGGAAAAACTGGTATGGAAATTATACTATACTGAAGCAGAACACACTGAGAAGTTAGAAAAAGTGAATTCTGAATGGAACTGGCTACTTCCTAAAAACCATATCCCTTGTTTCCTTTCCAGTTCTACTATAGCTACTTCAATTGTTTATTTTTGACACACTGCCCATGTGCAGGGGGAGGGGCAGAAGGAGAGAGAGAATCTCAAGCTCAGAAAGGAGTCAGACCTTGGGCTTGATCTCACAACCCTGGGATCATGACCTGAGCCCAACACAAGAGTCAGATGTTTAACCAACTGAGCCACCCAGGCACTCCCTATCTATGTAAAAGCTAAATGTTAGAGTTCCCCAGGAATCCCCTAGGATTCCATCTGGGAGGATTCCATTCTCTTTCCATTCAACATGTGCTCCCTAGGAAATTCTTGTTTCAACTACCATCTATATACTGAATGTTCTGTTTCCAAGTCTACCCTTCTAAGTAGCAGACTTAATTATCCAAATGCTTACCTGACATCTCCATTTGAGGTCCCACAGGTAGAAGAACACATCCTCTCCCTACACACAAACAAACTAAAAAAACCTGGTGGTCCTGCAAAGTTTCACACTTCAGTAAATACACCCAGATGCTTAAGGCCATAATCCTAGAAGTAAACTTTATTTTTTTTTCTCTCAAATAAATCATGAAGTCTTACTAATACATCTTCTACTACTCCCTTAAATGTTTCTTTTTCCATCCCCACCACTACAATCCCAAAGTCATTGTCATCTCTCACCTGTATTACTCTAACAGCCTCCCATTTGGCCACTTGGAATCTAGTTTTTATTCCCTTCATCCACTCTTCTCAAAGTAGCCAGAGTGTTTTTTTGAAATACACACCCAAGACAGTTAAGAGGAAAGATGACAGTTAATCACATTGTGCCTATGACTAATATTTGTGATCTTCCCTGATAACTTTTCTTCAGCCAATTACAGTTTCTACTGGGTAAGGTCTCCTTTACCCTTAGAGATTTTGTTCTCATGAAACACTTAAAAACACAATTTAAATAATGTTCTTTATTAGCTAATATCCTAACTTTCTTTTTCTAGGAATCTCGTGCTCAATTTTCACCTTTAGTTACTAAGACATCCTAAATGGTAGAGCAGACTTCCTTAGGAAAGCTTAAAAAACAAAAGGCATTGTCTCAGGAAGACTGAGAGAATGAGGGAATTACCTTTAATAATTCAATGTCTCCATGATATATTCATTATATACTCTAATAGAAAAACCAAAGCAGAAAAAAAAAAACCCATGTAGTTTGTGGCTTTATAAAGAGTAAACAATATAAATAACTATACTGAAGTTAACTCTTGACCACATAAAATGCTTTGTTGCATTTTTTGTGCACCTGTTTTTGTATACCTTATAGATGCCATTTGCTGTTTTACAGTTTTCCAGAAGATTAAATGGTAGTGAAGAGTCACTTCTCTCAGTTCCACATTTTTGTGGTTTGATGACACTGCAAAGATTGATTTCAAAGTCCAATTTCAGTTACATGTAGCACTGGAAATTTTTTAAAAGATTCAACTGGAAAACATTTACAAATACTTTATTTATATTGACTACCTTAATACAGAATGACTGACCAAAAAATTAAGATAATTTTTATGTGGCCAAAAAATCAACAATATAATTCAGGTGAAAGGCACATTTTCTGAAGGCTGTTTTATACCTTCTGACCTTGAATCATAATTTAGAATAGCTAAGTTTTCACTACAGCATGAGCCCTGTTAAACATCAGTGGAAGCCTGAGCTTTACTAGGAGAAAAGTCAGAACTGTTAAATATTGTTTTCAGATACTATCATTTTTGCAGTGTTCTATCTTGCAGCTGTGTCCTATACCTTATAAACTCTGTACTGTGCAAATTATCATGTATCTAATTAAAAACAAGTTCTAAGGGGCGCCTGGGTGGCTCAGGGGGTTAAAGCCTCTGCTTTCAGCTCAGGTCATGATCCCAGGGTCCTGGGATCGAGCACCACATCCAGCTCTCTGTTCAGCAGGGAGCCTGCTTCCTCCTCTCTCTGCCAGCCTCTCTGCCTACTTGTGATCTGTCAAATAAATAAATAAAATATTTTAAAAAACCAAACAAGTTTTGACATACAGGTTAAAATATAATCAAAGGACACTATTAATCTATTCATCCTACAAAATACTTATTAGTCTTATTTAGCAATTACAAGACAATGTGGTGAACTCTGTTAAAAATGAGTTTTGAAGTGAGAAAACTAAAACACTAAACAAGGAAAAATTATGTGTTAGTATACTTTTCTATTAAAGACAAATATTTAAAAAAAAGATTCAAGCCATATATAACATTCCCTTTAGTACTGGGCACTAGGTTTTAAGTGCTAGCTAGCTAGAGAGATTTACTGAATAATTTCTACAAAATTATTTAAAGAAAATGGTATAGACAACTGAAGCAAATGTTATTTGTGTATTAGGCTGACTAAACCAATGTAAGATTAAATCCTCCATATAAATAGTATCAGTAATGATAAAAGGTAACTTAACATATGAAATCCAATTAATAATGGTCATTGATAAAGCCCCTCTTAGATTTTCCAAGAACATTTTTATTAGCACCTCGGACATATAAAATCCTTATAATGTCATTTAAGTATTATTCAATTATTATTAGGATTTTAGAACAGAGCTCTAATAATCTGCACAAAGACTGAATCTCCCCACTAGCCCACTTAGTCTAAAATGCTCCTTCCTCAAGATTCTTTACTTTGATCTGTCAGAAATTTGACATACTATACTGATTTTGTTAGAACAAGGCACCTTACTGCCATCTGCTGAAAAACTGTCATAACATACAAATCTATGACGTGACTATATCCCCCAACATGTAGCACTGTTGCACACTGCACAGCCTGCAAAGCCTGCACATATTACTCTTAATGGTCCAGACACTAATAGTATGGACAATAATCTTCCTGTCAAACTTTAAAAGTCCCCAATCTAAAAAACCATAAATTACTATCCAGCTCAAGTCCTGATCATTAACAGGTATTTACATTCAAAACAGTTTATATCTAGAATGTGTATGTCAGCAGGATAGTTAACAAGGATATAAAGTTTTTTTAAGGGTAATAATGACCCAACTTCAGTTTTAAGTCTTAAAATCTCCCAAAAAACATACTTATATTTTAACTTATATTTCAAAGTTAAAAATAAATCTTACACTGTTGGTGGGAATGCAAGTTGGTGCAGCCACTTTGGAAAACAGTGTGGAGATTTCTTAAGAAATTAAATATAGAGCTACCTTATGACCCTGCAATTGCACTACTGGTTATTTACCCCAAAGATACTGATGTAGTGAAAAGAAGGGCCATATGTACCCCAATGTTCATAGCAGCAATGGCCACAGTCGCCAAACTGTGGAAAGAACCAAGATGCCCTTCAACGGATGAATGGATAAAGAAGATATGGTCCATATATACTATGGAGTATTATGCCTCCATCAGAAAGGAAGAATACCCAACTTTTGTATCAACATGAACAGGACTGGAAGAGATTATGCTGAGTGAAACAAGTCAAGCAGAGAGAGTCAATTATCATATGGTTTTGCTTACTTGTGGAGCATAAAGAATAAGATGGAGGACATGGGGAGATAGAGAGAAGTGAGTTGGGGGAAATTGGAGGGGGAGACGAACCATGAGAGACTGTGGACTCCAAACTGAGGGTTTTGGAGGGGTGGGGGAGTGGGAGGTTGGGTGAGCCTGGTGGTGGGTATTGTGGAGGGCACGTATTGCATGGAGCACTGGGTGTGGTGCATAAACAATGAATTCTGGAACACTGAAAAGAAATTTAAAAAAAAAAATTGCACAGGGATGCCTGGGTGGCTCAGTCAGTTAAGTGTCCGAATCTTGATTTCAGCTTAGGTCATGAATGATCTCAGGGTGATAGGATGCAGCCCCAGCTCGGGCTCAGCACTGGGGTGTGGAGCTGGCTTGAGATTCTTTCTCTTCCTCTGCCCCTCCCCACCCCCCTCACTCTCACACTCTCAAAAAACAAACAAATAAATAAACAAACCCACATGTTTCCTTAGAATTAGTGTTACCAGGTTAAGAAGGCATTCTAGTCAGTAACAAAGTACTGGTACTTATTTTATAAAACATCTTAATACTTTCGTTATATAACAACACTCAAGATATCCTCTTATATACCAAATCAACATCAAAATTCTTATATATTCAAATTCTCGGAGATGTGAAAATCAACCAAACATGGCTATATCTCTTCCAATTGCCCAAAATGGCTCTTAAAAGTTAAACTAACTAAAAGAATCAAAAGAATAGATCAAGAGAAATGTTTTAGCAAAGATAGTTGGTATGCCATCTTTCTATCCTCTGGTATAGGCAGAAGGGAGCCTTTCTTTCTAAAGTGTTCATTTCAGGTAAATTTGAAAATTTCAGGAATTACAATTCCCTGCTTATTTATAAACTCTGCCATTTGTTTTCGTCTAATTTTAATCATACAAGAATAACCATATAACCTTGGTTTTCCAGAGGCAGTTCTGATGTATGGCTGTTTTGCCCAACATAATGACTGTTAGTGCTCCTTTTCCATTTCAAAATGTCCCATTTTATACATTTTAACCACAACCCAATATTGCTGATTGTTAACAATCATAATTTTGTGATCTGAAATTTGGACTCAGTATGCATGGCCTAGCAATAACTGACATGAAAAGCAAAAGTTGTAACAAAAGTTATCACAGAAAGACTACATAAATTGTGACGTATAACCATTTATCCACTTTAAATGACTCAGGCTTTACAATGAGATAAATTAGAAATATGCAATTACATTTTTGGAGCTCATTCCAATTTATCACCCACCTTTGAATATAAGTACAAATAAATGTTTTATGTGTATTTTCTTCAAGAGTTTCTATCTTGTATTCATATGTATCCATTAATCCATAAATTATGCAGCATAATTTCTTTCTGTATGAAATAATCATACAGGATTTAAAAAGTACTATATTACCACAAAAGGACTAACATTGTCTTTGCGGTTTTGATACCATGATATATTAACAAAAGCAAAGTTTAGAGCAATTTTCCATGTAACATTCTACAACACTGCTTTTTTTTTTTTTTAATTTATTGATCCTTATTTATTGAGCAACTAAACCTGATTTCTTCAAAAGAAAGGAAAATGTCTGGATATGCCAATTAGTCCTACTGCAGTTTGAGGAAAAGTAATTAGCTCACAGTCATTCAACAATATCCCTTAATATATTCAAACCCTGTTTAAATATTAAATTTCTTGATTTCACAAGGATATCCCAATTAAGAGTCCATTTTAGTTTCTTACTAGAACTAATGAAATTCAAGGGCTTTTACAAGGTGGCAGCCATAAAAAGGACATATGTTTTATACTTCTTAAAAAAATTTTACAGTCCTCAGCTATATACGGTTTGCCTGTAACATGACTTGTTAAGAGTGTGATCCTTCTGCATTTCTGTTGCAGACTAACATAAATGAAGGTAGGGGAACCAAAATGTTTCAAAAACCAAATCTATTTTCATTTTTAAGAAACAATAACCTTTTTTTCTCACACAAAAAATTAGTTTACTGCTTTGAAAGTTCAAGTTCTATCATTTTTATATATAAACACAACTGGATATGATATTTAAAAAAAACACATACACATAGATATATAGAGCTGTAATAAACAAATTCCTTTTATAAACAAAATTTTAACTGAAAAGCCACAGTAGACGGAAAAAAAGAAGAAAGGATATTACTTGGTAAAATCCAGTGACATCTACAATAGTTTTACAGCACATTTAAGCATTCTAGGGTTTTATATCTTCACCTGCCTTCCATTTCTTACTTGCTCCTTAAAAAATTGCCAATTATGAATCCAGGTTCGATCTCAAACTAAGTCCTGATTGTGAGTGCCAGAAAAAGGAAAACACTCCAAATTTCCATTTTAATAGAGCTTCAATTAAAAAATGGTTTTATTTAAAACACAATGCCCACCCAAATGGAGGGGAAAAAAAAAGAAAACCAAGCAGCAATACTTAATTACACATAACATTCATTATATGGGAAATGTTTTCTAGGATGGTATCTAGAATGCACTTGCTCTGTCTCTTTAATAATTAATGGACTTAGAATGACACTACCAAAAGTAAGATTACTGTCTAACGGGCACACACTTACAGTACTGCTAGCCTTAAAAGCAGTAAAGCAAAAGAAAACATATCAAATAGCACATGCACATCTTACAGAATTTCCACTGAACTATCAATGGCTTCTATACAATGTGCCTCTTTTCCGTAATTGTATTAACAGCTACCAAGAAAGGAAAGATGAGATTAAAATCAATGGTACTGAACTGAATTGTTTGAAGCCAGTGCCCCAAATGTGGGGAAAAGTGCATTTAGTTCAGCAGCAATATAGCACAGTGTGAAGATATTGTGCTTAGACGCAGATATTCCAGAACTGAGATGTACAAGGCAAGTCAAGATATAAAACCATAGTACACTGTTAAATAACCTTGAAACATACATATATTGCAGTGTTCAAAGAAAAACATTCATTTCATTGTACAAGGCTAGGGAGAAATCCTTAAAGTTACCTATTGTAGTTTATGATATAATAAATACATATCTATATAGCATTGTATATACATATATAGAATGTGTGTGTGTTTATGTGGGTTTTTTGTTTTTTTGCCAAATTATTCTGTTAGTTTTTGTCATTCTGCAACTTTCAGGAGTGAAAACTCTTCCATACTATAAGTTTCTGTTTCCCCAAACAAGATATTTATACTAGAAAAGATCTCAATACCCTCCCCCAACCTAAAGACTCACTTCATGTATTTTGCTTTACAATTGATCAGAGAAACACAATTAAAAGAATTCTAGAATTTTTGACTGTATCTTTTCACTTGCCAGTTGTTTCAACAAGCAAATATCTTTTAATATTTAAACCAGCTGATGCAAATTCTTTAGCAGAGGATATAAACTAGATTTCACTGATTAAAACAGAGCAAATCAAACAAACAAACAAACAAAATCCAGTGATTTACTCTGACTGTAAACAATATATAAAATTTAAATCTCAAATTTCAAAATAAGTTAAAGAAAAATTCTACCTTTAGGGCCTATAATACTACAATGATCTGACAACTGGTAAGGGGAAAATGTATATAAAAAGTTGCAACAAAATTGTCCATTTTTTGCTAAGAGAAAGTATATCTAACTATACTACCTCTGGCCCTTAAATTTAATAACTTCATAATTTGTTGGCAAATGTTTTTAGCAAACTGGCGTATCATATTACACAACAGAAAAACATCCATCAAGTTCAGCAAAGAAAACTTATATAAGCTTTTTGTACAGAATTAAAAAAAATCTAAATGGCTATGATTCCTCTATTAGCAGAAACACATAATGCAGTCTTTATAAATCTGCCAAATATATCAATATCTACATAAATAGATACAGATATAGATATGAAACATTAATGGCAGTCTATTTTTGAACAGTGTGTGGGACCAGCAGATTTGTATCAGACCATGGCACGATATGGACCCTGCATCTTTAGGAACTGAATGATAAAAGAAGGACCCCCAGCAACAATCTGAGGTGGAAGGTGACTGAGTGGACAGTTCTCAATACTCATGATTGAAAGCTTGCTGCAAAGAGCCAGCTCAAAGGGAAGGCTATGTAGATTGGGGTTGTCATTCAAATACAGTTCTTCTAGGTTCTCCAGTGTACCTGTTTAAAAAAAATCAAATCAATTACTATTTTTTTAAAAAATCAGTTACTATTTTAGAATTTCAGTTGGGCATGATACTATCCTGGGCATTATATATACTGAATACACACTGACTCTTATTCTCTTCGTTTTAAAACTCTACAACGATGGATCTCCCAATTTTATTGCATATTCAAATCAAGTGGGGCTGATCTAAAGAACTCTGATGTCCAGGTCATGTTCCATACCAATTAAATTGGAATTTCTTCCTTTATGGTGAGTTTTCAAGTTTCAGGTTTTTTTTAAATACACATGCTTCAAGTCCAAAGATTTTGTTTGGGACAGCTTGGCATTGGTATGTATTTTTTCAAAACTCCAGAAGTAAGTTTATTGTAAACTGGTGCCTACAATCACTTTCCTGTTATAAACAATGTGATAATCTCTTTTTTAAATAAATTTCTCATACGGAAAGATTTTTGTTACCTTCGTATAAATCTTTCACTGAGAGAGTTATCACATATTTGGCAATAAGCCAAAAAATCAACTTACGTAATAATCTTAAAAAATTATCTTAGACTGTCTCAGGATATTCACACTTTCTAGGCAATGTCTCCTGCAATCAAATGAGGCCAGATGAATAAACATACTAGAAATGAAGGTGCCTCCCATGTTTTCTAATTTTTAAACTTCAAAACTTGTGATATTTAATACTGGTTGTGATATTTCGTTAGAAGACTAACGAAAATAATGGCTATCAGGTAATGGATGTTTACATTTAAGATTTTAACTATGAGAAGTTACTATTATTATTCTTACTTTACACAAGTAGAAAACTTGAAGCTTAGGGAGTTTCCATATGTTACCCAAAGTCATAAAGCCAATAAGCAGCATGGCCAGATTTTGAATTATATATCTTACCCCAAAACCGTTTTTTTAAATTAAAGTATAACTTACATTATAACTCTAAACCCATTCTTAACCACTAATCTAAAGGGTCTCTGAAACAGCATGATATAGATGGAAGAACATAATATATGGAATTACTAATTTAAGAACTACAATGTAACCTCAATTGATAATTCTCTTTGTAAAATGGGGTTACAACTTGCACTGACTAAAATTCAAGGTAGTCACATTGATTATATGAAACACTGAAAACATTTCAAGATACTGTTAAATAGTAATTTAATCAAATAGTAAAATTAATCCTAAAACCTCAAGAAGAAATGTTCTTTTGGCATAAGACATTACTAGTTTAATTCAAGCTTGTGTAATTTTTAAACGGAAGAAATATAAAATAACTCATCTAAAATAAGGTTAAACATATTGGAAATGGAAGTAGGTCAAAATATTCTCAAATGCAGTATTAACTCTAACATCCCATGAGGAAACCTAACCAAAACCAACCATCCGACCAACCAACCAAATACTTGGAGCTCTATTTGAAAGAGAGAAAGAGAATCTTGACTCTGAGGTAACATTAGGTGACAAAAACATATTTGTCCTATTTATCTGAAATACTGTTTGAACACATGAGAGCAAATTAGTACAGTCAAGCATCCAAATGGTTCATACCAATTTCTTCAGGAAGATGAGTGAGTAGGTTCTCTCCAAGGCCTAGATGTGTGAGATTGGTAAGGTGACCAATGCCTCTGGGAAGGGTGGTCAACTGGTTGTTTGTCAAGACTAATTTCTAAAAGATTAACAAAATAAAAGATAGTTACACATGGATTTCCTACTACTGATATAAATTTAAAATAATGTATCTACTAAGCTGATAAGATAAATTAATAGGTAAATTAGATTAGGTAAGAATCACTCAATAAATTTTACTTTCAAAGTATATCGTTTGTTAGCAAGTGAAAAGCAAACATAAAACTGAGCTCTAATGCTAAAATAAAAAATCTCTAATTAAAGAATTATATCAAATTCTTAAGAAAAATGTGCAGTTTGGAATGTACCCCCAAAGCTTTAGTCATATAACTATAGAATCACCAGGATAATGTTTTACCTGTAAATCCTTAAGGTAAGCAATTTCATTTGGCAAGGATTCCAATTTGTTCTCCTCCAGATCCAATTCTCTTAACTTCCTAAGGTTTCCAAGACCATGGGGAAGCTTCTTTAGAAGATTGTTTGATAATATTAGAACCTAAGAGAAATTATTGATAGTGTTTGGTAATTCATGAAATGGAATTATATATTACCATTGGGTGGCTTAAAATTTATTAAACTGCTGATTTTCCAAAGAGTGAATATATATATTTTTAAAGATGTTATTTATTTATTTGAGAGAGAGAGAGAGAGATCATAAGTAGGCAGAGAGACAGGCTGAGAGACGGGGAGAAGGAGACTCCCCTGATGTGGGGCTGGATCCCAGGACCCTGAGATCATGACTTGAGCTGAAGGCAGGGGCCTAACCCACTGAGCCACCCAGGCACCCCCCAAAGAGTGAATATTAAGAGCAATGTTCACTATATAACATAAAACATTCAACTTACTATTCTTAAAAAAAATCACCATAGCTATTGGAAATAAAAGATTTAACTGAAGTCAAAACTAATGAAAGCAAAAGTTTAATTTTACCCATAACAAATAAAATGTAAAATTAACTACTTGCATTAAAATTCATATAGTTAATGGTATTTTGATACTGAGTGGTTACCAATGTGTATCTGATAGGAAACCACTTATTTATTCAAAACCCCTTACAAACCATCACTTTTAGGGAGGTAATGATTTCTAAACTGCCTATTTCAATACACAATAGTTATTATTTATGGTATATTTATTATATTGCAAGCCATCCTCTAATATACTGAAGAGGGGAAAAAAGTAGTTGAGAAAGACAGTCCCTGTTCCCAGAGAAATTACGGTGGTGGTGGCGGTATTATGAAGATAACACCGAGTATGGGGACAGTGGAAAAGAGCACTGAATGGAAAGACCTACATAAGATTCTAGTTGATGTTTTCTGCCCACTTTTTTCCCTGCAAAGTGATACCACCTATAATAAAATAAACATACATAACAAGACCAGAAAAACCCAGTAGCTATCGCACTACTACTTGCAAGGCACTAAATGCATTGTCTGCATTTTCACATTTAATCCCAACTCCAATCTTCTGAGGAAAATACTATCATCTTCATTTCACAGCTGAGGAAATTGAAGCTTGGTCGAGTTAAATCCATAAATAGAGATAAAAGTGGAATTGTACCCAGATCTGTCTTCGTTCAGAATTCATGCTTTTCACCACTATACATACTATTTGACCTTACTAAATAAAATAATTTTAAAAAGAAATTAGATTTTAAGAAAACATGGATACAAAGGAAACTTTTTAAAATATATATTTAGGTTGCCTGGGTGGCTCAGTTGGGTTAAGTGACTGCCTTTGGCTCAGGTCATGATCCCAGAGTCCTGGGATCAAGTCCCACATCAGGCTCCCAGCTCTGCCGGGAGTCTGCTTCTCCCTCTGACCCTCTCTGCTCTCATGTTCTCTCTCACTCTTTCTCTCTCTCAAATAAATAAATAAAATCTTAAAAAAAAAAAAACAAACATAAAAATATATATTAGTAAGCTTTTTCATAAAAAGGACAAACATTCCAGGGACTCAGAAGCTGGAGAATTCATCCTTCACTAAGGAGGGGACAATAAGATGGATCTTTAATTACGGAAAATAATTTAAAAGGAAAAAAAGGAATGAGAAGAGGATACTCTAGATACTGAGAATAGTAAGACTAAATGTACAGCGGTGCCTGGGTGGCTCAGTCGGTTGAGGGTAAGCCTTGGCTCAGGTCATAATCCTGGCATCCTGGGATGGAGCCCTACATCGGGCTCCCTGCCCAGTGGGAAGCTTACTTCTCCTTCTTCCTCTGCCTGCTGCTGCTCCCCCTGCTTGTGCTCCCTTCTCCCTCTCTGCCAGATAAATAAATAAAATCTTAAAACAAAAGATCAAATGTATATAGAGCTAGAAACATGCACAAATTCCCAACAAAGAAAATATCTAATTGGTTAAATAAGAGCATACTAGGTAATTAGGATGTAAAAGTGGGCCAGATCATATGAAAGGTCCTCATCGCCAGTCTAAGGACTCCATAATCATTCTGGTAGACATTAGTGCAGGATTCCTAAATAGAGTTAAGGGAAAAACTATGTTCTAAAAGATGCTAAATTGTAAAGACATTTCTTTTAAAGACACTTTATAGCACTCAAACCTACTAACTTTTAGTGGGCAAGAGTAATTCAGAAGCACTGAGCCCAGATTAAGTTAATACCTCATCATCCTAATACAGTTGTATGTTTAAGAGAGCTCTAACACTTCTAATTATGATCTTCCTCCAGTAGAAATTGCTTATTTTAACTGGAAACTTTATAAGCAAGATGAATGCAGAAGAATCTAAGGAGTTCTAAATAAATGCTCTTTTATACTCACCTCAAGAGAAACAAGACCAGACACATCCTCAGGAATCTTTGTGAGCTGATTGGTGGCTAAATTCAATTCTACCATACTGGTCCAAGTTCCAAAATCCAAGGGAAGTGATGTCAACTGATTGTCCTGGCAAAGACAAAAAGAAGTAAGTAACCACAGTAGAATGATAAAAACAAAAAGCTTCATATACATATACCTCTCTTTGGAAAGAAAATTCTTAATTAAGCATAAAACCTAATTCCCCTTTTTGATACCCAAATAAAAAATGAAAAAGCAATGAAAAATCTAAGCCTCCGAACTAGTTTAACCTTTTTATTTTGAAGTTAAATTAGAAGTTTGTTACTTATGTGACTATCCATACTGGATACAGAAAACTATACTATACAGACCAACAATTGAGATTTCAAAGGTCCCGGTGAAAAACAGGTTTTCCCCATTTCACAATAATATACAGAAATCATGGAATAAAATGTGGATGCTCATGAGCACAATGGAAGAAGAAATACTGAATTACAGCCCATGAGGAAATCAGAGAAACACAATTCTAGAGACACTGAGCAAAAAAGGAGGAGAGGAAAAAAATCTTAAGAAGATAGCAAATTAAATCATTAAAACACTAACTTATAGTAGCCCCAATTTTACTTTAAAAATCCGTAAGAGATGGCAAAAATACATTTCTCATTGAATACTAAAAACAGATGATGAAACAATATGATCCAATTTTGTTTAAAAATTAAATATAGCTACATGCAGAAAAAATTGTGAAATATATATTGACTATTTTTCTTCCTGCTTCCTCAAATCTACATATAAAATACATTTTCATCAATAACAACTCTTACCACAGTGTATTTGTTGGGAGCTATTTGTATCAAAAGAGGACCATCAGTACCCCTGATGTATGCCAATGTGTTAACAGTGATGCTACCTCAAGTGGTAGGATTATTTTATGTCCTTTTTGTTCATTTGTATTTTTAAATTTTTCTGCAATACACATGGATTACTTGTCTCATTTTACACAAAATAATTGGTAAGATTAATTCCAAGTAGCAAACATCCATTTGAAAACCAAGTTTTTCTTTTATTATAATATTTACATTTACTACCTATTCATTATAACACAAACTTACTATCTACTGGTAACTAGTAGCTTGATAAAGCATTTTCATTAAAAAAAATTTACTATTGGTGTTTATGAGGAGGAAAATATCAGGTTTCATTTTGACTTCTTTCAAAAAAAATTTTATTAAACAGCTGTCATGCTATTGAAGAAAAATTAAGGCAAAGCTCTAGGCAAAGTTTTATTTCACTGAAAACAAGCCTTTCCAAGCTAATGTTAAAGTAACATCATATCCATAAAAATGTATCACCAAATGCAAAAAACTAACGAACACCTGGACTACTGTGTTCCAAGACTCTTATTACAAACAGAACATTCAGAATAAACACAATTACCACTACTAAATCTCATATAACTGAAATGATGAACAATAATTTTATACCTGTTTAAGATTATGTAAGATTATCTTGAATTCCCACTAATTCACTTATTACATACCTCTGAAGAATTATCATAAAAGATACATATATTTACAAGTATACATAGAATCAATAAATTCTACATTTAGACTATAGTTCATAAAGACCCACAATTATGTTGAAATAGTTCATCAAAGATAAAAGCCTTTAGTATAATACAATAGAACACTTACACCTAGAAGCAGGAGATCTATGTCCCCTGGATTCCTACACCTCAGCCACAAATTAGCTATATGGCCAATTTACTTTTTACCTCTGGGCCTAAAGTTTGTTCACTATAAACAAAATCACTGGAAAAAATCAGGTTTCATTTCTTTCTCCTTTTTCCTTATTACAAATGTGAAACTCATTCACTATAGAGAATACAGATATGCAAGAAGAAACTAAAGATCACCCATCAGAAGAAAACATTTGCAAATTATATATCTGATAAGGGGTTAATATCCAAAATATATGAAGAACTCCTATAACTCAACAGCAAATACTATGCAGCCATCAAAAAACCCTGAAATCTTGCCATTTGCAACAGCATGGATAGAACTAGAGGGCATTAAGCTGAGTGAAATAAGTCAATCAGAGAAAGACAATGATCATATGCTCTCTCTGATATGAGGAATTTGAGAGGCACAGTGGGGAGTTCTGGGGGGAAGGGAGGGAAAAAAATGAAATGAGATGGGACTGGGGAGGGAGACAAACCATAAGAGACTCTTAATCTCAGGAAACAAACTGAGGGTTGCTTGGGGGGGGGGCGGTAGGGATAAGGTGGCTGGGTTATGGACATTGGGGAAGGTATGTGCTGAGTGCTGTGAACTGTGTTAAGACTGATGATTTATAGACCTGTACCCCCGAAGCAAATACACTGTATGTTAATAAAATAAAAAATAGGCAGAGGATTCAAACATTTTCCCAAAGATGACATACAGATAAATGGTCAACAAGCACATGAAAAGATGCTTAACATCACTAATCATCAGGGAAATGCAAATCAAAACCACAATGAGCTATCACCTCATACCTGTCAGAATGGCTGTTCTCTAAAAGACAAGAAATAACAAATGCTGGTGAAGATACTAAAAAAAAAGAGGGGGGGGCCTTTGTGCACTGTTGGTGGGAATGTAAATGGGTGCAGCCACTATAGAAAACAGTATAAAGGTTCCTCAAAATATTAAAAACAGAACTAGCATACAATTCAGCAATCCCACTCCTTGGTATTTATCTGAAGAAAATGAAAACACTAACTCAAAAACATATATGCACCCCCATGTTCATCGCAGCATTATTTAAAGCAGCCAAGATATGGAAGCAACCTAAGTGTTCACGGGTGAATGAAGGGATAAAGAAATTTCAGTACACACACACACAGAGGACAGTATTAAGCCATAAAAAATTACATTTTGTTTGTGACAATGTGAATGGACTCTCAGAGCAGCATGCTCAGTGAAATAAGTCAGATGGAGAAAGACAAATACCTCTTACAGATGGAATCAAAACAAACACCAAGCTCAAAGATAAAAAGAAAAGATTGATGGTTGCCAGAGGTAAAGGTTAGGAGGTGGCAAACTGGGTAAAGGGAATCCAACAGTATAAACTTTCCAGATATTAAATAAGTCAGTCATGGGGGTGTAAGATACAGCATGGCAACTATAGTTAATAATACCGTATCACATATCTAAAAGTTGTTAGGAGAGTAAATCTTAAATTGTCATCACAAGAAAAAATATTCTGTAACTATGTATGGTGATGGATATTAACTAGACTTAGTGTGGTGATCATTTTCCAATATACAAATATTGAATATTATGTTGTACAACTGAAACTAATATAATGTTATATCAATTATTCCTCAATAAAAAAGATCATCCTTAAAATAATTATGGTATTTAAAGATAAACATACTCTAATAAATTCTGGCTATATACACATATAAATCTATAGATACTTAATATATTTAAGCACATTAAGAACAGTTTTTAAAAACTGTGTGGATGCTTTAACAATCTTGCATGCTTTAACTTTTTCCTACTAAATAGAGAATGTTTCAACTGGTATTAATATTCTTCTAACCTTGAGTATTATTTTTAATGACTTCATAGTATTAACAGTGTATCAAAGATACACTATTAAAAAATGAAACCTTTGTTAGGTTGGTACCAATTAAATAGAAAATTCTATAGTAAATATCCCTACAACTACGCTTTCATGGATATTTATGATTATTTCTTCAGGATAAAGTGCTAAGAGCATGCATGGCTCTAAGATAACTGTTATCTAATACAAATTGTCCTGATGTATCATTATCAGTTTAGACTCCATCAGCAAGTAACAAGTGCTCTCCATACTAATAAAGAAAACACAAATATTAGTATAAGTACTAATAATAGCAGCTTTTCTCCCCCTCAAAACAAAGAGAGGCTTACCTTCATATTCAGCTTACTTAATACTTTTGCTCTGGAGAAAATTCCAAATGGGATTTTGTTGATTCGATTGTGTTCCATGTTCAGGGAATAGATGGTGGAAAACTGAGATGGACCACCTACTGGGTATAACTGGAAGCAATTTCTAGCTAAGGTCAAACTATTCAGTTTCACAAGACTTGATAAAAGACTCTGTAAACAAAATAAACATACGAATTAGAACTGTAACAAGATTATTCCATAGAATACAGAGCAGTAGTCACAAATGCCTCGAAGGGCCTTCAGGTAACAAATCAAAGAGACTCATTGTTGGGCTAGCTCCGTGATGCCTTACAGGGAGGACAGTCACTACTCAGCTCACTATTGCCATATAGGAATATGAAACAAACAGATTTCCAGATTTTATAGGAAACAGAAAAACTCATATAAAATCTGATTTTTATTCCTTGGCTTTAGCTTATATAGAACACTATAAAGAAGGGGGACCTGGGTGGCTTAGTCAGTTAAGTGTCTCTTGATTTTGGCTCAGGTCATGATTTCAGGGTCATGAGACTGAGCCATGTTGACTGTGGAGCCTGCTTGGGATTCTCTCTCTCTCCTTCTGCCCCTCCCTCATTTCCCCCCTCTAAAAAACAAAGCACCAAAAAAAAAACACTCTATAAAGAAAATATGCCTGAGGGTAAGAGGTATCTCGAGTGGCCAGTTTGAGAACCTTATAGAGCAGAATCTTTGGCATCACACAGTCCTGAGTCTGAGTCCTGGCTCTGCCACTTGCTATGTGACCAATCCTATTCAGGTCCGAGTTAATTATCCTCTAAATTATTATTAAGATTAACATAATACTGACTCAGAGTAAGCTGTTATTCAGTAATTTAATGGCTCCTTTAAAGAATATTAAATTCAGAAGATAATAACACTTCCTGATATTATGTAGTAGTGTTTTTCCATATGGTAAGATTTCAGAGGGAAATATGCATCTATCAAACAAGTATTTACTGCAGATACTACCACCATATCCCCTCACTTCAGCCTCCCACCATGTAACCACAGTGCTAGAGCTTAGGTATTACAAAAAAACCTCTGCCATTAAAATGACTAAAACCTATTTAGAGAAATAAAGCACAAAGATGGGAAAAAGAAAACAACACATAACTGTATATAATCACTAATAAATTATATGTAATATGCTCTTGCTTTTCTAAGTCTGCTTGAAGGAAGAACATTAGCTTGTTAGAAATGTAGACCTTTCGGTCCTACTCCTACCGAATTGATATGAATCTTAACAAGATTCCCAAGTGATTTGTATGCGCACTAATGTTTGAGAAACACTGGTATAGGCTATAAAACAACTCTGAATCCTAGCTCTATTTTTCAGTGGCTTGTGACTTTAGGCAAACTATTTCTCCAAACTTTAATCTGTTCATTTGTAAAATGATGATGCCTTGTTTTGTTAAACTGTAGTGAAGACATTTTAAAGAGATAAAATACATAAGTAGGTTTACATCTCTAGCATATAATAAGTGCTTAAATTTTGAGTCCCTTCTCTAAATTTAAAGAAAAGAAGAAATACTAGAGTAACTGGAAAAGCAGGAAGGAGACTGAGAGTGAGCTAGATCTTGAAGGATGAAAAAAAATTTAAATATTCAGAGAAGTAGAAGAAACATTTTGGATTGAAGACCCAATCAGAGAGGAAACAAGCTGTGTGAGGTATGTATGTGTGTATATTTTAAATAATGTTCAAATATCAGTTGTATACCAGGAGGAAACTGAAGACTCAGTACTTGAGGTGTCAGTCGATTCGTAGGACCAGCTGAAAGAATGAAGTAACTATGTAATTGAAGGTATAATTATATGGTGAACTGAAACTTGTTCTTTATGCTGAACGTTAAGAAGCTTTCAACATTTGTCTACTGATGTACACAGATAAAAGGAAGAGCTCAGGTAAGAGTGCTGAGAACACTTTGCCTGGCAGTCAATTCTGGAAAAATGCCTACATCCTACTTTACTGAAAGTACATGAAATTTTGAGTCTCATGGTAAAAATTTTTTTTATTATTCTTACATGTAGCTAACTTTACTGACATTCTTTGAAAAAAACTGCAGAAATCTGAAAAGAGGCAACAACAAGGCAACTCTCCAACCTTTCACTCTTAGGGCATATAATGAAGCTATGAAGTTGCTTATCAATTCCTTAAAGTCAGACACATCTGGATCCCCATCCTAGGTCTTCCACTTACCAGTTACGTGGCCTTTGGTGAATTAGACAATCAGTATATTTCTTACAGTACTCTTAGGAAAATAAGGTACAACTCTGCCTAACAATATAACGTATCTTAAGTCTTATTACCCTTCCTATTTGATAATACCCCAATAATCAATACAATTATAGTGAAGATTCAAATGGGATAATCCATGTAGAATCCCTAGCCTTACACCTTGACCATATGTACTTAAATTTAATAAATTCCTTTTCCTTCTATGTGTCTACATTAAAACTAGTCCATTTTCAGATAGTCATCAAAAAACACAAAAAACTCTATGGTCATTTTGCCAGCTCTGATTTCAGCAATGAACCCCAATTGAAAACCACTTTCCTGATTGTGCATGCCTAACCCAGCTTGAATGTCTAGTAAGTGCTGTCTAATGGATTTTGTTGTTTTCCTTATTGTGCTTATTATAAATGCAGATAATTACATATTTGCATTAGGAATATGCTGTTTCCAAAGCACACAGACTCCTTTTAAATAAGACTTAATCCTTTCCCAGATTTGGACCGGACCAATCAAGGGCTTCCCCCATACCTTCTCCATCTGAAAAAAGGCCACTTTAAATACGTGCATGTGGGAATGAAAACACATACACATTGTGCACACACACACACAGACATTTCTTCCACAGCCAGACTGAAGAGAGCTGTCTTCTTTATAATTCTTTTACTAAAAATAAATCTTGATTAATTTTAGTCACAAAATATTATATATGAAACTAATTAGCACAATGTCTGTATCCTGAGGTACCCAATAACTATTAGTTTTCCTTCACTGATAATTAGATATAAAAATAAGTTTTAAATTTTCTCACTTCTTGAAATTTAATATACACCCAATCTTTATGTTCAGCCTGACATTGTAAAAGCAGTCAATTTTACTTAAACTCACAAATCACACCTAAAAAAAATCCCAGTAAGGTCTAATTATTGTGCTAATTACTGTTATAAAAGGAGATGACTTTAAACAATAGAACCCCACCTATTTTTACCATTCTAAATGACCACTAGCAAAGAAAGACAAAAATCCAGACAGTCTAGTTGTCAGGGTTATCTCTACAATCTGTGGATTCTATTCCTAATCCCGTTTAAACTGCAGGTGAGATACCGTCATAGCAGTTTTAGTGAACTGGTCCATCTTAGCAAATACAGTCCTGAAAAACTGGTTTTTGTACTCTGATCAAAGGTTTTCTAAAAACCCAAACACCCAGAATAAGAGAAGCAAAATTAATAGGTACTTTTTTCCATATCCCTAAAGTAACAAATGAATCATATACATTTATTTTATAAACTAACTGCTACAAGTCTATAGCTTTATATACTCAAACTGTTCTTTATAAATCGTATCTAAAAACATTTGCCCAAAGTACCTTTATTTTTTTTCCTTTTAATATCTTTATTAACATATAATGTATTATTAGCCCCAGGGGTACAGGTCTGTGAATCGCCAAGCACCTTTATTTTTAATTCAAATACACACACACACACACACACAGAAAAACTAGAAATAAAGTCACTTATAAAAAGCATTTTTGACTATTAGAAAAAAAGACGTTTTGCAAAACTCAATCAGTAAGCCACAAGTCCATTCTTTTGTTAGAATAATACAGTAAGACATAATGCTTGAATAACCGTAAGCAAACATACAAGTTGTGGGTATGCTAAAATAATAATATGTAGCAAAAGAATAAAATAAAAGAGTACTGCATTCTGCCCAAAATAAACAAAAATATTTTTTTATAGAACAAAACCCAAATTAAAAATAATGTGTTAAGAAGTAACAAATTTTGGTGACTGGTATATGCTTAATAAGCTTTAATATTATTGTATAAACAGAGTAATAATCTGGATCATATTAGTGTTACAGCTAATATTAACATGATTAATAAATAGTGTGTTCTATATAGCTTATTCTTTTCGTGAACCATATTTTCTACAGCACTTTTTTAAATAACTGAATTGGGTGGGGTAGTTGAGTTTTAAAACCAACCATACAACTTTTCCTTAATAGCTGCTACTGTCAGTTCCAAAATGATGTGAGAAAGATTTACATGATGATTACAATGGGAATGTAGCAAACTAATTTCTCACTCTGGTTTCTCCTTTCTATACACAAAACAAAGAAAAAATTAGTATGTTCCTACAATCATACCTATTCTCTCTTCCCTGGAGTATTTATTTTAGTGGTGGCTAAATGTCCGTAGTATATTCATTATTTAAACGATCTCAATAATCAAATTATCCACCCAGCTGTAAAAATTTACCACCTCTCACCTCTGGTAGAGCAGAAATGTTATTGTTCTCTAAATTTAGCTCTTCAAGGGCACTGCATTTTGCCAGTGATCTGGGTATTGCTGACAGTCTGTTGTATCTCAGACCAAGACGACTTAAACTGGACAGGTTTCCTGTGAACACAAAAAAAGGAATTTTTTTTAATCTGATAAACTTGTTAATTTCTTTTCTGACTTCAAATTACAACTGCTGGTATCAGGTTTAAACATCACATGTAGTGTAGCCAGCCTCTAGTTTTAAATTAAACAATATTACCAGCGTTAAAGAATTACGGATGTAGATGCTTGTGTCACACTTAACTTTTGGAGACAAATATTGTGATGTCTTTTAACTTTTATCATCTTTCTCTCTTTTTTTAAAGATTTTATTTATTTATTGAATAGAGGGAGAGAGAGATCACAAGTAGGCAGAGAGGCAGGCAGAGAGAGAGGGGAAGCAGGCTCCCCCCTGAGCAGACAGCCGGACCTGAGCCAAAGGCAGAGGCTTAACCTACTGAGCCACCTAGGCACCCGAACTTTCACCATCTTTCTGAAGTTTGCTCATTTCTTTATTTTTGCTTTGATCATTTTTCAAAAAGTTGCTGAATAACTTTCTTTCTTAGATGTAACACCACTACAATACTTACAGAAAGTATTTATTAGCTTATAGCATAAATTAAGCCTTGAAACCCTAGAAGGGCAGTCACTATGCCTCATAATCCTATCTAGTTATTCATCTGCATCTTTCCCTCTTGCTGAAGAAATCAGTGATTCAAGTTATAAGAAATCACTAAATCAAGCTAATTTTTACTCTTTACATCTTCAAGGCAAAAATTCGTCATTGATAATGAAAATATTCTGATAATTAAATACCATAAGTATAGCCAGCTATAATGCAGAAAAACTTAGCAAACATTTCAATTCCTGTAGGAATTGTAATTGGAATTATTCCAGAGGTGTACTATTTTAATTTACATTACTTTCGTATAATAGTGTCTGGAAACTGCAAGGCAAAAATTCGTCATTGATAATGAAAATATCCTGATAATTAAATACCATAAGTACAGCCAGCTATAATGCAGAAAAACTTAGCAAACATTTCAATTCCTGTAGGAATTGTAATTGGAATTATTCCAGAGGTGTACTATTTTAATTTACATTACTTTCTTATGATAGTGTCTGGAAACTGCAAGGCAAAAATTCGTCATTGATAATGAAAATATTCTGATAATTAAATACCATAAGTATAGCCAGCTATAATGCAGAAAAACTTAGCAAACATTTCAATTCCTGTAGGAATTGTAATTGGAATTATTCCAGAGGTATACTATTTTAATTTACATTACTTTCTTATGATAGTGTCTGGAAACTGGGCCAAGAGTTTGCTGGTTCTGTTTAAGTAAGACTCCATTAGGCAGAAAACTGAATTTAAAGGCAACAATAAAAACTATCACTTAGCAAAGACAAGTTAATTTTGTATTTAAAATGCTTTCTAAACTGGGGCGCCGGGGTGGCTCAGTCAGTTAAGTGGCTGCCTTTGGCTCAGGTGATGATCCCAGGGTCCTGGGACCGAGCCCCACGTTGGGCTCCCTCCTCAGTGGAAAGTCTGGCTCTCCCTCTTCCTCTGCCTGCCACTCTGCCTACTTGTGCTCGCTTGCTCTGTCAAATAAGTAAAATCTTAAAGAAAGAAAAGAAAAAAATGCTTTCTAAATTAATGAAGGATGTTTCACTAAATCTTTCTAATTACATTCTGGTAAAATACGTCAATTTCAGAGGGGGGAAAAACAAGCTGAGGATTAGATGATTTTCCAAAGCCCCAAAGAATTTAGAGATTAGAAGTAAGGGCAAGAACATTGTTATCACTGCACTATGACACTGAATATGATACAAATATTTCTTAAAAGTTGGGTTTGCAGAAAATAAAATAATCTGCTTTATGGTGAAGTACAATTATATTCATACTTGTAGTGGCAAAAAAAAAAAAAACCAAAAAAAAAACAGCGACCACCCATTTATTCAAGGATATATGAAGAACTATTTAAACTGGAGACACCACAGTGTCAGAGACAAAGAATTCTGTGTTATCTATGTGACTCGGGGCAAGTTACTTAACGGAATCTATTTCCTCATCCATAAAGTGGGGATACCAAATACTTGATAGGGTTGTCTAAGGGTTAAATACAACATGTGTAAGATATGTAGCACAATGACTAGTACATACATTCAAAACATGACTTTAATCTGTAGTATATGTCTGTACCCTACTATATTTTATACCTATAAAATTATGTTACAAAAAATTTTAAGATATGAAAGACTATGATGTTAAGTGAAAAAAGAAAAGAAAAATTATGCATTTGGTATGATCTCAATAATTAAAAAAAAACAAGTAGAAAAGAATGGAAAGAAAACATTCAAACTAAGTTATCTCTGCATGGTAGAATTATGGAAGATAATTTTTTTTTCTGTGAACTTGTCTTTTTCCTAATTTTCTACAGCTTTGCCATTTAAAAACATTTTGATAAAGAAAAAGTCTCATTATGAAGTCATTTTAATTTAAAAGACTGCAATATCTTTATACCATTCTCTTTTTGAATGAATATTTTACATCGTGGAGACGTTTTATACTAACATAGAGGTAAGAACATTCAGACATTTTACATTGTGAGGCTTATCTTCTCCATAAAGTGTAGATACGAGCTAAATTATGAAAAAACAGAGCACGGTGGTTTGAATTCTTAAACAAGCACCCTGATTAAAAAAAAGAGATGAGGGCGCCTGGGTGGCTCAGTGGGTTAGGCCTCTGCCTTCAGCTCAGGTCATGATCTCAGGGTCCTGGGATCGAGTCCCGCATCGGGCTCTCTGCTAGGCAGGGAGCCTGCTTCCTCCTCTCTTTCTCTCTGCCTGCCTCTCTGCCTACTTGTGTTCTCTGTCAAATAAATAAATAAAATATGTTTAAAAAAAGAGAGAGAGAGATGAAGAAACACCTAAGAAGCAGCTTATAATAAGAGCCATCTGAGAGTAATAAGCACAGACTCCAGCGTAAGATAATGTGAAGAGACTTATCAAAGCCACCACCTAAGTTAATGGCAAAACTAGGATCAAACTCAGCTGGCTCCTTGCAACAAGTAATCATTCTTCAAGATCTTCACGGACTGTGCTCCAGGTAGCTTGCCACCTCTTGACACAGAAGTGTATGTTCATTCTTACTCCCAGGCTATCTGTCCATACTACTGTGCTGATGGAAAGCATTTTTATTCCATACTGAGTCCAACACACTTGTTCGTGAAGCCTTCCCTGGCCATTCTATCAAGATCTCATGGATCTCCCTATAAATCGGACTCATGACTGCGTATTGTTTTCACTATAAAATGGCATCTAATTATACTTGTTTTTATGTTGTCAGTCATTTCATGGATTAGTAACCTTCCCCCAACAGGCTGAAAACCCTTTAAGTAAGAAACCTTATATATTTCTATCACTCCAGAGAATGTTTCAGTGCTAAGCCCCACAGCAGGCATTCATTCACATTTTCTTAATTAACTGCAGAAGCTAAAGCATTTTCACTATTTGTCCTTCTCTCCATTAGGAACAAAATGTTTACTCTTAAAACTGTATGAGGTGCTTTTCTTTGACCCATTCTCATTTTAAAATAGGGAGGGAAGGAAGAAATCAATATTTTATTATTTGCCTATCCCATGCCCACTATAGCTACAACAAGGCTGGTAATGGTGGACATTTTCCTACAAGCAGTGATAATATCTGATTTTAAAGAACTTCAAAAATCTTATGGTAAAATTTTAATTTGCTGTATGAAGTTGAAGACAGAAAAGGCAGTCAACCTTAGTGGGGGGGAGGGGGAACGGAAGACAGACCATTCCTTTCTTTCCTTCATACCACTGCTTACCCTATGGAAGAAGCCTGATTCAATGTAATAAAATGGCTGAAGCATTTACCAAGGAGTCTCTGCAATCTGCCAAAGGAGTAGCACAAAGACCCCATATTTTTGCTCGAACTGACATCTCTCATTCAGTCACTGTTTAGAGCAGAGCAGTACACAAATACAGTATTTTAAACATGATTTATTCTCATCAAAACCTAACAGCTTTCTCTAATAACAAAGATTAGTATAACAAATTCTAATTACTTATCAACTCAAAAGCCCAACAAATAGAACAGATTCCCAAAATTTCTCTTCCAAAAGCAAAATAACTCTTGAACTTCTCACTGTTAAAATCAGAATAGGTTTCTAGAATTTAAAAATTACATGAAAAAAATGTAGTGAAACTGCCACATGACTTTATCTAGTACTAAAATTAGTGGTTATTTAAACAAAAATAGTACCTCCATCTTTCCTAAACTTTTTCCTTCTCCCCACCTCCTTTTTTTGGGTGTGGTAGAAATTGAACTTTAAAAAATGCAATCTAGGGGCACCTGGGTGGCTCAGTGGGTTAAGGCCTCTGCCTTCGGCTCAGGTCGTGATCCCAGGGTCCTGGGATCGAGCCCCGCATCGGGCTCTCTGCTCGGCAGGGAACCTGCTTCCTCCTCTCTCTCTGCCTGCCTCTCTGACTAATTGTGATCTCTGTCTATCAAATAAATAAATAAAATCTTTAAAAAAAAATGCAATCTAGGAGAATATGCTATTCTGATGAGAAACTCACGTGTGCAAAGCTCTTATCACTTTACTGAGAGCACGGCACGTTAAGTCATCCACATTTTGCCAAAATCCATGTCTCTCGACAAAATAAAAGAGGTGAAAAAAATTAAGGATAAAATACCCAAATTCTCTTGTGCAAGGAAAAAAGCTGGACATCAGAAGTGTGACATTTTGGACATCAGAAGTGTGACATTTTCTTTCAGTGATTGGTTCTATCATAAACTAAACTGCAACCTAGAAATCAAGCCATGGCTTGCTTTAATGTTGAGCTATGTGACTAAGAAATAAAATCAACATTGCTGAGCTTCTGTGTATAAATGTAGGTTGATCACTGCCACTCACTGGCATTTAGCTTTTAAGTGCTTAACTTTGACTGTAAGTTGTTCTGTGCTCTGCTCTGACAGCTTGCCTTCTTATGCTGTCAGATTTTTAAATTACAGCAACATCAAATGGCTATGAATTAAAATTAGATGCTTTCAATTTCAGCAAATATAATCAGCATCTTTAGGTTAATTCAGTATAACTTGAGTGAAACTCAACTCAAATGATCTTAATTTTATTTTAACAAAGTAGCAAAAAAAAAAAAAAATCAACAGAACAGGAACATAGCTCTAACAATGAAAATAATGTCAACGGTATTTTTTTTTCCCAGAAACACTGAACCAAAAAACTGAAAGCAAACTGAAAAGCAAGCAATATAAAAATTCTTAAATGTCAAAAACCTAAAAGAATGCCACCATTAAAAAGAAAACTAGTAAAGTTGTTACATGAATCTGAACTGTAATTACCTAAAACCTAATTACTAAAACTCTACTTGTTGATATAACCATAATTACCGTATCATTTCTTCAGAGCCCAGCGCAACAAAAGACCTCTGTGAATTGTTCTGTGCTCCAGCCTTGAAGGCAAGCTCTTACTGCAGATTTCTCTCTTTATCTCATTTAAGAAGAAATAGAAAACAAAAGTTTTTCCTACTTGAGACCTCTAACCTCCCCCCTCCCACCCATAGTTTCATAAAATCACCACAGATCACAGGAGATTTAACATACCAAGTTCATAGTTTGAAACAAAATGACTGCTGTAATGAAGTTTAATATTTTTCTTTCGTTCATAACTGACTCTTGAATTAGAAAATATTTACATGAAAGAGAATATACGTTTTATTCAACAGGGTAGACTAACGGTTAAGTCAGAGAAACTATAAATATGTTTTGAAGTACTCTCTCACTTAACTACAACCAGCTGTCCCCTCCCTACTTCCTTCTGCCACTTCTCCACATCCTGTAAGCTGTCAGTGATCCTAGCACTGCTCAGCCTGGATGTAAATGGCAGTGAGTACTGAGCCAAGGAGTGAGAAACTACTCTAAGAGTGTTTGTGTTAAATAAAGAAAGGGGTAAAAACATCTCAGTCTACTTATAAGAAAAAAGAAAAGGCAAGGAAATAAAGTGATTTTTGGAAAACTTGATTATCAGGTGACAGTTAAAAGATCTCATTTCAACTGTGAGTTTACAGCAAGTTTCTTTAAGTCCAGGGAAAGGCGAGTAGGGCAGCTGCTGTAGGACTTATATCAACTGTGCAGGATAGATGTGGATTTTTTTTTTAAAGTTATACTTTTCAAGAAGTAGAACAGGAAAAAACAGGAAAAATATCAGGAGAATTATATTCCAATAAAGTTCACCACTAAGTGTTTCGGGTGAATTTCTCTTCTCTGATAAATGAGAAGGAGAATCTCAAAGGTCAATCAATTAAGACGTGATTTGTAACAGACTAAGACTCAAATGTTTGAATTTCTCACCAAATCTCAACCTTCTGCTATACAATCAAAATACTGGGGATGAGAGAGATGGAAAAGGCAAAAGAATTTTTAATATACATGGTTTATGATAAATGACAATATTATTAAAAACTTCAATAAGTATTATTCACTGCCATTATTTGGATTAACAGCTATAAATACTCCATTTGTTGACAACTACCCAAAGCATGTAAAAAGAAATATTTATAATTTTCTTATTGTTAATGTTTCAGTCCTTATTTTGATAGTTTTATATAGTTTATATACTTTTTATAGTTTTCTTGAATTACATAGACACACTTAGCTTCTGCTGTATGTTCTTACATTGCAAGACATGTCTGTAAGTTTGCTTATTTTGAATAACAAACTAGTTACAACAGTAAAGGGAAAAGAATAATGCATAATCTTTTCTTTTATAGAAACATCATTTTTTAAAAAGATTTTATTTATTTATTTGACAGAGATCACAAGTAGGCAGAGAGAGAGAGGAAGGGAAGCAGGCTCCCTGCTGAGCAGAAGTTTTGGAAAGAAAAATAAAGTTTGTTTACTACAAATCAGATGGAACCAAAATTAAAGATGCTTGAAATGTTATAAAGTTAATATAATTTTTTAATATTTTATTTATTTATTTGACACAGAGAGATCACAAGTAGGCAGAAAGGCAGGCAGAGAGAGAGAAGGGAAGCAGGCTCCCCGCTGAGCAGAGAGCCCGATGCGGGACTCGATCCCAGGACCCTGAGATCATCACCTGAGCCAAAGGCAGAGGCTTAACCCACTGAGCCGCCCAGGTGCCCCTAAAGTTAATATTCTTATCCCTGCCACCAATGCTTAGTCACTGTGTATTTCTTATGATATTATTGATGCTGAACACTTTATTGCTCCTTAAGTGTATCAGTCAAGTTCTAGCCTCAGGGCCTTTATACTTTTTGGTCTGTCTGCTCAGGACTCTTTATCCTAAATACCCACATAATTTTCTGTACTCTTTCAGCTGATCAAATGGATATATACAGGGCATCGTTATTAGTCAGCGCTGTTCTTTCTTTCAAATAGTCCAGCAGTATTTTGTTTAATGTTTTATGCATGTGTCTGTATTTGTGTTGTGTCAAATAATAATGAAATGGGGATGAAATTAGAGTGCAAAAATGAATAGCCCTGGCAAACAGAGAAGTATAGGTGGTGGTTGTGGGTGATAAAGATCTTCCATTTACGAGGACTAGAGTCACAGTCTTTTGGATTCACTTCCTCTGACAAAGGGTCACTTTTTCATGTATCCTTCTTTCTCCTGGCTTTCTTAATTTTATATATCTCTCCTGCCAGAATTACTGTATTTTAAATTTCCAATACATATTTGTAATCTGATCATGCAGAATGTTCTAGAAGCCAGGCATTTATGTTATTCTGAGATAACACCTTAACCAAAACAGATTAATAATGAAGCTAAATGCTTTCATATTAATAAACATACTTAAAATACAGTAATTCTGGCAGGAGAGATATATAAAATTAAGAAAGCCAGGAGAAAGAAGGATACATGAAAAAGTGACCCTTTGTCAGAGGAAGTGAATCCAAAAGACTGTGACTCTAGTCCTCGTAAATGGAAGATCTTTATCACCCACAACCACCACCTATACTTCTCTGTTTGCCAGGGCTATTCATTTTTGCACTCTAATTTCATCCCCATTTCATTATTATTTGACACAACACAAATACAGACACATGCATAAAACATTAAACAAAATACTGCTGGACTATTTGAAAGAAAGAACAGCGCTGACTAATAACGATGCCCTGTATATATCCATTTGATCAGCTGAAAGAGTACAGAAAATTATGTGGGTATTTAGGATAAAGAGTCCTGAGCAGACAGACCAAAAAGTATAAAGGCCCTGAGGCTAGAACTTGACTGATACACTTAAGGAGCAATAAAGTGTTCAGCATCAATAATATCATAAGAAATACACAGTGACTAAGCATTGGTGGCAGGGATAAGAATATTAACTTTAGGGGCACCTGGGCGGCTCAGTGGGTTAAGCCTCTGCCTTTGGCTCAGGTGATGATCTCAGGGTCCTGGGATCGAGTCCCGCATCGGGCTCTCTGCTCAGCGGGGAGCCTGCTTCCCTTCTCTCTCTCTGCCTGCCTTTCTGCCTACTTGTGATCTCTCTGTGTCAAATAAATAAATAAAATATTAAAAAATTATATTAACTTTATAACATTTCAAGCATCTTTAATTTTGGTTCCATCTGATTTGTAGTAAACAAACTTTATTTTTCTTTCCAAAACTTCTGCTCAGCAGGGAGCCTGCTTCCCTTCCTCTCTCTCTCTGCCTACTTGTGATCTCTGTCAAATAAATAAATAAAATCTTTTTAAAAAATGATGTTTCTATAAAAGAAAAGATTATGCATTATTCTTTTCCCTTTACTGTTGTAACTAGTTTGTTATTCAAAATAAGCAAACTTACAGACATGTCTTGCAATGTAAGAACATACAGCAGAAGCTAAGTGTGTCTATGTAATTCAAGAAAACTATAAAAAGTATATAAACTATATAAAACTATCAAAATTAAACCTATATTTTGATTGGCTCAGAGTATTCCAGGGAAATGGACTCTGAAAAATCAACACTGAGAAACATAATGGAGTTCTTAAATTTCAGAAATAAAGGAAAGTACTCTGGGTGGCCAGGCCAAAATATTAAGTCACAATGGGAAAAAATTGGACTGGCTTCATACTTTTGGTACATCCAATGCCAGAAGACAGTACAACCATGTCTTAGTTTTACTAAGATGCTTAAGGAAACAAAGCTGGACCCAATGATTTTTATATCCATCCAAACTGTTGAAGTACAAAAGTTACAAACATTCTATAACTAGGGAACTATTTATTTATGAACCATTTCTGAGAAAACTACTGTTAAGACTGACTTGAGCCTACCCAAAGATGACTGGGGCAATTACGACAACACAGGACTGTTGATGAACATTAAGAAGAAAAACAACTACAGATCAGTGTAACAAGATATACCATAAATGTCACATGTCCCAACAAGTGTCATCTGACAAAAATTAGGAGGGGAAAAAAAAGACAAAAAAGGATAGGTAGTAGAATAAATGCACTGGTTGCCTCACCTATGTCACTCTACTCAGCAAAAGAAAAGTAAATTAGAAAGTATTCTGAACAGAAGAAAAACACAATATATTAGGATTGGTGAAATGCTACTAAAGCAGTACATAAGGGGAAATTTATAGCACTAAATGCACACATGAGATAAAATCTTCAATGTAAGAACATACAACACAAACTAAATATGTTGATATGTCATTCAAGAAAACTCATGAAAAAACAAAAAACAAAAAATTCACATCAATGACCTCTAAGCTTCCACCATAAGAAACTAAAAAATAAAACTCAAAACACAAAGGGAAAAAATAAAGGTCAAAGTGGAAATCAATGAAATAAAAGTCAGAGAAACAATACAGAAAGTCAGTAAAATTTAGAGATAATCAATTAAATTGACACAATTCTAACCAGACAGTTAAAAAAAAAAATCTAAGTTACTGATACCAGGAATGAGAGAAGTGACATTATGACAGGTTCTATAGATATCAAAATAATATGGAAATATTATAAACAATTTTATGCCTATTAAATGTGACAAATGAAATGGATCCATTCCTTGAAAAACATAAATGATTAAGTTTGCTCAAGAATAAAGTGAGTGGGGGGGCCTGGGTGGCTCAGTGGGTTAAAGCCTCTGCCTTCAGCTCAGGTCATGATCCCAGGGTCCTGGGATCGAGCCCCACATTGGGCTCTCTGCTCAGCGGGCAACCTGCTTCCCCCCCTCTCTCCGCCTACTTGTGATCTCTCTATCAAATAAATAAATAAATTCTTAAAAAAAAAAAAAAGAATAAAGTGAGGGTCGGGGCTCCTGGGTAGCTCAGTCGTTAAGTGTCTGCCTTCAGCTCATGATCCCAGGGTGCTAGGATAGAACCCCACCCAGATCAGGCTCCCTGCTTGAGGGGAGGCCTGCTTTTCCCTCACCCATTCCCCCTGCTTGTGTTCCCCTCTCTCACTGTATCTCTCTGTCAAATAAATAAATAAAACCTAAAAAAAAAAAAAAAGGAAGAAAAGAAAAAGAATAAAGTGAGGGGCACCTGGGTGGCATAGTTGGTTAAGTCTCTGATTCTTGGTTTCAGCTCAGGTCGTGATCTAAGGGTTGTGAGGTGGAGTCTCATGTAAGGCTCCCCTCCTCCCTCTCTCTAAAATAAATCTTTAAAAAATAAAAAAGTGACAATCTAAATAGCTCTGTATCTATTAAAGAAATTGAACATTTTTTAAAGATTTATTTATTTATTTTAGAGAGAGAGTGCAGGGGAAGGAGCAGAGAACCCTCAAGCAGACTCCCCACCAACACAGGGTTCGATCCCAGGACCATGAGAGATCATGATTAGCTGCAAAATCCAGTCTGCCGCCTAACAGGCGCCCCAAAATTGAAAATGTTTTTTTAAAAGCATACCTATAAAGAAAAACCCTGGCCCCACTGACTTCACTGATAAATCTTACCACATATTAAAGGAAGAAATAATGCCAATTTTATACAAATTGTTCCCCAAACTGAAGGGTACGAAACACGTTCCTACTTACTATATGTGGCCAGCATTACCCAGAAACTGAAACTAGACAAAGAACAGGTTTTATAACATTATATGTCACTATATGGTACCATCCAAAGCAATTAAGTAAATCTGATTTTTAAAACTTCTACCAGAATGTATCTTTTTCATTATGTCTTCTTGAACATCAATCACATTATCTGGGTTTTTGTCAAGTTCAGGGAAAGACTGTAGAATTATATTTTATTTAGTTTCTTCATTATAATACCTCTATTCTCTTTCTAGAACTTCTAGTCCTTCCTCTCATGACTCCTCATCACTTACTTTGTATCCTTCTTTCTTTTTGTTCTAGATTCTAATGGACTTCTTCCACTTACCCTACACATCTCTATTTTGGTCTTTAGATGTGTTCATTCTATTACACAGTATTTCCCATTAAATTAAACTTTATATGGCAAAGGTATTTCTAAGGAATGTATTATTTCTTTTTTTTGCACCAGTCTGATCATGTTTTATAAATGCAATAAATATCTTTTCTATGCTCTTTTTCTTCTAGGTTCACTTTTCTTTGTTCATCCTGGCCATTTCAATAGATTTTAAGATAGAAAAGCAAGGGGGCGCCTGGGTGGCTTAGTCCTTAAGTGTCTGCCTTCTGCTCAGGTCATGATCCCAGGGTCCTGGGACTGACCCCCACATCAGGCTCCCTGCTCAGCAGGAAGCCTGCTTCTCCCTCTCCCACTCCCCCTGCTTGTGTTCCCTCTCTCGCTGTCGCTCTCTCTCCGTCAAATAATTAAATAAAATCTTAAAAAAAAAAAAAAAGATAGAAAAGCAAGAAGTAATTGTGTGCAGTCTCTACTGATCCAGAAATCAGATTTTTTTATTTATATAGGAAATCTGGTAAAATTCTTAAGAATATAGTAGAATAAATCACTGTAAGTTGTACACCATCTTGCCTTTCAGAAATAAATCTAATGCAGGTAACTAGATAACCAGAATACTTAGTCTGTTGCTACTACAAACAATAATGTGAAATAAAGAACTCTGGGCCAAGAATCAGGAAGATATAGGTTCTAATGGATAGCTATTATATCCTAAAGAAGTCTCAGATTAGTTGTCCTGCAACCTAGAACAGTTTATTGTAACATATTAAAAAACTCCTTAATAATTGCTTCTGTTTTAAGTAATGATAGACTAGCTAATTCAGATAAACCCTCCCACCAAAAAAAGTTAAATGTACTTCCAAAGCAAAAACCAGAGAGCTAACAAGACAATGACTAATTACCAGGCCAGATACCGGCTGGAAACCCAAGAAATAAGCAAATAATGGAGAAAATTTTGTCCTAAGAGTGCTTCTCTAACTGGAAAAGATAGCTGATAAGGCATGTTTCTGCCTAGAGTCAAAATCTACAACCAGCCAAGGGTGGGAAGTCTAGAAATCAGTACCAACTGGATACTGCAGGGTTCTCTCCCCTAGCACTAAGGGTAAACCAGAGGTAAAACAGTCCTCCAATCAGTCTACAGACTACCTGTGAATGACCTGGGGGACCAGAAAAATTTCAAACCTTAGGATACAGATGGATTCAAGTGGTCACTTAGGTACCTGACAGAAACAAATAAAAATCCTTCTGGAGAAAGGTATCACCATTATAGGCCTCTTATGATATAATAACAGAACCTCATAAATGTTCATTACTGCAATTACAAAAATTAAGTCCAGGTGTAATTTTCCTAAATAAACATTACAGTATCCTTATAACACACCAGTAACTAAAAAGATGTCTGAACTTTTAAAAATTTGCTTTACTGTTTGTATAAATTTATGGATATTTAGAAAAATAAAACTGTTGTCAATAAGAATATTTCATAGCAAGGACACTTCAACTTTTTGAGTCTGGCTAAGTCTTTGAAACACATTTTGTACTTCAAGGCATCTCTTAGCCCCTTCAACAGTGGAAATGAACAAGCTTTAAGTTACATTGCCCATGTTTTAAAGACTAAACAGCAGTGGTTTTATTTTTTCAGTGTGTTTGCTTTAGCAAAGAAGGGACCACACCCTATATAATAGCATGCAACATTCTGAAATAAGCAAAAGCAAAAATGCACCCATTCTGCAATTTAAACAATTATAATAAAATATATACTCAATATTCAATATTCCAAATTCTATCTTCTTTATAATCTGGTCAAATTCATTTCCTAAAACCTACTTAGAAATGGAAATAAAAAGTCTTGCTATTTTGACAATAGTGAATTTTAATCTTTTAACTTTTATTATAGAAATGCACCAGAAATAGTCTAATGTTCAGGTAGCTATAAATGACTATCAATATAATCCATACCTATAGTATCTGGGAGGTCTAGCAGTTCATTGTGCTGCAAGTCAAGGTTGGTTATCTGTGTGCAGTTTCCAATCTCCTTTGGGAGGTGTTCAAGTTGATTGTGAGCTACATCCAGCGTAATGAGGTTACATAATTCACCTGTAAAATTGGCCAACATAAAATTTAACAAGTATTATTAAAGAATACATTAACACTGAAGGAAAGAAAAAAAACCTCTTCATTTTCTATATCATAATTATACCTTTCTGGAAAATGTAAAAATCAAACACAAGCTCTGAAACTTATTAGAAAAGGACATCTTAAAATATTGAATCATTATGTTGTACACCAAGAACTAATGTAATCTGTCAATTATACTTCAATAAAAAAAGAAAATGACATCTGATAAAGTTAAAAATATAAATGACTGCCAACTAATATTACATATGTAGTTTTAAATAACTAATTCAACCACATTTATGTTTGTATATTCCATACTTTAAGTAGCGCTCACTAATTTTTTTTAAATAATTTTTTTGAAGATTTTTTTTATTTATTTGAGAGACAGAGATCACAAATAGCCAGAGAGGCAGGCGGGGGGCGGAGGGGGGGCAGGCTCCCTGCCAAGCAGAGAGCCTGATGCGGGGCTTGATCCCAGGACCCTGAGATCATGACCTGAGCCGAAGGCAGAGGCTTAACCCACTGAGCCACCCAGGTGCCCCACTAATTTTTTTTAACCAAATTCAACACAGTAATATATTAGATTCATCTTGAATTCAATTTGACGGTCACCTTCTACTTCAAAATATATATATAAAATCTCAAATAGGCATATGTTCTGATGTTTTATAAATATACAAAGTGAGATTTATAAATCAAAAACTACTTCTAGATTTTAATAGTACTCCACAAGGACAGAAAATAAGCTATATTTCTCCACATTCTAGTTGAAAGAGCTGTACTGGCAATTTAGATTATTCTTAGTGTTATTCTGCAACATTCTTTCTTGCAGAATTCTTTATTTGAACATAATGTTCAAAACCCTTATAATTTGTAACAGCTACATTGGTTCTCTCATGACTTCCCTTTTTTTCCAAAGGCATTAGTTATAAATACTGAAAAAGTAAGATAAGCAAATAAAACGCATGAAACTGAAAAAAAAATGCGTCCAGGGCACATTATTAAGCCGTATTACTATAAACACACGCTACAAAGAGAAAACAGGTAAAATGAATTTCATCAAAATTAAAAACGTATGTGCATCAAAGGACACTATCAAAAGAATGAAAAGGCAACCCACACAATGGGAGAAAATATTTGCAAATCCTGTATCTACTAAAGGATTAATATCCAAAATAAAAGAACTCTTACAATTCAACAAGTCCCCAATTTATAAATGGTTAAAGAACTTCAATAGACATTTCTCCAAAAAATATACAAATGGCCAATAAATACATGAAAAGATGCTCGACATTACTAATCATTAGAATAATAAAATCAAAACCACAATAAGATACCACTTCACACCCACTAGAATGGCTATAATAAAAAAAAAACAGAAAATAACAAATGTTGGCAAGGAGGTGGAGAAATTGGACCCTTGTGCTTTACCACACAGGTTCTCAGGGTGAAGACAGAAGAAAAATCCTTTCCTGTTTTTCCCTAGGCACTGCATATTCAAACTGCAGAAAATCAAAGGCAAAGACATAATTTTGGAAGACGTCAGAGGATAAAAAGCACCTTACTTTTGGAGAAACAAGGATAAAAACCATATATTCAGACTTCTCTTCAGTAAAGCATGTAAGCAAACAGAGAATGCAATGAAATATTTAAAGTCTTGAAAGAAAAAAAAAAAAAAACCCAAACCCAACCCACCTAAAGTCTGTATCCAATGAAATTATCCTTCCAAGTAAAAGAAAAATAGACTTTCTCAGACAAACAAAAATTGAGGGAGTTTGTCACCAGCAGACCTGTCTTACAAGAATACTAAAAGAAGTTCTTCAAAAAGAAGGAAAATGATATAGGTTAGAAACTTGGATCTATATAAAAGAAGGGCATTGGAGAAGTAATAAAGGTAAAATATTTTCTCACTTTTTCTTTTTTTAAAGACACATAAGTTTTGCAAGAGAGAGCAGAGAGCACACTCGGTGGGAGGAAGGAGCAGAGGAAGAAGCAGACTCTCTTTTGAGCAGGAAGCCCAATGCGGGACTTGATCCCAGGACCCCAACTGGGATTATGACCTGAGCTAAAGGCAGATGCTTAACGGACTGAGCTACACAGGTGCCCCAAATATTTTTTTACTCTTAATTGATCTAACAGATATTGGTTTGTTCAAAGTATTAGTAGCAACAATATATTAGATGATTACAGATTAAGGATAAATGAAATGAATGACAGCAATGTTATAAGGGACAAGAGGGAGGAATTGGGAATATTCTGTTTTAAGGTAACCACACTACCCATATGAAGTGGCACAGCATTATGTGAAAGCAGACTTATAATCAGCTATAAATGCATACTGTAAATACCAGGATGACCACATACATACAAATAAAATTAAAAGAAGTATAAGCAATATGTTAAGAGACAAAATGAATAAAATGCTCAATTAAAACCAGATAAGGCAAAAAAATGATGAACGACAAAAAAAAGTTCAGCTAATAATAAGTTACAAATATAACTGATATTTATCCAACTCATCAGTAAACACTGTAAATGTAAATAACCTAAATGCACCAAATAAAAAACAAGAGACTGTCAGAGAGGATAAAAGAAAAAAGACTCAACTGCATGTTGTTTTCAAAAAATTCACTTTAAATTACGTAATGGTAAATGGAACAATTCTCCAAAACATAACAATCATTAAAGTTTGTATACCTACTTATCTCTGTATCTAGTACAGTGCTTAGTACATACCATCATGTTAACTTAAAGAATAAAAGAAGATAAGTGGGGAAGATAAAATTTGGATTCTAATACTCTTCAAGCCAGAGGTAATAAAATACTTTTTTTAAATGTGCCATCATCTTTTCTAATAAATAATATTTGAAATTTAGTACCTACAAAAATAACTTCCACTACTCTAAAGAAAGATACACAAGCCCAAAAGTGTACAGAATTGAGGCAGGTAAATAAAACAAACTGGAAGAAGACTATGACTAACTTTAGCCCATTTGGAACAGCTAGGATTCAACTCAGATCCATTACCACTATATTGCAGGACTTTCAACTTCAGTACTATGACATTTTGGACTGGGTAATTCTTTGCTATATGAGGCTGCCTGGGGCATAAGCAGCACCCTTAGCCTTTACTCATTAGATGCCAATAGCACCTCCCAAATAATAACAATCAAAACTGTCTCTAGACATTAACAAATGTCCTCTGTCACAACACTGCAAAAACTGCTCTCAGTTGAGAATCACTGCTACATTGGAAAAAGAAAGTTCAATACTGTCCAATCCTCACATTTTTCAAACGAAGCTGGAAATCTAGATCTTCAAATAAAATCTTCTAATGCTAAAATGCTAACAACTAATTCTTAGGTTAAAACAGAACAAAACACTGTGTTACTGAACATGTTTGTGGGCTTTTTTCAGTATTCAGGATGCCAGTCTGACATCTCTGAACATAAAAACAAATTAGTTACTAACATTTTAGGACAGAAATTTGCATACGACTACCTAACATTAAAACTAAGAAGTGTTTTTAAAAAGCAAAATATAATCACCGAGACTCAATTAAGTTAAACTTTTTTGATTTGTGTAAATCACCACATGGCAACTGGATTATTTCAAACATATATTCTCTCCAGAAAGTTATCCTCTAGCAATACAACTCTCTGCAAAGTCAGGATATCATGGTAATAGTGACACATTAGGAACAGCATCACCTAATAACACTAATACTTCTTTCTCACAATCTAGTAATCCCTAAATATTTTGAAAATGCTTAAAACTCAGGAAATGTGATTTAATTTTTTTAACAGCACAGAAAAAAAATAACATGATTTTAAAATCTGGTCTTAGTCCCTGAAATACAGTACACTCAAAATGAAATTACATATATTATTGCGAGTAAAATCTGAAAGTTATTTTAGGCTTTCCCCAAAATCTACATATAAATTTTAGGAACCATGAAGAACATTTTCAGAATAGATTTTGTTCGGTCCAAAGAAAAAGTCTAAGAAACTTCAGGGAAGTTTATCATTTATACATAGTTCCCATAAAAATCTAAAATATTTTCAAAACTAATCCAAAACTTTGTTTTTAATGCAATTAACAAAACATTTTTAATGTTGGTGGAGGAAGTGTTTAAGATCTTCTTTCTTTGGAGTTAACACTCGTAACTGCCCAAGGTCCTCTTGTCCATAGTCAAATAATTAGAAACATATGAAAATTGTGAATATATGACAAATTCTGTATTAGACAATGTGTCAAGATAAAAGCCTACATTATAATTTGTAAGAAATTTAAATATTAAATATATAAGCAGTTCATGAAATACTTATACACAACTTATTTCTATACTCTGTCCAGCTACATAGTACTTTTAAACATGTTTCACTACATATGATTCAAATATGATAAAAACAAAACAATATGTAAATCTATCCAAAATGGTTCTCAAAGACAATAACTAAGTGACTTGCCTCTGAATGGGTTTAAGAGTGGTTTTTATTTCCTACTTTATACATTTGTATTTTGTGATTTTTCTTCATTTTGTACATTTTTTTATTCAAAGAGAAAAAAGGGAGACTCAAAGAGGTAAACACTAGCAGTCTCTTCTACACTGTTCACAGAAGAGCATTTTCTGACCCATAACAGAAGTTCCCCATCTATGGAGCAGATATATCTTTTAGTGAAAACGAATGCATCATGCTATCATACTGTTAACATCAGCCATTAATATTACGCATCTTATGACTCATATTCCACACTCATTAAGCAATCTTTTGATTTTAAATTTGACTTCCCACACATTTGCCTACAGAGAGAACATGGACTTCATTCATTTATCCACTCTACAAATGCTTATGAAACACTTACTAGACCCTATCCCAGAGGATGAGGATACAGTAAGAGAAAAAAAAAAAAAAAAAGATAACATGCCTGCCTTCAAAGAACTTGTATTTTATTAAGGAAAAAACAAATTAACAAGTAATCAAGTGAGGAAGTATTAAGAGCTATCAAAGAAAATAAAGCAAGATAAAAATAAAAGTGCGATGGGGAAAGAGGGTGAAGTAAAAGGGAAAGAAATGCTGATGAAGTACCATTTGCAAACAGACCTGTGCTTCAGGATTCTCTCTCCCTCTCCCTCTGACCCTTCCCCTGCTCCTATATGCTCGCGCACTCTCACACTCCTGCGTGTTTCTCACTCGTTCTCTCTCTGGAATAAATCAATCTTAAAAAAAAAAAAGAAAAAGAAAAAGAAAGAAAGAAAATAAAAGAAAATGGACCTAACTAATGGGAGAGGGAAGAAACAATGAGAATTCTCAGGGAAGAATGTTCCAGGCTGAGTGAAGAACAAGCACAAAGCCTATGAGGCAATAGAGTTCAAAATGCAACAGAAGGTCAATGTGGCTAGAATCATGATTAAGGAATCAGGTGGTAGGAGATAAAGTAGCCCTGGATCAAATCCACTTAAAGTATTGTAGGCTAAGATAAAGAGTTCAGCTTTGACTAAGAAATGAGTGGTAATCGTATTAAGAGTGTTTATTGTTGTTTTTATAGTAGTTCCAGGTTTACAGAAAAACTACACAGAAAGTACAGAGAGTTCCCATAGATCCTTTTCCCTGCACAGTTTCCCCTATTAACATCTTCCATTAAGTGGTACATTGTTACAGTTGATAAATCAACATTGATACATTAATATTATTAACTGAAAGTTCATATTTTATATTAGCATTCACTCTTTGTATTGCCCAATTCTAGGGGCCTTGATAAATATATAATATGGTGTACCCATCATTACAGGTATCCTTATAGAATAGTTTAAATAGGGGCACCTGGGTGACTCAGTCAGTTAAGCATCCAACTCTGGTTTCAGCTCAGGTTATGATCTCATGGCTGGGGGATCTAGCACCACATTGAGCTTTGTGCTCAGTGCAGAGCCTGCTTCACATTTTCTCACCCTCTCCCTCACTCTTTCCCTCAAATAATTGAATGAAATCTTTAAAAAAAAAAAAAACTAGCCTAAAAATCCTGTGTTCCACCTACACATTCACCCCTCTTTCCCTCTCCCAGAGCCCCTAGCAACCACTGATCGTTTCTTTTTGCTTTTGCCAGAATGTTAATATATAGTTGGAATCACATAAGATGTAGACTTTTTCAGATTGGCTTCTTTCATTCAACAATATGCACTTAAGGTTCCTCTATGTCTTTTAGTGGCTTGATAGTTCATTTAATACTGAACAATATTCCATTGTATGGTTGTACCACAGTTTGTTTACCCATTCATTTACTGAATGATATCTTGGTTGCTTTCAATTTTTAAAAATTATGAATAAAACTGCTAAAAACATTTTGTGTTCAGTTTTTTGTATGGACATGTTTTCAACTCATTTGGGTAAATAACTAGGAACATGACTGATGGATTGTAATGGTAAGACTACATTTAGCTTTGAAAGAATTTGCCAACTGTCTTCCAAGTGTCTATACCATTGTGCATTCTCACCAGTGACAAGTAAGAGTTTGCATCTACATTTGGTGTTGTCAGTGTTTTGGATTTTAGCCATTCTAATAGGATGTAGTGATGGTGGTGGTATTTTGAAAGTATCTTACAAGATACAAGGGAGCCTTATGGAAAAGCAATAATGATGTGATAATGTTTTCCCTCAAAAAACAAAATCTATCCTGGAAAATTAAGATCTACATGAAAACATATACAAGTAGAATGCTGTAAACATAAAGTAGGAAGCATAAAGGGGCACCTGGGTGGCTTGTCAGTTAAGCATCTGACTCTTGATCTCAGCTCAAGGCTTAATCTCTGAGTCATGAGTTTGTGGAGTTTACTTAGAAAAAAAAAAAAATTTAAAGTAGGAGGTATAAACACTTACACAAAGTGATGGGTAGGGAGTACCTGGCTGGCTGTCACTGGAGCATGCAAGTCTTGATTTCAAGGTTGTGGGTTCAAGCCCCACACTGGATATAGAGATTACTTAAAAATAAAAATCTTATTTACTTGACGGACAGAGATCACAAGTAGGCAGAGAGGCAGGAAGAGAGAAGGGGAAGCAGGCTCCCTGCTGAGCAGAGAGCCAGATGCGGGGCTCGATCCCAGGACCCTGGGATCATGACCTGAGCCGAAGGCAGCAGCTTTAACCCACTGAGCCACCCAGGTGCCCCAAAAATAAAAATCTTAAAAAAAAAAGTGATAGGCAAATAGAGAAGGAAGATTCTGGCTGGGTGGATTAAGAAAAGCTAGACTTAAAAAGATGGTCAGAAACAAAGGCAAGAAGATGGAAGGAAAGAAAGGAAGGGAGGGAGGGAGGGAGGGAGGAAGAGAGAGAGAGAAAGAAAGAAGAAGGAAGGAGGAGAAGAAATAATATGAGGTAATCAGGGAGGCAAGAAAATCATAGACTCCAATTCTTTTGTTAGGGATATATTCAACAGAAATGAGTCCATATATTTACCAAGAGACTTACATTACAGTAACATAGTAGCACTATTTGTATTAGCTCCAAATTACAAAGTACCAAACAACAGAATGGATAAATAGTGGCATATTCACACAATGAGATATTATGCAATAACAAGAATAAACTATCTCTAACTACATACACCAATTATGATGAATAATGCCAAGAGGAGAATTCAAACACAAAAACATATACAGATTAAGGATCCATTTATATAAAAACAAAGAAAATTAACTGTTAGTAGAAGTCCGTATACTAAGTTTACTCTTCATGGGAATAGTGACTGATAGAGGGATCTCATGGGTGGTCTTACTGTTCTATTTTTTTAAATTTGGATACTGATACTATACAGTTTGCAAATAGTCTTCAGTTGCACATTTATGATGTATCAATAAAAAGATTTAAAAAAAAGTCTCTGGCCCAAGTTCCTGCTTTGGACATGCCTTAAACTAAACCATGGCATAAAACCAGAAAAAGCCATTCCTTAAATTTGTGTTAGATGGATAATCTTCAACATATTTTAGTAAAATGTTGTTTTTCCTCCTCTATGGAAGTTCTCTAAAAAGTCTAAATTAATTCCACCTTGAAAAACTTATTCTCTTTTGGCCTTGTCTTTAGAGGAGGCAAAGGTTGCACACTATACCCAAGACTTTTTAAGCCTGATGTTACCCTATATCCAGACAATGAAGCAAACTGGACATATTCCTTCTCAAAGGTGACAACACTGTCTAGACTCTTGTTGGGATTCTTCCTGCTATTTCTCTGAGCAATAGAGCCTCCCAGGTTACTCTATTAAACCCATTTTCATTCTGTAATACAGGAAGTGTTACACATGCAAAAAGAAGTGGGACAAAGGATGCCTGATATCTAGAAGTCAGATAGTTGATATATAAAACTAATGTTCATCAAACAACAGAAGAGTGATTTTAGGAGGAGAAAAAAAATTTTCCCCTTCTGGAGACTGCAAGTTATTAAAATGCATTTAAGTACCAAATTCCTGAGGAATATTTGGAACTTTTCTAAGTTTCCACATCTTATTTTAGAAAGATCTTTGACTTTTAGTAATTGTTAAAAATATTTTATATGTGGCTTTGCTCAGAGTAGCTTAACAAATACTTGATTAAATAAGTGACAAACTAAATGTGTGAGGTTTAACCAGGAACAAAGAAACATTACTATACAAACATCTGAATACACTATTGTTCCTAAAACATAACAGAAAATAAATTACTGCTCTAAGAGCACTAATTCAATCAGTCTGAAAAAAATTCCTATGTTTATGTTCTCTTTACCGGGCACAACACTAGGCCCTGAAGACACAAAAAGACTACAAGACACTAAATACCTGTTCCCATGAAACTTAAAATTAGTAGGAGACAACACGTGATTTGATGGAAGCCAGAGAGGGCTCTGCTTATGAAATTTTACCATTAAGAAGCCATTCTTTAAAGATCTTCAAGGCCTTTCATTATCAAAGTTCTTTATCTTTAGGGTAACTATCTCATTCACTTCATCACTCAACAAAAATTTACTGTGTATCTACTAGAAATTAAGCAGTGAACAAAATAAAGTCTATTCTCAAGGAGCTTACTTACATTCTAGTATGCACCGAAGGAAGCATCAGAAAATAAGGAAATAAAGTGTTAAGTGCTATAAACAAAAGTAAAGCAAGGAAAGACAGCTGGAAATAAGAGTGTCTGGAGTGGCAAAGAAGAACTATGTGCATATGTGAACTGAAACACAGGATATGTTAGAGAGAGAAAGGAAAAGAAAACACATCTGGAATCCCAAATATCAAACTAAGGAATATGGACCTTTTTGATCACGTAATAAGGTACAACTTAAAGTTTCTGAACAAGCAGAACATTGCTCTAAAAGTCTGGGGCGCCTGGGTGGCTCCGTGGGTTAAAGCCTCTGCCTTCGGCTCAGGTCATGATCTCGGGGTCCTGGGATCGAGCCCTGCATCGGGATCTCTGCTCAGCAGGGAGCCTGCTTCCTCCTCTTTCTCTGCCTGCCTCTCTGCCTACTTGTGATCTCTGTCTGTCAAGTAAATAAATAAAAAATTTTTTTAAAAAAGTCTGTTTTCTCACAGATTTGTGAGAATGGAATGGATTGGAGAAGGCAGAATTAGGAAGCACAGTCTATTAGAAAGCTATTGCAATTAGCTTGAATAATACAATATGAGGGCCTACAGTGAATAATCAAAAGCAGTTGAATGAACAGACCCCTACACAAGCAACTAAGAGACATGGAAATAGCAATAGGGATGTGGTAAATTACATACAATAAAGGGGTTTTGTTTTTTTCACAGGTAGTTGTGGACCAACATTCTGTAAAACACAAAATTGCATTCTTGGATGTTCCAGCAATGTCACATTGTTGATACAAGATTCTAAATGCTTACTTTCGATTTGTTGTTAACTTGTGACAAACTGGTGACAAAAAAAACTGGTCGGCCAGCAACCTGTCTGGTGATTAGGCCACATTTGACACGATCTAGAATACGGAAAAAAAAATCCTAATTCCAAGATCTTGAACCTGAGTTGACAGAGAAAATAATGATGTAATTAAAATGGAGAAACAGAACCCAAAAGGAAGAGAAGTGTTTGGTAAGGAGTTATATTTTGATCATGCTGAATTTAAGATATCAGTGAGACATATAAGTAACAATTTTTGGTTAATTAGGGGAAAAAAAATAAACAGGTAAGAAAATACTGTCTTGATAGAACATTTTTGTCCCAACTAGAACATTTTTGTCCCAAGAAGGAGTTGGGGTTAAGATCTAAAGAGTCAAATATTGGTCTTCTGGCTAATGGTAATAATGGAGTCCTAGGTAAATTATTTTATTTTTTTAAATTTTATTTATTTATTTGAGAGTGAGAGAGAGAGAGAGAGAGCATAAGGTGGGGGAGGGTAAGAGGAAGAAGCAGACTCCCCATCGAGCAGGGCACGGAGCCCGATGTGGGACTCAATCCTGGGACTCCAGGATTATGACCTGAGCCAAAGGCAGTTGCTTAACTGACTGAGCCACCCAGGCACCCTGGATAAATTATTTTAATAACACTATACAAAAGCATGCAGAGAGACTCAAAGCAGAAACTAGAACAAATTCAACTCCTGCAAAAAGGGAACTGTGGTAAGCAGACTTTTAAGATGGCCCCAATAACCGTATCTCATGTATAACTGTATACACTGCATAATTAACCCTCCCCTGAGTGTGCACTGAACTCAGTGACACGTTTCTAATGAAGAGAATATAAGAACTGTGAGGAGATGTCACATCTGTGATTAGGTTACAAAAGACTATGCTCTTATCTTGCTACCACTCTCTCGACTGCCCTCTCAGCTCGCATTCTTTGATAAAGCAAGCTGCCATGCTGGAGAGATCCATGTGGCAAAGAACTGAGGGCAGTTTCCAGCCAACAGCCAGCAAAAAGCTGAAGCCCTTAGTTCAACACCCTGCAAGCAAATGAATCCTAAAAACAACCACATGGGCTCAGATGTGGAGCCTTTTCCAGACACGCCTTCAAGACGGCACCCCAGCCCTGGCTACCACCTTGAGTAAGAGATCTTGGGAGGAAGCCCTGAATCAGATGATCCAGTTAAGTTGTGCCTGATTCTGAACAAAGACAGTAGTAAATGAGTGATTTTTAAGAGCTATGCTTCAGAGTAATTTCTTATGAACAGTCGATAACTTACATAAAAAATTACACTGGCTATGATCCACATTTGTTAAGGCTTTTACCATGAAGTTACTCACAAATCTGGCAGTAGAAAATAAATCTCAAGTAGAAAGTCAGAGTCCTACTGACCTGAGAAGCCAGAGGACAAGGTCTAGGATCTATGACAATGGCTGAAATTCACGGTTGCATATCCTGGAAAGGAGGAAACCACAAAGAGTGGAGTACCAAAATCTGCATATGCATAACCCTCAAATTTCTGACTGACTCCAAAAGTACACTTATGGGAGAGAAGACTGCAAGGAGCCCAGTGGAAAAACAACAGCTAGAAGCTAAAAGAGCCAAGCAGAGATTTTGACAACTGCCATCTATAGTGGATAAGTTTTTGGAATTTCAGTCCTGCCAAGTTAGAAGGATCAGAAAACAATATCTCAAAAGAGCCCTATTATAAAAATAAAGACCATATATCAAGACTAAATCTCAAAAACCTACGGTATCTCAAATTAAAATTTCATGTGCATGGCATTAACAACAGATTTAGACACTGAAAAAAATTATATATAGCAATAAAAAAAGCAACAAGAAATAATCAAAAATACACATAAAAAATGAATATAACATCAATGACCTGAAAGGTAACATGAAGAGATACAATATACATGTAGTTAGAAATCCACAGAATAAAAAAGGAAAGGTGCCAAAATCAAGAAAATTTCAAGAAATAATGGCTTAAATCTTTCCAGCTTTGATGAAAACCATAAACCCACAGATCCAAGAAGTTCATAAACTCCAAGCAGCTGGAAACCAAGGACAAAGAAAAATATTTTGTAAATATACAGAGAAAAATAAAACACAGAAGCAAAGATAAGAATAATAGCAAAACTGTTGCCCAAAGCTAGGTAAGCCAGAAAAAAAACAAAGAAAACCAAATAAAACCCGAGACACAGGAGAGAGAAGTTTAAAATACAGGAAAAAGGAAAAAAAGAAAAGGAAAGCTGTCAAACCAGAATTCTATACTAAGAAAAATAGCTTTCAAAAATAAAATCAAAACGCTTTGAGACAAACAAAAGCCTGGAGAATTCATTATGAGCATACATACACTACAATATATATTAAAGGAAGTTCTTCAGAAAAAAAGAAAACAGAAATTCAGATCTAGATACAAAGGATGCAAGTACTAGAAATGGTAAATTCATGGGTAACTACGAAAGAGGTTTTCTGGTTTTTTGTTTGTTTGTTTGTTTTTTAAAGATTTTATTTATTTATTTGACAGACAGAGATCACAAGTAGACAGAGAGGCAGGCAGAGAGAGAGGAAGGGAAGCAGGCTCCTCGCCGAGCAGAGAGCCTGATGCGGGGCTCGATCCCAGGACCCTGGGATCATGACCTGAGCTGAAGGCAGAGGCTTTAACCCACTGAGCCACCCAGGCGCCCCAAGAGGTTTTTTGTTTTGTTTTACATTTTGTAATATCTTTAAAAGATAATAAAGAAGGATGATGGCATGGCAAAGGGCACAGGAACCAACCTAAAAGAGCCCACAATAACCAAAGGTGGAACTGGGCAATAAAACAGTAAGAATCATACTGAATTGGAACCCACAGAATAGAATACATGAGTCCAGACGGATATAAATTAAGTAATGGAACAAATAAATATATGAGGGAGAGAAAGGACAGCTCCTCCCTATAGAAGAATATTACATAATACAAAAGAAATGAGAGAAATTTTTTAAAAATCACCATTAGAATATAGTACTAATTGTTTCAAGGACGATCAAGATCCACCAATGAATGCTAAAATCAGGGAGCAAAAGATTAAGGAAAAACAAGATACTGGCATAAACTAAAACCAGCATTCCTTAGGGTAATTAGTAAGAAGAAAAAATTAGGGGCGCCTGGGTGGCTCAGTGGGTTAAAGCCTCTGCCTTCAGCTCAGGTCATGGTCTCAGGGTCCTGGGATCGAGCCCCGCGTCAGGTTCTCTGCTCAGAGGGAAGTCTGCTTCCCTTTCTCTCTCTGCCTGCCTCTCTGCCTACTTGTGATCTCCGTCAAATAAATAAAATCTTAAAAAAATAAAATTTAAAAAAAAAAGAAGAAAAAATTAACTTTAAAGTAGAGCAGCATAGCAAAAATCACATAACCAAGGTCAAAATCACCAGCAAGGAGACGTATCAACATCATGTATCTCTTGAAGTGATTCAGTGGGAAAAGCACCATAATCACCTCAGTGGCATTCTTGCCAAACACATAATCTCAAACTAGTTATGAGAAAATATAAACAAAAAAATGAGTGATCCATTGCATAATACCTGAGCAGTACTCTTCACAAGTATCAATATCAGGAAAGAAAAGGAAAGGCTTTCAAAAATCTTTCTACAGGTTGGAGGAGAATACTTACATAGACTATTAAATGTAACGCAGGATTCTGGGACAGAAAAAGGACATTACTGGAAAAACTGGTGAAATCTAAATAAAATTCGTGGTTCACAGTATTGTACCAATGTAAACTTATAATGGTTATACAGAATGTTAGTAACAGAGGAAGCTGGGTAAGGGGTATATGAGAACCCTGTGTACTGGTTTTACAACTTTTCCGTTAAGTCTCAAATTTGTTCAAAGTGAAAAGCTTAAAAAAGATAAAATTTAAAGTAAGAATAAGAGTAATGCATTATTGGGACACCTGGGTGGCTCAGTTGGTTGAGCGGCTGCCTTCGGCTCAGGTCATGATCCCAGCATCCTGGGATCGAGTCCCACATCGGGCTCCTTGCTCCGCGGGGAGCCTGCTTCTCCCTCTGCCACTCTGTCTGCCTGTGCTCACTCTCTCTCTCTCTGACAAATAAATAAATAAAATCTTTAAAAAATTAAAAAAAAGAGTAATGCATTATTATGGGATTTATAATATATGAATAAAAAGGTATGACAATAACTGCACAAAGAATGGAAGAAGTAAAAGTGTTCTATGTGATGTTCTTAGGACATATGAGAAGTGGTATAATATTATTTGAATGCAGACTGTTATGAATATGTACTGTAAATACTAGAGCAGATACTAAAAGTAACAAAGACATATATAACTAATATGCCAACAATTGAGAAAAATGGAACTTATAAAAATAGTCAATCTAAAAGAAGGCATAAAATAAGAGGAAAAGAATAACATGGTACAAATAGAAAATAGATGGCTGATTTAATCCAATCATATTAGAAACTATATTAAATGTAAATGGTCTAGACCCTTCAAGACACAAACTTCTAGGATTAATAGGATCTCACCCATACGTGGAATTTAAGAAAGACAACAAATGAAAATATGGGAAGGGGTTGAAGAAAAAAGGGAGAGGGCGCCTGGGTGGCTTAGTTGGTTAAGCAACTGCCTTTGGCTCAGGTCATGATCTTGGAGTCCAGGGATCCAGTTCCACGTAGGACTCCCAGCTCCACAGGGAGGAGTCTGCTTCTCCTTCTGACCTTCTCCCCTCTCACGCTCTCGCTGTCTCTCTCTCAAATAAATAAATAAAATCTTAAGAAAGAGAGAGAGAGAGAGAAAGGAGAGAGGGAAACAAGCCATAAAAGACTCTTAACAAGACAGAACAAACTGAGGGTTGATAAAGGGAGGTGGGTGTGGGATGGACTATAGATGGGTAATAGGAATTACAAAGGACACATGTTATGATGAACACTGGGTGTTTTAATTAAGTGATGAATCACTGAATTGTACTCCAGAAACCAATACTGCACTGTATGTTAACTACCTAAAAATTTTTTTTAAATGCTTTATTTATTTGACAGACAGAGATCACAAGTAGGCAGACAGGCTGGCAGAGAGGGAGGGGGAAGCAGGATCCCCACTGAGCAGAGAGTCAGATGCAGGGCTCAATCCCAGGATCCTGAGATCACGATTTGAGCTGAAGGCAGAGGATTAACCTACTGAGCCACCCAAGTACCCCTAACTACCTAAAATTTAAATTAAAAAAATTTTTTAAACTGCCAGGATTAAAAACAAGATCTATATGCTGTCTATAAGAAACCATTTTAAAACTTAAAGATGCCAAAAGGTATTAGAATGGCAAAAGATATACAATGTAACTACCAATTAACAAGGAAGCTGGATAAAATAGGATTCATTAAAAAAAAAAATTACCAGGAATGTTACAACAGAAAAAAAAAGACAGATATTTCATAATGATAAGTAATCTCATCAGGAAAAAGATATCCTAGGTATATCTAAAAGTAATAACAGTTTCAAAATATAAGCAGCAAAAATTGCACTAGTGTTGAGAAAAATCTGTTAGTATGGTTGGCTATTTCAACACTTATTTTCTCATTAACTGAAAAAAACAGTGGATAGAAAATTGATGGTGGTATAGAATAAATGAATAATATCAACTAATGTGACCTTGCTCCAAAAAAAACGAACACAAAGCATATAGAACATTTAGTAAGACAGGCCGTATTTTATAAATCAATAACAAAAATATCAGAAAACATCTCTTGAATGCTTGAAAACTGAACAATTCACTTCTAAATAATCCATGGGTTACAGAAGAATAAGAGATATTTAGAAAATATTTAAAATAAACAATAATGAAAATGTAACATCAAAATCTGGATGCAGCTGCTAAAATAGTACTTGGGGGGATTTATAATGAAATGCTTATATAATGAAAAGAAAGGTTTGAAATCAATCTAACAACTTAAAGTAGACAAAGAAGAGCATATTAAACCTAAAGTAAAAATAAATGAGCAGAAAACAAACAAAAAAATTTTTAAAAACCCCAAAGATAATAGAACAAAAAACAAAACCAAAAGCTTTTTTTTTTAAAGACCAATAAAATTGATATATCTCTAGTCAGACTGATCAAAGAAGACCAAATTACCAATATGAGGAATGAAAGAGAGACATGATTACAAATTATGCTGATGACATTAAAAGAATAATATAGAACTATTATGAACTTTATGCCAAAAATGCAACAAATTGTACAAAATAGACAAATGCTTTGACAGATTCAAACTACCAAAATTCAACTGAGAAGTAGAAAACTCAGGTAACTCTGTATCTTTATTAACTAAATTAAATTAGATCAGTAAATAAAAACCTTCCTACAAAGAAAACATCTGTTTCAGATTGTATAACTGATAAATTCTTTTGAACATTTGAGGAAATACTACTAATTCTACACAAACTCTTCTAGAACATAAAAGGGGAATACTTCCCAACTCATTCTATGATATGAAGCCAGCATTACTCTTATGGCAAACCATTATTTAAAAAGAGAGAGGAAGAGGGAGAAAGAGGATTACAGGTCAACAGCCATGATGAATACAGACATAAATTCCTTAATAAAATTTTAGTAGGGGTTAAATTAAAATCTAGCAAAATACAAAAAGGCCCTAGTAAAATGTATATAGTAGGTACCCAAATACCGGTAAACAATTAGGTTTCATAAGTTGTGACCTACCCTGTGAAGTCATATGACCTGCCCTTTTGAGTCATATCAAAGATGCTTATATTTTATATGTTACTTATTTTTTTTAGAAGGAGAGAAGGGCAGAAGGAGAGGGAGTGATAGAATCTTAAGCTCCATACCCAGCTCCATACCCAGCATGGAGCCCCATTTGGGGCATCTTATGACCCTGAGATCATGATCTGAGCTAAAACCAAGAGTCAGTTGTTTAACCAACTGCACCACCCAGGCACCCCAAAGATGTTTATATTTTAAAAATAATTATTGTTCCTAGGGGCATCTGGGTGGCACAGTTGGTTAAGTGACCAACTCTTGGTTTTGGCTCAGGTCATGACCTCAGGGTCATGTGGAGCTCTGAGATGGGTAGGGCATGGAACCTGACTTAAGATTCTGTCCTCCCCTCTCTCTCCCTTTTCCCCTACCCCCCCACTCTCTCTCAAGTAAATCTTAAAAAAAATTTCAACTCTTGTTCTTGAACTTATAGGAACACTTTCAAATATTCAGCGATTTCCTGTATAAAAAAAAGAACATAATAATTTGACAAACTACATAATTAACAAAAGCTGGAAATACCTATCTATCACACATGCTTGAACAGATTTAGGAACTTACATCAGAATTTCTACCATTACTTGAGTCTTAGAAGCTTAATTTTCCCTTTCACTGCAAAGACTTCAGGAGCTCTTCTAATCAAGGACATCTGCAACTAGGCAGCATGGACAAGAGTGTCCATATTCCTTTGACTGGGTAGGCTGACCTCAGGAGGATGAAAGTCAATTGCATTCTCTCTCTGATCCTATCAAACTCTTCTAAGATAGCTTTAGCAATAACAACTTTTACATGCTTTTGTTGTTCAGTGAAACATCTGACAACCTGCTGACAATAAACCAAGTAAATTAACAGTTCATCTCCAAGTCTCTAGAATCTCTTGAGGATTCCCAATCAAAAGGAGTTATTTATTTACAACCATGAATTCCCTTTCCTGATTTCTTTTTCCTGCCAAACTAAGTAACTCATTAGCACTTGTACAAAACACTCAAATGAGATCCATTCAATGATATTACCTGGACCATGAGAGCAATTTTATCACTCCTGGATATTTTTTATTTATTTGACAGAGATAAAGAGAGAGAGAAGTCACAAGTAGGCGGAGAGGCAGGCAGAGAGAGGGGGGGAAGCAGGCTCCCTGCTGAGCAGAGAGCCCGATGCAGGGCTCCATCCCAGGACCCTGGGCTCATGACCTGAGCTGAAGGCAGAGGCTTAACCCACTGAGCCACCCAGGTGCCCCAAACCTTATAAATCTTAACCCCTTTTATGAAATATTAACTTTCATCTTTAAAAGCAGTTTATTCTCTATCTGATGCCCTGCTTGGAATAAAATAACATTTATGAAGTTACTATTCTTACAAAAATACAAAAATTACAAGAACACAAACTTTAATAATGCCACTAATTGTGGGAGGGTACTCCTTAAACAAATTCAAAGGTTATAGGAATAAAGGTCAAAAGATTAGGCAGACACAAACCATTTAATTAAATAAAATTTGCCAATTTTTAAAAATACATTCACTTAAATAAAAATGCTGATCTATATGCTAAGAACAAACTGAAGTAAATTTAAAATCCTCTAATTTCGGGGCACCTGGGTGGCTCAATCAGCTGAGTGACTGCCTTCAGCTCAGGTCACCATCCTAGAGTCCCAGGACTGAGTCCCACATCAGGCTCCCTGCTCAGTGGGCAGTCTGCTTCTCCCTCTGACCCTCCCCACTCTCATGTTCTCTCTCTCTCTCAAATAAATAAATAAAAATTTTTAAAAATAATAAAACCCTATAATTTCTTACGTAAGAAATGTATGTTCTTAATTCCTAAGTAATTTGGTAACATCTCTACGGAAAGACATTCTTAATAGGACTCTCATGAATTAAAGCCAACATATTCAGATGGAGGATAACACATACACAAAATAATAAGAACAAAAACAGGAAATAACATTTGATATTTCTATGTAAAAATCTAGCATTTCTTTTTTCTTTAGCAATTCCATTTCAGAATGAACCTCTACTGGTGAGATTTTAACTGAATCTGGTATGAGATCAAAAGTCAATCAACAAGCACACTTCTATCTGAAAACATGAAAAGGAGTATTTCCTTTCAGATTCCTGAAGATATTTTAATACCTGATAAGTGAGTCATACTTTCAAAAAGTACAGTTCACTGCTTGGGAAAATGTATCATGGATTAGAAAATGTATTTAATGAAACCAAAATTAAACTGGGATTTTGTGTCTGGTGAGAGTTAAATGTAGAAAAATGCCATACCTAAAACTTAAACCGTATCTTTTTCAAAGTTAAATAAATTTTTAAACACACCTACAGAAAAGTATCTCTACAAAGCTGCAGTGCCTTGTTTCCTTTGTCACCCACTCACCCAATGCTCAAGCAACAATATTTTTAAATCACCTATTTTATTCAGCATATATCTGCCATTCGTAAGAAAACCTTCCTTAGAAAGTTAAATAATTAACTTTTATGTCAATTTTTTTAATGTTATAAAATGAGCCCACAAATACCTTTATCAACTTCTCAGAACTGATAAGTCAATGTTTACTATACTCCCTAATTAAAAAATTAAAATATTTTTACTGACTTTTTTACATATATATTTACTATTTTTTATACTATTACCATTCTTTTGCCTTTTTTTTTTTACATGGCTCTGATATGCCAATCTTTTATAGTAAATTAGGCAGAAGAGTCATGTGAATTTACACAAACATTTTTCAGATAAGGAAGGAAAAGTGAAAACTGGAAAATGTAGCCTAAGTGAATATACTATACTTTTTAAATATTTTTAAAATAGGTGGTAACAAGTTAAAAATTCAGGAAACATCTTTTTATTGCTACAAATTCATCTCTTCTCCAGGGAAAATGAAAGCAGAATAAGTTTATTTGAAACAGGCCCAACTACATCTATATTCTAACTCACTTTTTAAAATCTATAAAATAAGCCCAAACCATACACTAAAATTGCTAAAATTAAATAACTGAAGTAAAACATAAAGAAGAAATTTAGAAACCAGCTGTTTTTAGGCAAGTACCAGATATTTTGATATGGAAAAGCACTTGACATATTAGCTGGCATAACAATTATCTGGCATAACAAATAACCACAAATAGTAGTAACCTAAGATCTCTTACCAATTTCAGCAGGTAGTTGTTTGATTTTGTTCTCTCGAATGCTAAGCATGCTGAGTTTTGACAGATTTTTGATGTCCTTTTCCACAGTAGTTATACGATTAAAGCGAAGGTAAAGAGTGGTGAGAGAATCCAGCCTATACACCACTGAAGGAATTTCTCTCAGTTTATTATGCCGTAAATCAAGCATCCGCAGCTTCTTCAAGTTATCAAGAGAGTCAGGCAAACTGGTAAGTGAGTTTTCATTTAGAGCCAGTGTCATGAGATTTACTAGACAGCCCACCTCAGCTGGGAGGGACTGCAATTTGTTGCTATATAAATAAAGTTCTGTTAACTGAGTCAACTCTTTGATTGATGATGGCAATATGTGTATAGACCTCTTGGATAAGTCCAAACGCATTGAATTCTCTTCCCGGCATTTGTTGAGCTCTTTAATCACCTCTGCATTGCTAGATTTTTTTCTAGTCCCAGGTGCTGGATTTGGCCGTTTGATCGTATTGTCAACTGAAAAAGCCACCCCTGGCTGGGCAGTACTGGAGTCCTTCTTTCCGTCTTTGGCATCTTTCCCTTTGGTCTTAGGTTCTTTTTCTTTGCTGTCTTTCCCAAAACCTCCAGAGGCTTTTGCCTCCTTTTCTCTTTCCTTGGCTGATGGCACTTTGGGATCTTTCTCTTTAGAGTCTTTTTCTTTTCCTAAACTACTACTCATGGTGACTCAAGCTTGGGCAAAAACTACATGAACTCCTTTGTTTTATTTGCCAACAACAGTAACTGGAATTCGAAGATGAAGAGACAAAGATCCTACACAATCACAAAAGGTGTTGGCTTGAAGAAGTAATCACCATGGAGGAACAGCCATCTGTTACATATTGGATCTAAAAGCACTATGCCCATTTCTGATAACTTGCTCCAACTGGTAAAATGGTGATGGTCAATGGTTCATTAGAATTCCTGAAATACAACACAAAAAGAATATTAAATTATTTTAGATTATAATTTATATTAAGTAAATGGGCTCTGAAAAACAATCTTACTGAAAATTTGGCCATTTTCCTATGATTTGATGTAGTAAATATTTATTGAACACTTTCTACTATGCAAAATCCATTGAAAAACTATAAAAATAGTTAAGGCAGGCCCCTATCTTCTGTGACTTTATAATCTAAGAGGAAGATGTAAGGTAAGTATACAAGTTACTGTTAAGTTTGTAAAAACTGAAAAGTGGAAGAAATCATAACAGCAGCTAATGTTTGAATGCTTTCTACATACAAGCACTACTGTAAGAAACTTACAAATATTAACTTAATACATACAGCAGCCCAAAAGATCAACTGTTGTCCCTATATTTTAAATAGGGACAGCAAGGCACAGAAATACTTTTAACTAACTAGCCCTGTGATCTTGGAAAAGCAACAGAGTTGAGATTCCAATGTTTATATCCACAGCCTGTGTTCCTAAGCACTACACTAAAACTGCTCTATCCGCAACTAATTGCCAGACAGCTTTAGGTATCAGAAAGGACTTCAAAGAGTATAATGATAGACTCAAGAGCAGTCTCACAAAAGAACAAAATGGCAAAGTGAAATATGTATGGAGCACAGCAGATAGTTTAGGGAAAAGAACATTAAGAATCTGTACTATAGGGGCAACTGGGTGGCTCTGTCGTTAAATGCCTGTCTTCGGCTCAGGTCATGGTCCCAGGGTCCTGGGATCGAGCTCCACATTGGGCTCCCTGATCAGTGGGGAGCCTTCTCCCTGTCCCATTCCCTCTGCTTATGTTCCTTCTCTCCCTGTGTATCTCTCTGTTAAATAAATAAATAAAATCTTAAAAGAAAAAAAAAAAAGAATCTGTACTTGACTAAGCATTCTAGCTGATTCCAATGCAGGTAGACCTAGGGAACCACCTTGAGAAACAGTAACAAAGAGCAATCTCCAATGAAATCTATAAACTAGAAATTGAATGGTGATAAGGGTTCTAAAAAGTAGAAAAAAACTGGTAAAATGACTGACCAAAAGGAACTACAAAGGCTGAATAGATGAGTAAAATGTTTGTGAAGGAGTCAGTCCTCCCTAAGCATTTTGAAATTTAAAATGTAAGTTTGTATCCTGTGGCTCTGTTATTAATTTTATAAGTAACTGATCTTTATGTGGTAGTAGGGCTTAAAGATTAAAGATAAAATGATTAACATCCTACCTGATCAGCTTAAGAGGTTAAAAAAAAAAGCTAAAATTTTATGAAACCACCAAAAGTATTTGATAGTCTAAGTGCACAGGGTCATGCTAAGCATTTCTATACAGAGGATGTGAGCCTTACCCTATACAAGGTTACAGTTTAATTAGATTGCCAAAACACTCACATATAACTAAACATAAGATAGTACAGTAAATCTTCAGACAATGACATACGCTATTGCTCTTTTGTACAGAAGTACAAGCAAGTAAAGACAAGGTGGCTAATCAGTCCAGGTAGATACAGTGAAAAAAGGGCAATTTAGGCCAAGAATAACAAATGATCTTAGTTTGCCATAGGTAAATGAAAAGATGGAACTTTGCTGAAGCAAAATCTCAGGGGTACAGTAATAATAGGAGGTGGATAGAAGACTAATGATCTGTAAATTCCAGACTAGAGTTTGAGCTTACCAGCTTATAAGATTCTACAGTTAAACAAACATGCAATTTTTTGCTAGTGCGTCAGGAAAGTTACTATCTCCCCACTACTCACCACCCCTTCAAAAAGAGAAAATAATGATTTTTGAGCTACAATGGAGAAAAACTAAGAAACCTTCAGAGGTACTGATTGAGAAACCGATGCTATTAACCCAAAATTAAAGCACATTTATTAAAATGATACAGCGGTGAATAATGGGAGTATATGCATAGATGATGGAACATAGACATTACTAATCAATTCAGATGTAAGAAAGGATATTTATACCAAGTTTCTGAAAATCAAATTTCTATTTGGCAAGATATGTATGTACCGAATTTCAAGTGAGATGCAGATGGTATAAAAAAGATGTTACATATTAAAGAACAAATCTAGCATCTCACAAAGTATACTAGCAAAACTTTAATGCTTCTGCTTAATAATCAGATCCAAAAACATTTTTATGAGTAAAAAATAATAAATATAAAAAATAATATAAATATAAATATAAAATAAAATAATACTTTTCTAAACACACAACTGGCATTTTTAAAGATGGAATCTTGATCTCCTATTCTGATGTTCCCCAAACTTCAATAAATAAAATAAAATAAACCTGGAATATTGGTTTAAGAAAAATAAATTCCCAGGCTCTATCCTAAACCACTGAACTGTAATCTTCAGGAAAAGGAATCTAGGAAACATCTGTTTTAATAAGAAATGTTTCAGGGTGCGTTGGTGGCTCAGTGGGTTAAGCCTCTGCCTTCCCTTCAGGTCATATCAGGGTCCTGGGATCCCAGCATCACATCAGGCTCTCTGCTCAGCAGGGAGCCTGCTTCCCCGCCCCCATCTCTGCCTTGCCTCCCTGCCCACTTGTGATCTCTGTCCGTCAAATAAATAAATAAAATATTTTTAAAAATGTTTCAACAAATGCTTATCAAGTTTGGAAATAGAGGATATAACCAAATCTGAACATTGAAGATCTGAACATTGGTATATTTACTACTGTATTTCTTAAATATTATTCTAAAAATGAATATTGAGGGGGTGGCTGGCTGGCTCAGAATGACTGTATGTCATTCTTGATCTCGGGGTTATGAGTTCAAGCCCCACAATGGATGTAGAGATTACTTAAGAAAATAAAATGAAAACCAAAGAACTACATAAATATTTGTATGTTACATACATGATACTACTCTAAACGTTAAAAATGGCTCCATAAAAAAATAAAATAAAAATGAAAATTGAGAATAAAGGAGTGGGTCAGGAAAGAAATTGCATTAATGACAAAACAAGTTACTAATAATTTTAAGTTTCCACTGAAGTTTGAAAAAGACCTCACATAATATATAAATACCATAATATAACTGAAGTTCATCCTAGAGATACTTGAGCTGTTTGATGGTTTCCCTGCAATAGTGATGGATTTGAACTGACCCCAGATACTCATCCTATAACTCTTGTACCTATTGAGATTTATTGGTATACAGTTCAGGCACTGTTCATAAAAATATAACTAGTTAGAACAGAATTTGGACTTTGACATCACCATACTGAAAGGAATTAACTAACCAGGCTTGACTATTAACTAAAAATTTTTCATATCCAGTAAAAATATATGTTGTCTAAGACAACTAAAAAATGACTCGACAGTCCCAAATTAAGTTCTGGTCTAATCCAGATCTGAACAGGTGACACCACTAGATTTTTCTGGAGAAGAAAAAAAGTATTGGGAGTAATCTTCATGTTTCTTGGAAATAAACTCGCCAATAGATTTCTTAAAAAACGGGGCACCTGGTGGCTCAGTGGGTTAAGCCTCCGCCTCCGGCTCAGGTCATGATCTCAGGGTCCTGGGATTGAGCCCTGCACCAGCTCTCTGCTCAGCGGGGAGCCTGCCTCCCCCTCTCTCTCTCTGCCTGCCTCTGCCTACTTGTGATCTCTGTCTGTCAAATAAATAAATAAAATCTTAAAAAAAAAAAAAGATTTCTTAAAAATCCCTTTATAACGTGGGAGATGGTTACATTTGCACAATTTGACTCTTGCACCCACTTATGTAATAGAAAGTGACAGTACCCATTCTAAAAATGCTTAAAATCTAGTGAAAAAGCATAAAATTGCACCAGTTACTAAGCTGAGGCTATCAATGGTGTTTCTGTATTGGGGTCTTTATCACTCCAGAAGATTCCTCTATTCCCCACCACCTAATAACTAACATAAATAGAGCACTTGACATGAACTTTTAATCTTATTTCAAATTCTCACAACATCAAGGAAGATATTTAAAGTGTCTCCACTTGGTTTTTTGAGTCCCTTTTATCATTTATCCAAAAATGAAACCAAATACTACCAATGCTATCCATTGGCAGAGGTCTTAGTTGATAAAACTTTCTAAGGTACTTAGTTACATTCTAAATTACAAAAATTCTTAACTTCAAGTTCCTAAGTAGAAGAGTTCCTCTATTTCCAATTTATAGATAAGAAAATTGAGGCAATATAGTCAGATGCCTGGATGTAAAGAAAAATTCAAACCCAAATCTAACTGACTCTAAGCCCATGTATGTTCTTTCCACTATACCATGCTGTATTTCAAAGACAGCTATCCAAATCATAATTGTATTAGGATGCTAATTACAATATTTTAGGCCTCAATACGTTCTAAGACAGGGGTCAGCAAACTTCTCCTGTAAAGGGCCACATATTAAATGTTTGAGGCTTTGTGGGCCAGATGTTCTATTACAGGTGCTCTGTTCCATCACTTTAGCATGAAAACAGCTGTAGACACTTGTAAGTGACTAGATGAGGCTATGTTTCAATAAAAGTTTACCAAAAGAGGCCACATACTGAATTTGGCCCCTAGGCAACAGTTTTGCAGATCACTGTTTCATATTTCAAATCGTTCCTTTCAGGAACTATATTTTGTATGCAAACTCGATGTTAAGAAGTAAAAAAAAAATCTCCTTGTTCTTATAATACACTCAACATTACTTTTAGCTATTTCTAAAATAACTACCACATCAATAAGCCACATATACTAAATACATTCCCTAGTCTTACCTTAAATGTGGATATGAAAGCTTTACGATATTGGACCTTGAATTACAATGAACATGACTTCTGGCTCCAAAGAAGATGGAGTAAGCCCACCTTACCGTTTCTCCCATTAATTACAACATAAAACCCTGGACAAAATACATAAAGCAACTAGCAGAAGTTTCTGAAAAGTAGAGAAAAGAAGGTACAGTGGCTAGGGACTCTGGCTGAAGGATAATCTACTGGCGAGTTCTCTGTGGTTTTTGTTGTTGTTGTTGTTGTTTCCTACATATCCTGGCTTGGCAGTAGAGAAGCTCATAATCCAAAAACACCAGTTAAGTACTGGTCCAAAAAGGGACCAAAAAGGGTCCAAGCAATGTTCTCTCTCTCCACTCAGAGGTCTATGAAGAGAATGAAAAGCTACAGTCTGGGAGAAAATGTATCCAGAACATACAAAGAAGTCCTTTAAATAATAAGAAAACAATCAATCCAAATAGAAAAGGGGTGAAAGACTTACAGAGACACTCCACTAAAGACACATAAGATGTTCAATCACTAGTCATTAGGGAAATACAAATATAACTGCATGTCTTTGAGAAGAGCTAAAATAAAAAATATGGATGATACCAAGTGCTGGTGAAAATGTGGAGAAATTGGATCAATCACTCATTGCTGATGAGAATGTAAACTGGTACAGCCACTTGGAAAACGATTTGGCAATTTCTCATAACCATACAACCCAGAAATGGTACTCACAGGTGTTTATCTTAGAGAAATGAAAACTTATGTTGACACAAAAACATGTATACAAACATACATAGCAGCTTTATTTGTAATGCCCCAAAGGTACAAACATCAATGTCTTTTACTGGGTGAACTGAAAAACTGGTACATCTATACAACAGAACACTTTTCAACAATAAAAAGGAAAAGGAACAAACTACCCTTGCACACAAAAATTGGGATGGATCTCAAGGGCACTATGCTGAGTAAAAAAGTATCAAATAGTTGATATGTGTGATTCCGTATGATTATGTTCATACAGTATTTTTAAACAACAAAATTATACTTAGGGAGAGCAGATCAGTGGTTGCTATGGCTTAGGGTTGGGTGAGAGTATGACTATAAAGGGGTAGCACGTGCAAACTTCTTTGAACTGATGAAACAGTTGTGTACTCTGTGTGGTAGTTTTAAGAATCTGTACAAGTTTTCAGGGTGCCTGGGTGGCTCAGTTGGTTGAGCATCCAACTACTGGTTTCGGCTCAGGTCATGATCTCAGGTTCATGGGATTAAGCCCCACGTCAGGCTCTGCATTCAGCAAGGAGCCTGCTTGGTTGGGATTCTCATTCTCTCTCTACCTCTGCTCCTCTGCCCCCCTGCTCTCTCTCTAAATAAATAAATAATCTTTAAAAAATTTAAAAAAAAAGAATCTGTACAAGTTTTCAAATTTCATGGGACTATCAACATCCCCCCTCCAATACAAGACTGCATAGAAAAACTGGTAAAATCTCAAGATTATAGTTTACTTAAGAGTATTGTACCAATGTCAATTTCCTGATTTTGATAATTATACTATAGTTACATAAGATATTATTGGTGGAAAATAAATGAAAAGTACAAGGGACCTCTCTGTACTATTTTTATAAATTCTATCAGTGTAAAATTATTCTAAAAGAAAAATGTAAACAATAATACAATGGTTAATATAAATCTACCACACATAAATTATAAAAAAGCACACTGAGTTTTTTCAATACAGTGGAAGTTTAAAAACCACATTGAAAAAAAACTTTGAAAATAACAATTTTTTAAAAAATAAATGAGTAACAATTCATATTGGCTATGAAAAGATTTTTCTCAATCTTTTTCAGTATCAGATAAAAATATACCCATTCACAGATACCATTCAATTTGGGGAGGTAGATATTTCATAACATTACCAGGAAAGAAAAGATTCTTTCTTTTAAGTATAAATACATTTAAATACACTTTGGTTAATGCAATTATCATTCATAAAATAATGGTGGGTAAATCAGGAACACCCTAATCATACATTCCCCTCTGTCTTCTAGATAAAATTACAAGATAATTTAACTAGAATTAGTTTAAAAGCTTGGCCATTATACATCAAAATACTCATTAACTCCAGTTTTACTTGTCGTATCTAATGTTAACTGACCTTTTAGTTAAAAAAAAAAAGAAAGAAAAATTAAACGGAATGGAATGAGGAAAAATATCTGCAATGTTATCCAGTAAGCAGTGTTGTGCTGATGTCACACCACTGCTCCTGGAATTTGAGGGTCAAATTAAAAGGACAGTTCCAATAGTTTCTTTGTTGGAAATAAATAATTTCATTATTTTGTAATCCATCTGGTAAGATTTAAACATAAGTGACATAATTGACATCTACTACAGAATAAAAGGTGAACATTACTGTAGAAAAATAAAAGGTGAAAGAAAAAGAAAAGGTAAATGAGTTGTAACTATATTAGGCCCAAGAAGCAGGGATCCAGAGACTATACTGGAGAACAGTTCTGGCAATATGGTAAAAAACCAATGCACAGAAAATTTATTTACTCAGGCATTTTTAGAAATGATATATGTACAGAAGATGAATACTAGTAAGACACACATAAGCAGTTCCTAAATGGCAGTCCAAAGACGACTTCAAGCAAAAGAAATACTACAATAACCTCATATAGGCATTTAACAAAATATTTACTGAACTCCTCCATGTGCCAGGCATCATGCTAAGTGCTGAATAAATAAAACAGACATGGTTCCTGTCCTCAAAGTGCTAACAGTCAGGTAGAAAAAAGAAACAAATATAAAAAGCATTCCATAAAGAGAAAATAAGATGTAAAGGCTGAGATATGCAAGAACATCATGAGACAGAGGAGTGAAATGGAAGCCGTTTCACTGATACGAGATCAGACTGAAGTTAAAACAAGATTATGCAGGATTTTGTACCCATAATGAGCACAGATCTTCTACACCATTCAACGTTTTAAGAGAGTAACATGGTATGTTTTTAATCTCTCTCACAATACTGTACAGAGAATCGATTTTGAGAAAAAGAGTAAAAGCAGGAAACCGATTAGGAGACTATTAACAGCAACTAGGTGAGACTTGATCTTACACTAAAATATTATACAACAGATAAAGTGGGTACATTCAAGAAATCTTTAGTAGGAAAAATTAACAAACTTGGTGATACATTCTATGCGGACAGAGAGTTTGAGGAAGAGAATCCTAGAGCTAAGAGGTTTGAGATAAAACCATGTGGAAGTTATCAGCATATTGATAGCCCGTAAGACCATGATCAGCAAGAACAATACAAAAAGGGGGATGATGAGTTCAGGGCTAGACTCAGGTCATCTGTAACAAAGACCCTGATCCTAGGCAACCACAAAATTTACAGATAAGATATAAAAGGTTTCTTCCTGAGGACAAAAGATGGGCTAGAGTGGTAGGAAGCAAAATAAAAAAAATACGGTATCCTGATTATACCAACTATTAACAAGAATGTGGAATAAGTGGAATTCTAACTCACTGCTGGTGGGATTGTAAAAGTTTTCCAATTTTTAAAACAGTTTGGTACTCTATTAAGAATAAACTCTCACCATGTCAAAGTAGACCTATAAAATTATAACTGATTATATTCTTCAATACACTGTACAAATTAACCTTCAGTACCTGCCATGTAAAATTATATGATCCATTATGTCTAATATTATTTACTTCAGTGTTATGCCAATACAGTTGACCTGTATAGCCATCATGATAAGAAATATTCATGTCTTATTTTAGGTTAAAAGCTACACAGTACATAAATAAGAATTAAAAAGGTAAACGATACACATACTTTCTTCGTAAAAGAAGTTATCAATCATATTCATATCATCAATCCTGAAACTAGAAAAACCTATGAGATCATCTAATACAAACCCACCATCCTTTCAATCACCCACTCATTCACCAAGCACCTATGAGTCAGGTACTATACTGTTATCTGGGGCTAGAAAAGCCAATCAAACAAAAAATCTTTGCCTTCAGTGACGTTACAAAGAGAAGGAAACAGACAAGTTATAAACTTTGGGAAAGGTAATGTGAGAGCACAGTGATGGAGGAGGGGCAGAGAGGAGAATACTGTGATGAGACTCCAATTGAATCCTCAAAGTTGAAAAGAGGTTCACAAATTCATTCTGTGGGGATGGGTAGATACTGCATACACAGGAAATGGCATGAGAAAATTATCCAGACCCAGGAACCACAAGCAGTTTTTCTACGTTGGCGTTCAGGCCCCAAAATAAGGTTGGAAATCCAGACTGTCTAATTTTGAAAGCTTAAGTATTCAAATTTAGTAATTTGGAGTTTACTCTGCAGCACCACAATTTCAAACCCTAATATTCCAGAAGGGTACTTTCAGGGGCTGCTAAGAGTAAATATGAAGAGCCATTAAAGGATTCCCAAAGAAGAGGGCATATCACAGAACTATTTTTGAAAACTTATCTGATACCGTTCCATATGATTTTAAAAGATCAGGGATTCAAAAGTAAGACAAAATCTAGTGAGAGGGCTACTACAAACTTTAATGACTGATTCTCAAATGCTCTCAAATCAGTGCTAGACATGTTCTAGAAGAATCATTTGGGGAGCTTAGAAATCCTAAACCCAAGAAACCTACCAAAGTAAGTATCTAGGGTAGGAAACAGCAATCTATATGTTCAAAGAGTTTTCCAGGTGATTCCAATGCAGGACCAAATTTAGAAACCATGCAATAAAGCCATACAAAATATGATAATGGTAAACTCAACCACATTTTTCTTTTTTAAAGATTTATTTGATAAAGTCAGAGAGAGCGAGCCTGGGGGGGCAGAGAGGGGGCAGCATGGGAGGGAGAGGGAGGTAAGCAGCAGACTCCCCACTGAGGGCAGACCCCCCCGAGGTGCAGGGCTCGACCCCTTGACCCATGAGATCATGACCTGAGCTGAAATCAAGAGTCAGATGCTTAACCAACTGAGCCACCCAGGCTCCCCTCAACCACTTTTCCTGAGAGTATTTTGGATTTTCTGGTTCATTTTAGGTAGTCTCAATGTTTAGGGAAGTGCTGCCAGCATTTAATGGACAGAGGATGGAGGCATGAAGAACCATCCCTGCATGCTGCACAATCTTTAAATGACCACTGAATATATAACTAGTTGAAATATCTATTTATAATTCTGAATACTTAGATCCTAACACCATTTTCTTAAGTAATCTCTATGCCCAAAGTGGGGCTCAAACTCATGACCACAAAGATCAAGAGTCGCATGCTCTACCAACTGAGGCAGCCAGGCACCCCTAGAACCTAGCTCCATTTTACATATGAAGTCCAATTACTTTTGCACTTTTCAGGAAATATAAACAACATCCACATTCTAGAAGGGAAAGCTACTTTGTTTAGATTGTAATTCAAGAATTATTATTTTTTTTATTCATGACTCTGACATTCACTGACACCCATACAGATCTTGGCATCTGAGTCACCAACAAAACACACCTATGTAAGTCTGCATTTGCAACCATTATGATGGTATTACGTACAAGCCTTGTTCTTCATTATTTTCTAGTATTGTGCCTAAGCATTTTCATATTGACAAACAAAATGTATATCTTATTTTTCCTTTCAATTAACCAGTGTGTTATATAGTTTCAGTGTAAATCATTGTTTCAGAAGAGTAAAAGGGTTTTACAAAGTAATTTGTTATATAAATGGGATATTAGGTCTGAGGCACTTAAAGAACCACTGGTTCATTCATTCATTCATTCATTTTTCAACGATTTTATTTATTTATTTGACAGAGAGAGACACAGCCAGAGAGGGAACACAGGCAGGGGGAGTGGGAGAGAAAGAAGCAGACTTCCCACTGAGCAGAGAGCCCAAAGCAGGGCTCGATCCCAGGACCCTGGGATCATGACCTGAGCTGAAGGCAGACACTTAACAACTGAGACACCCAGGTGCCCAAGAACCACTGGTTTAAATTACAAACTGATGTTAACAATACTGGATAAGAATAACTCAAGAGACATTTTAGAGACAGAATCAAAGTAGTTGGAGATGAGTGGGATTAAGGAGAAGAGTTCCAGAATAATGTCAACTGCTGGCTTGAACAACTAGATAGATATAATATGGATCATTCAAGCTAGGGAACGAGAAAGGGGAAAAACTGTAAAATTTTGGACAAGCTTCTATTGAGGTTCCAGTGAAAACACCAGGCTATCCTATTCTAGTCTACACTTGAAAAACAGGATTTGGAGAGAAGCCTAGATGGCTCAGGACATGATCTCAGGGTGCTGGGATCAAGTCTTGTAGGGCTCAGTGCTCAGGAAAGAGTCTGCTTGCCCCTCTCCCTCTCCTCCTCCCCCCCACTTGTACACTTACTTGCTCTCTCTCAAACAAATAAAATCTTAAGAAGAGGAGGAGGGAGAGAAGAAGATAAAAAGGAAATAGGATTTGGAATAAAGCAGAAAGGTCCAGGATAAAAACAAGCTTATGGCGTTGGTATCAATAGCATAATGCCACCTGAAGGTCGGAAATGATAAAATCACAGAGTGCATATAAAATGAAAAGATACTGGTACCTTGGGGAAGATAAACATTTAAGAATAGGTGGATGGGGGAAAAAAAAAGAAGAGGAGGAGGAGGTAGATGAAGAAGGGCCCCATAAATACCTTGCTTTCTTAATCTCTGAAAAAAATTCTAAGCTCACCTGAAAAGGTTACCCAGATGTCTAATTTCACAGGTCAACTAGAACTTGTTCCTTTCAATTAAGCAAACAAGCTACAATTACATCAGACTTTCTCACAAAAGGAAGCTACTTATAAGATATTTTACTGACAACACGTATACATTAAAAAGACTGCATTGTTATTAAAAGATCCTTCTAGAGCCAAGTCTTTTTATTTTTCATAAACGTAAAAGACATCATAATAATGGTAACATAAGGCAATAAAAGCAGTTAATCTAAACCTAACAGATTAAGGGAAATTTAAGTTTTAAAAAACTTTATACAAAGATTAGAAATAATTTTTCAAAAAGGTAAGAAGTTTTTTTCAAACTGTAAGAACTCTTAGACTTAATTTTTTACACCTTAATTTCAACATTTTTTTTAAAAAAGAGAGCGAGCAAGTGTGCATTGGGGAGAACACACACAGAGAGAGAGAGAGAGAGAAACTCAAGCAGTATGCACACTAAGTGCAGAGGCCGATGTGGGGGTTCAATATCACAGCCTAAGATAATGACCTGAACTGAAACCAAGACTAAGACTGACTGCACCACCTGGGGGCCTCTAATTTCATTCTTTAGGACAAGAAGCATTTTGTGAAGCACAAAGATATAAAACCAGCAGAAGTATCAAAATGCCACAGGCAAAGAGGCAGAACTATAAGCAGTCGTATCTGAAGAAACAGAGTGGTCCTAAAGAAATGGATGGTAGGGGTGCCTTCAGCTCAGGTCATGATCCCAGGGTCCTGGGATCAAGCCCCGCTTCAGGCTCCCTGCTCAGTGGGGAGCCTGCTTCTCCCTCTCCCACTCCCCCTGCTTGTGTTCCCTCTTTCTCTCTCTTTCTGTGTCAAATAAAATCTTCAAAAAAAAAAAAAAATGGTAAAGGGGCACCCGTGTGGCTCAGTCAGTTAAGGTGTTGCCTTTGGCTCAGGTCATGATCCCAGGGTCCAGGGATCAAGCCCCACATTGGGCTCCTTGCTCAGCGGGGAGCCTGCTTCTCCCCTGACTGCCACTCCCCCTGTGCTTGCTCTCCTTCTCTCTCTGTCAAATAAAATCTTTATTTTAAAAAAATGGATTATAAAAAAACTGTTAGGCCCACAGAAGTCGTTTCATGAAATTAGACCCAGATGGACTCAACAGCAGATGAGGCTCCTACAGGTGACTCCATAAAACCCACGATTTAGGACTTACTAAGTACTTACTCTGCACATAATAGATATATGTCACCTATATATTTAATAATATGTTTCCACCATTTATAACTCTATCATATCCTCAATTTTAACTTTAAGTTGTCTGGGGCTTTGGGAGCACATTTCTAAACATGGAGGTCTGTCAGTATAAGATATCAAAGCCCAAGCGGAGATAACATCAGAGAAAACAGCACAATAAATAACACAAAAATTTATTCCTCCACAAAAGCAATGGAAAACTGGCAAAACCCACTGGAATAAAGTTTATCAGAACTATCAAAATTAACCAAAAGCTTGCACCCAGGGTGCATTTAGAAAGGAAGGAAGGAAAGAAGGACTGAATCTCAGTAAGTGATATTTTGCGATATTTTAACTTGTCCTAGTCCCACTCCCTGCTTTCCAGATGGATGGTAGTCTTGAAAAATTATAGGCCAAATTCCCAGTACAGCCTAGCAGCCCCTAGAGGGAGCAAAACAAAGCTGGAGCTCACTGAAAGCTTCACTGCCCCCAAATTATTACTATTAGACCTGTCTGGTAGCTCCAAGAAAAAAGTCCACTTGCAATTCTATCCATATTTGACCTGACTCAGTTGTTTATCCACTGCGAAATAAATTTTCAGGAAAAGATCTGCTGAAAACAATTAAAGGCAAGTGTTTTATACTCACAGCTGCTTGAGGTGGTGGCCAATATTTGGACTAAACAACAGGCTAATCAAAAAGTTTTAAAAACAACAACAACAAAACTAGGAATGAGATACCATACAGACTTCAAAAAGTTCCAACACATCCCTGGGCAACGAGACGCTCATGTACATACTTAAGGCAGTATGCATGCCCGAGGTTGTATATATGCTCAGGAAAAACCTGAGAATGCCCCAAGCTCTTATTTTTAACCATGGGGCCCTGCACAAGCAGGAACTAAGGACTAAGGCAGAGCTGTCAGATGCCTGGTTGAGTGCCTGAAGATATATCCCCACAACAGAGTTCTTTAGCAAAGACTAGGAGATTTATTAGTCTCCTAGTTTATTTAATTTCTATAAATTAGAAATTTATAAATAAATTTCTGTCCAATCATTAGCTAACCACTAAGCTAAACAAGTAGAGACTTCGGTGGCCACACACAACAGAATTAGTTCAGAAAAGTCACTAAATCAACAACAACCACAACAAGCAGCAAAAACAACACACCCTGGGGAAAGGGCAAAATCTCCATAGTTGCCCTGTTTGTTATTTAAAATATTGTTCTTTAGGGACACCTGGGTGGCTCAGTCAGTTAAGCAGCTGCCTTCTGCTCGGGTCATGATCCCAGTGTCCTGAGATCAAGTCCCACATCAGGCTCCTTGCTCGGTGGGAGCCTGCTTCTCCCTCTGCCTCTGCCTGCCACTCTGCCTGCCTGTGCGCGCGCGCGCTCTCTCTCTCTCTGACAAATAAATAAAAATAAAATCCTTTTAAAAAATACTGTTCTTGAAACAATTTTATTATTCAAAATGTCCATATTATTGGGCACCTGGGTGGCTCAGTTGGTTAAGTGACTGCCTTTGGCTCAGGTCATGATACTAGGGTCCTGGGATCTAGCCCTGCATCGGGCTCCCTGCTTAGTGGGGGACCTGCTTCTCCAACCCCTTGCATGTGCTCTCTCTCTGTTAATATAAATAAATAAAATCTTAAAAAACAAAATGTCCAAATGTAATTTTTCAACAGAATGTCTCATCAAATACAGACCATGAATAAAACATAAAAATTATTTGGGGATGGGGCGCCTGGATGGCTCAGTTAGGTGTCCATCTCTTGATTTCAGTTGAGGTCATGATCCTCAGGGTCCTAAGACTGAACCCCACATCAGACTCTGCACTCAGCACAGTCTTCTTGGGATTCTCTCTCTTCCTCTGCCCCTCCCCTTGCTCATGTTATCTCTCTCTAAAATAAGTAAATAAAATTTTTAACAACAAAAAGTTATTTAGGGAAAAAAATCCCACAGATAGTCTGATGTTGAAAATATAGTAACTGGGGGCACCTGGGTGGTTTAGTCAGTTAAGTGTCTGCCTTTGGCCCAGGTCATGATCCCAGGGTCCTGGGATCAGAGTCCCACATCAGGCTCTCTGCTCAGTGGGGAGTCTACTTCTCCTTCTACTCCTCCCCACTGCCTGTGTGTATGCATGCACTCTCTCTCTCTCACACACATACTCACTCTCACACTTTCAAATAAGTGACATCTCAAAATAAAAAAAGATTAAAAAAAAAAAAAAGAAAGTACAATAACTGAAATGAAAAAGTCACTAGAAAGGTTCAACAAGTATAAGCACACAGAAAAAAACAGTGAACTTCAAGATAGGTCAACTGAGATTATCAAGCCTGAGGAAGAGAAACAGAAAAAAATGATGAAAAATGAAAAGAGTTATCAGAAATTAGTGGAACACCATCAAGTGAACCAACATATATAATAACAGGAGATCCAGAAAGAGACAAGTGACATTTATTAGAAGAAATAATGGCCAAAATGTTCCTTTACAATTTTGAAGAAACACATTAATCTACACCTCCAAGAAACTGAACAAACTCCCAGTAGGATAAATTCAAAGAAATCTACACATAGGCATCACTACCGAACTGCTAAATAACAAAGATGACAAAGAAAATCTTGAACAGAGCAAGAGAACTGACTCACCATGTGTAAGAGATAAAAAGGTTAACAGATTTCTCATCAGAAAATATGGAGGCCAGAAGGCAGTGGGAGGACATATTCAAAGTTCTGAAAGAAATAGAACTGTCAATCAAGAATTCTGTATCCAGCATTATTCTTCAGTGAAGGTGAACTTAAAACTTTCCCATATAAAAATGAAAGAATTTGTTGCTGAACTGCCCAATAAGAAATAGTAAAGTAACTCCTTTGGGCTGAAAAGAAAAAACATTAGACAGTAATTCAAATACAAATGGAGAAATAAAGATCATGAATAAAGTTAACTACAAAATAAATATAAAGAACAGTATACATGTATTTCTTAGTTATAGCTTTTTTTCTCTTATTCAATGTAAAAGAAAATTCCAAAGAGTACTGTATGGAAGTGCTGAATCACTATATTGTACATCTGAAACTAATAACTAGACTGTATGTTAACTGAAACTTAAATAGAAACGAAATAAATGTAGTTCTAGTCTCCAACCCACACACACATACACACACAAGAGAAAAGAAAAAGAAAAGAAGAAAAGAAAAAGGAAAAGAAAGAAAACTGCATTAAGCAATAATTATACATCTCTGTGGATGGACACAATGTAAAAGATGTAATGTGCATGACAACAAACAGCAAATGAGGGGGCAGAGCTACATAGGCACGAAGTTTTTGTACACCATTGAAATTAACTTGTTATTAATCAGAACTAGACTGTTATGATTTAAGGTGTTAACTCTGTAGGGCAACCTCTAAGAAATCACAAAGAAAATAGTACTCGAAGAAAATATTTAACACAAAAGATGACAGCAATGGAAGAATAGAAAAACAAAAAATACAGGACATAGAAAACAAATAGAAAAGTGGCAGGTGTAAATTCTACCTTATCAATAACTACATTAAATGTAAATGGGTTAAACCCTCAAAAGGCAAAAGTTGGTAGAAGAGATGGAAAGAAAAGGTGATCTGACTAAACGCTGTCAATAAAAAACAAATTATAGATTAAAAAACAAAAACAGATTAAAAGGAAAAAGGTATACCATGCCAATAGTAATCGAAAGAGAGCTGAAGTGGCTACACTGCTATCAGATAAAATAGACTTTAAGACAAAAATTATTACTACAGACAACATTTTATAAAAATAGATGAGTAAACCCATCAAAAGATAAGACAATTATATACAAATATGTACTTAACAGAGCACCAAAATGTATCAAAAATTGACAGAACTGAAGTAAGAAACAGATGATTCAACAATAATAGTCACTTCAATACTCTACCCCAATAACAGAACTAGACAGGAGATAAGCAAGGAAACAGACTTGAATGCCACTAGAAGCCAACTACACCTGAGGAAATTTATCAACACTCCACCCAACAACAGCAGAATATACACACTCTTCTTAAGTGAACATGAAACATTCTCCAGAACAAACCATATGGTAGAACACAAAACTTTAAGTATCAATAAATAATAAGTATACTGTCCAAGCACAATGGGATATAATAAAAAAATCAACAACAGAAGGAAATCTGAAACATTTACAAGTATGTAGAAATTAAAAGCCACATTCCTAAATACTCTATGGGTCAGAGAAGAAACCGCAACAGAAATTAGAAGCCCAAGTAGATGAAAAGAGTGTCGCAAGAGAGGCAGTTCAATTCCCTGGCAAAGCAAGTCAGAGCCTGAGCAGGCCAAGAAGGGTGTTATTACAGGGAAGTGACCTAGCATGGACTAACAAAACTGGAGCAGAGTAAGAATGTGTAGCCCTTCAGATGGGTATTTAACAGAGATCTTTCTGGAAATTGAAATAAGTGAGTCTATCACTTCACAGAAAACTGAATATACTTGTACCCAGTGATAAAATTAGACTTTAAAACAAAAATTAAAGCTTTGAAAGTATGTATTCTCTACCAAGAATCTCAAGAACTACAATACTTAAAGACTTTTCTTTAAAAAAGTGACCTTATTAACAAATGTGAATTTCTTAAATATTGCAAAATAAAATGTGTCAATATTTAGAAAATCTACATAACTCAGGAAACCAGTATCGTCCAGTTGATTATTTAAAAATCACATATGGGTAAAAGATCCATTCAAAGTACAAGACAGATCAATGAATCTTATTTTAACAGAATGAAAAGTTCATTAGATGGTACTAGAAAATTCGGACATCCATAGGAGAAGTGAAAAAGGAACCTCAACCTAAATCTCACACTGTATAAAAAAGTTAATTCAAGTGGCACCTGGGCGGCTCGGTTGGTTAAGCGTCCAACTTTTTATTTCGGCTCAGGTAATGATCTCAGGGCCATGAGATCGAGTCCCACATTGGGCTCCATGCTCAGTGAGGAGTCTACTCCAGATTCTCTCTCCCTTCTCTCTGCCTTTCCTCCCACTCTTTCTCTCTAAAATAAATAAATCTTTTTTAAAATTTTAATTTGATAATTTAATCCAAAATCATGAATAGTAAAGTGTAAACCTATTAACCTTTGAGAGATAAATGAGAAAATCCTTGGGATCTAGAGTCAGATGAAGATTTCATAAGCGTAACACCAAAAGCACAATTCATGAAAGAGAAATACTCAAATCCCAATTCACTAAAATTTTAAAATTTCACATGGAAAAGATCTTGTTAAGAGGATAGAAAGACAAGGTATGGGAGAAAATATTTGCAAACCACATAGTCAATCTTTGCTGACTTATATCTAAACACATAAAGAATGCTCAAAACTCAATCTTAAGAAAACAAACAACCCAATTAGAAAACGTGCAAAGATACAAGAAAACCTTTCACCAAAGAGGAAATACAGATGGCAAATGGCAAAGATAAGATGTTTGATATCGCTGGTCATTAGGGAAATGAAAATTAAAACCGATGAATTATCACAACACACCTATCAGAGCACCAGTGGTAATATCAAATGCTAACAAGGATGCAGAGAAACGAGGTTATATCCTGATCGCTGGTAGGAAGGTAAAAACAGCAGTGGGTATGGCCACTCTGACAAAATAGTTTAGTGATTACTTATATAAAATTAACCATATACTTACCACATACTACCCAGGAATTTCACTCTTGCATTTACCCCTAGAAAAGTGAAAATTTATGTTTATCAAAAAAACCCTGTACACCAAATGTGCATAATATCTATTCGTAATGGGCGGGGGTGGGGGGGATCAACCCTTGATTGATGTCCTTCAAGTAGTAAAGTGATATTGTCAACACAATGTAACACTGCTCAGCAACAAAACGGAATGAACTACTGATTCATTCAACAACCTGGATGGACCTCAAGGGTATTTTGCTTAGTGAAAAAGTCAATCTCAAAAGGTTACATACTTTGTAATTCTATTTATACATTTCTGAAATAATGAAAACTATATGGATGGGGAACACAGTAGTAACTGTCATGTTAGGACAAGGTGGAGAGGGAGAGTTCCTTTGTGATAATGAAACCACTGTGTATCTGGACTGTGGTTATATGAATCTACACATGGGATTAGAAAGCACAGAATTATAGACACACCCAAATGAATACCTAAAAAAAGGGCAAAAAGTAGGGTACCTGGGCAGCTCAGTCGGTTAAGCGTCTGATTCTGTTTTGACTCAGGTCATGATCTCAGGGTCCTGAGATCAAGTCCCAAGGACTCCTCGATCATTGCTGAGTCGGCTTGAGATTCTTTCCTCCTCGCCCTCCCTCCGCCTCAGTTCCTCCTTATGCTTGCCTTCTCTCAAATAAATCAATAAAATATTTAAATTTTTAAAAATGGCAAAAAAACTAAATAAGGTCTATGGTCTAGTTAACGATATTATACCAATGTCAATCTCCTGGCTTTGATAAAGCGCTATAATTATATAAAATGCCAACACTGGGCAAAGCAGAGTGAAGTACTATTCTTGCAACTTCCTATGAGTCTATCATTTCTAAATGAATAGTTAGAGGAGAAAAAGTTCAATAATATAGTTTTAGATTTTACACTGCAATTAAACTTTAAGAAATTTGTGTCATTTGAAGCAGTAGCAGTGAATATATACAATTATGTGAAAAGGCTATTAAAATATTCCTACCCTTTCCAACTACTATCTGTATGAGGCCTAATTTTCTTCACATTCTTCAGCCAAAGTAATATACTATAACAGATCAAAGCAATTATGAGAATTCAGCCATTACCTACTTAGACATTAAAGAAACTTACAAAGATGTGAAACAAATTCACTTGTTTTGAAAAGTAATTTTTCCCAAAAAAAAACTTTAGGTTAACATGTAATGAGTTTGTTTTAAAAAATAAGTGATAGGGCACCTGGGTGGCTCAGTGGGTTAAAGCCTCTGCCTTCGGCTCAGGTCGTGATCCCAGGGTCCTGGGATGGAGCCCCGCATCGGGCTCTCTACTCAGCGGGGATCCTGTTTCCACCTCTCTCTCTCTCTCTGCCTGCCTCTCAGCCTACTTGTGATCTCTGTCTGTCAAATAAATAAAATCTTTAAAAAAAATTTTTTTAAAAAGTGATATTTTTAAATTTCTTAGTTTTAATTACTAATATAATAAATATGAATAAATATAACCCATATATAGAAACTCTCTGGTGCTCTAAATAATTTTTTAAGACTGTGAAGCTGTCCTAAGGCCAAAAAGTTAGATAACTACTACACGGAAGTATTCAGGGATGAAGAAGAATCAGATGGACAATTTACTCTCAAGTAGAGGTGAAAGATGTTATGTTAATAAACTCCAAACTTCTAAGTTTATGATCATTTAATTTTTTTTTTTTTTTTGACAGAGAGAGATCACAAGTAGGCAGAGAGGCAGGCAGAGAGAGAGAGGAGGAAGCAGTCTCTCCGCTGAGCAGAGAGCCTGATGCGGGACTCGATCCCAGGACCCTGAGATCATGACCTGAGCCGAAGGCAGAGGCTTAACCCATTGAGCCACCCAGGTGTCCCTTAATAATTTTTAAGGTTAATTAGAAAACAGGGGTGCCTGGGTGGCATCGTCAGGTGGGCAGTGGACTCTCAGTTTCACCTCAGGTGATCTCATGGTCATGGAACAGAGCCCCAAATCAGCACAGTGAGTCTGCTTGAGATTCTCTCTCCCTATTCCTCTCACCTTCCCACTCATGATCCCTCTTTCAACTAAGTAAAATCTTAAAAAAATAAAACAAAAAATACGAAAGAACAGACAAACCATAAGAGACTCAATCTCACAAAACAAACTGAGGGTTGTTTGGGGGTGGGGGGTACAGAGAGGGTGGTTGGGTTACAGACACTGGGGAGGGTATGTGATATGGTGAGTGCTGTGAAATGTGTAAGCCTGATGATTCACCGACCTGTACCCCTGGGGCAAATAATACATTATATCTTAATAAAAATAATTGATAAAAAATACAAAAGAACATGCTACAGACTAGGACTAGATCTTTGTAACTCATACTTCTAAAACAGGATTTGTATCCAGAAAATATAAAGAAACATAATAAATTGCTAAGAAAAAGAAATACTGTGCTAAAAAATGAGGATGCAATTCACAGAAGAAAATTCTTTTTTTTTTTTTTTTAAGATTTTATTTATTTATTTGACAGACAGGGATCACAGGTAGGCAGAGAGGCAGGCAGAGAGAGAGGAAGGGAAGCAGGCTCCCCGCTGAGCAGAGAGCCCAATGTGGGGCTGGATCCCAGGACCCTGGGATCACGACCTGAGCCGAAGGCAGAGGCTTTAACCCACTGAGCCACGCAGGCACCCCAGAAGAAAATTCTTAAAAGGCCAATAAACACTGTTTGAAAACTAATTATTATCACCAGTCATTAAGGAAATATGAAGAGATATTACTGCTATCAGACTAGCAAGTGAAAAAATCTGATAAAACCAACTTGTTGGAGAATGTAAAGCCATGAGAACTCACTCAATGCTGGTAAATGTCCCAACTGTTAAAGCTACTTTGGAGAGCAATTTGGCAAAAATCTGATGAATTTGAAAATGCCTGTATCTACCCATCCAATCAATCAATCCTATTTCTAGGTATTTACAGTATGAAAACTTCTACACAACCGCACAAGAAGCTACTGCGACAAGGTTACACTTCACAAAGATAAAAATCAATGACTACATCTAGAGGAAGCAACATAGACAAATCTCAGAAACAAAAGTGAACAAGAACAAAGAAACATACAAGCTGCAGAATGATAAAGAATGGTTCCACTTGTATAAAGTTCTAAAACATACAAAATTATACACTGTCAATATATAAGTTTGAGACAAATGCCAAGTTTAGAACAGTGGTTTCTAAGCTATGGTAAACAGAAGGTAAGGTAAACAGAAGGTAAGATAATACTATTCCAAACCAATGCTTGATAAATCGTTTAATATGCTGTTTTCACAGAGTTCAAATTTACATTTCCATTTTGAAGCAAATGCTTAAATGAATTCTGAGTTCTACCTTTGTCCGTATGAAAGATCTAGAAAGATAACATCACTAGTCATTAGAAGAACCTTTATTTAAAAACACAATGAGAGATAATATTGTATCTATCAAATTGATGAAAATATAAAACAGTGCTGATAAGGATACAGAGAAACTGACACCTTATGAACAGCTGGTGGGCATATGATTCAAGTAAAGCTTTTCCAAAAATGTGGCTTCTTCATAATATAATTTGGGAGTTTTTGTTTGTTAGAAGACATTTTGTAAATGTATGTGAGAGCTACATTTACAGAAGATTACAAAAATATATCCCAAACTGTTCAGGAAAAGACATGGGAGTTGGGAGTGACGTAAGGGGTGGGGAGAAGAGGGGAGGGGAGGACATAGCAAGGAATAAGGTAAAGAAATAGATACTGAAACCAAATCTTAAAGAGCAATGAACAGTGAGCTAGGAGTTTGGACTCTGCCACAGATCTTCATCTATATCTTCTATGGAAGACACTGATGAGACACATACGAATTCCGGGCCTGACTGACCTGGAAAGGAAGTTATGTGTCCACATGTACTTTAGATTGCCAGTACTAAAGAAGACAGATGTGTCTTCAAGCCCTCAGCTAAATCCTTTCCCAAAAAGCAGATCTCCATTCCTTCTGCTTGTACCTGCCAGGTTCCTAACGGTATAAGACTTGTTACCTCAGCTCAGACAGGTCTGAGTTTATAAACTACTATCACATGATTACATTTGATTTCCAAAATAACCCTGTGAAGTAGGTAACCAAACTAGTATTCTTCCCATTAACAGATAAGTTAACCAAGACTTATGGAAGTGAAATTATTTGCTCAATAGCATGGTGTGAATCTAACAATAACATCACAAGCAGCAACAGATATTTACTGAGTATTATATGCCAGGCACTGTGCTAGGTGCTTTTAGCTATCATTTCATTAAGTCCTTGCAACAATTCTAAGGCAATTTAATCCCCATTTATAGATAAGCAAAGGAAACAGAGGCTCAAGAGCAATCAAGTGATCTTTAAAGATTACACAGACCATTAAGCAAAGTCATTAGACTAACCTAGTTCTGATTCTAAAACCCGTGTCTTAAAACCTATGTCTATACTATTTCAGAACACATTAAATAGGTATAAATGATGATATAAACAATCAGGATTGACACATGAACCAAGGAAAATCTAAGTGTAAGGAAATGTTGGCTTAAAGACCAACAAAATACAGAAAATCTAAATATCTTTAAAAAATCATTTCCCGGGCGCCTGGGTGGCTCAGTGGGTTAAAGCCTCTGCCTTCGGCTCAGGTCATGATCCCAGAGTCCTGGGATCGAGTCCCACATTGGGTTCTCTGCTCAGCAGGAAACCTGCTTCCCTCTCTCTCTCTGCCTGCTTCTCTGCCTACTTGTGATCTGTCTCTCTGTCAAACAAATAAAATCTTTAAAAAAATAAAAAATAAAAAAAAATAAAAAATCATTTCCTTCTCATCTAAAACCTAATTCTAGAGACAACACTAGTACATTCTGGCACTTAAAGATAAATTTCTTCCAATAATGTTATTATATGTCTTAATGCATAATTCACGTAACATTGAGTTCAATTACTTTCTTCTTGAAAAGTGTGACAAAAACAATGTATTTTGTAATTTAAACTCAGTATGTTACACCTTAATTCTATAATCATGTGGGTCCACTCTTCCATTAATAGGATATATAAATAATTATTTACATAACTGACCACTAGAAATGATGATGCAGCTCAATTTAGAAGAGAACCTGACTCATACGTGACTGACTCATGCACCAATTACTGAAAACTAGTATTAGGGATACCTGAGTGGCTCAGTCAGTTGAGCGACCAACACTGGGGTTTTTGGCTCAGGTCATGATCTCATGGGTCGCAAGACTGAGCCCCAAGTGACGCTCCACGCTCAGTAGGGAGTCTGCTTGAAGAGTCTCTTCCTCTGCCCCTCCCCCCACTGACACCTGCATGCACTCTCTCTAAAATAAGAAAATCTTAAAAACAAAAACAAAACAAAACAAAAAACCACTAGCACTAACTATTCCTTACTAGTAATATTAAGAATACATGCTTATTGGGGTGCCTGGGTGGCTCAGTGGGTTAAAGCCTCTGCCTTCGGCTCAGGTCGTGATCCCAGAGTCCTGGGATCCAGCCCCACATTGGGCTCTCTGCTCAGCGAGGAGCCTGCTTCCCTTCCTCTCTCTCTGCCTACCTGTGATCCCTGTCTGTCAAATAAATAAATAAAATCTTAAAAAAAAAATACGTGCTTATTTTAAAACTATTTTTCTCTTAACTAAAAGAAAGAAAATAATTCAGACATGTGAAGGGACACCTAGATGTCCACAGACTTACTTGGGAAGTACTAAATTAAATTTATATTAAATATGACACACCTTATAACTTAACTCAATCTCTACCCTAAATTCTCATGTTAAACGGATCTATCTCCTTCCCCATTTCTATTTCAAAAGGAATGTGATTAAAAGTAATACACTGAAAAGAAAATACAGTAAAAAACAGACCAAAAGATCTGGAGCTGTACAGTTTGGGCTCCAAATTCCCTGATAAACTGCAATGTGACCTTGAAGCTATAAAGCTATACTTTAATGGCCTGTTTTTTTATTTTTTATTTAACTTTTTTAAAAGATTTTTCAAAAGATTCTATTTATTTATTTATTTATTTGAGAGAGAGGGCAGGGGAGGCGGGGAGCAGAGGGAGAGGGACAAGCAGACTCTGGTCAAGGGTGGAGCCCATCATAGGGGTCAATCCCACGACCCTGAGATCATGACGGAGACAAAACCAAGAGTCAGACATTCAACTGACTGAACCACCCAGGTGCCGCAAAGACCTGTTTTTTATCCAAAAAATGAGTTTAGGGGCTACCTGATCTCATAGGTACCTTAAGGCTCTAAAATTCCTACTGCTAAGTCTTAGCAGAAAGTAGTTCTAAGGACCAATATTGGGTGTTTAAGACACAGTGCGTACTTGAGAAGTACTTTCAGACTGAAAGACCAATTTGAACCAAATGTCCAGGTCAAAAAACAAACCCTTAGAATTACAGCAAAGATATTATCATAATTGTGTTGGGTAAGTTCACAAACCAGGATACTAATTACCATTTATCCATATTAAAAGCTTATTAGGTCCTCATAACTATAGATAACCCTAATTGTCATGCAAACAGATGTTTTGGAATACCCTAACATGTTTACCTGAAAATGTTCTGTAATACATTCTCAGCATTTCCCAAAATGTACTTCTACAACATCTACTTCCATGGTTAAACAAGCTTATAGTTAGGAAGAGATGTTTTTCAAACATAATTATACTGTGTTTTTATAGCACAAATTATCCTTTTTTGATATAATAATGTACTCTGTGATGGAGGACAGAATATACAAGATTTCCCAATACATTTGGATCAAAAAGCCATTTCTAAGGAATATCCATAAAATTTCATAGCGTTTCAAGTGCTCTAAGTGCAAATATTTAGTAATAAACATAGGTCAGCATGAGAGAAAGTAGAACACTCATAGAATTTTATGAAACTTAAGTAATTTGAAATTTTAAAAACACTGGAGTAATCAATGATTAGAGTAATAGGGGCTCCTGAATGGCTCAGTTGGTTAAGCTGCCTTCAGCTCAGGTCTTGATCCTGGGGTTCTAGGATCGAGTCCCTTATCAGGCTCCCTGCTTGGTGGGAAGCCTGCTTCTCCCTCTCTCTCTGCCACTCCCCCTACTTGTGCTCCTTCACTCTGTCTTTCACTCTCTCTTTTAAATAAAATCTTCAAAAAACCAAAAAAAAGTTATTAAAAAAATAATTGGAATAACAAAGACTTAACACTGAAATCTCCAATGATCTAAAAGGCATTAAAATTTTCTGTGAGGCTATTAGAATGTACTTGTATTTCAGGCTAACAAAGTAATATATTCCACCATACAGAAGGAATGGGATGGAAAAAATAACTTGTTTTCTCTGAGCAGTCACCCTGCTCTTGCTAATAGACAAAGGACAGGTAAAACACAACTAGGTCAAGTGAATTAAAGATTATCTTCATATCAGAAAAGAAGAAAGCTTGCCCACCAGCTACCAAGATTTTTTCTGGAGTATTTCTTTTAATAGAGCCATTAAGAAAATAAATTGACATTTCTCTTGAAAAAAACAAGATGCCATTCAGAATACCAGACTATGGGACACCTGGGTGACTCAGTTGGTTAAGTGACTGCCTTCAGCTCAGGTCATGATTCTGGAGTCCTGGGATCAAGACCCACATCAGGCTCTCTGTTTGCCAGGGAGTCTGTTTCTCCCACTGACCTCTCTCCTCTCATGCTCTCTCTCAAATAGATAAAATCTGGGGGAAAAAAAAAAAAAAGAATACCAGATTACTCCGGAGCTAAAATGTATTACGCCAAAAGACTTAAAATTTTTAAAAATCTAGTGTGTATATATTTCAAAAGTTCAATTTTTAGGGGTGCCTGGCTGGCTCAGCCGGCAAAGTATGCGACTCTTGATTTGAGGGCCATGTATTCAAGACCCACGTTGGGGGCTACAGCCTACTTTAAAAAAAAAAAAAGAAGAAAAAAGGTTAATTTTCAAATCCAACTGAAAAAGGAATCAACACCTAAAATTAAAGAACTAATGAGCACTCTAACTAGAGGCATTTGTTTTTAGTTTCATTCTTGATGCTTTGTAATGTACAAGGCTTCATAAATACAAATTAAGTGATATAATCAAACTCAAATGTTACATGCAATTTTTTAAAGATTTTATTTATTTCTTTGACAGAGAGAGTACATAAGCAGGGGGAGGGGCAGGCAGAGGGTGAAGAAGAAGCAGGCTCCCCGCTGAGCAGAGAGCTCCTGGGACTTGGGCCTCCATCCCAGGCCCATGGAATCATGACCTGAGCTGAAGGCAGACACTTAATGGACTGAGTCACCCAGGCACCCCGTGATTGTTTTAATTAAAATATTTGCTTGAAAAGAACCTCTATAAATGAACTGGTTTTGGCTTTCAGAAAACTATATCAACATATATATGATTCCTTATACTTTTAAATGATTTTAATTTTATAAAACCAGGCCTACAGACTTTACAATTTCCGGTGAATATGGCAATGTAAAGATGGTGTAGCCCCTTTCTCCTCTTGAAAAATCTCAAAACAACTAGAAGAATGAGAAACAGAAGCAAAATCTACATCCCTTACCAAGAGACATCCCTAACCACGTATATGAGAAAGGCTGCCTATGCAGTGAAGGAAAAGAGGGATGCTGGAAGATCTCAAGCAAGAGAGAGGTCTGCATCTTCACATCTCAAAAGTATCACACCTCTGTTCTCTAAACTGTACAAGACATAGCCAGAAGGGTAAGCCCAACCCCCTGTTTGGCACATCTGAAGGTTTCAAAGACATCATCTGACTATTAACACAGGAGAGTCAGAACTGAACAAGAAAAGGGGTCCATCTTTTCCTAAGAAAATAATTAACGTACTTTAAAGAGAATTTTTGTAAGGCACGAGGCTGGCTTGGTCCACAGGGCATGCGACTTTTTTTCGTTTTAGATCATGTCATTCTTGATCTCAGGGTCGTGAGCTCAAGCCCCACACTGGGCGTAGAAATTACTTAAAAACAAATACATAAATAAATAAATAGAATTCTTTTGAGAACCTAAGCAAAACATCAGTACCCAAAAAAATGGAGAGCAGGAAGGACTCAATGCTAAAAACAGTACCTCAATACCTATAAGAACTTCAAGGGAAAAAAGTATGACTCAAGAATATATATCCAGCCTAACAATACAGTTCAGCAATAAAAGCAACAGTTAAATAGCATTGAGTATGAAAGAACTCAAGGAATACTGTTCCTATGAACTGTTCTTGGAAGAAAATACTAGTTGACAAAATTCAACTAACCAAAGGATAAAAAGAAAAACCAAGAAAAAAGGACAAGGTCTGAGCATAAAGGCCATTTAATTATTAGCCTTACACACAAAACTGGTACTGGTTTCCCAGAAAAGGAAACAAAGCAGAAGAGGCTGCAGAGTGAAAGATGTGCTTTACACTTCTGTATCTTTTAGATTTTATACCTAAGCATGTAATCACTAGATAAAAATTACTACTTAAATTTAAAAACTCTAAAGAATTTAAGTTCACTGAAACAGTGCTACTTTTCTGGTTAGTTCTCCGACTAATATGCCTGAGGTAAATTTACTCAGATCGGAGGTCCTAAATTACATTCTCAGAGACAAATATACTTCCCCAAAGCATCTGTAAGAGTTCAGATATTTAATGTTGCAATATAAAATACAAAAATTTATCTTTGGAGACAACACTACAAAGACATTTACAAAAAAGTGTTCAGAGCAATGTGCATATACATAGCACAACATAGGAAATAACCTACATGTACATCAATAGTCTCAATAAATTACAGTGCCACACAACAGAGTATCATACAGACATTCAAAATGACAGCATACAAGTATAATACAAATTTATGTATAAAACTGTCCACTTTGCGTTAAATGGTAAACAGTAAATTATGGTCTCTTTCCATATAAGAATACAGATATACTTCATTTCTTTCCATTGCTCCGACTTGTGCTATAACCATACCATAACTAACTTAATTATTCTCATATCAACTGACATTTAAATTGTTTCTTTTTTACTTTCTTCATTTACTTTTTTAAATCAAAAAGATCTGAGAGAGAGTGCGCACGCATGTGTACACACTAGAGGGTGGAGGGGCAGGGAGGCAGAGAGAATTCCAAGGAGACTCCATGGTGAACGTAGAACCCAACACAGGGCTCAATCCTATAAGCCCAATATCGTGAGCTGAGCCAAAATCAAAAGTTGGACACTTAACCAAGAAAGCCAATCAGGCACCCCTTCATTTATTTAAATTAAAAAATATATATATATATTCACACACACATTTTTTTTGGGCCAGTAAATAGTGTTTGTTGAGCATAAATCTTCACATATAGGAACTAATACTTCTGTAAGGCAGATTCCTGAAAGTGAAAGTATTTAGTCAAAACTAATATGCATTTTAAAGATTTATAGGTAGTACCAATTGGTCTCTTTGAAAGAGACTGCATCAATTTATACTCTCCCAATATTGCCATTATTTTCAATCTTTTTCATTTCCATCAACCTAATATATGAAAAATGATACATTTTAATCTACATTTCCTTGGTTAGTGAGGGCAAACAGATTTTTTAAAGATTTTTATTTATTCGAGAGAAAGAGTCAGCAAGCACAAGCAGGGGAAGAGTAAAAGGAAAGGCAGAAGCAGATTCCCTGGTGAGCAGGGAGCCCCAGATGTGACTCAATCAGATCCCTGAGACTCTGGGAACATGACCCCAGACAAAGGCAGACACAACCAACTGCGCCACCCAGGCACCGCCAAATACTTTCATTCTTCCACTGTTTGTGGTACTAACAAAACATAGACCATGGCTACTACGTATAACAAACATAGTTTTAATTTTTCATTTGACAGTATTTAATAATTGGGAACTTCACTACAATCTAGACCTTTACTTCTCATTGAAAATTTAAAAAGAACAAAACAAAACAAAACCCCCAAAACCAAAAAACCTGAGGCACCACTGGGCCAACATTTCTTAAAATCAACTGGCACTGCTATGATGAGTGCTGTGAAATGTGTAAACCTGGCGATTCACAGACCTGCACCCCTGGGGATAAAAATACATGATATGTTTATTAAAAAACTTAAAAATTAAAAAAAAAATCAGCTGGCACTGACTGAACAGAAGTTGTGCCCTCCAACTTAACCTTAATGTATTCACTTATTATGCTACCTGTCTGGTCTGCTATAGGAATTTAAGTTGAAGACCCCATTTCTATGGAGTTATTTGGTTATATACTAATTATCAGGATTCTTCATATGAAGAATATTTAATACCTTTTCTTACATATTTATGCCATATAGATTTCTTCTCTGTGGATGGCTTTCGACTTCATCATAGCATTCATAAATATATATAAAATCTTAAAAGTCTACATTACCCATTAAATGACAGTAATATTTACCCTTGGGTATTAAGATGTTTGTCACTTTTCTTTATTTCTACTTTTTAAAAAATGTACAAAATAAGCATTGATTCCTTTTATAATCAGGGAGGGGGGAGAACTATTTTCATTTGAAACCAAAAATTCTAACAGTGATAGTTTGGTTATGCTGACTTCTAAACTGACAAAGGATAAAGCTAATTAAAAATTTATTTTTAAAGAAAACCTGAATGTGTACTACAAGAGGAGGTTAACATAATAATCAAAGTCCATATGTATTATTTCATGATAGCACTTCAGATCTGAATTATAACATTTTTACAAAAGATTTTCAAAAGTGCATGGACTGATCCGATTCACACTGAAGTTATAAATTAAGTTTTTGGATACTGATACTTCAGAGAAACACATCTGTTCTCCAGCTGGAAATATAAAAACTGTATTCTCAGTAGCTTGGTCAGTTAAGGGTCCGACTCTTGATCTCAGCTCAGGTCTTGATCTCAGGGTCCCAAGTTCAAGCCCCATGTTGGGCTCCATGCCCCAAAAAGCTGTATTTTCATTCAGATATTTTATTTAATACATACTAAGTGTTATACACTGTGCAAGGTGCTAAGTAGGCAAAAATAAGGCACAGTACTTGGCTGTAAGCTTATAAACAAGTGAAAAAGGCAAGAACACAGTGTAGTAAGAGCTGCTGAGGCACAAAGAAAAGGAATTTAAACCAGTCTTGGAGATTGGAGAAATAAGGAAAGGCTTCTTAAAGATATACCACCTTAGGAGAAATCAACTAAGAAGGGCTGAGGGGGGCAGGAATCCTGCAGTCACCCTGACTCTTCTCTCTTCAATTCTCATATCCTAACAATCACCACTCCTATCTATCCATCCTTCTAAAATTTCTCCTCTTTTTCTTTATTCTCACTGTCACTACCCTGCTCCAGGGTATACTAAATTCACTCCGGTAACAGCTTTGTAACTGGTGGTCTCACCACATCAACCCCACTATCCAGTTCCTAACCTAATCACTACACTGTAATTACAGTGATCTTTCAAATACTCATTCAGGCTACTGTCCAAATTAAAACACTTGGGGGAGAGTGGGTGGTCCCCACAAACCTAGCCCTCGGGATAAAATCCAAAATTCTTACCAAGCCTTTCAAGACCCGACCCCCACTTACTTCTGCTACAACCCTAGTATTTCCCACAAGAACTTCTTTCAGATCCCCTATCAGGTCCTGCTATCTCCCGTTGCCAGGAATTTACATAAGCTATTTCCTCCTGTCAGAAACATAGGTTCTTCACTAACTCTCATGTATTCTTCAGATCTCAGCTTAGAAGTCTGGAAAGACTTTTGTGATCACTCAAAAGCCTTTCTCAATACACCCTTCTAAGCTTGCTCCCACTTAAAACTGCCCCATCACAATATTTATCACACTGTACAAGCGCCAGGTTAGATATCTTGGCTCTCTCATTTAAAGTAATGGGAAAACAGGGAAACTCTTGTCTTTTTCACAGTCGCGTTCTAGCATTTAGAAACATTACCTTGTATATACAGTAGTTATATTTACTGAAATAATTATAAATATCTGTTACCTTGGCTTTATCTACCCTACTAGACAGCAAGCAGGCACTTTACATAAAGAAGCAATTTTTACTCTACAAAGCACTCTGCAACTTCAAAGATATTATGAACTTCTTATTAAGTACACAATAAGTGCTCAGTAAACACTTGTTAAAGACAGTCTAACAATAGACAAAACCCTTGTCCCATGCATAGCTTCCCTAAATTCTACTTAAAATTAACTCTAAGTCACTCCGATTTTGATATAAACACCTAAAAATGACAAGATTTCAACTGTAGTTTCTTTTGTTTATAAAGATCTGAAATGCTCCTTACTTTTTAAAATAGTTTAAAGGACAAAAATTAACTGTTCTCCTCTCCAATTCACATAAAGCTATATATTTTTTATAGTTCAAGAGTTAAAAAGGAATCTTGAGAACTGGAAGACTAAAGATCAAAAAAGCATCCAAAATTAACATGCCCAAAGGAATGTTGTTATTCATACAGAAATGGAAAAAATACATTCTTAAATAGCATGAATGAACCTGAGATAAGGGTAGTTTTCATGGAGGATAAAGAAATAACTGAAAAAATAAAATGCTCTATACTATCCCATGTTAATAATAATTATGTAAGAGTATGGAATTACAGCACCTTCAAATTTAACTTTTTTTCCCTTTAGTGAGGAGGTAAGATGAATTGTTTGGACTGGCATGGAGAGATAGGACTAATTTATTTTACGTAGTAGCAAATATATAAAGAGTTTTTAGGGAAATCTACATTTCTTCTTATGGAAAAGCCTAAGATTATGAAATTTCGATTCTGGGCCAAGTTTTGAGTGAAGAACTGTAAATTCCTGTTTACCCAACCCACAATATAAGCCATAACTGGGAATACACCTCTCCTGGACAACACTTCAATTCACCATCTATAAAAATTGCAAGATTCTACAGCAAAGCCTCAAAATAAAAGGCAGGGGTAGGGTAGTAGGGATTTAAATGTCTCAATGGACCTAAAATACAATAGTAAACATCAAGTATCTTGGCCAAACATTCTGTTAAAAGCTCTTATGCCACCCAAACAACTCTCCTAAAGACTGACCTGTGAATGTTTGCTTTAACTGCCTTTTTTGCCAAAGAACTCAAAACATGTCACACACGCCTTAAGTATTCTCCAAACACAGGTTTTCATTTACCACGTGCAAATGGGCAATAAAGAAAAAAGCTGACTACCTAATTATCAGTGAAAAGCAAAAAGAGAAAATGTAATTGCTATCTTAGTTTATAAGCACTAAAATGACTACTGCATTCAATAAAGTGTTTTCAACCTAAAAAAAAAAAAATGTTTTCCAGCATTTTTAAGCTAAACAAGTTAACTTTCTCTAACTGCTCCATTTTTATAAGTATAAACTCACATTCCTTCACTAGTTCTTAACTGATTATAAATCCTTTCCACTACGTACTCTATAAATTATTTACAGAAACTGTCAGAAAAAATGTAAACAAAAATAAATGTATTACCCAAAGCAAGATTAGAGGATATGTGGTCTCAAGGTATCTTACATTTAAGAATCGGTATTTGGCAAGTTGCCACTGTTATAGAGCCTATTTACGCCTGGCTGGCTCAGTTGGCAGAGCATTTGACTTCATCTCAGGGTCCTGAGTTCAAGCCCCATATTTGGTGTGGAACCTACTTTAAAAAAGAGAGCAAATAGACTTTCTCACATTTATAAAGACAATTTTTGAGACTATTCAGATGATGACCCTATATTTTATTTATCTACTTACCCTGTCAGGTAAAATAGGATTTACAGAATGCATTTTGGGCTTTAAAAGATATAAACTCATTATCTCTGTATTATGTTTTTTTAAATACCCAAAAACAAAAATATTCCCCAAACAAGATGAAAAGAAATATACTGAGCAGCCAAGCCCAACTTAAGGTTAATAAGGAATTTCTCCCATCAAAATACTGAACTCAAAATATTGAAAGGCAGCTCTTGCTTACATTTTTTGAATATACAAAAAAGGATATTATTTTTGAAGTTAACACATTAACACATTAAACCCAACCAGTTCCCAACTAGTATGTGCTATATTGTGACTATAATCCCAAAATGATTCTCACATAGTTTACAGAAATTTTGATATAAAAAATTCTGATACCACAAAGATGTAAATCATTTAATAATTTGCAGGTAGCAAGTGATAGGATATTTAAATCATGCCAGAAAGAAAAAAAACATTATTTGGCAATACTTAATTCTTGGAAGCAATGCAAATATTATCACATTGTTAGTTATAAAAACTGGATAATGAGAGAGTCAGGAAAGAGATGAGTTAATTAACAAATTATTTTAGCACATGACTCTACCACTTGTGTATTATCAATTTTTAAAGAATCTGAATATAATCAAATATAGCAAAACTTGAATTTTATTAATTTCAACTTTCTTTGATGAAACAAAAATCTTTGAGATCTTGCCACAGGATTATTATTTTATCAATTATCATTAAATGCACATACACACACACACACAAAGAAAATGTCAGGTATAACTGAGTTCTAGCAGAGAAAAGACCAGATAAATTCCTTGTTTTTTTTTAAAGATTTTATTTGAGAGAGAGTGAGAGAGCACAAGAGCAAGCAGGGGGAGCAGCAAGCAGGGGAGAAGCAGGGTCCCCACTGAGCAAAGAGCCCAATACCAGGCTGGATCCCAGGCCCGAGGAAGAGGGGAGCCAAAGGCAGCCACTTAACCGGATGCACAACCCAGGTGCCCCAATTCTTTATATTTTTATATACAACTAGTTTGCATTAAGGCATTACTCACAGAGCTAACTCAACAAGAATTACATAGCCGACTTTTAAAGCAAATTAAGTCTTTCCTTTTTTGTATCATAAAAATCTTTAAACTGAAACATTTAACTAAATATCCATCTGCATGCATGCAAATCAACTCAGTCCCTTTAATTAATAAAATAAGATGGCAAAGCTATGCTTTATCGAATGCCTTTACAACCATACTTTCCTGAACAATGAGTATGAACTAGATTTCATTCTTCATAGTTAGTAGCTAATCAGTTTCAGTATCTGGTTCTCATAGGCTGGCATAATGCTGCAATGTTTCCGTTGCACAATATTCTGGGGGAAATGTTTAGAATTACTTCCACTGAAATTTTTAAGTCCTGTACACAAACATCATGGAAATGTTTAAATCAGAGCTATCAAACTTCTTAAATAAAAATTCTAATTAAATTCTTTAAAAATTTTGTTTTCTCAAAAATAGTGACTCTATTTTTTTAAAAGTCATTTTTTTCAAGTCCAAAAAAAAACCCTCTTCCTTTTTCCTGCCTTATTTGCAACCTAAAACATCCACCTGAAGTGTGTCATTCACTAACTAATCATCATTATATTTGATCACCTTTTAGCTTCTAACTACTCAACAGAAAGCCTGACAATCTCACATGTTTTGGGGACTTCAATACACTTTGTTCTTGTCCCAAATACTCATGTTCTGTGTGTACTACTATAAGCTATTATATAACAGGGGGTGGGAAAAATTAAAAAATACTGCAGCACTACAAGCCATTTAGCATGCTGAGTTCCCACAGTTGCTTAGTGGGTGTTCTGAAACTAGGCCATATTTCTAGTATTAAGAATTTCAAATCACTACTTCCAAAGTACAGAAATAAATGTCTTCAAGATTAAATCATAAAACCTTACTATTTTAAGCTGCCTAGTATATAAGTATCCTATTTCTATGAGTTTAAAATGGTAATTAACACATGGTAGGTAAACCAGTATTTGTTTTAGCAACAATAAATAACCAGCTTTTCTACCCATAGTTACAGAATCATAGACTTCAATAGATTACAATATTAAGATAACGTGCAGTTTATCTGAATAAGGACTAAAGCCCTTAGGTGAAATTTTGAATTCTTTACCCCAAAGGATATATAAACAAAACTGGAATTAAATATAATCTCTTTCAGGTCACTCAATGTATTAGACTCCACATGTTTATAACAAAGAAGTAATTACAAACCCCTATCTAATTTTTCCAGTCCTGGTTACCAAGAAATACCAAAAAAATAAAGCTTACTCTTTTTAACAGAATAAAAGATGCAGAAATACTTAGGTCATTTTGTCATATCATTGCAACAGGTATGTTTTTATTCAAAACTAACTAGGAAAAACATGTTACTCAATTTTACATATTTCATAGCTAAGGAAGGAAAGAAACAACATGGTAGGTATAAAATCCACTTCTACAAACTGTAAAGTACTTATACTGCAGTGATTCAATACTTTCAGATAATTATTTGCTTCAACTTAATTTTACTCAGTATTTATGGCGCCGACTATGTCTCACCTCATTAAGCAAATCTTTCTAATAAAAAAGTTTGACATTGTAATTTTTTTTAAAGATTTATTTATTTATTTGAGAGAGAGAGAGAGAGATCACAAGTAGACAGAGAGGCAGGCAGAGAGAGAGAGGAGGAAGCAGGCTCCCTGCCAAGCAGAGCGCCCGATGTGGGACTCAATCCCAGGACCCTGAGATCATGACCTGAGCCGAAGGCAGAGGCTTAACCCACTGAGCCACCCAGGCGCCCGACATTGTAATTTTTTAATTGCGTCATTTTAGATAAAAACCTCTCCCAAATACAACACATGGTCCTGTGTAATCTTGAACAAAACTCACTAACAGCAGTTAATTACTTCTTCATGATCTTCTATCAGCATTACTGTTATACTCTTCTATATGTAAAATAAATGGTGCTTTGAAAGATTCTATGTTTATCACATTAAGCTGCCTTAAACACCCATTTTTAAAAAAATATTCTGTATCAGATTTTTAAGTGTCTCCCGTCCCCGCCCCCATGTTCAACTCTCTTATGACCTCTAGGAGATATCTCAGTCCTTTTTACATTTGGTTACTAAACTTTTTTAAATTGTACATTATGAGGAGGAAAAAAGCCTTCAATTAAGATCTGAGGGGGTCTAAAGGCAGAAAATATGTTTAAGACCAAAAGCACTATGACATCTCTTTGTCCTTTTCAGTGGTCTGTTCATTTTGGGGCTCAAGACTACTAATTTTAGTAATTTTTTTTATTAGGACCCTACAGTCTAGGCATTAGATACTGGAGAAATGGCAGTAAAGACAGAAATACTTGATGCTATCATGAAACTTATAATCTAGCAAAAAAGACATTAAAAACATCATTATGAAAATATTCAAAAAGAGTAAGTGCAGGTGCCAAAGAACCTTAAAACAAGAGAATCTAAGGATCAAAGAAGGCCTCCCAGAGGACGTGATACAGAGGCCAGAGGGTGACTGGGTTAGCCTGGTGAGAATGCAGGGGCTTGTATCTATCCAAGGAGATGAAACCAGAAAGCTTTAGTTTCCTAATAAATAATCTTGAAATAAATGAGGTGACATATAATTTATAATGTAGGGGCACCTGGATGGCTCAGTTGGTTAAGCATCTGACTCTTCATTTCATCTCAGGTCATAATCTCTTGGGGCTGTGGGATCAAGCTTGGTATCAGGCTCCTCCCTCAGCAGGGAGTCTGCTCAGAAAGATTTTCTCCCTCTGCCCTCCCCACCTCCCCGCTTGCTCTTGCTCACTCTCACTCTCAAAATAATTAAATAAAACTTTTTTAAATGTATAATGTAATTGCTAAATGGTGAAAATTTTAAAAAGGAATTTCTTGAGTTTCTATAACAAAAATAACTGGAAGGATCAAAAGCAACAATAAAAAGCAGTATGACAGGGGCACCTGGGTGGCTCAGTTGGTTAAGCCTCTTGCCTTCGGCTCAGGTCATGATCTCAGGGTCCTGGGATCGAGCCCCACATCGGGCTCTCTGCCTGGTAGGGAGCCTGCTTCCCCCTCTCTCTGCCTGCCTCTCTGCCTACTTGTGATCTTTCTCTCTCTGTCAAATAAACAAATAAAATCTTTAAAAAAAAAAAAAAAAAGCAGTATGACAATCTTTTAAAATGAGAAACCATGGCACTTTGAGGGAAAAGAGTTTGGAATGGCAAAAAAACGGACTCTATGGAGTATCAAGTCATACTATATGGAAAATCACTTAATATTCAAATTTAGAGAACTTTTAAATCATGTAAGCCATACAGAGTCTTCTACCAGGATATAACTGCTGATGATATAGTCTGACTTACCCAAAGGAAAGAGTGGCACTTTGAAGCAAGTATGAAAACAGGTGGTTTTAATGTTCTCAGAAGAGTGAATCTTATTTTTTTTAATTTATTTTTAGTAATCTCTACACCCAAGGAGGGGGTCAAACTCATGACCCTGAGATCAAGAGTGGCACGCTCTTTCAAATGAGCCAGCAGGTGCCCCAAGAAGAGTTAATTTAAATGTTTGTACAGTAAACCCCTCTGAGTTCTAAAGAGGTTCATAAATGTTACTCTTAACATGATGCATAAATGTTGAGAAAAAGATATTTAAACGTGACTGAAAAATAATTATCAAAGGTCTAAACCTGGGGATTATTCCACATCAGGCTGATAAGTTCTTCTTGTATTTAATTAAAATATTAACAAAAACTATACCTAGTTAAAAGATTTAAATAATAATTTATGAGTCAAATCTCCAACATTCATGCAGATCCACAATCCAAGGCCCAAATTAAATACAAGAAATAACAATCTCTAAAAATATATGCTTTCATGAATCCCTACTAAAATACTAAATCATACATAGAATCTAAATTGCTATTTACCTGCAATTCCCCAAATGGACCTTAACATCTCTAACTTCTATGCTTTTTCTGTTCACTCTACCCTACTTAACCCTCAAGAGTTAATTCGAGTCCTATTCTCCAGCAAGCATTGCTGGTTACACATGCAATCTGTGTCTTAACCCATCTGAGTTTTCCAACACATACTGATACTGCTATCAAAGCACTTGTCAACATTGTAAAACAATTTACTATTGACTTACACAGTTCATGCAACAAACTGTGAACTTTCTGAAAGCAGAAAACATAATGTTATCTATGTATCTTCAGAGTCTGGGACATACATGGCACTTAGTAGAAGGTCGATAACATTATGAATATGAAATTATAGTTAATAAGAAATATATACAAAACAAAATTTTAAAGTTAACTTAAGGACTATTTACAAAACTGACAATTTTGAAAGCAGGAAGAAATGTTGTACAACACAAAACTGGAAACCAAGAAAGAGCAAATTTAACTGATTAATATCTAGAACTTGGAGTTAATTTCATTGTCAGAACAAGTAATTTCTTGTCTGCCAAGACATCAGAATTTCCAACACATTAGAAAAACCAAAAGAAAAAAAGAGCTCTCTTTATCAACTATGAAATTACTTAATTAAAATTGTACAATTTACAAATAGTATTTGAGGGCAAATAAAGTAGTTAAATTTTAAGTGTTCACAACGCTATAAAACTTAGAAGATATACAAATCAAAATACTTCATAAAGTCTTTCAAGTTCATTTCACATAGGGACCAATTATACCCACTTTTAAGGTCTCCTTTAATGTTTTAGCTTCAAGCAGTATGTTCATTCTTTCCAATAAAAGAATCCTTACCTTTTACAGCATGCACTACTTTTTGCAATCAGTTCTGATCTTTAGAGAAGTTGGAATGAGATATATGGTGTGAAATCTAATTAGTTCTTTTAAATCTTGATAATGGGAATTTCATACTTTCTCAGAAAGCACATATGTTACCAACATCTCAAAAGCTAAAGAGCCTTTTGTAATTAGAAAATTATTTTCATGTGTTACAACTTTGTTTTGCAAAATTAAAGATGCTGTGCTAAAAAGATGGGAACCAAGAGAAAGTACCAAAGAATGAGCATTAGTTTACCTCAAAAATAATGCAATTACCTATTTTAGAACATAAATCAGTTTTTCCAACTCATCCTTGTTTCTTTCAACCTTCACTAACTGCAATTACATTTCAGAACACTCTATATAAAGTTCAAGCATTCCATAGGTCACCTTGTGACTTAGAAATTTTTCAGATCTTAAAAGTCAGTGTAAATAGAGCTAGGAAAACACAAAATTTTAACTAGTATAATGTCAGAGAAAATATTTTCAGGAAGATTTACATAGCCTAACTTTGATGTGGTATAACTAGCAGACAAAATAAAATTCAAAATTCAAAAAACAAAATTTTTATAATTCAGCCTATGGAAGATTTAGCCTTAAATTATAATATGCCAATATATAATATAAAATGCATGAAGCAAAGTCTAACAATAAGCAAAAAAACAACCAATTTAATATCTGCAGTTTCTCAAGTACATGAAAGTACTTAAAATAACACTGTTGCTAAATTACAGCTAATTTCCAATTTATGTACAACAAAATATTTACCAATTCCCTACTAGTCTTACTAAGAAATGTCAAAGTGTTTATTCTATATCTAAATTTCCTCTCCGAACAGAAGTGATATTTTATAAAGTAATTCAAGAACACTTCCACCAAGGCCAAAACATAAACCTCAGAATTCACTGTAGAATTTATGGGTCAATCTGTTTGGTTTTACTGTGTTTTGCTGTGGGGGGAGGTGAGCTACTTTTGTTTTGGTTTTTTGATTATAAACATACATTTTATGTTCTCATACATGAATGATACGTAAACGATACATGAATATAGTAAACTGAATTCTAAAGATATATTCTTTCGACCTTCAAAAAATACTCATCTTTCTATCTACACACAGAAGTTAAGGTATATTCTTAATCAATAATACAACAGTTTATTTTTATATTTAAATATCTCACTAGAAAAAAATCTAAAAATTAAATTGTTTAAAGAACACAAGTCTTACAGAAATATTAAATTACACAACAGATACTGATAATCCAGCATATTTTCAAAACAAATAGGACTGCCTGGATAACAAAGAAATTCAGTATTATTTATCTTTCCCCCACATGGGTAAGGCATGTCAAAAAATATACCAGCAGAGGGGGCGCCTGGCTGGCTCAGTCAGAAGAGCATGCAACTCTTGATCTTGGAGTTTTGAGTGCAAGCCCCATGCTGGGTGTTGAGATTACTTTAAAAAATTAAATTAAATTAAATTAAACACACACACACACACACACACACACACACACCAGTAACTGTTCAGAAGGCATCTTTGGAAGATCCCACACAGAATTCTAGTTTATGACTCTGAACATGGGACAAGCCCTGTCCCAAGTTATTAAAGAAACAGTAATACTTTAAACGCACAATTCCATCAATATAACACAAGAATTTATAATTTTGATGTACTTTTTGTTTCAATTTCTGACTGGTCTGTAATTCACAAGTTGCTGCACATGTCTGGCTACAATTATCAAAACACAGCTCTCATCAACTTTCTGAATATGGTAGTTTAAAAACTTTTTAAAAATCTAGCTGCAAGCTATTAATGTATCTCTTAATATCACTCTTTTATTGTCAACTTTTAACAAGAGAAAAACACCTGAAAACTGTATTAACAATGAGAGACTAATAAGCAAATTCTAACCTGAGAGTAATGTAGTTGTTTCTTCAAAAACTAAACAAACACCCTAAGAAAAAGTAGTCATCTTAGATAGGCTAGGTCCACCTCTCCAAACTCTGTGGCATTTCAAGAATATAGTTTTATGTTAGGTTTGTATTATACTTAAGCCATTTGAGAGTTACAAACCTTAAGGCCTTTACTTGTCTAAGATCTATTTTTCAAATGTATATTCATAATTAAATAAAAGCTTCAGTGTACCTTATGTCAAATAGGTATTTAGAAGATTTATCATATTCAATCTAAATTCCACAGGTAGGGAATGGTTTTATATATATCATATATATATGTATACATATATATGTAATTTCTAAAAATTCTTGTCACTGTCACACAGAAAGTCTTCAGCACTTGACAAATTCAAAATATAAATGTATAAATGTTACAGACTGTACCCAATAGCTAAGTTTCTTCAAATACATATTAACAGATTTCAGTTTTAAGAGCTATGGCATGGAAGGGCCAGGGTAGAAATCAGTACACTAATAAACTGAGATCTTTAAAATAAGGTAATTTTTCAGTGTTAATGCTACATTTAAATACAAAAATATTTGGTTACACAAGTATACCCTAGGATTCTGGAAAACAAAAACTTTAAGTTTTAGATACAGTAATCCCTCTCAGTAGATACCAGAAGCTGACATTTATGAAGAAGTATACAAAATTGCACAGGTGAAAGCTATAGACTGAAGCAAATACTATACAGTACAAATCTACAACCCAATTTTGCTTCAGCATCCCCAGAGACTTAAAAAATATTTCTTTGGGTAGGTTGCAAAACATTGCTTCCTCTTTTATTCTTATCACCCCCATTATGATACAAAGCGACAGACAAGAAAATCAAATCACCAACTGTTAAGGGCTGAAAGCTTCGAAACACATAAAAAAGCATCTTCTTTCCAACTCCCGAATCGGTATTCATTCCACCTGTTTGTAAATCCATACAAACACAATAACACAATACCTCTGCTGATTTAAAAACGGGGGGGGAGGGGGCAATTAAGGGTTTGAAGTCATTCTTCTTCTACCTAGGCTGGGGCGGGGGAGGGGGATGGTACAAAACAATGGATACTGAGGGGCTGGGGGAAAATCGCTTGCTCCCGAAGCCTCCAGCGTTAAAAGCTTGGGGGGTGGGGGGGGGAGGAGGGGAGGAGATAGAGTACTTTTCCTCTATTCCTAAAAGCTACCGCGGAAACAGGCTGCCACCAAGCAAGTCCAACAGGGCGGTCCTGGATGCCCACAACTCGCCTCACCAGGCAACAGACCCAAAGCCAACTCGCCACTCTTCACCGAAACGACAGAAGGGGAGAGAGTGGTGGGCTTTGGGGAAGGGCGAAGAAATACCCCACCCCGCACCACAAGCACTGCGCCAAGGCCCCGGCCAACGATTTACACGCCTCCCGGACGCCCACGGGGCGCCCCGCAGCCTGAGCCAGGTGCCCCCGGGGGCAGAGCGGAGCAGGGCCATCCGCCGGGCGCCCCCGGCCCGCGCCCTCTCCCCGACTCGCCCCCGCCCACGAGCTGCCCCCGCCGGCCGCCGCCACCGCAGGCCCGGCCCCGGCCGCTGTCAGAGCCGCCCGGCTCACTCTCGGAGACCGGCTGCGGGCCCCGCACGAGAGCCGGCTCCGAGGGCCGGGCCCTCTCTGCGACAGGACCCAGGAAAGAGGCGGCGGCGGCGGCGCCTCCCAGGGCCCCAGCCCCTCGGGCCTCGCCCCGGCCCCGCCGGCTCTATCCCCTCAGGGCGCGCGGGGCCTCCCCCAATCGACAGCCAGCTGGACCGCCCGACGGGTAGGAACGAAAGCAGGAAGAACCGACCAACAACCACCCTCCCGCCTCAGCGGCCCGGGGTTACCGTCAGGAGCCCCAACTCCGCCATCCTCCTCGCTCGCCCTCCTTCCTCCTCCTCCTTAGAAGCGACGCTGCCCAACCGCCGCCCCCCGCCCGCCCCTCCCCCACTTGCCCCGCCCCGCCCCGCCCGCCCCTCCACACACTCTCACTCCTACGGCCCCGCCCCACCCCTCCGGCGCAGGCCCGTCACTCGCCGGAGAAGAAAAACAGGCGGAGCCAAGCATACTGACGCTGCCCAATCAGAGTGAGGCACTGGCGCCAAAGACGCTGCCCAATCAGAGTGAGACATTGGAGCCAGCTTCCCTCGCTCCGCCCTTTTCCTTTCCTCGGCTGCTCTACGCCCTCTCCCGCCCACTGGGCGCTGCTGGCAAGCCGAGCCACAGAGTAAGCCTCCAACGGGGTAGAGTGACAACTTGCAATCGGAAGTTACTGTTGAAGCCAAAGCAGCCATAACTGATAATGGCAGGGAGTTTCCTGGCCTCCCGTCTCCAGTGTGACGTAGTTTTCCCTTCGCCCAAATCTCACCGTTGCCCTGGGCAACAGTCGAGCCGTCTGGGAAGATAAATCTGTAAGTAGGCCCGGAAAAGGACCAAAGGTGACCAGACATCCCAGGTTAGACAACTTAATTAATATTCAGAACTACCTGCCCGGGATGGGGAAGAGGAAGGAGCAGGTTTCCTGGCCCTTATTTTGCTGGGACGTCTGGTCACTTACCTAGGTGGACAAAAGGTTAGGGTTCCGAAAATCCCTGTCCTGCCCGGAAGTTGCATTTGGCACTTCTGAATGGGGTCATGGCGGAAGGGTGGGAATAGCCAGAGACCCTGGCACCACCGGGAGTGCCCATTCCAACTGGAGTCGCAAAGTGAGATGTGGGTCCGTCTGCCTTGTCCGGTGAGGCAGCCCACAGCTAGATGGCCGGTGGGAGACGGAGAGCCGAGGGGGTGAACAGGGCTCACAGCCGCTTCCGCTGGAAGAAGGTTTTCTTTCCGGGCTGGCCTGCCCCCCCCACCCCCGCCCCTCTGAGGTTCCCTGTGGGGCGAGGCCGCTCCACCGGCCCCTCGCGCCCAGCTGCAGCCAGCCGGGTAGGGAGGGGGCTTAGGCGCGCACCGCAGGGCACTCCCGCAAGATGGAGCTCCTGACCTCGCCCCTCAAGTTCCTATTAAGTGCTTCCACCCTGATCTTTGGAGGACAGAGAATTCTGGAGCTTGAGGAAATCGTTTTCCATTACCACCTAGAAAGGAAGGAGGTGGTCCTGCACTGCAGCGGCAACACTTCTAAGTCTTAACTTCCCCGCCTCTTGTCTTAACATTACGTTCTTCCTTTTGTTTCTCCTCCTTTGGGGGCTTAAAACCAATGACTGCGGTGCTAAGTGAAGCTATACTGTCCTAATCCTCCACGCCTACGTTTTATTAAACAACTTAATGCTTGTGAATATTCATAAAAATACCGTAAGACTTTTATATGGTTCTTTTCAAGAGTTGTTACACTTTATCTCATGTAGTTCCTTCTGTAGGCTTGAGTCAAGAATTCTAAGTCATCTTGGTCATACTGGGTTGGATGCCTAACGTTGCCGGAAAAAAGACCAGGAGAACTTTCAGGTAAATTGAAAATTGTATTTACCCAGCCAGTCAACAAGGGTGCAAACCTGACTTCTTTACTTAATTTCTTTCTACTTCCATACTACTCATGCTGTAGCCAAATGAACTATTCTTGTTTCTTCCAAGATTAATCATTGAAGCACTAACCTTTCATGACTCTTGTTTCCATGTCCTAGTTATCCTTGGAGATGTGTTTCCAGATTCTCTCCAACAGGAAGTAATTTCCTCTGTGCTTACCTAGCACTTTTTGTACTTATTTTATGACAACCACTATTTTATATAACAGCTGCTTATGTTCTTAGCTTTACTATGTTTACATCTAAATAGAATGGTTTGCCTATTAGATGGATCTTTTCTCCCTATCATGTTATTCTGCTCATGATATTATTTTGGTAAATACTTCCTAAAAGACTGAATATATTTGGTGTTTCCCAGGTGCCTGAGACATTGCCAGCTTCAGTTGATTAAATTCAGTATAGTTTTGTTACTCAACCTTTTCTTAGATTTCCCCTCTGAAGTCTTTCCAACATGATTTCTTCCCTCAATTAAAAAAAAAATACATAAAAAAGTCAAAATAATACAAAAAACATTCATATACCCCTCACCTAGATCCAGCAGTTAACATTTTGCCATATTTATTTCATCCCTTTTTTCATTGTCATTAAACTATTCAGTAACGGGTTAGACACTTGTTAAGCAGACACCTCTAAAATTTCCAAGATGTATTCCCCAAGAATTATAAAGTTCTCCTGCAAAACATAGTATCATTATCACAACTAAGGAAATTACTAATTCTGTGTTATTTAAAATCTAGTCTGTATGTGTATTCTCTCATTTGACCCAAGATCAAATTTTCCCCTGCTCCTTTTCCCCTGCTCCTTCAACAAAACTTAGGATCCAGTCAATGTTTATGTCATTTTAAAGAGTTCAGGCCAGAAGTGTTTTCAGTGTTTCCTTTTTTTTCTTACTCCTTGTAAGTCTTAACGTATTTTGCAAGAATATTCACAGCATTCATACTTCGCCAATCATGATTACGCCTTCTCAAAAATAACTATAACTACCATTGTCATGCGTTGTTAGTTAAATCCATCCCAATTCTCTGCACACACAGCCTTCTATGGTATCCTACAACAGAGAGTTTAATATTTAATCTTCCTGTCTGTGGAGAGTAAGTGCCAGTGTCCTGGACTGACTGTCTCCCTGTAGTAAAGTGTTGCTGCTACTTCGCCAGCACTTGGAGCTGATGTGATATAATCTGCAGCAGTGTACTGATGTCAGCACAGTTTCAGGAGTGTCAACTCCTGGCACCCTGAGGACTGTTGATGAAAGATGTGTGGGCCCTGCAATTCAAATACAGATGAATCTTGATGTTATCAAAGCAGATACCAAGGCAACTGCTGGCCATCTGGTATTTTGTGTGAGTAGGATGTGTCATTTTCTATTAACTTAATAGTAGTGTCTGCTGGTGAAGTATACCAGAACCGGTGGCATCATCCAAATTCATCCAAGAAGAACAGTTCCTGTTCTTAGGCCTAGGCACAGTTCAGAAGCTAGACACTGCACATTTTATTCACATGAGTCTAAATTAATTAGCCAAATTGAACATGTTGCAACATTTTTCTGCTAGCAGATGCCAGATAGCAAAACAGAATAGAACTACTATAGTTTCCAGCCACATGACATATGATGCTATTTGGCATCTCCAGATGAATATTATCAGTCCAAATTAAGCTCAGCTAGCATGTGGGCAACCACTTGAGTGAGAATGAACATTACTACTTTATGTCTGCTGAAAAACACTTTCTTTTTTGGCCCCCTCTTTCACCTTTTCTTCATGTTAGTTTACATTCAGAAGTCTAATACGCATTTGAAAATTCACCTATCAATCATAAGTCTTGAATCAAACAAATAAAATGTTTCATATTTTTCCTACCATTCCTGCCACCCCCATCCACAACCTATAATAGGCAGATGGAATTTACTTAAAAGGATCTAAATTAGTAAATACTCACCAAAAAATATCCTTTGTTGTTCTTTACATAAACAAATTGCTTCTGGTGCCTCCCTTGGTTCTCAAAGATTGTATTTTTGTTTCTCAATACCTATTAATGATAAAATAGGGCATTTGGCATTTGGTGTATTATAGTGGTTCTCTATTCTGCTTAAGTTGTGAAGTCAAGGGTCTTTAGCAGTGGGAATAGTAAGGGAAAAGGAACAATAGGCAGTAAAGGGGACTACAGAACTCCCCATGTTCATCTAAATGGGACATTACTTCCCAGCCCTAGCCAGATTTTGCCATGCAAGAATATGGGCCCAGTGTTGCCAGATCTGTCAAGAGGAGCAAATTTGGACTTTATGTGAACTCTTTCCACTTTAAAACATTGGTTCAAATACTTTTAAAACATTTAGCAAGCCAGCAAAAATTTAGCTGCATAGGACAAAGGGCCAGAAGTTTATGACCTGTGTTTCTTATGTGAAAATAGTATTGATACTTAGACTAGAATCTGAAAATACGTTTTTTGCTCCCCAAAATGTGTTTTTTGCCATATTTCAGGTGCATTTATTTTGCTAGGTTAGGCAACAAGCCATTTGTCACCTCCATCAAAAATTCAAGATAGATTCTTATGTACACTAAGCTTCCATTCCCTCAATTAGAATTTTAAACATTTTATTCTTTACCACCAGCTTAAAAACTTATCCACATTTTCTCAGCCTTGATTTATATTGTGAAATAGATTTGCTTTATCATATTTTCTTAGAAATATATTTAAGAGGGGTGCCTGGGTGGCACAGTTAGTCAAACATCCAACTCTTGGTTCAGCTGGACGTGTGAGATTGAGCCCCCACATCAGTCCCCACACTCATAGAGGAGTCTGCTTAAGATTCTCTTCTGCAGGGGCGCCTGGGTGGCTCAGTCAGTTAAGCATCTGCCTTCGGCTCAGGTCATAATCCCAGAGTCCTGGGATCGAGCCCCACGTTGGGCTCTCTGCTCAGTGGGAGCCTGCTGCTCCCCCTGCTTGTACTCTCACTCTCTAATAAATAAATAAAATCTTTTTAAAAAAGATTACCTTCTCCTTCTGCCTCTCCCTACCTCCATGCATGCGTGTGCACTCCCTCTCTTTCAAATAAATAAATAAATCTTTTAAAAGCATATTTTTCAAGAGCACAGTTTGGCAACACATGCTTTTTAAAAGTAAATAAATATGACAGGTTTTTAGAGGAAAACATCTTTCAATAGCTCATGCTGTCTTACAGGTACTATAATGTTGATAAGGAGTCAAAGAATTTTTAGAGCCAAAGTACTTAATGGGAAATCTAGAACAGTCTGCTATTATATCCTTATTTTATTTTTTTAAAGATTTATTAATTTATTTGACACAGAGAGATCACAAGTAGTCAAAGAAGCAGGCAGAGGGGGAGAGGGGAAGCAGACCCCCTGCTGAGCAGACAGCCAGATGTGGGGCTTGATCCCAGGATCCTGGGATCATGACCTGAGCCCAAAGGCAGAGGCTTAACCCACTGAGCCACCCAGGAGCCCCTATCATATCCTTATTTTATAGTGATACGAAAATTAAACCTGGAATAATAAATGTCACACTATATTTCTAAACATTTTTACATCTACTTTTTACTTGAACCTTGCAACCCAGGACAGATACTAAACATGCTTTTTATGAGAAAATCAAACCTGGGATTGGTTAAGAAATGTATTCAGGGTCATGCTAGCTAGCAATAGAGCTAGAGTACAACCCTGTATCCCATTTCAAATATAATGTGAAATAGATGAATCCAAAAAGAAAAAGAAAAAAACCCTCCAATACAAGTTTCTGTTTTAAATCATACATTAGATTTTACTATCACAGCTTGTTTAAAATACTTGGAATCCTAGAATACTCTGAAGCATTCAATTTCAAAATTTAAAAATGGAGTTTTGTACAATTAGGATAAGCTGATAAGTTTAATATAAATTGGGGCGCCTGGGTGACTCAGTTGGTCAGCTCAGGTCATGATTTCAGGGTCCTGGGATAGAGCCCCGCATTGGGTTCCCTTCTCCGCGGGGAATCTACTTCTCCCTCTGCCCTCCACCCCACTTGTGTGTGCTTTCTTTCTCAATCTCACTCTCCTCTCTCTCCCTAAAATAAATACATAAAATTTCTCTTTTTTTTTTTTTAGATAAATTAGTGGAGGGAAAAAAGAATTATGGTGAAGAGCTAATAGCAAATTAGGAGTGGTAGGCACATATGGAAGATAAGCACACTGACCCACAAAATGGCTCCATGGGGCTCCTAACAAAGATCAAATATTGGATTAAGACTTTAGTTTGACCTAGGAGGTCAGTTTTAAAAACATCCAAATCCTGTCCCAAACATTTTTAGAAACAAAGACTTGGCATTGACGTTCACAGTATGTTTCATTTTGATACTTTTTTTTTTTAAGTTTGCATTTTTATAAGTAATCTCTACACTCAGTGTGGGGGTCAAACTCAAAACTCCAAGACCAAGAGTTGCATGCTCTAATGACTGAGCCAGCCAGGTGCCCCTCATTTTGATACTTCTTATCCACATGGCTATGCTTTGAGTTACCATGAATGCAATTTGGACTTTAGTAATCTATCCCCCTTCTCTGTCTATCCCCTCTAAGATTATAGCCTACATTTTCCAGATGGCTAGATGAAAATAGTGTACCATCTAAAGCTAACAGTCTTTTTCGGCTGTTTGACCCACAATATTGGTCTTATCAGTGTTCTCATATCTAATCTGTGGGAGGAAAAAATGCAAAACTTGTAAGCTTTTAAAGATAAGACTACTGCTGTAACAAAATCCACAGACAAAAAGCAGTATTTTTTCCTAAGAGATTTCCTTCCAGAATGGTATCAAACATGACAACTGGAATGCTGAATCCTCAAATTAAGGAGAAAGAAATCGAGAGATAGAAAAACATGTTGGTTAAAGCTATGGTAAAGAGGAAAAAATGCGGTGCTTTAGTCGGTATGCTGCACTTACATGTTTATCCTGAGGTTTACTCTTTGACTAATATTTTATGTTCCTCCTTCTTTGCAGAAGCCATTTGTGGCTTAAAACTCCCCATTTCAGTAGAAACTGAAGATGCCATGTTACTTTAACTTTCATTGGCTTCTACATACCATTATCTACTATCCTCTTAGCTAACATATTCTGAAATGTTCATGTTCCTTCAGTGGGGCTCCATACTCAATCCATCTAGGGTCTTTAGGCCATTCCTATAGATGCAGCAGAGAGAAAACTGAAGAGACCAAGGCTTTGGAGTCAGGCAGACATGAATTCAAATCCTGCTTCTTCACTTACCAATTATGTGATGTTTGACAAAATAACTTTTCCTAGACCTGATCTTACTTAAATTTAGTATAAATTTAGGAGATGCAATGGGAGGTGGGTAAATGGCTAATGCAATTCTAAAATCACCTCTTAAGGTGAAAGTTAATTTATTTTCAAAATTACTGTAGAAAAATCCCTTAAAATGTCTGTGTAGTTAAAATAGATCATTTTGTACTAAAACACTGCTGTTACTGTTATTCTTAAGCAAACAAATTTAAGAGCCACTATGCTAAAAGAAAGAAGCTAGAGTACATTTCTGGGCACTGAAACTGTTCTTTCTTTAAGATGACCTATAAGGCAATACAGATGCAAAAGGGATAGGTGGAGAATTCTAAGTGTTCTTGCTCACCTGTAAGTTCTTCTCCACTCTGTTCTAATAATAAGCCTCTATAATTCTAATACATGTCAACAGACTTATTTTTTCTAAGAATCTAATTTTATGACAATATTGTCATGGTTTAAGAATCACTAACATCCATTGAGCTCTTACCAGGTGGTAGGGACTGATCATGAATTATGAGTTAGGTCATTTAATATACTGTCTGAAGTCAGTGCCATTACAAGCTTTATTTTACAAATGAAACTAAGGCTTAAAAAATTAATTTGTGGGGCACCTGGGTGGCTCAGTGGGTTAAGCCTCTGCTTTTGGCTCAGGTCACGATCTCAGGGTCCTGGGATGGAGCCCCACATCGGGCTCTCTGCTCGGCGGGGAGCCTGCTTCCTCCTCTCTCTCTGCCTGTCTCTCTGCCTACTTGTGATCTCTGTCAAATAAATAAAAATCTTTAAAAAAAAAATTAATTTGTTTAAATAACTAAGCTGACTCCAGATCCTTCTCTCACCCACTACATGTATACTCATCTCTTTTTACCACCTATCACCATCTGCCATCTTTCCATATCCTTCTTAGGTGATTATATCCACTTCTGTAGCTTATACTACTGTACCATTGGCTCTCTGGGCAACCAGTCCTTTTTGCCTTCCTATTGGACTTCCATACCCAGTATACCTGATTCATGGCCTTTACCCTTCCCTCCTTAGCCTGTACTTTCTCTGTGTCCTCAACTTCAGTTAGTAGCTGCATTAACTCAAAAATGTTAGCTTGAAATCTCAGTCATCCTTTATCATTTATCACTCAGAGGTTATGGGGGATGAGGGGAATAATGGAGGATACTTGAATCTCAACTTCTTACATCCTTGAATACCTCTTGTATCTTCTCTTGATGCTTGTTATCACTGCTTTTGTTCATACCCTCATCATCTTACCTAAATAATTATAGTTCCTTACTTATCTCCTTGCCTCTTGTAGCTCCTGTTTTTCCTTTTTGTCTAGAATGTGTTTCCAAAAAACTAATCACATACTCACTCAGAGTCATCCAGTTAGCTCCCTTCTCTCTGTAGGATATTAAGCCCAAACTCTGAGGCATGACATTTAAGGCTGAGTATGAACTGACCTCCACTTTGTAAGTCCCACTACCGTACATATACTGTATGTGCACTGTACTCTCTAGCCATTTGCCTAGATTTTTTTCTTTTAATGACTCTGAGCATATTGTTCACTTTGTCTAAAACGCTGTCCCCTTGCTTCTCTGCAGCTGCTTCTCTGCATAGTAAACCCCCATTCATCTTTGTGGGGCTAATTCTAATATCACATTTAGTAGTTCTTCAAAGACCAGCCACTGTCACCTTTCCTAAACCAAGTTATTTATGGTTTTGGTTTCTTAAGGCACAGTACACATGCTTTTATTAAAGTAGGTTGTATTCAACTGTAATTTATTTACAGGTGTCTCTCTCTCCCCTACCCACCTTCCCCAAGTTCCTCAAAGAGAACTGGTTCTTATCTACTCTAGCTCCTTTATTTAGCTGTGGCTGGCACATTATGGACATTTGGTACGTTTGTTAAAAGAAAAAATGTGTTTGGAAAGGAACATATGATCCCAAATTGCTCTTATATATGTTTTTTTTGTTTTCCGTTCTGAAAGCGTAATTCCCTTGTCCTGAAAAGAGCATCCTTTCTACTCCAGTCTTTACTGTCCAGTATTTACTTTAAAAGCTCTGTCCTTATTAACAGATATATAGCTATTAACTTTTTTTTCATCTTCAGTTATTATTTTATCCATGTGTATATAACTTGATTAGTTTTTTTTACTAATAATTACAGTAACTCAATACAGAATATCTTATTTTTTCATTTAAATTCACAAACATTTTTGGAGTGCCTGGGTGTCTCATTTGGTTTGAATGTCTGACTCCTGAGCTCAGCTCAGGTCTCGATCTCAGGGTCATGAGTTCAGGCCCCAAGTTGGGCTCCACGGTGGGTATGAAACCTACTTTTTAAAAATAAATAAATAATAAATAAATTTATAAACATTTTTAGAGAAATATGGTAGGAAAATTAACCATTAAAATATGTTCAAGCATGAAAATGTATTACATTATAATAAAATTAAGTGGAATGGTAATAGAAGTCTAGGTAGAAAAAAATAAAATTTCTGACTTAGGGAATTCTTCATTCTTTTTATTAATGGATGATAATAGCTGTCAAATTTTTATGGTATTTATATTATATTGGATAGGTTTTTTAAAGACTGATTTAACAGTATTTTTAAATATGTTGGAAATTATGTCTTTGTAACTACTTGAACTTTATGATAAATTTATATGTCAATTTAGAAAGGTTTAAAAGGGTAGTTTTTCTATCTTGTTTTTTAAAATCCCTGTGGGTGTTATGTAAGCATAAAATCTGAGGACTACTGACCTATATTCTCAGGGTTTAGAAGTACACTTTGGTGTTCTTGTCCAGTCCCACACATAATTTAGATAAGGTATCAAACTAAATCACCCCAGAAATGTTTAACTTGTCCAAGTTGTAATATTAATTTATGTTATCAATATGGGCATGATTGATTTAAAGTAGTAATCCTTCCTAACTTAAGTGTCTTTCAGCTCCCACTCCTACAGTTAGCAAATATTTCATGACAAAGACTTGGTTTCCCTCCAAGTTCTTCTGCATTAATTTGAGGCATCCAGCTCAATGGCTATGATAGTTATGCTTACTTTGTCATGATTTTGAAATGTACTATGTATGAAAACCATTATCTCTAGGACAGATTACAAACTAAAGAAACCATGGGGGAAAAGAAAGCGGATTATTTTCCAATTACCCAGACCAAGAGCCTCAAAAAGTGACTGACATCGTATTCTCTAAGCATTAAAAAGTTAGGGTTCTATTAGTATAAGAATTTTACTTCTGCAATTGAGTATGTTTACTCTTAAAATATACCTTGATAAATTTATCATTTTAAAATCTGACATAGTATTCCATTATATGGCTTTGTCATAATTTATTTAACCGTTGATATACTGCTGAACATTTTACTATACAAAGCAATGCTTTAATGAGCATTCTTGTTCTTAGATCTTTGTACACTGGTGCATTATTTTCTTTGGGGCTCATTACTAGAAGTAGTACATTTAGGTCAAAGAAAATGTGCACATTTTGTATTAGTACATAATACAAAATACTAAGAGATACTACAAAATACCCTCTAAAAAAATTTGTACCCCAGGCGAGGCCACATAGCTCAGGGGTTAGAGCACTGGTCTTGTAAAAAATTTGTACCCCAAAAAACCCACCCACCAACAGAAAATGCCCATTTCCCTATACTTTTTCTAACTCTGGATACTATCAGGCTTTTGACTTTTTTGCAAATTCAAAAAATTTAACATGCACACCAAAATGAGGTCACAGTGATTTTCACCTTCTTAATGAGTCCATGATCACTTCCCTACTTAAACTGCAGTACTCCACTCAGCACTCCTAAATCCCCCTATTTTATATTCTATAGACGTACTACTTTACAAAATTCTATTATTTATTTCTCTCCCCTTACTCTAGAGTATAGGCTCCAAAAAGTTTTGGGTTTTATCTGTCTTGTTCACTAATGAACAGTGCTTTCCACATGACAGACACATTTTTAAGATTTTATTTTTACGTAATTTATACCCAACATGGGACTCAGACTCATAACCCTGAGATCAAGAGTTGCGTGCTCTTCTGACTGAACGAACTAGGCTCTCAGACACTCACGTATTTATTGAACTGAATGACATGGCACTTGTATGATACACACGAATTTCAGTCATGGTTGGTATGTTTCTTCTTTAACCCATATGTCCCTAGTGTTACATACATCTTACCTTATCATAATAAGAAAGAACCTTTAGGAGCAACAACTCCTTAGGGCACATTACACCAGACAAAACACCCATGTTTTGCTATTAGCAGGCCAGCGGGTAAAGGAGAAAATGCTCCTTGCTTCTGTGGACTCCCTGGGCAGTTGATCAAGACAGTGCAGCCTTGCCAATGAGGGCCATCCAACCACCACCTTGCTTATTTTAGCCCTTCCCTTCCTGTTTCTCTCCTGCGAATGCCTGGGGTGGGGTGGGGGGGGAGCCTAGGAACAATAACCAACCCTAGTAAAGCAGACACTCCACCCAGGCAAGTGACTGCCAGCACTCATCTTCCCCACACCAAACCCAACCCACTCCCTACCAGGCCTTTGGCCCCACACCCTTTGCACTAACAATGGCAGCTTTAGTGAGAGAGAGAACTAAGGTTTGGTAGAGCACCAAGTTTCATTGTTTTCCTGGAGCCAGATTTTGGATGTGAGATACAGGAGAGAGCAAGCAAACGATAGTGACAGATCTGAGTAGCTGCAGTTGCTACTCTATAAAACATTTTTCATCCACTGTTTTGCTGGTAAGAAATTTTGTGATACAAAAATTCTTAGCTGTTATTTCCCTCATATTTGTTAACATCTGTAGTATCTATTCTCCCTTTTGGCAGCATATCCTATCAGATCTACACCAAATAAGGACCTATTGAATATTTTCATTGTGATATTTTAATGGAGAGGCTGTTTTCTATTATAGCAGTATTCAGACTAATGAGGGAATTGCAATGCTATTAGCTTCAACATAATCCGGGGTGGGGGAGGGGAGGAAATGATCACTGGGTACCACTGGCAGGCCTAAGTAACAAGAGAAGAATGTGGCAGAAGTAGTGTGTTCTAAGGAAACTGCATATTGCACTTATCTCAGATTCCGGTTAGTGATGAGATGCTTTATTCCTAGTCCATTCCCTATTTCATTTTCACCCCCGGAAAGAGCAGTGTAGGAGTAAATTTTGATGACAACGTTCTGGAAAATGGATAGAGTTTCCTCAGGAATTTTAGATATTCCAGAATAGGGATTTGAACAAGAAGAGACCTGGTGGATAGAGTAGGAAGATTTTATTACAAATGTCAAAGTGTAGTAGAGTGGGAATAACTGAGACCAGAAGCAGCTTCACTTGATTAATTTGCAGTGGGCGGTAAAGACAGGCACCACGCCAGCATCACCACTTTATAATAATAAATCTTTCTTCTCTGGTGATGTTGTGAAAGGCACATGGTAAGGTTGCATCACTATGGTGAAATATCACAAAAGGGGTGGGACTGTCTAGAGAAGCATCTGTGTTTGGAGAAGGATCATGCTACAAATTACAGTCCAGAATACCCTGAATACACAGCACAGCAGTAATCTGGAATGTAACACTGGAAACAAATGTCATCAGCCAGTTGGTATATGCCGGTAATATTCAAGATAAGGTATTTGCTGGCACTTTAGCATCTATTATCCCTGTTATTAGAGGATAGTAGTAAACTCAAAGCAAACCTCTTGCTTCTGTTCAACAGCCAATTTCGCCCATTTGTGTTGCTTTCTTACAAATGTCAGCTGTGTAGCCAGGTAACTGATCCTTAGGATGCTTTTTGTCATCAAAGCAAATGGATTAAAGTAGAAACCAGATGTTAGGTATTGAGAAGTGGGAATGTTTGGAAAACATTTACCTACTTCCTCCTTTTTCCTAACTACCTGCCTTACCCCACACTTCCTGGATGGTAATTTTTTTAACTCATCCGCCGTTTAGGAGATGCTGTCAGTGAACCAAACAGCCACACATAAATGCTTCTGGTTTTCCTCAGCGATATCTATTAGGTGATTATGTCTAAAAAAATGAAGTCCTACCTAACTTTTCATAAGGGGAAAAATTTAGAACATGTAGCCTTACAAATTAACACCTCCACTTATTAAAGAATGTTGACAAGATCTAGATGCTTACGTGAACTCTCTCAACTTTGTTTCAGTGAAAAGACCCACAGGAAATTAATGGGATAATTATGCAAGGATTGAATAGTTCGTTCTTTATAGAAATTGTTATTTTAGTTCTTAACCTACAATGGAAATACCTCCAGCAATATGCATTATTATGCAATATGCATTATCCAGCAATATTCATTCTTGAATATTAATAACTGATTTCTCATTGAAGGAAAAAACTTAGCTGTATCCAACAATCCAGATATGGCGGAAGTGAAGTCAATGTTCCGGGAAGTTCTTCCAAAACAAGGTATCTAAATCACAACTACTTAGGTCACAGACTATTATAGGAACCAAAATAAAAAGTAGTAGGCATGGCATACAACAGGCTCAATACTAAACACTGGTAACTATTTGGTATCCTGTATGCCACATTTACTGTGCACTTATTACTGTGTTTCTCTTAGGAGTAGGTTATAAAGAAGTCATCCATTGCTTTTTCCCCCCAGTAAAAAGATGACAAATGAAGCACTGTTTCTTAGACCTAGAAATCCAGTTGTACTCAGATTTGCAGATAAAAACATGAAATTGTCAGTGAAAAAAAAAGTGTAATTCACTAATGTTAAATGAGGTCTGAAAGTGGGGAAAAAGAAACCTAAGTCAAGCAATTGTTGAATGCTGATGGCATAAGTTAAACATTTATATTAATATTTGAATATTCATATTAATTATATTTATATGCTTATATGTTATATATTAACAAATATTCAATTAATACCATGCTTTTACTATGTAAGTATTCGTATGCACTATGTATTTCTCCCAAATCTTTTTGCAAATTAAACATCTGATACAAAATGTTGTATGTCTCATAGGTAGCTTAGAATGTTAGGTAGGAAGTTCAAAATGTCATCCTTATAAACTCCCTAGAATTAAATGTTGGTATTTTTGAAATAACTAAAAACAAGAGTTTTCACTGACAATGGATTAAGTCGTTAGACGCTCATTCTAGCTGCAAATCCAAACCACCATACAACTGGGTCATCTCACTAAATCATTTCTTTTTAAACTCAGGGCAGTTGTCAGTGGAAGATATAACCACAATGGTGCTGTGTAAACCTAAACTTTTGCCCTTAAAATCTCTGACTCTGGAAAAACTGGAGAAAATGCAGCAAGCAGCCCAGGATACGATTCGCCAACAAGAAGTGGCAGAGAAGGAACAACAGCAAATAACTCACTGAATGGTAACTTAGCACTTCTAAGGATACTCTGCCTTACTATTAACAATAGCTAGACAATAATTTGCATCTGTATGCTAAAGATGGTGTGTTTAATAAAACTGATAGTGCTTATAAAATAAAAATACCCAAGACTAACGAAACTTGTGAATTTAGACCCTCTGGTTTGTACTGAACATGAGCAATTAAAAAACTGAACCCAAATTTTATAGTTTTTTTTTTTTACCCAAGTTTTTAGAACTATAAATTACGGTTTCAGTATTCCTATGACTGTGAGTCTTACAGATAACATTCATAGGTACAAGTGACTAAGTGCAACTTTTATATTCAGGTAATCTTTACATGTTTATTAAAAACTGAATTTGAAGATACATTCTAATCTTGTACAAAACGTTTTTGGTGCTTTTATATCATCATCTAATTTTAAAAACTTGTTTATGAATTTTGTATTTCATATTTAAGGCTATTTTGCCTGATCAACTGGTCCTCCTGGCAATGACAAAACTGTATTTCTTAAACAAATCTGATTTTTAAGAAACCTTCACTTATAAAGTAGTCCCCTGAGCTTTTAATGATACTGACTTTAAGGACTAAATTACTGTGCTACCTTTATCATCCAGGTGTCAAACACAATTAAAACCCTAAAAATAGAAAAAAAAATATGGACTTGAAAGAGCCCATGAGATAAATATGAACATTAAATTTGGGGTTTTAGTGCTAAAAGACTGCCTAAACCTATAATGGGCATATTCCTAAGAATATATTTGTAAATCTGAATGTAATTCTTGGCTAGTTGCTACAATCAATAATAGACAATTTAAGTTAGCACAATCCTTGAGGCCTTGCTGAGTTTTGCTCTGCAAAAGAGGTCAGAAATGTGATCATTCTTTAGAGAACTATTATTGGTAGCTACTATCTTCTTAGACACTGGATAAATGTAAACTTTTGAGTTTCTGAAGAATAATTTTTTATAACACAAACACTGGTAACAGAACTTAAGGACGATGAAGGTATTATATTTTAGAAATTTCACTGGGCTTTAAAGAAGATCAAAAAAGCAAGTATGTATGCATTTCCCACAGATAGTATTAAAAGAATTTACTATTATACTTTTGATTTAAAAGTTTGCAAAGAACAAAGTTAAATTCACTAGGTTCAAATACACTCTCTTATAGGATTTAAAATTTGCTGTGTAAAATAAGTTTTTAAAAAGACCTAAGATATAGGTACTCCCAATAAAGAATCAACACTGCTTCACATGTTTTATTTTGTCATACATTCTTTTAGAACCGGGTTCATTTTTCCAGTTTTGTAGAAAAATAGATGTTCCAGCCACCATTTATTTAACTGTCTAGTCTTTAAGACCAATCAATATGTTCCCTGGAAAAATGAATAAGTCTTATGACTAACTCATTTTCTTAAAATTCTTTAAGACAAATAACTTTTTTTTACTCCCAAAGCACAGTATTCCAACAGCAGCAGCCAACATGGGGTTTTAGCAGCTTAACTTCACCCCCTAAATAAAGCTTTGTATAAACCAGTGATTTTACTACAAAAACACTGTCCTTGAAAGAAAGGAGTGGCAGTCAGACATCAATGCAAAACTTGGAATGATTAGGTCATAAACATGGCACTTACAAAAGGTAGCTTATGAGAATATTCCACTTAAGAAGTGGTTACTCTTCTGTCCCTCCTTTACACCCTCAAAAAAAAAAAAGAAGAAGAAGAAGAAAAGATAAAAAGGAAAACACTTCCTTAAAAATTCCCCTTTAAATTGTAAGTTTATAAAATTTCAGAAATGCCTTGTACAAGTGCTTCAAAAAAAAAAAAAACAAAAAACCTGTGCTAACAACTCTTACAATTCAGATATATTTATATTTTTTTAATAACATCTAAGACTGTAAGAGTTCTTATATTCAGTAGCTCTCTGGTTTAAGACGACCTCCATCTCCTTCACTTACGAAACGTTTTCTGCCCCTGTAATGAAAAGAACACAAACATGAAAATAGATACCAATTCTGACTATATATCAAAATCAAAAAAGCCTTGGGTTCTTTTGGCTAGTCATTAGGTTTTGAAGGGTTTTACTCTTCAAAAAAAAAAAAAAAAGTGAGCACACCTCTAATTCTTTTGAGAAAGACGCTTTCCCTGCTATATACCCTAGCATATAACCACTCAAATGAACTGCTCATCTAAGCAGTTTTTAGTTAAATAAAAGCTTAAGTATTGAAGTAAGTTCATTGTCCAAATGGAGTCATGTTGAAAAGTTAAAATATAAAGCAAACATGCTATTTAGAATTTTAATATTTACTCCTACTATGTTATTAGTATTATTTGAAAACTGAACAGTGAGCCAAAGAAACACTAACATAATTTGGAATTATGCAAACTGGAGCTACAGAACCTATGAAAATGTCCATTTTTAAAAAATTTTTTAAGTTTCTTCTCAAATGTAGAAAAGCCATAACCTGTACATGGAAAAACAAATCAGAATCCAATTAATTCCAGTCTATGCTCCATTTTGGAATTCCTACTATTTCAAACTCAAGACACCTTGCTTCAACCCAGGAGGAATAGCTGACCAGCAGCCTAAAGCAGTAAGTGGAAACAGAGTTTGCTCAGGATTAGCCATCTTTCTCTGACTAACATGCACAAGCACTCAAGACCTCACACAAATGTGCACTTCACCCAAATAAGCTAATGGGTAGAGGATAAAAAGTCACTTCAATGGCAAACAAAGTACTTTTAGGTATCTCCTCAACTGATCCTTGAGAGTAAAGCCACAAGAGAAATAACCAGTTAGATTTCTGAACAGAAGCTGAAAAATTTTAAAAGCTAGTGCCTTTTCATATTAAGTCTAAGTGGAAATCAGCTACATTTTCCTGCATATAAAGGCTTCAGACTATATTATCAGGAGACTGAGATGGGGAACAAAGCAGTAAGTAAGAACCCTTACCAAAGTTGGCAGTATTTACTGGTGTATACCACTTGGCACATGAATGATGCCATCACCAAGCAAAGGTCTATATATATATTTTTAGAGATCTATATTTTCAAACATTTTTATCAAAGTCATTAAACCCTATCTTCCTCCTCCTCTATCAATGGCTTTTAAACTTTCCAGAGAGACACTACCAGCAACTATTTTTTCTGAGATTTCTCACAATCAACTTCAATAAAAATAGGCAAAGCTTTGCAATTTTTTCGGATTAAAAATTACTTAGACTTAAAATGTATATAAAGCAGACATACACAAATTTATCTATTACTAACATTTATACCTATTTATAATCTTCATTATAAGCTTTATTTTAACCACAAAAAACCTCATCAACTCCTAAAGAGTTAGATCCCAGTAGTACAAATATATTATCTCCAAAGAATCATACACATCCACTTTACAATGAGGTAAGATTCAATTAGACTTAATTCTCCATTCCATGAAGGAGAAAAAGGAAGCTACATGGAGTACAGGAATGAGCCCAGATCTTTGAGCCAGGAAAGGCCTGGATTCATCCTTGGACTCTATTATGTGTGACTTTAGGAACGGTATACCACACACTTCCTTAAACCTCAATTTTCTTATCTTACTGGTGTTAATATCTACTCTAAAATAATATTTCAAGTACATAAAACAGAGCCTGGTACACAGAACTACTACACAAAGTTAGTTTCCTTCCAGTGAACAAGGGCTTCATGAAGTAGGCATGTATAGATTTACAAGGGGGCAAAATAAGTTCCACCTCTGTTTTTCCATAAACTCAAAACAGATGATTTTCACTCTTAAGTAGCTTTAGGGGAGATGTTATTTTTCTGACAGAATTCCAGAATTCTTCTGGAATGACAGAAAATTAGCTTAGCCTTCCAAGCAATTAGCCAGTATCTTATGTGAAAAAAGTAATAAAGTACCTCGAAGGACAAAGATCTCTGAGTTGTTTGGAAATTATTCCAGCCTGAAAACATTCTTCTACAAATCGCTCAAGCACGGAGTATGAATGTGGAACATCCAGATTAATGTCTGGAATTTCATTGTAAATTCTCTCATAACCCTAAAACAAAATTATATACAGAATGTTAGCCCATATGAAATACATAATGCCATACAACCTATCACTGTCATCAAGCTACATTTAAGGCCTTAACTCTTCACAAAATTAGACTGAAGTCAGATCTGATCCTTGAAAAGTATAGACAGCAGGTATGTTTGTTATAGAATGTTTTCTCTAAAATTGTTCTCTCAAGAGAGTTTAGGCAGATATCAGACATCGGACACATTTCTTCATCTACTTCTCTATATACATTTATTACACTTTTTTAAAAATACAAGGCAAGAGGCGCCTGGGTGACTCAGTCATTAAGCATCTGCCTTGGGCTCAGGTCGTGATCCCAGGGTCCTGGGATTGAGCCCCATACAGGCAGGAAGCCTGTTTCTTCCTCTCTCTCTGCCCCTGCCTGTGTTCCCTCCCTCACTGTGTTTCTGTCAAATAAATAAATAAAATATTGTAAAAAAAAGTACAAGATAAGTAAGAACTTCACTAATATTTTAAACAGGAATAAATTAAAGTGTATTTGTTAAAAGATCATGTTCATGTTGTTTCTAGATATAAAACAGAATCTCTCATATCTTAAAAGCAGAACTCTTGAAGAAGAACAATCACATCTTTAAAAAACCCACTGAAGAGTTACTTTCAAGAAATGGCTACAAGGGGTCCAAACATAATCACAACTATTTAAAAAAAACAAAAAGAAACAACTACAGGCACAGTATTATTAAACATACCTAAAAGAACATTTCATCGACAATTCATAATCTTTATTCAATCATTATACATTTAAGGTATTATATATTTAAGCCTAAAAATTATTTAAAATAATGTTATACTTACTCTTTTCATTTGGTCTAGAGTAATGGTAGAAGATTTCCAAAGAGATTTTAATAAATCCAAAATCATCTTAAATGTACTTTCTCCAGTTGACTCTAAAACCATTACAATGGCCTAAAAATTGAATGAATGAATGAATGTTTGGTCATTAATTCATATAAAGAAACTGCTCCTAAAATATATCAGATTCCTTTTGTCTGACATGTAATTATAATCACTATAAGAAATTAAGAACTTATGCCCTTAATATTAAAATTAAAAAAAAAAAGATATGCTATTAAAGAAGCATTAAGTCACTGTAGTGCAAAAAGGAACACTTAATAATTCTCTGTGGAATGTCAAAGTAATCTTACTTCATATACAAGCTCATGGTGAAAATGAGGTACTTCCAGTTCCTTAAGGCAATGTTCAGCTTCAGATATGTCTCCAGAGAGTAAATACTCTTTCAGCAGCATATCAATCTATTAAATTTAAAAATTGAGATATGTTAGAATTCTTAGTTTTTATTTGCTTCTTAAAGATTTTATTCATTCATTTTTAGAAAGAGCACACATGTGTGCACAGAGGGGGAGGGAGAGGGAGGAAGATTCTGAAGCAGACTCCACACCAACCAAGCACAGAGCCTGAGGTGGGGGTCCATCCCACAACTGCCAGACCAGGACCTGGGCCAAAACCAAGAGTCTGATGCTTAACTGACTGAGCAACCAAGGTGCCCCCAGAATTCCTAATTTTTAAAAAAAAAATGTGCTTTTTGTCTATAGTTATATGTTGTCTATACTTATTCTCAAAGCAGGTCACAAATAGCTGTGTAAGAACATATAGACTCGAGACAACACTATCATGACAACTTTTTTTAATAATTAAAAAGTAAACCCCTGATGGCAGCCACCTGGCCCTCTGGGCCAGCTGCTCCAAAGACTGTGGCCACCCAGCTCCTGTATGTCCTTTGGTTTGTGTCAGTCACCACAGGACCTTGGAGAGCTGCTGCCATCGCCACCACCAGTATGGAGGAGACACTTAAGTGCAAGAACCTCAAACTGGGACAATATATTTGTAAAGATCCAAAAATAAATGATGCTACACAAGAACCAGTTAACTGTACGAACTACACAGCTCATGTTCCTTGTTTTGCAGCACCCAACATAACTTGTAAGGATTTTGGTGGCAGTGAAACACGTTTTACTGGAAATGAAGTTGGTTTCCTCAAGCCTGTATCTTGCCAAAATGTAGTCCTTTCCACTTAGCCAGCAGATGGGAAAGAGGAAAAGGAACCCCAGAAATGGCTATTTATATAAGGTGGCAGTTGCACCGTCTCTTTTCCTCGGATGGTTGGGAGCAGAATGATTTTACCTTGGACACCCTGCATTGGGATTTGGGCTTCCTTGATTTCAATAGAGCACTCTCAATATGTGAATTTCCAGATTTTCCTTTTTCTTCTTCAAATACCACCTCGTGGATTCTGTGTAACTGTTTTATTTTGTTTTGTTGTTTTACTTAAAAGCATATTATTTAATTGGACTTTGAGAACTGTGCGATAACTGAGTCTTAGATACTGTCTCTATGAGACAGATAGCTTATTACCCTGATATTCTTTAATGCCTTTTCCAAAGGCAAGTTGCCCCTTGTCATTTTTACTTCTGAAAAATAAAAGTATGACTTATTCACACACAAAAAAAATACACCCTCAATTTTTAAGTAGTTCATAATCATAAAGAAAATGCAGTACTTTAGTGTGTTTTAATAATCACTAAGATCTAGGAACAGACTCAAGGTGTACAGGGCCTGAGTTGGGACCATAATGCTTCCATGTTCACTGTAAAACAAGGCATGTTAAAGACCACTAGAGGGCACTGACTGAAAGTCTCAAGATGGATTTTTAATGAAGTATCACAAACTTTCACTTCCATCAGGATGACCTTAATAGTGCACTGGCAGCCAAAAAATAAGTGATGATAATAGAGCTTTACGAGACAGAGCAAAATATGTATATACTCTCTCTTTTCTCTACAGCTAAGGATTTGAGACCAATTATCTAAAACATTCATCAGTAATTCAGTTTCTAGTTGTAGCTAAAGAAGCAAGACTTGACTTTCTTGTTTAAATAAAATAAATCTCTATGGCTCCAGAGAGGAGGAGGAAAAGTTTTCCAGCACAAGAACTTCGACAAGAATGTTCTTCCCTATACACTGCCTTTTAAAATCACTTTTGCACCTAGAACACAATCAATGAATATTGACTGACTGAATTAAATAATCTCATTTAAGTATCTTTGACTTCAACTTCTGTAATGTACTTTCATGAAAGGTAAAGTAAAATTTGATCAGTAGAATACATCCTAATGAATAATTCCTATTATCCTGCTTTAGGAAAGTAAATATTTAAAGCACGGCATTTGAAGTGTTTTTACTTTATAATTGTAAATTAATATATTTAATAGATTGTATCATTTAGAGTTTTGTAACTTTGTTATGCAACTTTAAGTATTTAAATGTTTCCCATTAGGTTCTATGCATTTTTTTGAGAATGATAAATTATAAACATATGTATACATTTCTAAAAGTCCTCTTTGTCCAACTCATCCTTCCATGTAAAAATAAATGAATATCCAAATAATGCAACCCTGAAACTCATATTGGCAGTTTTACTTCGATTTTTATCTTGACTGTTTTTTGCTTGAGATAATTCATATAAAAATAGTTTGACAGCTTCTCAAAATAATGATTTTAGGGTAGTATTACCATCTTTTTGTTTTGTCTTGTTTTTTTTAAGTAATCTCTACCCCAACATGAGGCTCGGACTCACAACCCTGAGATCAAGAATCGCAAGTTCCTCCAACTGAGAAAGCCAGGTGCCCTCAGTATAACCATCTTAACAATCTTACATCTTTCAATCCATAAGTATAGGGTATCTGGATAGCTTTTTATTTATTTAAGTCTTAATTTATTTCAACACTGTTTTACAGTTTTTGGTATATAAGAATTGAACTTCTCTTTATTTATTCCTAAGTATATTAATATTTTTTATTCTATTGTAAAAGCAACTGTTTCCTAATTTCACTTCATATCATTCATTGCTAGGTGTACAGAACTAGAACTGAACACTGTATATTGATCTTATACCCTACAACCCTGCTGAATTCATTTATTAGTTGACAGTTGTTTTTTTTGTTTTTTTGTAGATTCATTCAGACTTCCTGTATATAGATCATGTCATCTGGGAATAGAGATAGTTTGACTTCTTCCTTTCCCACTTAGATGCCTTTTATGTCATTTTCTTGCCAAAATGCCTTGGTATCTTGACTGTGTTTACAGCTCAATCTTCCCAACTTGAAATAATTTTTAAAAGCAGATGTTGCAATCATGACATTACAAACCCCAACTTACTTACTTTAAGATATATAAAAGCAAACTGGTCAAAAATCTGTACTTTCAGCTCCTTAAACCCCAAACTAGGTACACATATCATTAAAAGATTAAATATCGAAACTATAGTCACATGAAAAAATTATACTCAAAAATCAGAAGCACATGAGCTATAAATCTTCTAATTTTCTTAACAATCTGCAAGTAAGATTAAATACTTTTTCTGGCTTACAGTTATAGAACATTACTTTATTACCAGAAAAAAAGATCCACAGAGAATAAATCTGGCATCTCAATTATTTTTACTTTTAAAACATGCATACAGGTAGTGACCTTCCTTAGAAAAATCTACCACTCTGTTCTACTCTAGTGTTCATAACTCATAACTTATGATCTGAGAGTATCCAGTTTCAAGCTACTCATTTAAAAATGTAGTCATTTACTGAATAACTACAAGACAGAAAGTCTTATTTTCACAGTATTTTGAAAAATTTAAAAAACCAATATAAGACTTCAGGCATTCCTTTGAGGTTCAAACATAGCCTTCTTACGAAAGCCCTTTTAACTTAACTCAGTCTTATTTTTAAGTTAGGGAAACCTTAAAAATTTAATAACAATTATATAATTCACGTAGTATAAAGCCAAATATATAAAGGTTATCCAATTTTCCATTTGTAGCTTTAAGACTGAACTTAATTTTTGTCTGCAAAAATACCAGCTAGAGGGTATAGTTTACTCCCCTAGAGAAATACATGTAAATTAAATTAAAGACAATAACCAGTAGTTGTTACCTCTTTAACAAGGTGATTAACAGACTGCTGCCCACCTCCAGAACCCCATACACTGTCTTTGCGCTTTCCACCTTTAGACATACTCAGGAGTACAGTAGCCTTGTCCAGAGCAGCTCTACCAAAAAAAATAACAACAATAAATTACTTTGACAATTTGGACATGATTGAGGCTGACCTAAAAGCTTTCATGTAACCTAAAAGAAACCTAAAATTCAAAAGTCTTTTAAAAAACTACTTTTTAAAATTAAAAGTTGGGAGCAAAAAAAAAAAAAAAAAAAGTTTTGCTTTTCATGTTAATATTCTCATACTCTTATTTTCTTTTCTAGTCAATAGAAATCTAACCTTATTACAAAATAATTCATCTATACTGAAGAGAAACATTCCACATAAAACTTAACTTCTATAGATCTATGCATTCCCACCAGGGAAACCATTCCACTCTGATCTGAGTAGTCCTAGGAAAATTAACACCTACACCTGAGAAAACCTAACACATGGCTAAGACCAAATCGAAATTTCCAGAAAGTTATAAAAATCATACAGGATGACTCCCAAATATTACATTTAGCTCAAAATTAATTATACCAAAGAACAAGAGTAAAAAAAAATTATTTCCTAATATTGCTGTAGCAGATAAATATAAAATAAAATTGAAAATGGGCTCTTTTGTTAATACTGTCCATCTTACTAGAGTATTAAATAGTTACAGAATGCAATTCCTGAATGAAAACTTGGACAGACCTTAAACATTCTCAGTCCAATCCTTCTGTTTTATAAATAAGGAAACTGAGGCCCAGAGAAGAGTGGTGTGACATAAAGGTAGCTAATGGTTTAGCTAAAATCCCCAACTTCTACATAATAGTACTGTCTCTTCCTGTTACAGCATGTCACAATCTCTCAATTTTGTTTTAGCAGCAGAGAATGAACACAAATGACAGAGATCTACAATGTCTGAGTAATTCAAATGTCATTTCAATAAAATCCTGCAGAATTTTCCCCTTTCGAAATTCTAAGTAGAAAAATTAATTTACTTACCTAGCCTGTACACAATCTACAGTTCCTTTGTAACTATCAATATAGGTATTACATAAAATTCCATCTCCAACAGCTCTAGCAATAAACTGGCCCACCAACTACAATAAGAAAAAAAAATCTATATAAAAAAATCTAAAATGAACCTTCACAGGACAGAATTTCTAAACACATAAATGATGAAGAACAGCTGAACTACACAGTCAGTATCTAAGATATATAGGAATATTCAAAGACATCTACTTAGCACCTGCTAGTTATGCTCAGCATACACTCCCACATCTTACCCTTCAAGATGAGTACTATGGGCGAGGGCACATTGCTCAATTCTAATCCCCCAACACCTTTGCACACTGCCTGAAACAGTGTATCATCAAAATTACTTGTTAAGCCAATAGCCTAAATTCAAGAGAACAAACAAAAGAAATGGGACTAGGTGTTCTCAAAAACTGATTAAAAGAATTTATTATATGGAGAAAACTTTGTGTAGAAATTTCTGTCTGAAAGTATATCACAGCATTACTTATTTTTGTTGTTGTTATTGTTAAAGCAGGCTCCACACCCAATGTGGGGGCCTGAACTCATGACCCTGAGACCAAGAGTCTTCTGCTCCACAGACGGAACCAGCAAAGTACTGCTTTTCATAGCATTATTTCTTAAAAAATTGGAAACGACTTTAGTGTCCAAGAATAAAGGATAGATACGTAAGATGGTACATTATGTGGCCATTAGGAAATGTGTTTACATTTTATGGTTTAAGAAAAATCAAGTTTATAAAATAGAATATACAATGTAATTCATTAAAATGCAAGGATATATAAAGACCGTACATTGATATATACCCATAGAAAGTAAAATAGATTTAACACCAAAATGTTAAAAGTGGTTATTTTTGCCGGCCTTGCTTCCTTTTGACCTTTATTTTTCAAAAATTCCATAATATGTATTTAAGTAATCATTTCTTAAATATAAGAGTACTGCTATAAAAAGAAAAAAAAGTCCATGTCTGAATTATTGCTCAATACCTTATAAAGACTACTGTCTGTCAAAGAAAAGTGTAACAGAAAAAGCATTTAGGAATTAAACTACCTATACTCTATTCCTAAATTAACGTTTTAAGTGCTCCTACCTTGATTTAAAAGTTGGTTAAGTAAATACCAATGATTTCACACATTTTCAATTTCAAACCAGAAAGTCACATTATAGTATCAGCATGTATTAAATCTAATAAAAGTATAAGGCTTTGAGGACAAAATCTAAACAGAAACATAAATCATTAATTTTCTAATTGTTTACCCACAAAACTACAAAAGGGAACAGAAAACATCAGTTAAGCCAATTCAATCTTCAATTACAACAATCTACATATTTTTAAAATCCTAGCTCATATAACAGCTTAACCACATGTAACAGAAAATAAACAGACAGCAAAAACAAAATGACCTATAAATTATACAGAGCATGGGTGGAAAGCAGGATATAAAATTACAGCATGATGAAAACTACATTTGAAAAAGAAAAAGAAAAGAAGAACAGCTAGACAAAAATACACTAAAATGTCAGAGGGCTATTTTTGTGTGGTAAAAAATATGGGCCATTTTGTCCTCTTTATCTACTAAAATTTCCTAGGAGCATGTATTATGTCTATAATTGGAAGTGTAGTGGGGGAGAGAATGAATAAAAAGAAGAGTCATACAAACCTGTGGTGCTCTAGGAGTATCCAATGCCAATTCAGGTAGATCCTTCAATAATTTGTCAAATGATTTTTCTACATCATTTGTGCTCATTACTGTCCCACAAAGGTCAGAAAGAAGCTTAGATGTCATTTCTCTATGACTAGCCTTTCCCTCCAATGCCAAGGACACTGCCAACACTGGTACTCCACTTTTCATTTCACCAAGATTTAAATCTCTCAGCATTTCCTATTAAAAAAAAAAAAAAACTAAAAAGTATATGTCACTGCCTTTAATTCAATATAACTTTATTTTCAAAAATTCAAGATTTTATCCATATATCCTTACCTTTTTCCCCTTTGGAAATGTAAGAAAAGCAGTCAAATTTTGTAGGATAGAATAAACACATCTTTCTGTGCATATAAAATTAGATATTGATCAACTCTGTCAAGCTTTTACTATCTGAACATCACTGAACTGAAGAATGTGAATTACACTTAAAACAAACTACACACTGCAAATAAGTTTGGTGTTAGGAATTAATTAACCCTGCATAATTTTTTAAATTTTTTCTATTTAAGTAATCTCTATACCCAACATGGGGCTCAAACTCAGGACCCCAAGATCAAGAGTTACGTACCCTTCCAACTGAGCCTATCAGATGTTCCTAATTTCTAGGAATATTCGTCTGTGAATATTTTTGGTGAGATTCATTTTACATTATCATAAATTGTTTATACTCTACTTGTCCTCAGTTTTCTCTTCCCACTACAGTTTATACTGTTCATATAAAGTTTAAAAGGAGATCTTTATTGCTTTTAAGTGGAATTATTTCTTTAAATGCTGGGATTAAGTTGAAATTTCCTATTAAAAATATAATAGCAGCTGCTAATACCTATTAACTACTGTATATAATGTAGCAAGCATTGTAACAGCCACTTTAGTTTTTATTATCTTATTTAAGACTCAAAACAACCCTTTCAGGGAGGTATTGTCATCATACCCAAAGCAAAATTAAATATTTACTGAGGACATAACTGGAGTGGCCAAGTTGAAAGTGGAATAGTCAGTTGACCCTACAAGCTAACTTCTAACTCAGTTACTTAGAGAGCCTTCCTTTTTACTTACAAGATGCCAGGTTTAAATACTCAGGGTACTTAAACCACGTTATACTACTAAAAGGGTGCCAGAACCATTTTCACAGCCACCTAACTAGTGTCCTTGTTAGCAGTCTCTTCCCACTGAACTTCCTCTTTCCTGGACTATGCTTGAACAACTCATTGCTTTTATTTATTTATTTTAAGGAAGATTTACTTATTTGACAGAGAGACACACAGCAAGAGAGGGAACACAGGCAGGGGGAGTGGGAGAGGGAGAAGCAGGCTTCCCACCAAGTAAGGAGCCCCATGTGGGGCTCATCCCTGAGCCCAAGGCAGACGCTTAACAACTGAGCCACCCAGATGCCCCTAACTCACTGCTTTTAAACAAGATACTTCTCTCTGGAAAACTCTTCAACCATCTTGCCCTGTCAAACTTCTAATCATTCTTATATAACTCAGAATCATCTTTTCTATTACTCTCTATTTTATGCTTCCCTAACACTCTGCTTATAGTGTACTACTCAGTTAATAAATACATAGTATACGTCTAGTCCCATGCTAGGTAGATAGGATTTTAACAGTCTACCCTTACAGGACTTAAGCTCTTCCTCTACAATAGAAGGCTTCATATTATATACATCACTTCCCTGACTGAGCTTCATAAAGGAATCACCTATTACAAATTCCTTCACATGGTATGCACTGAACAAATATATATTTAAGTCCTACAAATCTAAGGATATCAGACCTCATGGTATCAGACAAACCAAGAAAGCCAGTCTGAAGTATAAGAGTCTATATTGTAAAAGCCTTTTAAAGAGTTGCAATTAAAAAAAAAAAAAAAACCACATTTGTTCTCTTGGTTTCTGTATACATTCTTATTCAAATCTTTATATCTTTGTTCTCTTTCTTGGACATAACACAAAGATAAATTTTATCTTAATCCTGAGCATGGAAATAAATGTCAAAAAAACAGAACTAAATCAGACATTTTTAACCAAGATCCCTGAAGAGGTTTGAGAAAATCCATAGATGCTAGAAACTATTATAATTTTATACAATTTAATTACAAAAATACATAACTACAAAAATTATTAAAATATTACTGTGCCATTTTTCAGGGAAAGAAATGGCATATAGTCCTCATCACATCCCAAATAGGAAAGAACTAATCTGTATTAAAATGGAAATTTTAATTCATGTCTTGGAAATTCAGTTATGCCAAAGAAAATGCTTAAACTTAATTCAGTGATCCAAGATCACTTTGGATATGATGTTCTGCTTTTAATAGTGTTTTCTTTCCTATATTAAATAAATCATACTTGCAATTTTAAACCTACCGCAACTTCATTAGTATCTCCATGCTCAAAATATTCTTGTATGATTGGTGTTAAAGTCTTCTCAAATGCTGTTTCATCCAAAGGCAAAACTACAGTTTCATAAACACAGTTCTCCTAGAAGGGAAAGGAGATGAAAGAGTTTATAGATTAATGAACAAAATATTCATATAAACTGAAATGTTTTTATTTTTTTACTTTTTATTTTTTTTTCTTTAGAGAGTAAGCGAGCATGGGGTCGGCGGGGGGAAGCGGTTAGAGGGGGAGAGAGAGAGAGATGAATCTTAAGTAGGCTCCATGCCCAGCAAGACCCTAATGCAGGCTTTGATCTCACAACCGTGAGATCATGACCTGAGCTGAAATCAAGAGTTGGACATTTAACTGACTAAGCCACCCAGGTGCCCCTAAAATTTTGTATTTTTAATTTTATATTCTGACTTAAAATTTAAATATAAATTACATACTTTTATATTCCAACTTAAAAATTAAATATAAAATATAATTTTATGTTTTTAACTGTATTCTGACTTTATATTCCAACCAATTTTTTATTCCACCTTCATTCAGGGCAAGAAAAAGATATGTTACATTTTCATCACTGATACTAAAACAGAATCTATGTCACTGTTCTTTTACAAATTTGAATAAATAACAGAGATTAGAACCATTAGCCACAGCAAATATGACTTGCTCCCAACCCCTGATATTTTGTTAATTTTTTATCTCTCTCACAAAACCAATCCTTCATTGACCAAAAAGATTTAAGATGGCTTCCTATAGGTCATACCTAGTATTCTCATTAAAACTTCGCTTTTTAAAAAAAAATGGACGGTGGTACCTGGGTGGTTCAGTCGGTTGAGTGTGCCTACCTTCAGCTCTGGTCGTGATCTCATGACCTCGGGGTCCTCGGAATCAAACCCCACATCTGGCTCCCTGCTCAATGGAGAGATGGCTTCTCCCTCTCAATTTGTTCCCCCCATCCCCCCCGGCTTGTGTTCTCTCCCAAAGTACTGATTAAAAAATAAAATTTAAAAAATGGACTTCAAGATTAATATGGTAACAGAAGTCCCTATATAATAAGAATCAATGTCATAGTGACTAAAAAATTCTCTGAGGGTGCCTGGGTGGCTCGGTTGGTTAAGCATCTGCCTTTCGGCTCAGGTCATGATCCCAGCCAGGGTCCTGGGATCGAGTCCCACATCAGGCATTAAGTCTGTTTCTCTCTCTCTCCTCCCTGTTCATGTTCTCTCTCTCACTCTCAAATAAATAAATAAAAATATTTTTTTAAAAAATTAAAAAAAATAAATTAAAAAGTCTCTAAGGAAAAGCATTATTCAACTAAAATTTCAAAAAAGGAGGACAATTCTCAATTTTCTATCCCCTTTGTCCTCTGCAAAAACACCCAGAAGTGGTTATATGCACCTTGTGATTAGTTTCTAACATACACTTGAAAGACTGTATGTTTAGATTAGAGTATTTTGCAATGATTCTATAGTATTTGAATCCTACATTTTTTCCTGTTCTCAGGAATATTTCCATGTCCAACAATTAGCTAAAATAGATAAGTATATACAAACATATGGAATAAAAACAATGTAACATACACCCTGATGATTTCCTGTCTAAAATTCTCATCACCATGTGTTATCTCTTGCAAAAATATGTCATAATGTCCAGGATTTGTTTCAGAATAATGGGGGGGGGGGGTGTTGTGCATGCAGGGTGATACAAAAGGAAAAATAAATGGAGGTACAGGATTAAACAAGACTGACCATGAGTTATTAATTCCTGAAGTTGGTAAAGCTGGGACAAGCATGTTCATTACACTATCCCACTTTCACATAAATTAAAAATTTTCCATTAAAAAATAAATATATATATGTTCACTATAAAATCTATTAAAAATTTACATTCTCAGGAATGAACCTAAGTGAAATAAGACTGAGGAAGACAAATACCACATGATTTCACTCATGTGGAATCTAAAACAAAAACAAATAAACAAAAAAGAATCAGACCTGTAAACACAGAGAACAAACTGACAGTTTCCAGAGGGGAGGGGCAAGACTGGTGAAGGGGAGTAGGAGATACAGGCTTCCAGTTACGGAATGTGTAAGTCATGGGAATAAAAGGCACAGCATAAGAAAAACAAAATGTACATTCTTTTTTTTTTTTTTAAGATTTTATTTATTTATTTGTCTCAGAGAGAGAGAGAGCACAAGCAGGCAGAGTAGCAGGCAGAGGCAGAGGAAGAAGCAGACTCCCCACTGAGCAAGGAGCCCCATGTGGGACTCGATCCCAGGACCCTGGGATCATGACCTGAGCCAAAGGCAGTGGCCTAACCAACTGAGCCACCCAGGCATCCCCAAAATTTACATTCTTAACATTGAAAAAAGATAGTCATGTTCCCAAAATAAAATTTACCACAGAGTTACCATCCTAAATAGTAATATTTTAAAAGGAGCCTAATATCTGTAACATTCTAATGATGTTCAAAAGAATATATATTCTTCTCAATTATCATTACTGTAGAAACTATATTAACAGAATTTATTGAAAAACAGAGGCGCCTGGGTGGCTCAGTGGGTTAAGCCTCTGCCTTCGGCTCAGGTCATGGTCTCAGCGTTCTGGGATCGAGCCCCGCATCGGGCTCTCTGCTCAGCGGGGAACCTGCTTCCCCCTCTCTCTCTGCCTGCCTCTCTGCCTGCTTGTGATCTCTGTCTGTCAAATAAATAAATAAAATCTTTAAAAAAAAAAAAAGAATTTATTGAAAAACAGTCTACTTAGGGGTGTGCCTAAGTGGCTCAGTCAGTTAAGCATCTGACTCGATTTCAGCTCAGGTCATGATCTCCTAGGTCTTGAGTTTGAGTCCCATATTGGGCTCTGCACTCAGGGAGCCTGCTTGAAGATTCTCTACCTCTGCTCCTTTCCCAGTGTCTCTCTCTCTCTCTCTCATAAATCAATATTTAAAAAAAAAAACAGTCAACCTGGGGCACCTCAGTGGCTTAGTTGGTTAAGCATCTGCCTTTAGCTCAGGTAATGATCCCAGGGGCTTGAGATCAAGACCACATTGGGCTCCCTGCTCAGCAGGGAATTGGCTTCTCCCTCTGCCCCCCGCCCCCGACTCTGCCTCAAATAAAAACCTAAAAAAAAAAATTAAAAAATTAAATCATCCTAAATCTGTAAAGACCATTTTTGACTCATTTCGGAAATGAAATGAAAATTACACATGTATCATTATCAGTTAATTTGATTTCCTAATCCAAAATTTACCTTAAAGTCCAAAAGGACTGAGTATATGTATGATTTAAACATAGATACTAATGTGTGTATATACATACACACACGTTATGTGTTTATCTATACACACACACGCTATAAATCATATATACATGATTTGACAGGCACAGAGTATAGATATAGAATGTATAATTTGACAAATGTGTGAGTAAACTACAGGCAAGAAGTCAAAAAAACTACACACTAAAAAAATAAAGTAAAACACTGATACCTGGTCATCATCATAGTTAGGATCTTTCACATCTACCTCCTCCACATCATATACCTGTCCAGGTGTACCCCAGACACCTTTGCCTCCTGCACCACCTGAAAAAGTTTAGAATTGAGAAAGAACACAAAATTCAGTTCATAAATTTTAATTGAATTCTAGATATTCAGATATTAATTAAATAAGTTTAAAAACTGCTTTTAATTTCTATGCCAGTTTTTTCTCCAGTTGAATTATACTTTAAACCTCATTTTTTTTTTTTTTTGGATCACTGCTTTTTCAGTAGTGATTAGATATTATATATTTTACAACCTATTTCTAAAACACCAAGTTGAAATAGCTTATAAAGTTAAAACTAAAAAGGCAGATGCTTTAAAATGAAAGCAGAAACAAAACAAGATCAGAAAAATATGTGTATCAGACTCCAAGGGGTGTGATAATGTAGCTGAGCTCTAAATTTTATTTGACATTTCATACCAAAACAAAAAGATGTATTTTGAGCCAGTAAGATGTGGCATAGGAAAATCAGTAAGGGAGAAATTACTTAACAAAGAAACACAGTTTCCACTCTAAGTGTTTCAAAGTCAAATACCCTTTAAATAGAATAGTACACACTATACTTGACAACTGGCAATATGCTACAAATAACTAAGCTATTTAAGCATTACCTGCACTGATCATTATTTCTCTGTACCTCTATTTACAAACTAACCAGCTGAAGTTTAACAATTCCAACTTTCGAAGTGGTTTTCCTACATAAACTTACTGAAATATTTTTATAATGCTTAATACATTACATTATTTTTAAGGAATTCCTCAGTATCACCAATTTTTTTGAGGGTTTTTTTTCTATCAAGGCTAGAGCAAAGCAGAATCTGATTATTAGGACTGATTTTGATGTAACCAATGGTTATAAAGCCATTCAACAAAATAACAGTTTTTGACTGACCACAAAAACATTTAACAAGAATCCTAAGCTGTAAATTGAAGTTCACACCATTCAGAAGCTGTTAAATCTTCAAATTATATCAAAATCCTACCACAGACCAAAGCTAACATTCCTTATCAACAAATACTTAAGTATCTACAACTGCTAGTCATTACTCCAGGCACTGGATATAGCAGTGAAAAAATAGACCATTCCTGGGGTGCCTCGGTTAAGTGTCTGCCTTCGGTCAGGTCATGATCCTGGGGTCCTGGGACATCCAGGTCCTCACTGAGCAGGGAGTCTGCTCAAGGATTCTTTCTCCCTCTGCCCCTCCCCCTACTCATGCTCTCTCTCAAAATAAATAACTATAATCTTAAAAAAAAAAAGGATCATTCCACTCCAGTATCCAAGAAAGAACTGAGGAGTACTTGGGGGGCTCCTCACTGGCTCACTTGGTAAAGCATGCAACTCTTGATCTCAGGGTTGCAAGTTTTAGCCCCATGTTAGGTATAGAGATTACTTAAAAAATAAAATCTTGTAATTAAACTGAATGAATGAATGAATGAATGGAAAGAAAGAAACAAAAAAAGAATGCATAAACTCGGAACCATCTATGAAATCATTAAAATTCTGATCCACTTATTACCAATCCAATATATATTTATCCTATATTTTTAACAAAGGACGTAATTACATTCATTAGATAATACATATAATGCATTGTTTTTAACTTTTATTTATTAAGTAATCTCTACCTGCCATATGGGGCTCAAACTCATGACTGCAAGATCAAGAGTGACATACTCCACTGACTGAGCCAGCTAGGTCCCCCAGGTAGGATGAATTTCTGACCCTACTTTCAAGCAAAGTTAGAGAATACGTGCACAATTCACAACTGTGCAAAAAATTCATGTGTATTCTGCTGAAAATAATAAAGTTCTGCTCAAGAAAACAATCTCCTCCAGAAAAAAAGTTCAACTTAAAGAAAAAGTGGGATGGTCCTCAGACTATTACTTTGCAAATACATATACAAATCATAAAATCTTACATTATCAGTGTTTAAATTTCTCACGTTCCTAGAACAAGGAAACCATAGTTTAGGTATCAGGCCATATTGTATTCTATTTGCTTCTTTGTACTTGGAATACACCAACCTTTCTTTGGTAGTCCCCTTCCTTTGCCAGATCTGGATCGCCTATCTAGCAACCTTCCCTTTGGACTGGTTGGTACAGTAACTCCACTTCTAAGGGCTTCACTTCCATTATCACTGACTGAATCGCCTCTGCCAGAGTCCCGGGATGAGTTTTTCCTCAGGCGCCTTTTTGCCTTGGCATTAATTCTAGCTTCATTAATGGAGGATGCTGAAATCCAATTTCCATTTATCTCATTTTTTATTTCTTCAGTCCCAGTATTTTCTTCATCACCAGAAAAGAGAGAGTCACTTAAATTATCAGGATCTTAAAGAGGAAAATGAAGAAAGAAAATTCTACATAAGTACTTTATGTTATACCAGTTATCATCATAAGTTATATTAGGATGAATCACATGAAATTACTGTTTTTTTAGGTAACAGTGACATATTGACAATTTATATGATTTCATCTAATAAATGACAACAAAACAGAATTACTTATCATATTATCACAGAAAGTAAACTAAGTTAATTTTGATGAGCAAAGTTTAATGAAAGCACGTTATCTATGTTTAGAAAATAAAATCTATGTTAATATACAACCACAGACGAAACCTTTAGACTTTTGCGAGCGAAGAGAGTTAAGCAATTGGAAATAGTAAGATAATACTAACAATCTTGAACAGAAGAAAGATAAACTAATATTTACAGAATTCCTACTATTATTTATCTGGCACTGTGCTGGATGTATTGTCATTTACCCACAAATTTGAGAGCTATTTACTACATAAAAGATCATTAATACAGATAAGGAAACTAAGGCTGATAGTGTTTAAATAACTTGCCAGAAAACTCATTAATTAATTATAGACACCTAAGAAATATTACTAATCCAAAGAGCCTGAAAGGTATTTGGCAAATAAATGATCACATATGATTACTGAGCTTAACTGCTAAGGATTCACTGCTTTCAAAGGTAAAGCCTCGGGGGGAGGGGGATAAAGCTTGCTCTCAAAGCTCTAATTCACTTCTCCAAATGACTCATATTACATATCACCTTCTGACAATCTTCCAGACTATGTAAGATTTATACATTATTCCCTGAAAGACAGCAACACATTTGGAGTTTCCAATGGTCCCATTGTATCCTTTAGGATACACTCAAGTTTTATTTCCTCCATAAAAACTTTTCTAACAATTCTAGCCACAATACTACTAATGCCCACACACAGTTCATTTACCACATAAGAAACAAACAGCTTTGTTATTTCTAATTTATGTAGCAGTCTTGCTTTTCCAAGTAAGTCATAAGCCTCAAAAGAGGAACCATGCCTTTATCTGTACTTCTCTGTACCCTCAGCACCCAACAGAGCATAATTCATACTATCAACTCAAATGTCTGTGGAGACCAATGGCATGAATACAGCTGGCTTTGCTCGTAAAACTTCCTAAGTCAGTAAACTACTGAATTAGCTACCCTTGGGCCACAGATTTGTTCATTATAGCTAACTCAAGTCAGAAATGAATCCCTCAAATGGTTTTACATTTCCTACATGTAATTAAACTGTGTCAAGTCTATGTGTATAGGCTTTAACTTGTTTTAAGATAATATGTTGAAACTGAAAATTTATTAAACCAACCTGTAAGAAAGAGATGTGTTGAAATCTTTGTAATTCTTGACAAAAAGTCTAAAAGTTAAGAACATTGTGGTAATCAAAAAACAAACATTAAGTAGAGTCCAATTACATCATTAGTCTCCTAAATAGTCTTTGTGCCTTCAACCTTCAAACCATTCTCCAAACTGCATGAAAACTGATTTTCTAAAACATGCCTCCACTGAAAATCCTTTGAAGGTATTCCCATTGGGTCAAAATAAAGTTTAAAACTTATTACCTTGTAACTTAAGAGCCTTCATGATCTTGCCCCTGCTTACATCATCAGAGTAACTGCTGACCACTCCCACATTCAAAGGGTCAGAGCTTAGGTTTGGTATCACAGGTAGTAATGAAGGGATTAGTTTAGCAAAGAAATACAGAATATATTAGGAAAAAAAGAAAGTATAAAATGGAAGACCAGCGAAGAAAATGTTACAATAATTCATTCACTAACTGAAAAATCAAGGGTTAATAATTTGGGGGTAAATAAGAAAGCAACACTCAAAAAATGAAGAGCTTTTAAACAGAAGCAGCATGAAATGTAGTCTTAAAAATGTAGTCTTAAAAAGTTTTTAGACTAAGACAGGAAGTTAGAGGGTGAGTTTGAGACATCATCACATCATCATCATAACTAAACTACTACAACTACTAGTAGCAGTAGCTGTCATAGCAGGAGTGCAACTTCCTTTGTCATTACTATCATTGTTGTTACTACTAGATACCAGGTTCTGTGCTAGGCACTTTACATACATGGTCTTTATCTTTATCTTCAAAAAGCTCTGTAATGAAGCTGTATATCCTCAATTTACAGAGAGAAATGTTTCATGGAAAAATTACATTATCTAAAATGGACTGTGGCCAGGATTCAAATCCATATTTAAATCTCCGATGATTATAACTGTAGAAAATACAGAGCTAGAGCAGAGCAGAGTAGTGACAGCTAAAGAGACAGTACATGGGAATGCTCATAAAGAGAGAAAAGCGGAAGAGTAAGAGGAAGGAGAAAAAAAAAAGCCACAGATCAGACAAGTCAGATGTAATTTCAAGTAAGAGCAGACAGTTGAAGAAAACATTAAACATCTACTTGTAACATACTGCTCTCATTATTCTATAATTACGGAAAACCACTGAACTCACCCAGATGATAAAGGACTTCAAATTACAATAAAATGCTTTAAACTATCACTTGGAGTACTAAAGTATTCAATTTCAACATATTTCCCACAACTGAGTTTCAGCTATTTTAATATCCTTTCAAATATGTTTGTATGACTGCAGCAGAACATATCTAGGTATATTTTATCTATTAGATCTTATAATTTTTAACCCATGTTTCCATCAACTACTCTTTTGTATTTTGCTGTTCATATTTACCTAGTCTCTTTTTTTTTTTTTTTTTTAAAGATTCATTTGAGAGAAAGAAAGTGCACACGCTAGTAGGGGGTGCAGGATGGAAAAGGGAGAGATATCCTCAAGCAGAGTCCCCACTAGCTTAGAGCCCAATGTGGAGCTCAATCCTAGGACCCTGAGATCATGACCTGAGCTGAAATCAAAAGTTGGCCACTTAACCGACTAAGCCATCTAGGTGCCCCGTATTTGCTCAGGTTTTAGGGTTCCATAACCACCACTAATCTGACTTTAAGAAAACCAAAATACAAAAGATACAAAACCTGAGTACACAATGTGGTGACTTCAAAATTGTTTTCCACTGTGTACTAATTCTCCTTCTAAATTCTCTGGCATCTCAGTAGTAACCAATGTAACTTCCACTATCACAGCAGCAATCAAATTTTCAATTAATGGTCCACTGACTGACATAATCAGAATTAACAACATTAGCACATTTTCATTTGTTACATACAAAGTAAGTGCTACGGGCATGACACACATATACTATAATCTCATTTAATCCTACTGATAAACCTATAGAGAGGGCATTTATACCCCAGTTTTACACAACCTGAGAAAACTGAAGGTCAGAGCAAATAACCTACTTCCCCAAAGTAACAGAGCTGGTCTAAGTAGAAGTTGAAATTAATACACTAGTCTGACTTGAACTATTTGATTCAGGAAGAATTTATGGCAAAGGTCTGTCTTAGGCCCATCCAAGTATTGAAGAACTACAAATCCTTTATATTAAGGCAGTTCTGGCCAGAGGCATCATGTCTGTGAGTCATGCTGTCTCACAGAAATATAACGCAGGCCAAACAAGTAATTTTAAAGTTCCTAGTATCCATATTAAAAAAAAAAGGTGAAATTAATTTTAATATATTTGATTTAATCTACTAGATCTGTTATAGATTTTGAACAGAGTCAATATAAAAACTTAATGAGGTATTTCATTCATCCTAAGTCTCAAAATCTGGATGCGTTTGTACCTACAGTACATCTCATTTCAGACAAGTCACATTTCCAGTGCTCAACAGTCACACGTGGTTAGTAGGTATCACACTGGGCAGTACAGAAAAGCAGCAATTATCTATATGTGAAATATATTCTTTTTTTTTTTAAAGATTTTATTTATTTATTTGACAGAGAGAGATCACAAGTAGACAGAGAGGCAGGCAGAGAGAGAGAGAGAGGGGGAAGCAGGCTCCCCGCTGAGCAGAGAGCCCGATGCGGGACTCAATCCCAGGACCCTGAGATCATGACCCGAGCCGAAGGCAGCAACTTAACCCACTGAGCCACCCAGGTGCCCCTGTGAAATATATTCTTAAAATATATTCTTACCAACCCCACTTCAATGAAGCAGGGATATGATGCCCATTTATAACCCTAAAAACAAGTATTCACATAGCTATTGTATATAGCAGCACCAAAATAATCATTAATTATTGCAATAATTTTTTTCAACTATAATTTTCTAGCACACTTGAAATCAGGTGTATAAATAGAAAATGGCAAAGAGGTTTCAACTTCAAAGTGTCTGTTCAGATCAAAGAAAACTATATAATTTGTACACAATGAATTAGTCATTGAAAAAATAATACTATTATAGTGTTAAAAAATGAAATATGGGGGCGCCTGGGTGGCTCAGTGGCTTAAAGCCTCTGCTTTCGGCTCAGGTCATGATCCCAGGGTCCCGGGATTGAGCCCCGCATCAGGCTCTCTGCTCAGCAGGGAGCCTGCTTCCTCCTCTCTCTCTGCCTGCCTCTGCCTACTTGTGATCTCTGTCAAATAAATAAACTCTTTAAAAAAAAAAAAAAAAGGGAAAGAGATCGAAAACACCAGTAACAGTTTGTATTATAGAAATCACTAGCTCATTTGAAAATATCAGTGAACAGGTTTACTATTCTTCTCCATTCTGTACCTTACAGTTTATTACACAAAGTGGAGAATAAGAATATATGGAGTGTGAAAGGATGGGCAGAAAGATAAGGACATGTGAAGAATTTCCATAAAAATAAGAATCACAGAAGCACCTGGGTAGCTCAGTTGGTTAAGCATCCGCCTTCCGCTCAGGTCATGCATGATCCCAGGGTCCTGGGATGAAGCCCCACATCGGGCTCCTTGTTCAGCAAGGAGTCTGCTTCTCCCTCTTCCTTTGCCCCTCTCCCCCAGCTTGTTCTCTCCCTCTCAAATAAATAAATATTTAAACAAAAAAAATCCCAGACTTGATTTTAAAAGTAATATAACTCACTTTCTTATAGCATGAGTAAGATTGTTTCAAAGTAAAAAGATGGTTTTAATACTATGTTTTCATAAAATTTTGTAGGACCTCAAATATGCTCACAATACAGTCAAGGTTCAAAATATTCTTGCTTACCTGCAGGGTTTACATTCAGTATTTGCTCATTTTCTACATCCATAGTTCCTTAATGTCACTTGCACTGATTAAATTACTAATGGAAGTCTTCCCTTGGGATCTATTTCCTTAAAAAGAAAAAAGTTTCAGTATCTTCCAAACTGACATAATTAATAAATTGAATTTACTTAATCACTGTAAAAAAAACCAGCACGTAATTTCATTTTTTGAAAAAGAGTTCTCTTACTTTGAAAAACAGTTTACCACTATTAACATTTGGTTTCACTCTTCCTGACAAGTGTATCTATGTCCAAAAAAAAACAACACAAAAAAACCGTATTTCTGAATGTGCCAAAGCATCCCATTAACTTGGAAGTAAAATTAAAGCAGTATATACATACTCCAAATTTTTTAGGACTACCAGGCTTCATAATTAATCTGATATACATTAATACTGGATAATTCACGATGAATGAATTTTAAGAACTACTACAAAATGCAAGCAACAGTTTTAATCAAGCATATGACATGACTGTGTTAATTTTTCACATTGTAACATATCTGAAGGCAGACAGGTCTGCCATTTCATTACCTAGGTGTCCATAATTACAGTTATAAGACTTTGAGATTGGGAGAAATTTTTGTAAGTGTTGTTTTCTACAATGAGAATATTATTTTCATAATCTAAAACACCCATTCTTTTTTTTAATTTAAAGAAAATTTGAAGATTTTATATTTGAGTAATCTCTGCACCCAATATGGGGCTCAAATTTATAACCCTGATATCAGGAGTTGCATCCTCCACACACTGAGCCAGCCAGATGCCTCCCCCATTCTCTTTAAAAAATAAAAAGTAAACAAAAAAACTTGCCTTCAAAAAGAAATAAGTACAATGACATTAGCATCTCAGTATTATAGACCTCAGTTCTAAAATGGCTTAAAAATTATTAATGCTGAAGGTTTTGATGAAATCAGTTACCTCTTATTTAACTTAGTGATATAAATCTGTTACTTGAAAGACTATCAAAATATATTTTCATGGAAACTATTACCAGAAGGTGTAACCAAATGATTTTAGAATCTCTCTGCAAATATTTTTAAAATAGTGGCTTACAGTACTTAACCACTGATCTGTTCACATCATACAGGTTATATATAAGCCTTCCCAATCATTTCACTAGCAATATGCTTTCAAGATATAAAATGTACAAATTAATGAAAATGACTAATAAGCTAATTGCAGAAAAGCATACCTTTCTTATATAACAACCTATTTTTAAATGTTGCTTTATTAATAGCATCAATAAATATAAATAATAAATTATTAATTATATTAATAATATAAATTATAAATTAATAAAATTATTTAATAATAATAATAATATGTGATGCCTCCCGGGACTCAACTTTTTTTTTTTTTTAAGTAAACTCTAGGCCAAATATGGGCCTCGAACTCATGACTCTGAGATTGAGTTACATGCTCCACAGACTGAGCCAGCCAGGCACCCCTCAACTAACTTTAAAATTCCTTAATATTTACTGTTTTAACATCTAAAAGGTTTATAGTCCTTTGATCCAGAAAAGGGTATTACTTTGTAAAACAAAAATACACACACCTTAATGCTAACCATGATAAAACTTCTTAATAAGGCATAATCCTTAGGCTACCAGGATGCTATCATACCACTTCAGAAGTTAAAAAAATGGTGAGATTATTCTAATTCTACTCAGAATACACAGACTTATGTAATTCTATATAATGACTTTTCAATATCATAATTTCCATCAACTCTGGATTTAGGGGAAAAAATTACCATTAAAGATGTGCATATAAAGATTTATATAAATATATAAGAAAAATAGTTTGGAAACCTAGGCACTTCATGTTTTTCATGTCTGAAAATGCCATATCTGTTTCATTTTATATGAGTTACATATTATAGAACAGTGAAGACGTCTTATGATGTGTGTATGAGCTTTTTTAAACTAGAATTACATTGAAGTCTTTTTCATACTTGATGCAAGTATATTCTTTGGGAGAATACTTTCTGCAGAACCTAGCTACTAAAGGAAATGAAATTATTTTAACTGGTGTTTATAAAGCCTTTTATACTTCACAGAGAATTTTATAGGCATTATTTCATGTCCGTCTCAAAACAACCTTGACCTATTTACTCCACTCTGCACACAACTAAAATTCAGAGAAGGTAGATGATCTGTCCAAAGACAATGCTCAATGGAAAAACCAGAACCAGACCTTCTCAATCCAGTACTGCTTGCACAAGTTCAATACAAGATTTTAATATCCCACAAGAAGATTCTGTTTTAGGGCTAACAGACAGAAGCTTATTAAAACACAGACTCTTACTGTTATATCAAATCTTTAAATATTACTTTCCAAACACTAAAAATAATATTTATTTTAAACTATTACACAAAAGACATTCAGTAGGGCAAAGAAAATTATTAAGTATGACTATCATCTAGAACTTACCATATTTGTTTTTATTTAGTAATCCTAACTGGAGGGGGGAGCCTTGTCTGTGTCTTTAGGCAATGATAAAGCAATCAAGAACTCAGTCACACTTGATAGCAACACAGACATTTTAAGAATTTTGAGAAAGATAAAGATACATTGCATGTTTTTCCTTTCCTCAAAGTAGTGGAGTTTTTTTCCAGTTTACTCAACAATCCGTACGATTTTTGCCCCACACTTAACTACATAAAGCAAAAATTCTAAATGCCACATCCTTGAAACTAAACAATAAAATTTCCCATAAGAAAACAAAAGCATTCATAGAAGTTTGACAAAATTAAGGCTAACAAACAGTTTTCATTTCTTAAATGTGTTTTACAGAAACATACAACCAGAAACATTCAAATGCCATGACATTCCCCAGGAGATAGAACCTCACCTTCCCACTAGCCCCCACCCCAAAAATCTGTTTCCTGAAATAGACTTCATAAACCACTCTGACAGTTTCTAGTCAAGTTTAGGCCATATGTTAATCAGAAAATTATTTGTTTTCATTCCAGGGCTACAATACAGCTAATTAGCAACTTAAAATCAGCTAGAAGTATTCAACCACACTGATGCAAAAGCTGCGCAGAAGATATCAAAGTGTCATTTATTTTTGCACACCCAGCAACTATTTTTCTTTTCATTACTACAACAGAAGAACCAATCAAAATATAATTCAAAGATCGCTGCTGAAACAGTAAGGAATTTAAGAAACCTATAATGGGGGCGCCTGGGTGGCTCAGTGGGTTAAAGCCTCTGCTTTCGGCTCGGGTCATGGTCCCAGGATCCTGGGATCGAGCCCCGCATCGGGCTCTCTGCTCAGCGGGGAGCCTGCTTCCTCCTCTCTCTGCCTGCCTCTCTGCCTACTTGTGATCTCTCTCTGTCAAATAAATAAATAAAATCTTAAAAAAAAAAAAGTATAACCTTTAAAAAAAAAGAAAAAAGAAATCTATAATGAAGGAAAGTTAAGGGCATAAATACCAATAATTTAAAACGCATTTGCAGTGCTCCCCTTTTAGAAAAGTATACGGTGGTTTCTAAGAAAACTTACATTAGGTAGAATGCCAAAATTCTAAAACAGCAGTAAAAATACAAGTAAAAACAGGCGGTGACTTTTTGTTCACACGAAGCTGCATTTTTGATCCTTTTAATCATTGCAGATACTGCACAGTTGCTGGTCACACAGCCAGTTCTCACAGGGGTATGCGAGACGGGAGAGACCGACTTCAGAGAGTTTTCGAAGCTCGGGGCGGGGAGCGGGTGGGGGGTACAGGACCCCTCCCCGTGTACACTGCAGCACCAAATTGACGAATGCAGCAGAAACGGCCTGCGTTCCACAGAAAGAGGGCTCCCTTCCTGTCTTTGTTGTCCCTGGGAGATTTTCACTTAAACCAAAAAAGCGACCCTTCGCCCGAAGTCCGCGCAGGGCCGGGGAGGGGGGCACGTGTCCGCCTCCCAGCGGCCCCTCCCGCGGCGGCTGGCCTTCCTCCCCGCCGCGGGCGCAGGACCGGACCCCGCGGGCCCCAGTCCAGGCCGGCCCCGGGGGATGCTGGACCAGAGCGGCCGGGCCTGGGCTCCGGAGCGCGGGCCGGGGTCTGGGAACGCTGGGCCGGGGCCCTCCAGGGAGACCAGGAGGGCGGGGAGGGCGCGAACCTTCCTCACAGGATTTCAGTCACGCCAGAAACACGCCTCCCAACGTCCCCCCTCCAAGTAAAAATGAGAACTCGGCCTTAGCGGGGATGGGGAGCAGCCCCCCGCTGGCGAGCGCCCCGCGCACTCTGCTCAGCCGGGAGAGGGTCCCGGAGGGGGCGGGCCCGCGCCGCCGCGCTCCGGGCCTCGGCCCGGGGGGGAACCGGAGCCCGCCCTCCGCATCCCGGAGCGTTGGGCGGCCGCGGCCTGCCTGCGGGGCTCCGAGGAGGAGGCCGGACCCCCGCCCACCCGGTCCGGCCCCGACCCGAGCCGGCCGTGGTCTCGGGCCCCCACCCCCTCCCAACGTGCGGCTGCCTCCGAGGAGAGACGGGGGCTGAGGGAGAGAGCGCAGTCGTTCTGAGCGTGCGGGCCGCCCCGCTGGTACTGACCCCTCGGGCCGCCGCCGTCGCCACTGCTCGCCCAGGTCCCCGGTCCGCCGGCCGAGACCCGCTGCTCAGCCTCTGCCGCCGCCTCAGAGCGTCTCAGCCCCCTCTCGCTCTGTTTGTTTTTGTTTTGTTCTACCCAGTAACACGGGGGCGAGAGAGCGGCGTTTATTGGCCGAAGTGAGGAGGCCCGCTGGCCAATCGCGGCGGTGGAGCGGGAGCTGAGGAGGAAAAAGGGAGGGAAGTGAAACGTGGAAAGCTGGGTAGGGGCTCCGGAAGGCGCATGCGCTTCGGGGTCCTGGACCTGGCTGGCGTGGGAGCCCGGCGGGAAGCTGGGGGCGGGAGGTTGGGAGGCGTGGCAGGATGGAAGCGTAGGCGTAAGGACTGTGTTTTGGGGTGAGGACCGGGCTGAGGCTGCCTTGACCAGCTCACTCCTTCCTCTCACAGGGCAGTCAGCGGTCCCGGCTAAATGCTGGGCTTCTGGAGGGTCCCTTTCTTCCATTTCCAGATGCTCCTCAAGCGAACACCCTTCATCTCTACAGTTGCTTCTCCCGCGGGTCCTGTTCACTCCTTGGCTCGTACTGTGTACACTAAGAACTTTATCTCAGTGAATGCCCGCACCCCTTGAAGATAGAAATCACTCCCATTTCATATATGAAGAAACAAACACTCAAAAACTCTTTGAAGTCCCTGTGCTAATCATGACTAGTTAGGCTCCTGCGATTCAAACTCCCACAGTCCTGCTCCGGGACTGGGGTTCCCAATCATGGCTATAACTTCTTGATTGAAACCTGTACCCCGCCTGGCTGTTGTTGGTGTCTCTCCTCCTTGACTGCATTCTCTTTGGCTTCTCTTGTGCTCTAATTCTTCCTCCTTCCCTATCCCCTGAGGAAATGACCAGAACCTTCTGCTGTCTGTTCTCTCGGGAGAGGATTCAGCCATTATCTCTGGACAGATTTTCTGATTGTCTGATGTGCAACACCTAAATGGTCTGTGGGTCTTTTGGCAACCAAACTGCCTCTCCCCCACCGGGGAGCTCCTTCCCCTGACTTAACCCCTTTCTGCCCAGTCACCCTGCCTGAAAGTCATCTCTAATGGTATTATTTCTCTGAACAACGACAACAAAAACCCCTTCAAGTAGCTTCCCGCTGCCTGCCTGGAGCGCCAGCGCCTCAGCCAGGCATTCAAGGCCCCATGGTGTGACTTTATGGCCATGTCTCCACAATCTCCCAATCCACACACCTCCTTGGCTGGAATCCACTTGGACCTCTCACTGTTCGATATGCTTCCCCACCTCCTGAGGGTTCTTTATCATATCACCTTGAAATGCCTCTCTATCCCCCATGCCTGCCTGGTACAATCCTATCCATGCTTGGTGGCTCAACCTCACAGGCCTTTTTGAGCCTCCTGACTTGATGTGAATTTCCTGTCTCCTAATTCCCCCCCCCAGTAATGACTTTTACCTCTGGGGATATTGAAACATTCTGCCTAGCATTACGTTATTTGAATCCCTGTCCTAACTCTCCTCCCCATTAAACTGTCACCTTGTCGAAGGCAAGATTCCTGTCTTACTCATCTGTTATCATAGTGGGTCTTAAGAAGGTGCCTTGCACATTTCCTGTACTGGCGCAATAAAGGTACCCTGATCTGAGTTCACAAAGTTTCTCAGCATTTCCTGCTCATTCCCACCTCCTGGGCAAGAGCCTCTTGGCATGTCCAGCATCTGAATTAGCCTTATGACTCACTTTTACTTTTTAAAAACAAAGCTTCCTGGTCACTCAGTTTTGTTTTTGTTTTCTCCATCACCTGCAGCTGCCTCCTTTCTTTTCTCTGCCAGGCCTCATGGCTCCCCCACTGAGCAGTAACTTGCTGGCTCCTTTTTTTCACCCATCCCCCTTTCTCCACATTTTTTCCTTTTCTCACTCCTTTGCAGTTCTTGATTCTTTCCTTCCTCCTCCCTGCCACCAACCTCCTCTGACTTTTGCTGGGTTCTTTCCTTCCTTCGTTCATTCATTAATATATTTATTAAGCACCTATGGCATATGCAGGCTGCAATGGGCAAGCACCCCAAGATCTATGAGATAATAAAAGAGTGGGATATGATTACCCATATTTAAAAGCAGCTAAAACGACCTAAAGCTTTTAGCAAATTATCCCAGAAGAACCCATTATGGAGTAAAATGTTCATATCTTTTTTACCCATTATCTCTATATATGATGTTTGGTGTCCCAGGACCCACCTTCAAGAATCCTCCTCTAGCTGGGTGTGGCTGACCAGTTTAAGCCAGGCAAAAAAGAAATGGGATCCTAGTCCTAGTTCCCCCACTAGCTACATGTAAGAACTTCAACCACTCTCAGGACCTCTGTTTTGTCACCAGTAAAATTCAAAAACCGGGTTCAATTAATAGTTCCCAAGGTATTTTCCAAAGAACATTAATTTTGTGGGACTTTAATGGATATCATGAGAAATATGTGGAAGAGACGTAATCAAACCAACTCAGAAAGAAATTGTTTTAACAAAGTTAAAGCTGTTTTTGGTGGGGGGGCAACTCTTTTCAGTATTTTTAATAACTAATGAGTCTTGAGCATCTTGAGAGACCAGAGTAGGAAGCTAAGTAACATTGCCCAACCTATTTAAACACAGAGCTTTTTTCCCCCAAGATACCCCAGAATCAGTGTTACTTAGAGACCAATTTGGGAAATATAGATGACAGCCACTATCATCAACATTCCTGCCAGATGTATTAAACACTGGCCACCTGCGCCTTTGCTAAACATTAAAAAATAAGAAGCTGAAAAATGGGAAATTATCCAAGTGCCAGGCATTTTTCCTCATCAAATCAATCCGCAAATATTTATTATGTGCCTATTCTGTGAAAAACACAGAGCTAATCCAGCTGTGTTCTTGGCAAAAGACATGTTCTACCTTAGGGTAAGTAGTATCTGTAGCTTCCCAGGCTTCTGGGCCACAATGGGCACTTTCATTTCACATTATAATTGCTCACAACCCGACTTTCTGTTTCCTAAAGCCCTGTACTTATGGGCTTATGTTAACTTAGGTGTTGGATGAGAGAAAAGGAGGAAGCCCTTTATCTTAACTCATTCTGTCCGGAATGATGGAAGTTCAACTTTTATTTCAAGAATGACCCATTCCAACTTAGGATAGGATGGGCCACCACTGATGAGACAACTGTTCAGAGGTGGCAACAGAGGCCGTGCTGGGTGATCAGGCACACATACATGATGTCTCTCCTCTTCCCTGTACCCCTCAGGTTTAAGCATTATTGATTCCTCAAGGGACACCAAGAGTGTTTAATTTGTTAGGGTGTATGGAGGTGTGAGGGTGGAGAGTAGTTTCTAGTTTTTGTCTCTTAAGACGGGTTACTGTGTCTCTAGCTAGCTGTGTTGCCTTGGGTGTTTCACTTCCCCTGTGGGTGGATTGAATGCCTCAATCTTGCACCATCAAAGAAGGAGTTGGCCCCTGCAGCGAGTCTTTAAGGAGTCATTCCAGTTCTGACACCATGATGCTGGGCAAGGCCCTGGGAGGGCACTACTGGAGTCCTGGTAGCAGGGACCAGACATGAGAGGGTTTGCCACTGGTAACAGGGAAGAACTAATCACCAGGGGTGGACAGAGGAATTGTCATTCTCAGCCCAGGGGCTTTCTCTGAATACAAAGCTCAGGTAACATCCCTTTCTGGCACCCCAAAGGCAACACTAAAAGCTGAGGTAGTGTTGGGAGTACTGATGAGTGAATGTCAGTGAAGACTTGGAAACACGCACGCGCTAGGCAAAAGAGAAGCATCTCAAATTGCCATTATTGCCCTTGGAACTTTCAAGGCTTTTTCATTCTCTGGGCAAACCCCTGTCTGAGAACACAAGTTTGTTAGTAAACTCTGTTCATGCCCTTGCATAAGATCTCTCAGAAGCCATCTCTCTCTGGGGACAGATGGAAGCCTTAGCCCACTTCCTTAAGAAGAGCTTTCAGATAGCACTGTCATTTGCAACAACATCTCCCTGAGCTAACATCTGCCTCCTAGTTCATCAAACCAAGGACTGAATTTTGGGACTTCCTATAAGGCACTGGATTGTTCTTTAACAGAAATGGTAGAAGACTAGAGAAAGAGAGCCTTCTACTCTGAAGAAAGAGGGAGAGTTGCATAAAAAATTCTAAGGATGATGATGATAACTGACATTTGTATTGTGTTTTAAGGCTCACCGAGCTTTTCACATACATTTTTACCCCATCTTTGTGAGTGGTCAAACAGATATTACTGTCCCTGTTTTAAAGATGAGGAAAATGGGGCTTGAGTGGGTCACCGGTAATCAAAGGACTTTTTTAATAAAGGAAATGTGGGGATCCCTAATCCAAAGCCTTCACTTACCAACAGAGACCCCAAGAACTTAAGTGAGTTCCTCAGAGCCACACAGCTAGTTAGTAGCAGAGCCAGAGTGTGAATGAGGTCTCAGTGTGTCACTTACACAGGCTAGGCAAGGGGGTGGGATGTCCCAGACCTTCTAGTACCTAGGCCTCTACTGGATTCTTTCTGCCACTCAACTTTGAGTCTCTTGAATAAAAGTTAAATGTCTTAGTCACTTCTGGTCCCCTCCCCCACAGAGCCTCCTACTATCATGGGAATCCATTTAAGGTTGGAGAAGTGAAGAAGGAGGGGGAGTGGTGATACGGGAGGCTTAGTATGATATTTAGAAGCTGTTGACGGGGTCATTTTCAAGAATCTCTTTTCTAGACTAAAAAAATAGACCAATGTGAAGCATGGCACAAAGAAGTAGATGCAATATTTTTAAATAGTATGTACCAAGAAAAGCTAATAAGGTTTTACTTCCCCAATTCAAGTTTCAAGAGGTTTTCTTAGTGCTTTCATCTTTGTGTCCGTCCCCCAACCCCCAACCCCCACACCAAATCACTCCTGCCATCTTAGGGTGTAGAAACAAGCTAAATTAGGGTCCAGGAACTGCAACAGATCATCTTTTCCCCCAAAAGACCATGTATTTTGACACATCCCCAAACCCGGCCTGAGTTCTAAGCCTGTAGAAACTCCAGCTCCTCAGAATTTTACAATCACAAGACCATTCAGCCAGATGCTTTTCCAGTAGTTCCTACAACTGTCACACCCTGCACTGAATTAATTGTGTTGAGTCAGTGTAGAGAAGCACCCCTCAGCTGTATCTCCAGGGGCTTTATTTGCATTCTTCTGGAACCTGGGATCCTCAGCTAAGCTGCACGCTTGTCGGAATTCATCCTCTTCTCTCCAGTGAGTGCTGTGCTCACAGAAGATGGCGTTATGCCTTTCTCCTGTCTGTACTGCACTAGTTTCTGCTCATCTCCCAAAAGAGGCAGTAGAGCACAGGGGCCTCTTGTGGAAATGAAAGACTCTTCATACTGGAAAAAAAAGGGGGCTGAATGATCGTGAGTTGTGATTAAGAGAGCCTTAACCACAGGGAAACAACCAGGGAAGGCTGGAGATGGGTGGAGGGTGGCTCAAGAGGCCAGTGTTGGGTAGACAGAGACACACATAGAAAAGGAAGTTACAGAGGGGAAATAATCAAACCTCTATTTTGGACAAAGTGAAATAAAAGTAGTGGAGAATGAGAAGACGTCAAGGGCAAGCCAAGGGAGATATTGTTTTGTACTATTAAATGTTTATAAGAAAAATGAAGTTAGCTTCATGGAAGGTCAGAGACAGAAGAAAATCCCAAGAGATGGCCTAGTGAGGCCAACTTGCTTGAATAAGGGTATAAAAACTGAAGCCCCGAGAGGAGCAGAGGTCTGGCTCCAGACAAGTTATAGACAGCCGTAGTAGTACCTCCAACCTACTATATGCAGCTGCCTTCCTTTTTCCATATGATTCTTCTCTGCATGTGTCTCGCCCTTCAGCCTCCACTCTCTCCTCCCACTCTGTCTCTCTCTGTCTCTCTGTGTGTCTCTCTTTCCAAAAAGGGCAGCGTCCAGAAAGAAAAACAAAGAGTGACATTTTACAGCAGCTCCAGGAAATCCCCAAACCCTGCATTTAAAGCAACAGGATAGGCAGCCCTTCGGCACCATTGACAAAGCCAGCATCAAAATAGGAAATAGTGGACAAGGCACCAAGGATCAAGAATTCAAAAGAAAGAGAAAAATAACTCCTGAGGGGCAACTAAAAGTCTTACCCTTACACATTTCTTGTGTGTGTGCATTTGTATGCATTTTGTTTTTAGACAGTTCTCTTTGAGGGCAATGAATCAAAGAGTCAAGACCATCCTAAAATTTTATACAAATTTTATACAAATTATACTGTGAATATGCATTTTCAGCACAGGGGCACCTAAAAAGTTATAGATGAGTCATGTCCAGGAAAAAAATCAAGAACTTCTGGAATGCAGCATGTTACTATGTTTGGGCCCCTCTACAGAGTTAAGTTTTCCAACAAGAAAGACCAGCAGACTCCTCCGTATGTCAAACCAGGTGCAGAATCAAAATATCTTCAAAGCAACCACAACAGGGAAACAAAGCTAAACAAACTTGGTTTCTGGATAGCAGTCGTCCTAAAAATAGATAGAACGTTATCTTAGGACATCCCAATAGTCATTCCAGTCAGGTATGGCAGACCTTCCATTATGTTGACATCAATGGGCCAGAAATATAGCTGAATCTTCCAACATTTCCTAAGCTAGAGTCATTGTTCCAATAGCTATGAATTTATCTGTTCAAAAACTTCCAACTTATTTAAGAGACAAAACAGTATGTAGTGTCTCTCAAAACATGCTCTGCAGATATTCCATCCCAAAAGGATTCTAGGATGAATGAACCTGGGGAAAACGCCTTACCATCTCCCCTCTTGGAGGATCACATAAGAAATGGTGTTTTAAAGACTGAGAAATTTATCATAAATGAGTACCTTTAATTCTCTCTAATCCAATGTTTACTGGACTTACTTGACCATGGCACTCCTTTTTACATAATATTGATTCACATCTTGGGGCGCCTGGCTGGCTCAGTGGGTTAAGGCCTCTGCTTTCGGCTCAGGTCATGATCCCAGCGTCCTGGGATCGAGCCCCGCATCGGGCTCTCTGCTCAGCGGGGAGCCTGCTTCCCCCTCTCTCTCTGCCTGCCTCTCTGCCTACTTGTGATCTCTCTCTGTCAAATAAATAAATAAAATCTTAAAAAAAAATATTGATTCACATCTTATGAAATACACCCCAGAAAGCACTTATATAGTAGAATGGGACCTGAGCTGGAAACCAAAAGGCCTGGATTCTACCCCTAGTTCTACTACTGGATTGTGTGATCAGAGATCTTCTGACTGCTCTGAGAGTGTAGAACATAAAAGGCCTTCCAGATTCTGTGTTGTGATCTAGCCCATATGATCTCTGGGTTGGTTGCTGGCCTAAGATCCTTGTTATAACCTTTTTCTATGATTATACGTATTTTTATGCAGGAGATGGGACAGTACCTGCTACCCTAATAAGCCATTGTCTCTTAAGAATCTTTTTGAAGTGGGTGGTACAGGCTTCCAGTTATGGAACGAGTAAGTCACAGGCATAAAAGACACAGCACAAGGAATAGGGTCGATGGTGGTGTAATAGCATTATATGGCAACGAATAGTAGCTACACTCATGGTGAGCATGGTGTAGAGAATTGTTCGATCACTATGTTGTACACCTGAAACCAATGTAACATTAAGTGTCAATCATGCCTCAGTTTTTTAAAGAAAAGAATCCTTTAGAGAGATGAGGTAAATGTCTAGGCACTAGAACAGAATAGAACCAAGATCACAAAGTTGGGTCAGTCATAGCCATTACTCAACACAAAGGCAGCTAACTAATGGCCATGTGTGTTTGATGGGACTGGTTCTTTTTTAAAAAAATATTAAAACAGCTGATTAATTTGTTATTGTTACATAAGGAATTTAAGCAAGTTACACTATCTGAAAAAACACAAGTAATGTATTTTAATGAATTTCTTTCTGCCCTCACCTCCCTACTCCCATCTGCCTCATGAATTAAGAACTAAGAGAAGAAGTAATCATAGAATCCTTCATCCAGAATGTCCAGAATGCTTACATGATGGTTAGCTTAATATTGTCTTCTTATAAAACTTCTCTTTTCTATTTAAAAGAAATTTTTGTAGCATTGATTATTTACCACAAAAAAATCAATAAAAAAACTTTAGCATCTTGAAAAACGTTTTCCCCATTCTCACAGCACTATTATATATAGCAAAGAATAAGCAAGAGTAGATTGCTAATCTATATTATAGATTATAACCAGACAGAGCGGTTTGTTTACTCTTCCCTCCTCTTCACATAAGAACTTAAAAAAAACAAGCCCCTACACTAAAATGTCAGGAAATTTGAGGGACCCTTTCCAAACAGTACACAGTTTATTTCAGTGTCAATAATTCACATTTTGTAACAAAGTATATGGATATGATTTCGTTTATAGAACTTTCAGTGTCTACAAGGAAATTAAGACCATCAGATTTGCAGCTTAGAAATTCACATAAAAGAAATATGAAAATATGCTGGGCCTCTGAGAATGTTCTACACTGTATGTGGGTAAGGATTGCTATACTTCTTTATTTTGAGGAAGGCAGTTGACTTGAGTTTACACAATTGCACAGCTTCTATTGGATGCTCTTGGGGCTCCTTGGTGGTGGAAAGGCTCTTCCCTCTCCTCTTCAGGTATGTTTGAAAGACTGTATATTTTATTTTATTTTATTTTATTTTATTTTATTTTATTTTATTTTATTTTATTTATTTGAGAGAGAGAGCACAAGCAGGGGAGAGGCGGAGGGAGAGGGAGAAGCAGACTCATTGTTGAACAGGGAGCCTGACATGGGGCTCGATCCCTGGACTCTGAGATCATGACCTGAGCCAAAGGCAGTCATTTAACCAACTGAGCCACTCAGGTGCCCCAAGACTGCACTTCTTTGAGCAACACCCTCTCCCTGAGAATTTTTCAATATAACCTTTACATCTTCCCCAGTGCCCCAGTAGTTCTGGTGATGGGACTGGGTTTTTTTGGAAATTACCCAGCCTCTTTGAAGCCAGCAAGTTTTTACCGAACATGACCACATGACCTTAAGAGCAAATGCCTCTTTTCAAAGGACCAAAGTTATTCCCACAGGCATTATTATCCTCTGGGAGAATCCTCTATCTCAGAGAAAAGGGGTGCTGACTCTAGCTCACTTTCAAAGGCGTTTGAGTCTATAACAGCCCTGACAGCAAACTTTCCCAGGGGATACTAGAGGCCTGGGAGCACGTTAAGTACTACCTGTGAAGATCTCGAGCTCTTGCACAATTGGTGGAGATGAATTAAGGCTGCGTGTGCGTTCTGCATCCTAGGCGTGGAAGCTCTATAAAAAATTTGCGGGCATCACACAGGGAAGATGTCATAAAAAGCAGAGGCCCAGAGCTGCAGGCAACAAAGCCAGAGATACGTTGGAACTTGTTCCCACGGAAGGGCTTTCCCCAACCACCACTGTGACCGTGCGTGTGCCCTAACCTCCAAGTGCGGCCACAGGATATCACTCCCAGGATATGCTTGTCTGGTCTCGTGCTGGTCTCCCAGCCTCCGTCTTCATTTTCATGGCTCCCCACTGGACTGTAGGCTGCAGAAGGGCAACAAGCCTGCCCCTGCCTCTGGTACTTAGTAGATGTTTGACAATAAATTCCTTGGTGAAGGCATAAAAAAATTAATACCGTTTTGATTTTTTCTTCAAGAGCATGTCTGAGGCTGTCAGTGGGAGTTTCATTTCCTGGCTTAGCCCAGCAGATGCCTGCCTGTCCTTTGCTGGGTCCACAGGGAGCCGCTCAGGAGGATAAACTACAAGTGGCCTTCAACGCCTGCAGCTGAAGCCTGACTTCGCTGCGAACGTGCTAAGGAGGGGACACTGCGGCCACTCGTAGGGGCCTCCAGGAATGGCGGGAAGCTGGAACTCTCCAGGGGCCCAGGCGCGCTGGATCCCGGGAAGAATGTGCAGAGTGTGCAGAGTGGCCCTCCAGCTGTCTCAGGAACACTCTGGCCCGACGGCTGAGGCGGGATGGATGTTTGTGCCTCAGCCCAGGGGCCAGGCCCGTCGACACCCCGAGCTGTTTGTGTTCTCACGGAGCCTGCTTCACTGGGGTGAGGACTGGTTCAGAGGAAGAGCTGACAAAAATAAAACCAGAGCGGTGAAGGGCTGTGCAGGAAGTGGCAGGCCATGGAGCCAGTGCAGAGCTCAGGTACAAGGGTGCACGCCACAGGAAAGCTGCCTGAGATCAGACTCGAGAATGAAATGCTGGCTCTCCTCGTGTTGGAGGGGTAGGTTCTCTCAGGAGTCAGGTCAACACTACTGCTAGTCACGTCGGGCAGATGGGGTCTAGGGTTAGCCTGTGCCACCAACCAGACAGCTGAGCTTAGACGACTAACCCCTCAGAGCCTCATGGTCCTCATCTGGGAGCCTTCGGGAGACCGAAGCAAAAAGCGTGTGTGGAAGGATCGAGCATTTATAATGAGTTTCTTTCCTTCCTTTGCTGTTCAGCATCACTGAAGGTGAAGGACAAGGCCTCCAGGAAGCAGGTGAACTCCCACCGTAAGAGCTAACACACCCACCACACACAATATACTATACACATACACCCCACACACATACATACCCCACACAACACATACCACACACCCCACACACACTCCACACACATACACACCCCACACACATACACACCCTACACATACACTCCACACACATAAACACCCCCCCCACGATATATACACCCCACACACATACACATACTACCCACACAGACACACTGCACACAACACATACCACACACCCCACACACACTCCACACACACACACTCCACACACATACACACACCCCCCCACACACACCACACACACAATATATACACCCCCCACACATACACATACCACACACAGATACACACCCCACACAACTCATACCACACACTCCATACACACACTCTACACACATACACACCCCACATACATACACACCCTACACACACACTCCACACACATACACACCCCCCCACACACACACTACACACACACACCACATACACACACATCACACATGCATACCACCCACAATATACTACGCACATACACCACACACATATACACACTATACACCACATACTACACATCCATACACATACCACACGCATATCACACAACACAGACCCACCACAAACACATACACACACTAAGTTTAAAACATGAATCAACAACTCTCGATTTCACAGTTCTTCCTTTGGCTGCTCCCTAATTGGAAACAGATCGTCTACCCCACCCAACTGTTTCTGGGGCAGAGTTCCTCTAAATGTGGGTCTATTCATGGTGATTTTGTTTCCTTTTCTCAGTCGACAGTCATTCGACACCATTACCCCCCTGTTCTCTGCAGCCCTGCCCTTTTATTAGTTCATAAATCTGGGACCTGAGGGGATGTTTACAAAAATTCAGGAGGTCTCCACCATTGATCGAGCGACTACTGTGCCTGGCACACTCCACACTCCCCAGTGTCTGGCCCTCTCCACACCCAGAAAGATACTCCTATTATTCCCTCACACAACGGAGAAGGAAATTGAGGCTCAGAAAGATCAAAAACCTGTGGGAGGCCTCACAAGCAGTAAGGGGCAGGATCTGGACCAAAGTGACCGATTAGCCTGAGCTGCGTGCATGCCCACCACAGCCTGGCCGCATAAAAACCCGACTTAAGCTTGAGGAGGTCCTAATCCGTGGTCCCGAATACCACCCAGACTGTTCCTCCCGCCGTGTTTCTACTTGGGCTCCTTTTGGCTGAAGCTCCCTCTCCTCCCTTCTGACCTCTTCCCTCTTGGGAGCCAGTGTCCGCCTTTTTGGAGCAGCGCCCCGCAGGCAGAAGGCTGGAGGCCTCTACTTCCCCTGCCCCTGCCGGCAGGGCCAACACAAACTTCTCGCTGGAAAACACTGTGTCCTGCAGACAAAGGTTCTGTGTGAAGGTCCTACCTGCCTGACAGGTCTTCTGTGAAAGGACCCAGCTGGGGTAGCGGGGCTGCCAGGCCTGGGACAGGCACAGTTGGTAAATAGCTTCTCCAGCCCTGGAACTCAGGCTGGACTGGAGCCAAGGGCTGCTTGCCCCGTGCCTAAACCCTCCCCGGCCTTGGCCTGCCAGAGCCCTTTTCTGGGAAACCCACAGGAGAGCTGAATTTTCAGGAGCTGCAGGTAGAGGGGCTTCACAACAGAGAAAGTGGGTTTGGAGCCAGGCATTGCCAGGTTTAAATCCCAGCTCTACCACCTTCTAACTGTGTAACTGTAGGAGAGCGGCTTCTGCGGGCCATTCCTCAGCTCTCTGAGCTGTAAACGAAAAGTGTAACATCCACTGTCCAGAGTCTAATGCCTGAGTCTCAGTCTCCTTAGCTCTGAAATACAAGGGTTGGGTCACATGACCTTGAGGTTTCTATGGAAAATGCTCTCATAGGAGGGGATGGTGGGCATAAAAAAAAAAAGTAATAATAAAATAAAAGAAACATAAAAATTAAAAAATGAAATAAAAGAAAATGCTCTCAGTGGGTGGAGGGGTAGGGATAGGGTGGCTGGGTTATGGACATTGGGGAGGGTATGCACTAGGGTGAGTGCTGTGACTTGTGTTAAGACTGATGATTCACAGACCTGTACCCCTGAAGCAAATAATACATTATATGTTAATTTAAAAAAAAAAAGAAAATGCTCTCTATGCAGGCTGGGTTGGAGGTATCCTTCCTGCTTGTGGATGAGACACTGGACATCCTGTTTCTCTTGAGGTGAACTCAGCCCTGTGGGAGAGTTCCTGGTTCAATTCAACAAATTTTATTGAACACCCCATGACATCCTGTACTGTTTTAAGGACACAGGGTACAAAGATAAGCATAGGCCCCGCCCTTAAGGAGCTCATAGCCTAGAACAGTAAGAATGATAAGACCCACAAAAATAAGTATGGTATGCCCTGGGAAGTGATAAGTGTATTAGGAGGGGCACAGATAAGACCATGAAGCTTGAGAGCAGAAAGAAGGGGTGAATCTGGGCTAGGAGGGAGGTAAAACTGTGGCCAATCCATAAAGGGTCTTGAATCATAGTTTAGATTTTGTAGGGTCAGGCTGTTGGGAATCATTAAAGGCTTCTCTGACCAGGGCAGTGGGCAGATCAGGGTCAGTGAGGTTGGAGCCTTTTGTTAGACCTCCACCACCTGAAGCAACCAGACTGTGGAATTCCTAAAAGGGAAGGCCTCAGGTCCCACCCTTTTACAAGGGCTTTGTTCTCTGAATGAAATAGTTCAGGACTTAAACTGTGCAGTGGACAAAAGCTGCCCTCTGTTCTTAATATCCAGCCCGAGGCCCACCATCTCTCTCCTCTGGGCCTTCTTAGCCCGCCACCTCCATGAGTGAAAGACATGAGATTGAGGCATATGGGGCCGGAGGCAGGCACTGCTCAGGGAAACAGTCCTGGCTCAATAAACAGAGTTCCCTGGGACCTTTGCTGCCCTGCCAGTTTGCCTTGGCCCAGCTCACAGGCTTCTGGGAAGGAGTCAGCCTGTTGAGGAAAAGATGTGTCAGTAAGTTGCAGTTGGCTTAATTCCCCTGAGGGAGGTGTGTGTGTGTATGTGTGTCCATGCGCGCGCGCACATGTGTGCTCAGGACTAGATGTTTTGTGGCTAATTTCAGTCTGGGTCAGAACTAAGCAGCCCTCAGTCTACATTGATAGCCAGAGAAGATAAGACTAAACAGTCCTCTCCAGGACTGAGCTGCAATAAACTAGCCCTCTGGGTTGTAAACACAGAAATTTACCACGCTCTGCATTAAAAGAAGGGATCCAGGTGGGTTGTGGGTTTGGCTGAACCTCCCAGAGAGGAAGGGTCAGCAGTGGGCCCACACTTTAGGCCCCCTGTGTTTAGAAACATGGGAGAGGCAATGGTGAGTTCTGCCCCAGCCAAGCTCCTGCCACTTGGCCCATCAAAGAAAGCATATACACAGCTGAGCCTCACAGGGCCACAGAAATGAGGAAGACCCCAGGTTTTAGTGCTTCTTCCACCACTCAGCTACCATGTGACCTTGACCAAGTCAACTTGTCTCATCGGCACCTGTTTCCTCATCTGGAAAATGCAATTAATGCTTTTATCATGTGCAAACCAGGAAGAAAATCCCAAAACACTTCTGAGTAATCAAGAGAAATTACTCCAACTGTCAGTCTATCTCATATTCTTTACTCAAAGGAAAGCCCTTTAGATCTTTTCCTGGAGCCTGTGTTTCCTTAGTTGATGTATAATGAGAGTGTGCTTGGTTTTCTGGCTTCCTGGCCTACCACAGATGACAATTGATTAGCAGGGGTTGGTCTGCTAGAGATAGACATACTGTTGACTGACAAAAACATAGAAGGCAACCAAGAGAGCGAGGAAGGAGAAAGAAAAATTGTAGGGCAGAAAAAAGATCTTTAAAGCAACACAACCATTTAGTACCATGGTAAACACTCACATGTGTCAATAGCTCCAAAGGCCATCATGCCTAGGAACCTCATGTGACAACTGTTACTTACGGGGACTTACCAAAACAGGGCTTTACAGACTACTATTTTAGAAAAATTTCCTTCCAGATGTCTTAAATAAATGGTGCTTAAAAGGAAACCTCTTTGGCACTTTGAGCATTTAGACATTGGGAAAGAGTGCTCTGGAGGGCGCACTCATACCCATTCTTTGCATATCAATATTTGGCCCCAGGATCAAATCAAATAATAGGAACAGAGAAGCTACCTACCGAAAAGGTCTGAAATCCAATCCGAATGACCAGTTTGGATAGTGGAGGGTAATCCTTTGGTTTCAACTTTTCTTGAAGACTGATTGTTTAGGAATGGTTCTAACAAACATGTCTGTGCATGAGTTAGCTTGGAATATAAATTCATGTTGCCTTTACTCAAGTTTAGAGTGTGAAATTTTCCCAGTATGTGTGGCATATCCACTGTGGGAGGAAGGAGGGGGAACCAGGAAATAACAATTCTGGCCAGAGAAAACAGCCTTTTCAATGAGCCGAGCTGTTGTCTTTAGTCCATATGAACACTGCGGGCTGGAAATTGAACCAATTGAGCCCCATGCTTCTGCAGCTGGTCAGGCCCTGTGCTAGGTATGTGGGAGGGAGGGATCCCTAAAAAGGATGGGGCTGCCCTCAAGAACCTTACAGTCCTGTTGCTTTTCAAGGATAGGGCCTAGGTCAATATGAGGTATTGGGTAATCAGCACTCCTCCTGATACTTTTTTCTTTAAATAAATTTCAGTGCACAAATAACAATTGTTTATGTAGAAAACAAAACAAAACAAAAACAAACAAACAAACGGATGAGGTGTGCCTGGCTGGCTTAGTGGGTAGAGCCTGTGACTCTTGATCTCAGGGCCATGAGCTCAAGACCCATGTTGGGTGGGGACCCTACTTAAAAAAATTGTAAAAAAAAAAAAAAAAGTAAAAACCCCAAGAAAATACAGATGAGAAGACAGAAAAATTAAAAGCATCTTCAATCTGATCACACAGAAATGACCAATATTAACATTTGTGTTAATAAGCAATATTTACAAGCAATATTTACAAGTTATGGAGTTGTTCATGTAAATGAGTACATTAATAGGATCACAGAGCACACAGGTATTTTTTACTAAAAAAATTACATATATATATTTACTAAAAAAACATATAAAATACATACATACAAAATACACACACACACATATACATATATATGTGTATATATATGTATATATATGTATATATATGTGTGTATATATATGTATATATGTGTGTGTGTGTATATATATATACATATATATATATATATGGGTTCCTTAACACATTCAGAGTGAATAAAGGAAGAAAAACCTCAGAAGCAGATCATCTACACTGGCAACATACATTCCTCATCTACTCCAAATAGAAATTCCTGAAATATTAACAATATGAGTATAAATAAATGAAGCTTTAAAAAGATGATAAGAAAACAGAGCGGGCTAATTATGTAACATCAGAGCAGAACACCTTCTTAAGTAAGACAGGAAACCCAGAAACCAGAAAAAAAAAATACACATTTGAATACTGAAACATTCAAAACTCCTACATGATGAAAAACAGCATAGTTTAAAACCAAAGAGTAGACCCGGGTAAAATATTCGAGACATTTAACAGCGCTTCAAAACACAGTGTCCTTTCTTTCTGCCAACAGATGCTTAACTTTCAAAGAGTGCCTACAAATAAGAACAGCTCAAACATCCAAATAGAAAAATAGGCAAGGAACATACACAAAGAATTCAAAGGAGAAAGGCAGATAACCAAGAAACATAAAAAGATGTTCAACATTGCTGTTGTCAGAGAAATGCAAAAATGAAAAAGTTATTGGAACCTGGTGCTTACAGGGTTGTGTGGAAGTGTGGGCCATCCTATATTCCAAGTCCAAGGGTAAACGGCACAGCTTTGGGAGAAAAGTAATTTGTTAGAGTCTGATGTATGTACTTGCCATGTGTGTACTTTTTCACCCAGCAATTACCCTTTCAGGACTCTTTCCTACAGAAACATATACATAAATTCCTAAACATACATGTCTATTACAGCACATTTTGTAATAGAAAAACATCTGAACTGGGGCGTCTAGGTGGCATGGTTGGTTAAACGACCTACTCTTGGTTTTGGCTCAGATTCTGATCTTCGGGTTGTGAGATTGAACCGTCTGTCGGGCTCTGCACTCAGTGTGGAGTCTGCCTGAGAGTCTCTCTCTGCTTTTCCCTCTGCCCCCATGACCCCCCCCCTCAAATAAGTAAATAAATCTTTTTTTTTAAAAGAGAGAGAGAAACACCTGAACTGACCTAATACCCATCAGTAGGTTGTGTTAAGTACCACATATCCATATAAAGGAGCCCTATGTAGTCGATGTAGAGTCATACTTGAAATGTATGTGATAGATTGTCAAATAGAAATAAATCAAGTTGCAGACCACTATGTACAGTAATATTTTATAAAACTATGTGCATGTATACATACATATCTGTGTCAGTGTAAACCTAGGGAAAAGTATCTGGAAGTATTTGAACCAAAATATTAATAATGCATGTCTGAGGAGGAGGATTTGATTGGTGAGGAAGAGAAATTTCCTCTTTACATATATTTTTAAAGATTTTATTTATTTATTATGAGGGGTGCAGAGGGAGAGAGGGAATCTCAAGCAGACCTCCCGCTGAGCCATTGAGCCCAGTGCAGGGCTCTGTCCCAGGCCCCTGAGTTCATAGCCTGAGCTGAAACCAAGAGTCAGACGCTCAACCAACTGAGCCACCCCAGCACCCCTACATATTTCTAAATAGTTGCAATTATTACCTTGGCTTTACATGTCAGTTTACCTCAGCACATAGAAGTTGTCACTTGCCGAGTTCAAACGACAGAGTCATTAATGAGTGGCAGAACTCAGACACCAGACGACTTTCCCATGGCCCCAAAGCCTGTGTTCTTCCCAGGTTCTCTGCCAGGCTGCTCTGGGAGGGCGGGTTAGCAAGAACAGACCACAGGGTTCTGCCTGGGCTCTTCGGGAACCCAGGCAGGCAGGATTAAGTCTGTGACTAGCCCCGGAGCCATCCTGGGGCCTAGCTGCAGGGAGGTCCTAGAGGGGTACTCTGCTTCTGACTTCTGCCCCTGCTCCAGGAGCCTCAGAATTCTGGGGGGGTAGTTATTGAGGCACCAGGACAACTTTTCTGAGAGGCTTTTCTCTTTGAGCGAAGGCTACACAGTCTAGACTAGGTGTCACTGCCTGTCCTCCTGGACACAGAGGGTGGACCCAACTGTCAGCAGATGCTGCCCCAGACCAAAGGTGGCTCAGCTCCAGCGGCCTGGGACACTTCATTTCCCCAGCAGCCCCTCTGAGAGCCACAGCCACGAGAAAAGAGAAATTCAAGATCTAACGGAAGGAGCCTCCTCCCGAGAGAGCAATTCTTGTGCCCTCGCCGTGCTCAGGAGCTCCGAGCCCACCGAGGCTGAGACAACGGGAAGGAGCCCTTAGCGCAGGCAGCTGGGCTCCCGCATGGCTCACCTCTTTGCTTTGCATTGGTCAGTGCTGCTTTTGGCTCTCTGGCCTCTCGCCTGAGCCAATACGACAGAGCAACCCTACCCTAGTTGACTTTCCTGGACTTGGCTTCTCCCCTGCCTGTCTCGTGGTGCTCACCTGATCCTGCCTTCCTTATCTGCCCTTCCTGAACTTCTCAACAGAGCACTTCTGGGCAGCTGTGCCCTGGCCAAGGTGACCTTCTGACAGGCTGACACCTTGAAACTTCCAGGGGTCCCTGACCCAGCATCCTTGCAGATGTGGTGTGTGCAGGCTGGTGGATTTCCAGGGGCCTGAGTCTTGGCTGTAAGCTCCCTGAGGATAGAGACCCAGGCAGTTTTGTCCACCAATTGTCCATTCAGGGACCAGCACATAGGAAGCTCTCATTAGAACTTGTTGACTAAATGAATCCTGGATGAATCTGTTTAAACTCCCTTCTCCCTGGCCACATAGGACAGCTTGAGTCATTCCAGAGCAGGAGATAAGCCACTTGAACAAGATCAGCAAACTTTTCTGTAAAGGGTCAGAGGGTAAATACTTGAGGCTTTCCCGGCAAGAGGCAAAATTGAAGCTCTTACATTACATGGGTACTCAAAAAGCAAGAGCAGGGGCACCTGGGTGGCTCAGTGGTTTAAAGCCTCTGCCTTCTGCTCAGGTCATGATCCCAGAGTCCTGGGATCGAGCCCCACATCGGGCTCTCTGCTCAGCAGGGAGCCTGCTTCCCCCTCTCTCTCTGCCTGCCTCTCTGCCTACTTGTGATCTCTCTCTGTCAAATAAATAAATAAAATCTTTAAAAAAAAAAGCAAGAGCAAACAAATTCCTATGTGATTTTTATTAACAAAATTCAAAGCACAAAAATTATAATAATCTATTTTTTATAATACAGGTCTCCTAATGAGAAGAATAAAAATTTTTTGAGGACTGACATTTCACTTAACGAGTTCAAAGTCAGTGTCTTCTGGGGCACCTGGCTGGCTCAGTCAGTAGACTATGAGGCTTGGATCTTGGCAGTCATGAGTTCGAGCCCCATGTTGGGTGTAGAGATTGCTTAAATAAATCAATTAAAAACATTTTTTTTCAAAGTCAGTGTCTTCTGTCATCAAAATCTACTGTAAATACTCATCTGTTAATGCTGATATGTAATAAGATATTATGTACATACTTCTTTGAGAGTAGAAGTTGAATTTCATATAATTTTCACATATCATGGAATATTATTCTTTCTTTTTTTTTTCTCCATGAAGCTCAGTCATGGGCAGCACAGAAACAGGGAGTGGGCTGGGTTTGGGTCTGGCTTCTGGCTTCAGGTAGTTGATTAACTCCTGCACTTGAGGATAATAGAAAGTAGGATATTCTCATTCAGCCCCCTAAATCCTACACACTTTCTCAGCCCCTTAAATCCTACACTTTCCACACCCTGAGGTTTCCAAGGTTTCCACCTTTCTTGGTGCCCTTTCCTTCTCAAAGGAGGCCACATGGGTTGAGCCTGACAGCTCCCGAGAAAGGGGTCAAGAATTTCGTTATTGCCCAAACGCCCAGAATCACAGAGTGGAGTCAGAGCTGCCGTAGGCCCTTCCTTTCCCAAGGCTGTAGCGCTAGCTCTTTGCCAACCACAAGAAAACCGCTGGAAAGGGCTTGCCTGTGTTTCTGCTCCAGCCCAAACCACAGAAGGGAGGGAGGCCTCAGAGTGCCTGCCTTAATGGGAAACAGTTGTGCTTGCCCAGCTCTGTGCACAGAGGGTACAAATTTAAATATCTAAAATCTCACTGCATCCTGAAAAACGTATCATTTTGGAAAAGACAACTGACCCCAGGACAGAATTCAATGCTGCCAAAAGGACATAAATAACGTACCAAAAGGGCCTCCCTTTTGGTAAACAGAGAGAGTACTAAGGAGATCAGGGACTCCTGAAAGCATTGATCATTCATTGACTCACTAGTTTACTCAACGAATCATCTTCAGGGGCCTGTTATGTCCCAGGCACTGTACTGGACCCTGGGCACACCGCAGAAAATAAGACTGACAATTTCTGCTCTCACGGATTTTCTAGTATTGTTCAGTGGTATTGGTTCAAGTTCAGTATTCCGTGGTATATTACTAACTATTCATTCCTTGCAGTAACATAATTCCATGGTAAAGTGGTGGGGGAAAGAAGAAATTTAAGGAAGTCAGTCATGTTACTTTATCATGAGACTTTAGAAGATTTAGCATGCACATTTCCAAGAGACGGATACCTAGAAGCAGCCTTCACAGGCTTATTTAACTGGGGCATCCTTTTTGTGAGTTGCATCTTGTGGCACCAGAGTCACCTGGAACTCATTTTGGGGAGCAAGGCTCTCAGTACAGTCATGCAGGTTGTGCACTGAATAGCTTTAGCAGGACCATTCACAGAGACCGTTGATCTAAGGTGCCCTGGAGTTTCCTGACTGATGGACCTGATCTCTAACTAGAGGGCAAAGCACAGAGACCACAGGGTTCACAGGGCTATCACTCAGCTCCCTGCTGCTCAGCCCCCTCCCTCAGAACAGGCCAGCAGGCTCGTTAGTAGCAGCTGGGAAAACTGACCTAGTTGCAGAGACAGCCTTAGGGAAGGTGGCCAAGAGGTCAAAGCACAACATTCATGTGAGTCTCCAAGCTGAAAAAAACCAGCAAAACGAATTAAAAAAAATTTTTTTTAATTTTTAAACTTTTCTTATTATGTTAGTCACCATACAGCACATCATTAGTTTTTGATGTAGTGTTCCATGATTCATTGTTTGCGTATAACACCCAGTGCTCTGTGCAATACACTCCCTCCTTAATATTTTAAAGGACCACACCGAGTTACAACACTGTTACATGTAAAATTCTGAGGCTATAAAGAAAACCCTAGGGACACCTGTGTGTCTTAATTGGTTGGGCATCTGCCTTTGGTGTCCTGGGATCAAGTCTTATATCAGGCTCACTGCTTAGTGGGGAGCCTGTTTCTCCCTTTGCCTGCTGCTCCCCCTACTTGTGTGCTCTCTCTCTCTCTCTGACAAATAAATAAAATCTTTTTAAAAATGTTTAAACTCTAAATAAATAAATAAATAAAAATAAATAAAGAAGACCCTAAAAGCTTCCAGAGAGGTAAAACAAAAGACAGATCACACACAAAGGGACACTTCTAAGAATGGCATGGAGTTCTCAAAAGCAGCTTTGGAAGCTAGAAGACAATGCAGCCATGATGGCAATATTCCAGATGGAAATGATTTTCAAGCCAGGAATCTCTACTTGGCCTGACCTCCAATCAATTTGAGAGTAGAGGTATTTCAAGAATTGCAAAGTCTCGAAAATATTACCTCTTATGCTTTCCAGGAATTATTTGAACATCTGCTCTACTGAAAACAAAAGCAAATAAACAAAGAGAAAGGTATGGGTCCCGGAAATAGGAGATGCAAGACAGGAGAGATCCAAAGGGCATCTGGGATGGTGGCAGGGACCGTCTAAGGACAACAGCTACAAGGTAAGCCTAGAGGGTAACTGGTCTCAGCTGGAACTGGATGAAGGGACAGAAGTGGGAAACATTCTTGGAGGGAAGCTCCAGACAAAAAAGAAACAAAACAAAAAAAAAAAAATCAAGAGACTATCTGACCCTGTATAAATTCTTAGTTATAGAATGAGGAAGACCTATCCATGAGTTTGAAGGAAACTAATGATGACAACGGGAAGAAGTAATTATTAACTAAGATATAATATATAAGAAAAGCAATGTGATCACAGTTTGCCAGAAGTGATTCATATCTATTTAACTACAACAAAAACACAAATACCAGTTTGGAATGGGAGGAAGGGAGGTTCAGAAGGGAGAGTGAAAGCCAGCTCTGCTCCCTGCTCAGTGGGGAGTCTGCTTCTCCCTCTGTCCCTCTCCCCTGTTGGTGTGTGCTTGCTCTCTCTCTTCTGCTCTCAAAAAAAAAAAAAAAAAAAAAGGGACGCCTGGGTGGCTCAGTTGGTTAAGTGGCTGCCTTCGGCTCAGGTCATGATCCCAGCGTCCTGGGATCGAGTCCCACATCCGGCTCCTTGCTCGGCGGGGAGCCTGCTTCTCCCTCTGCCTCTGCCTACCATTCTGTCTGCCTGTGCTCACTCGCTCTCTCTCTAACAAATAAATAAATTTAAAAAAAAATCTAAAAAAATGTAGGGATTTTTAAACCAGGCTGTTAACAAGGTTGTCATTGGCTGAGTGGCTTATGCCATTCATCCGTTCAAAGCTTGCCCAATTAAAGTACATGGATTAATAAAAGCACAAATCACCACATGCTCTGGGCCTTTGGGACTCAGGGAAGAGTACAAACCTGAGAATAATGAGTTTACTGCCACACTACTCCAGGCATGGAGCAAGAAGCATGGGGGAATCACCTGGGAACTTGTTAGAAATGAACAGTCTCAGATGGCACCCAGACCTATTGCATTTTGGAAGATCCCTAAGGTGATCATAAGCACATTGAAGTTTGTACTGGGATGATGGAAGGTGTCCGGGGAAATGGGGCGGAGGGTCCCATTACAGATGATACCGTACACAGGCCCATTATAAAGTCAGCGGCAATAGATCAAGAAGGTAATTTGGGGGACATTTTAAGGGTCTAGGGAGCTTTAGAGGCCCCAATCCACGTTGAAATAATCCCACATTGCAATAAAATGTATATATCTGCATACAAGAGGAGTTGAATTATAAACTAGTTGATATATCATATTCTGTGTTTAAAAGTTAAACATTTTTCAGTTAAAACTGACAAAAAGTACAGAGTCCAGGGGTATCCAATTGAGGCAGGAGCCAAGGACAGAGAGCCCCAGGCCAGCCCATCAGACACATGAGGCTATATCGGTCAGTATCTTAGTTGCAAGTGACATAACCCCAACTCACTCCAGCTAAAGCAAACAGTGTATTGCCTTTCATAATTGGAGAGCCTTCTCCAGTGTTGCAGGCATGTCCCCTCCAACTCTAGGAGGGGACTCCTCCCCCTAGGAATTTGATCCAAATTTTTATGTATCTGGACTCTGACTTTGTTTCTCAGAGTGTCTGCTTACCTTCTTTTTCAGGCAGCTTCTTGCCACGTAATGACGAAAGGACAGCTGACTGTCTAACCTTATAAGCAGTCATTGTCTAAGAGCTCTTAAAAATAATTCAGGACCCCAAGGAGCTTTTGTTTATATGTACCCTAGTTATAAATATTTAACTGTGGTAGAAAATAAAACAGGAAATTTAAAAAACATGTATAATTAATTCATTAAAAAAAAAAATAAGAGGGGTGCCTGGGTGGTTTAGTTGTTATGTTAAGAGTCTGCCTTGACTCAGATCATGGTCCCGGGCTCCTGGGATCGACCCCCTCAGGCTCCCTTCTCAGCAGGGAGCCTGCTTCTCCCTCACCCACTTCCCCTGCTTGTGTTCCCTCTCTGGCGGTGTCCCTCTCTGTCAAATGAGTAAATAAAATCTTAAAAAAAAAGAAAGAAACCTATTACATCTGAATATAAAGAACACATTCCTATAAGAAAATTATATTTTCCAGAACAAACAGCATTTACTAAGAAGAGTGTCATTGTTTTTACATTTTTGCAAATTTCTTTAATCTTAAAATTAAGAGACGAGAACTGGATTTGCCTATCTACTTCTGAATGTAATTTGTTGCAATATGTTGTTTTGGTCAAAGTATGTGAAGAAAATCTGGCCTCACAAAGATAAGTAGGTAGAGAAGGGAAGAATCTTTTCATAACTTTTTCAGATAATTGTGCTCTTTTGATATCACACCAAAATTCAAAAATAGTAGTGTGGGGGGCCAAGGGCAGGCCACTCCAAGCTGGACCACAGTGACATGAAGATTATTTTGAGTTAAAAAGCGATAAAAAATGAAACAAGATGGGATTGGGAGGAAGACAAACCATAAGAAACTCTTGATCTCACAAAACAAACTGAGGGTTGCCAGGGGGTGGGGGAGTATGGAGAAGGTGGTTGGGTTATGGACATTGGGGAGGGTATGTGCTATGGTGAGTGCTGTGAAGTGTGTAAACCTTCACACTGTGTAAATCGTCTGTAAACGATTCACAGACCTGTACCCCTGGGGCAAATAATACATTATATGTTAATTTAAAAAAAATGAGAACTTTTTGGATGAAAAAAATAGGCAGTCAAAACCCAGCAGATTCAAGATAAGTTCTTGACCTCCCCCAACAACTGCCTAAAAAGAATTTAGATAGAGGACCCTCTCTGGGAAGAGAGCTATGGCGGTAGATCAGTGTTTTATGATAGGGACCAGGTATGGTGGGCAGCAAGGAACCTGGCAAGGCCCATTTGTCCGAAGGCCTCTCTTTTCTCCACTGTTTCTGAGTGGTCCAGCAAACATTTGTTTACCAAACATTTACTCTTTTTCATTCTTCCTGAGGATTGTATTCCTTCCCTTTGAACACCCAGACCCCTACCTCCTTCTTTTTAGTTCAGAATGACATATATTCCTAATTTACCTGTTTTTGGAATTTCCATGTTTATGGGGATTCCATGTACCTATGCTATTACATTTCATTTTCTCCTGCTAATCTGCCTCACACCAATTTGATTCTTAGTCTAGCTGGAAGGACCTTGAAGGGAACAGGAATTTTTGCTCCTCAACAGTAGTTTCATTAAAGAGTAGTTGCAGTGTGGAATCTGAAACGGTATCAATCAACTTTTCATACTCTGTTATATTCAAATCCCTTGATCTGGGGTGCCTGGCTGACTCAGCTGGTCAGTGGAGCCGGCAACACCTGATTTCAGGGTTGTGAGTTCGAGCCCCACGTTGGGTGCAGAGATTATTTAAAAATAAAAATTCCAAAAAATAAAAAATAAATAAAAATAAGATCCATTGATCTGTTCTTCACTGTGAATAAGTCTTCTACCTGTGAATGATTTTTTTTTTTAGATTTTATTTATTTTTATTTTAGAGAGAGAGAGAGAGAGCAAGTGGAGGGAGGGATAGAGGGGGAGAATCTCAAACCAGCTCCACACTGAGTGTGGAGCCCAATACCTGGCTTGATCTCACAACCCTGAGACCATGACCTGAGCTTAACCGAGAGTCAGAAGCTTACCAGAGTCAGAAGCTTAACCAACTGAGCCACCCAGGTGCCCCCCCCACAATGATTTTAAAACATCATGGATCAGTCATTTGAAAAGTATTGGTTCACTGAGGTTTGCAGACTCTTCCAGTGTTAACCCATCTCATTACACAATATCCCATTGTTTAGTATCACCACCAATCTCACCAAAAAAGCCTTCAAGCGTCAGAAAGCTGTTAAGTTCATGGTGAAGATATATGACTTTGCAAAATTCCAATTTTTGTTTCAAAGCTCAAATTTTACCGTTGACAACAAACTGTCACTTGTTTTCCTTGAAATGGCAAGCTCACTTCATTCGTTTCTGAGCAAATGTCTGCCAAATACCAAGTCTGAATAACCAGTTTGCCAATCAGTCATTCTTTTCAGTCAAAATGGTATTTTATGAAAAAAAGCAGCTGACTCAGCTCTTGGCTCAAACAATCCCATGAGTGTGTTTTATGAGACAATTGGGGTATTCTGTTAGGCGCAGGAAGTGCTTTCTGTACATATAGGACCTCCCAGAAACAGACACCAAGGAGAGGTTAGATGGTCCTGATGGGAAAATCACCCGTGAAGGAAAAAGGGCGAGAGCTAGAGAAGAAAGGAGACGCTTTAGACTACCATGCTGGTCTAACCTGGGAAAGGAGAGGGGAGAGGCAACATCTCAGGCTACTGTCAATAAAAACTCAGGCAGACCACTGAAGAGCCCTCCAGCCAAAGTCACCCAGGGTAGGAGTCCCATGTATCTCAGTAATGAACTTGCATTAGTGTTGGGTCATCAGCTGGGAGCAGACCAGGAGAAGCATAGCCTTGGCAACAACAAGGGAGTGAAAATGGCAGCCAGCAGATGCTCCCCTGGCAGGAGATCCATGTGAAGCGTTTTCAGAGCTTCCGCAAGTTTCATGGGTACTTCCCATTTTATCACCTCCCAGTAGGATAAAGACATGTTTGCAAGGGTTAAGGCTTAATAAAATTAATCATTTTCACTGCTTCATCAAGGGGTTTCTTAAGTCAAATGGCTTTGTTCCCCCTGCAAATGGGTGACAATGAAGAGTACAGTGACTGTACACACATGTTCACTTTGGTGCCACTGCCCAGATTCAGGCCAAACATGCCAGGACTTCGGCTCAGCATTGGCTTTTGCACTCTCAGTGCACATGTCAACTCGGAGAAAAAAGCACATGAGATCTTGATGTTGTTATAAAAATAGTTTTGACCTTATAAATCCCCTGAAATGAGCTCAGGAACCCCCAGGGATCTACAGACCCCACTGGGAGAACCAATCTTACAGATAGCAACCCCGGAATTGGAGGATGCTGGGTTTTATTATTTTTTCTTTTCTTTCTTTCTTTCTTTCTTTTTTTTTTTTGGATGCTTCCTGCAAAAGTCACAGGGAAGATATCGATTCCCATTTGGGTCACATTGCTCTCCCTGAATCAGTCACCGTGAAGAGGAGGATGAGGTATTCTGATTGGTCAGGCTTCAATCCCGTGAACACCTCCCAGAAGAAGGGGACATTTCAGCCCACGCAAATCACAGCAAACGGGTTCCCATGAGAAAGGGCAGTTCTCTCACAGGAAGGTGAGGGAAGGGATGCTATACAGGCGAAACAACCCATCATACAGTTCAGTGGGGTAAGAGAAGTCAACAATAGGCATCTGGGCTAAGGGACGTCCCTATTCCCGAGAAAGCCTGAGGCCAGAGTCAGGCAGGAGGAGAAGGTACTCAAGTTGGAGCCCAGCCCCTGAGGGCCCCAGGGCTTGCAGCCATGGGGCAGCACAGCCATTCAGTCCCTCAGGGGGGCCGAGTGAGCAGGCCTCCTCGTTGGCCAGGTTGTGTGCGTGTTGGTGGGGGGGGAGGTGGGCAGGCGCTGACTGTGGCCACCTTCCACAACCGTACAGCCATGACGGCTCACATTTCCTATCTTGGTCAGAGCTTGACTCTGGAATTGGAAACTAGTGGGCCCTCAGGGGCGGGGAGTGGGGCAGGGTGGAGGGAATTCACGGGTCAGAAGCTGGGTATGGAGAGCAACTGTCTACACTCTCTGTAAATCGATGGAGATTGCAGCTTTATGTATTTATTTTGAAGATTTTTATTTATTTATTTGTCAGAGAGAGAGACAGAGGGAGAGCACGAACGGGGGCGGAGAGGGAGAAATAGGCTCCCCACAGAGCAGAGAGCCCAATGTAGGACTTAATCCCAGGACCCTGGGATCATGACCGGAGCTGAAGGCAGACGCTAAACCAACTGAGCCACCCAGATGTCCCGAGATTGCAGTTATAAAATGGCATTGATTCAAACACAATCCTGCCTGTCTAGCCTTCTCCACATTCACCACTGAACACTCCGCACGTTCTCCTTGTTTATCCTCGGAGTGACTCACTCAGCTGAGGAGCGCTCAACGCCTACGATCTAGCGGGATTATAGATCAGCAGTCTGACTACTCACCTTCAATGACCAGCTCTGCCCCCTTGAAATACTCTCGGGTTCTTGGGTCTCCTCAGTGACTCTCTCCCAGGTTTCCTTCTGGGAGCTTCTCCGGCTGCTTTTTCCTAGACTTCTTCGCACATTCTTAAATGAGGACAATCTTTCGGGGCGCTGTCATGCAACCCCCTCTCTTCTCAGTAGGCAGTCTGATCTGTCCCCATGCTCTCAGTTACTACCATATTTCTTTCTTTCTTTTTTAAGATTTTATTTATTTATTTGAGAGAGAGGGAGTACAGGCAGGGGGACAAGCAGACTCCCCGCTGAGGACAAGCAGACAAGGCTCAACACAGTGCTTGACCTCAGGACCCCGAGATCATGACCTGAGCCAACATCAGACACTTACCCCACTGAGCCACCCAGGCGCCCACACCGTGTTTCTTTCTTAAAACCGCTGCAGAACCCCCTCTTCCTGCAGCATGCACAAACATTCATTGTGTGTTCCGTGCTTTCCGAAAGGGCCTGAGATCATCGGAGTAATTGGTACACTACTGGCACTAAGGCCGTAGTAGCTCCACGCACACAGGAGCACTGATCACGTGGTCATCCAGATGTCCAGACTGCACTGTGTGCATGTGTGCACACACCTGTCTAGCCATCTTTCAGACTGTCATTTAAGTGGAACTATTTATGAAGACATTTGGAGAGGATCCGACTGTAGCCACCCCCACCCCATCCACCGCCCCGAGAATACGCAGTTGCTCCATAAGATTCCACTGAGTACATGTATCCCTACAATGTGCCTGGTGCATGTAGTTGGTGCTGTGAAGCTTACCAGGATCAGAGTTAGTGTCCCTCCTTGGGATGGGTGGGGCTGGGGCTGGGGCTGGGGGACAAGCACTTAGATATCTGTGCTCAGAATAAACCTCAGAGCCACACATTGTCTAGCCCCAGCAGGGCACAGAATTTTCAGGAATCTAAAGTAAAAGTGCCACAGTCATACATTTAAACACATACAGTTTTTCCCATTTTAACATCCTTGAAGTCAGGTGGCATCTAACAAATAATTAGATAAGAACACTTCATTAGAATTTCATCGGCAGGTGTTTTTACCCTTCTTCGGAACAAAAAAAAAAAAATCAAGCTGAAATTTACAATTTATTCTGTCTTAGACCAAATGAAAAATGTTATCTGGGTCACTCAAAGCATAATGAGCTCAAACCCGTGATCTGCAACAACGTGTCCTTAAACCCCTGTATCCATTTCGTCTGGTTTCTAACTCTCTAACACCCAATAGCTGGCTGGGAGCCTTTCTGTCTCTCCATCCTGGAATCTCTACTCTCTACCAAAACAAGACAGAGCCTCCCTCACATCTTCCCCAGAAAGAGTACATTCCCTTCCTTCCTCTCCCTCCTGCTCTCTCCCTCCTTCCCTCTTCTCCGTGGGAGTCCATCTCAGCCATCTGCAAAGGTTATCTTCCCCAGCCCTGCAGACTGATCTGTTTTACCCGATAAGAAAGCAGGGGGCAAATACTGGGCAGTTAGAGTTTTCTTTAGCAAGAAAGGGGAGAGAGGCTTTGAATAATCCCACAGGAGTAACTCTTGGGCCAGGAGGGAGAGAACAGGCAGAACACAGTGTGGGTCAAGACAAGAGTTGGTTGCACCAAGCTGCATGGGGTGGGACAGAAATATTCACTAATAGGACATACTGGGAAGGCTCAGATTTTTGACCCCCCCCCCGACCTGTGACTTGCTTTCCAGAAGCTTCACATACATGTACACCTGCATGCACCCATGTCTGCCGATGCAAGCACAGGCACATATGCACCTGTGCTCAGACAATAACCCAAGACCTTTCTGTCCTATCTCACATAGCACTAGGAGGGAAGAAGGCAGGGCCAGGGTGATGGTCTGTTTTCCAGGGCGGGAGGTCTGGCTGGTAGGCCCAAGGCCAAGGCAGCCCAGAGACTGGAGACCCCTCTCCTTCCCACCCACCCAAATAAAAAATGAACAGCATGCTGGTCACTATGCTAAAAGAATGGCTGCCCCTGGATGGGGCTGCCTCTTCCCTGTCGAGAGAGGTGTGGGCTGGGAAGGTGGCCTCTAGGGAGGAGATCGTGCTTCCCTGGGGTCTTGGAAAAAAAATCAGGGAGAAACCAGAAGGATGAGTCTGCAGAGCATGGAAGGAATGAGGGAGCCCCACTTTGGCTGCCTGGCTGAGCCCTGGTGTTGGGGTTCTCAGCTTCCAAGTTGTCCGTCAGCCACCTGGAGTCTCAGGGTTCCTGTGGCTGGAGAGGGACGTTGGGAGAACTTAGGGGTTCTCAGATGTGAGGATGGAGTGCATCCCGGCTACGAGTTCCCCCTTCTGAGCTGAATGCTGGGAGTGCCTGGCCCTTTGCAGAGCGCTGGGCAGTGGGAAACTAACTAAGAAAGGGGAGAGGCCACGCGGGAGGAACTCACAATGGAGGTGGGGAACTTGAGAGTCAACACAGGTGGAGCCCAAGTCCAATCTGATCTGCTAATCCCAGCCCAGGGTAGAGCCACCAGAGCTGGCTGCACCCCATGAGTTGCCCAAGGTCTGCTCAGAGCCTGTGGGAAAGTCAGCAAGGCTTTATTTAGGCCATGGACTCAGAGGACCTCTGGTAGGTGGGAAGGAGGAGCCCTGAGACGCCGGAGAGGCTATTTTACTCCCAGAGCTCTGGGAGCTGGGCCCACACTGAGCTTCTCAGCTTCCTTCTCTGCCCCTGTTCTCTGGTGATTCCTGATTGCAGGGGTGTATGTGGGGGTGGGGTGGGGCTGGGAACAGGTCAGGGTTAATTATTAATCATCTGGCTGGCCTAATCAATGTAGACCAAGGCCTTTCTCTTCCAGGGCTGTGAAATGGCCACTCACTGGGCTAAAACTAAGCCCCCAGTGTTGTGGTTTTGGACTATAGGTGAGGTTCTGTGGGGTGGAGTCTGGACGTCTTTGGTGCAAAATGGTGGTTTATTAAAGCACGGGGGCGGGGGGGGGGGACAGGACCTGTGAGCAGAGAGAGCTGCTATTGTGAGGGGTGGCTGATTATATACTATGGGGTTGGGGGAGGCAAGGAAAAGCCAGGTTTGGAAAGAACTTTCATATGCTAAAGAGTACCCGAGAGATCCCAAGAGCCTTGCCATTGTCAAGTTAAGGTTGTTTTTCCCCCCTCAAGCAAGGCATTAACTATAAGATAATTGGGATCTTCCTGGAAAAGTGTCCCACATGTCCCACCCAGGAGTGGGGGTTGGGGGGCAGTTGCAGGGAGTTGGCTTTCGCTTTGTCTTCAGCCAGCCTTCTGCTCCCTCCTCTCTCTAGAGCTTTCTAGATGCTCCAAGAGAAGGGTGTCCAGAGGCTCCCTGCAGCCCCTGGGTCTTTGGGAGGCACTGATTCTGTGTGGGCGCTGGGGAGGCAGGTGTGGTTTCCGAGATGCAGGGTGAACCAGGGCTATCCACCCAGTGTTGACACAACTGTCATAAAACCACGCTTTGTTCCCAGCTCTGCCTGGGAAGGTCCCTGAGAACTGGGTGGGCCTGGCTAGGTGGGGATGCAGAGTGAGGACAGGTAGGTTTGGCGAGGAGATCCCCCTGGGAACACAGAGGGTTGGAGCTGGCGTAGGAAGCCCAGCTCTGTGGCTGTTGCAGAATCCAACTGTTCAAAGGCCGAGCTTTGGGCAGTACAAGCTGGGCTTGTGTCTACAGCTGTCAGAGCTGCCTCCTGGTCTAGGTGGGTGGGCGCCCTGGAAGGAAGGATGGACCAGTCCCTGGGTTGGTGGGCAGAGGGGGGTACCAACAGGCAAGGGCTCCCTGGCACCATTCAAAGGACACGCCCTGCTCCGACAGCCAGCGGTGATGGGGCAGAGACTGGGGCCTCAGGCCTGCGTTGCTCCAGCCCATGCCAGGGATGGGCAAGGAGGCTGCTTTGTCCTTCCACTGAGAGTCTGTGGTAGCTATTCTGTGGTGGTGGTGGGCTCAGAGGCAGCAGGACCCCTTGCCTGCCCTTGTAGATGCAATGGCTAATGTAGAGACAAACCTACAAAGGGATCACAAGGCAGCCTGCCAAGGGCTGTCAAAGAGAGGCAGTTGTGCAGGTTGTGCATGTGTGGGGTGTGGGGGGCTGTGTCCTGAGACACGGTGGGGGAGCAGGAACACCTGCCAGGAAGTTGAGGAGGGTCAAAAAAGATGGCACAAAGGAAGTAACAGGTCCCTAGGATGTGCAAGGAAGTCCTAGTTTGCAAGTAGAGAGAGGGGGAAAGGGCATTCCAGCCTGTGGGAAGACCACGTGCAGAATGGCGGAGCTGAGAAGGGCCTGTGTGGGGATAATGAGCCAGGGAGCAGGGCCAGACCACGGAGGGCAGCTGTGCGGGGGAGAGTGGCCAGAGAGGAGGCTGTCATTGCCACGTGCCGGCAGAGTCCAGGAAGGCAGGTGAGGAAGGTTTCCCTCAAGTGCAGCCCCAGCCAGGGGTGGGGGGTGGGAACAGAACCCCATCTCCAGACAGTCTTGTGGCTTGTAGCACTGGGCTTTGGGAAGCACTGGGACAGAGGGACCGCCACCTCTGGCGACGGAGAGTGAGCTGTGTCCCCTATCCCTCCCAGGTCTCACTTTGGCTCCAACTACCTCAGGCAAGCACCAGACACACGTCAAATGTGCCCAGGGGCAGATGCAAGTGGCCGGAGGTCACCATTTGCCCAAGTCTGAGTGAATTCACCCAGCTCTGCAGGGAATCAGAGTTCAGATTCCCAGCCCCAGGGACCTGCCTCTGAACTGGAAAATTCTCTCCCTTCTTGCCTTGCAGACAAACAGGAGGTGCCCTCTCTGCCCATCCTCCTCAAGGCTGGTCCTTATCGGACAGGTTTGAGGTGGCCCCAGACTCAGACTGAGGGGGTCAGAGCTTCCCAGTCCAGCTGGGTTTCCTCCTGGCCCTGTCAACCTGTGGGTGAACCCCAAAGAACAAATGTCCCAGAACCCAGACCGACAGGATCCCCATCCAGAGGGCTCTGTCGTCAGGTGGCTGTGCAGGCTGGTCAGTGGCAGGGAGGACAGCAGCCTCCTCCCTGCTTTATGGACTCCGTTCGTAGAAGCTCAGCTTCAAACTTCAGAAGAAGTTTGAAACAAAACAAAACAAATCCAATCCGCAAATTTAAGCCAGCACACTGGCCTATGGGCTAGGCAGGCATGCGCAAAGATTACATCTTTGGACACTGGGAGTGTCACCCCGACATCAAGGACAACTTCACACAGACCCGAAATCATCCACAGCCCTGTTCTCCAGCTACCTAAGGACTTTCTCCAAGCCTCTCAGTGCCTCTGCCCACATCATGGGCGGTCCTACAGGAGAATTCTAGAATAGAGAGTTGAGTCGAACAATTTCCCCAGATAAACTGCAACACTTTTTCTCTGCTAATAAAGAGAAAGCCAAGTAATGGACCCTACTTCCTCCTTTCGCCTTGGCTCCCAGGAGGCTCCCAAGTCTCACGCATACCCACCACCACTCCGTCAGCCCTCACTGCTCACACCCTTGCTGCCTTCGACTTGTCTCAGTCCTCACTTAAAACTGGTTTAGGGGTGCCTGGCTGGCTCAGTCGGAAGAGCATCCGGCTCTTGATCTCGGGGTTGTGCATTCGAGCCCCACATTGTGTGTAGAGATTACTAAAAAAAGAGACAAACTTAAAACACCATTTCTTTTTCTGTTGGTTTACTCTGGTCACCTGTGGCCTGTGTTGCAAATCCTCTCAACTCCTTGTTGGAAGGAGGTGGTAGGTAAATAAACAATGAAGTTTCACTCAGGAAGGAGAGGTTGAAAGTGCAAAGTCTGACCAGCATTCTGGGGCTGTGGGAAATCCCCTTTCGATCACACCCTTGTACCCCAAATTACCCGAAAACAGAGAACAAGGACGCTTTCCTCCCTCCCTGAAGCAGGGGGAACTGGAGCAGTCCCCACCCCTGGGCTGTGCCAGCACTCACACCCCGAGATCCAGCTCACCTGGCAAACTCTGAAGCCTGGGGATAGGAAGAAACTGCTTCTTCCGAGCCTGGGAACTTCCTGCCCCTTTTTCTGCAGTGAGGTGGTTAGGGGCCGGCCTTCAGTGACTTTCTAGGGAGGGCAGGTGTTGAGGAGATCAGTTTCAGACACTTAGCAGTCCAGGTGTCAGTCATAAGACCGGAGAACTGCTAAATTGGGCTCTCCAATCATCATCCCTCCCCTGCTGTGCCTTGTGGCCCTGGTCTAGAGGCTTTAGGGAGATGTAGGAACAGAAGTCCCCCTGTACTGAGACAGCCAGTGGAGAACAGTGGTTAAAAGCATGATTTGAGAGTCACACGGACCCAGGTTTGAATCCCAACTCTACCATTTCCTCATCCCTGCCCCCCCCAAGGCAAACCTCTGTGGGACCCCAAGCTTCATTTTCTCCATCTGCTAAATGGGAGAATAACAGTGACAAGGCCAAGAGACAATGTCCCCACAGAGTACACGCTGAGTGTGGCATACAGACTCCCCAGCAGTCACTGGGGGGTATATTGGTATTGGTGGTGGCTCACAGGGTAGGAGAAGGAGTGCACAAACCTCAGGGTTCTTCACTGGTACGGACATGGCCCTGGGGGGGGGGTGCCCCTGTTCTGTGGGACTCCTGTTCCCCAAAGGGCCTCCTGACTTTGCACAGGCCAGGGCTATCAGCAGATCGCAGGGAGTCTTCTGAATAACCAGTGTTCTCAGCCATTAGGAAGGATAAAGAGACCATTGGAAAACGGACTTTTGCCTGAGCACCGTCAGTATGAATCCAACTGAAAAAAATCCTGACACGTGCCCCAAGCCCAGTCTGATGAGCACCCTTGCCACCACCAGCTGCCACCATCTCCATCTGCCACCATCTCCATCTGCCATGGCCGTGAGGGTCCTCCTTCAAGCCTCTTTCCCGCTAGAGTCTCTTCTACCTTGAATGGTCTCCATTCACTCTCACTTGCCCTTCCCCCAGCAAAATAAATGCCCCTTCTATTCCGGGAGCTGCTGGGGAAGTCCCCGGCTGACTTCTAGGGAAGCGTTCATCAAAGTGTGAGCCCAGGACTCCACCTGCCCTGAATCACCCACAGGCTCGCTAAAATGCAAGTGCCTACGTGCTCCCTATGACCTGGAGAGATAGAATCTCCAGGCAGGGGCCGGGAATCTGTATTTCTAAGTTCCCCAGGTGATTTGGATACACAGAAAACATTAAAAAAAGCAAACAAACAAAAAAAAGCAAAAACAGTGATTTGTCTTGAGTCTTCACTGAGGATTCAAGTTCAGCTAGGGATAGGCCTGGAAAATTCACGAAGTCATCTAACTGAAACAGCCTGTATCCCTGGGTGTCCCTGGCAGGACCACCCAGGAGATCTGGGTTCTAGTCTTGATCTGACACCAATAAGCTGTATTGCCTTGGACAAGTCACTTCTCCTTTCTTGGACCTCAGTTTTCTCACCTGCAGAGGAAAGGCCAGGACTTGAGGGTCCCTGGGTCCATTCCACTTGGCCATGCTTGGAAATCCAGTTGGGACAGGATCCTTTTAGAGTGGGAAAGGAGAATGGAGGGCTGTGGGGGTGAGTCCAGATGTCCCATCCCTGCCTTGCTGGACAGTCAACGGTCACTATTGCTGTTCTGATGGGGACCAAGGTTAGTGTCCAACTGGCCTGGCCTAGTCGGGGACGGTGAGAAGCAGTATCAATGTCCAGGCCATGGCAGAGTGGAACCAGGGGCCGTCTGCCTCCAATCCAGGGGAGGAGGAGTGAGCACAGAGAATGGGTCTGAATGTCAGGGCTCTGGCTTGGTAGACGCTCTGAACCAGATTCTAGGGCCTTTAAGAATATCGGAGAGAAAATGGGAACACCCAGGCAAGGGCAGGGGGACTGCAATTCAGGAGGTCCCCTGGCAGGACACCCCCACTGCACGGCTCCGGGGAGTGCCATCGGACAGAATACGAAGTGCACGGTGCCCCCCAGAGTGATGCCATGTGCAGGGGCATGTGGGTCCTGGGACGCGGTCATGCATCCTGGATCCTGAACTTGGCATGGAGGACGAGCTCCAGGCCCATTCACTACTCTGGCCAGCTGGGGCCCAGCCAGCACTTGCAGGGAAGGATGCTTCTCCACCCCTCCTGGTGGGAACTGGAGGCCTGAGCTCAGCTCCAGGATGGCCACAATAGGCTGAGGGCGCGGCAGGGCAGCAGCAACAGGCTCGACAGGAACTTTCCTCAGCTCTACAATCTGCTTCTGCTAATTACAGGCGGCCCCACTCACTTTGCCCTCTGGGGCCAGACTGCCCAGCCCCTCCCCGTTGACTCAGGAGCACTGCCAACAGGAGGGAAGGGCCCATGAAAGCTTCCAGGCCATTCAAAGGACTGGCCAACTGGGCTCAGGAGACTGGCCTTGTTTTGCTAGAAGAAATGGTTGAGAAAGGGCTTAGGATTCTGAAAGAAAACAAGGTTCAGTACCAGCAATTATACTAAACCTGAAACAACTCAGAGGTGATGTACGTACACCATGATCCCCCCAGACGCCTGAGGACTCGGGACTCAGGAAGTCACTGGGCTAAGAAGAGCCGGGGCTAGGTATCAACCACCTCACCGCAGATAGAACGTCCAGAAATGATGCGACCTGACCTGGTGCAGGACAATGGGGTTCAGCCTGGGAGAAGACTCAGGGCAGTGGGCTGCAGGTGTAGACACTTTTCTATCTGATTCCAGCAGCTCTCCACTTTCGCCGACTCACCCTTCTGGAGGCTCACCCCTCAGCATCTCTGATTCCCAGAGTTTTAGACAGAAGCTGCTGTGTCTTCTCTGTTCAACCCTTTAGAGACATTCTAGAGTCAGAGAGAGGCCAGATCCCAACTTCTGTGCTCAGTGAGCTTCCCCAAGACAAATGCCAAGGGCTCCCTGCATGACAGACAGCCACTCATAAGCTTTCAAATTCTCTTTATTAAAAATTCTCTTTTTTTTTTCCTTTTGTAAAAACAAACACTTGCGGTCAATTATACAGATCAGGAAAAGTGATGACGATTGATAAGACACTCAACAAATTCTAATACTTTACAAGTTCAAACTTAAATTAACTAGTATTTTTCTTTTTCTCATAAGCTCAAAAAGCAAACTCTGGTCCAGTTCAAGGACAGTCTAACAGATCACAGCTTCCGACTGTCCAAGGAAGGGATAGTGATGGCTATGCTCACACCAACATCAAATCTATTGAATTATTTGGGAATACAGCCTGGATATACTTTATTTTGGGTGTTTTATGATGAAGAGAAAATTACCTAGGCCTTTTGTTACCTTAACCCAGGGTACAAATGAATCTGTTACTCAAGGTAGCAGATGCTCTTACATAAGCTTTTTGGGGAGACACTTTGAAATGGTTGACAAACACTGAGGAAAAGCTTTAAAAAATAAATCAGTATTTTCCTGGTTGCCTGTAATATTGCATTGTGTATGACACATGTAGGAATAAAAAGTGCAAATTACAAAGTGGATGAAGGACCATGCCAATGGAACTGTATAAAAATAAATAGAAATAAATACAAATATATACACAAATACAGAATTTTAGATGGTTTTTAAAGTGAAGGTTCTGACTGAACGCAGAGAGCCTCTCCTCGATCCCTCCCTGCGGCTCTTGCCAGCTTTCCAATATGGAGAAGGCCAGTCTATCAGCAGGGGAGCCATCGCATTACTTGGGAATGAGGCTGTTTGAACAGCCATCCCGACTTCCATGGAAACGGTGCTGGGCGGGAGGAGGAGGAGGGATGAGCTGGTGGGTCGACTTTCACTTTGCTGGGAGAAAAGACTGCCAGCCTCTCTGGAAATGCTCATTTCCAGCCTCTGGTGGAGGTGGTAGACTCCTCCCAGCAAGGTTCCCAGAGAGCTGGCCCTGGACACCCCCTGAGGGGGAAGAATGACAACAAGGGCCAGAGGTTTTCTTGGAGACGCCAACCTTTCCGAGGCCCCTAGATGGCCTCACGCCAAGGGCAGGCTTTCCGCTTCCTCCAGCCCCTGACAGCGCGCGCGCCCAGGCTGCCTGGTTGGCCTCTGGTGCTGGCCTTCTCTGCTCTCTTTCACAGGTTCCCCGCAACTCTCTCACCAGTAACCATGTGCCCCGAGGTTTACACAGGATTCATTTTATGTCCTCCATTTCTTCCTTCTCTGTGCTTCAGATTCACTGATAAAATGTCAGTGTTGAACTCAGATAAGTTCTCTACTCTTCGGCCATTAGTGCAGAGGACAGAATGTGCAGTCTACCTATGTACCATAAAAAAAATCTTACCTACTATAAAAAATGCAAAAAATAATATAAAACAAACAATCCTTTCCTAGTCTATGTGCTGTTAGAGGAGTAGAAACATAGGAACCGTCTTCCAAGGGCTGAGCAGGGGAAGTCGTTCAAGCTTGTGGAAACAGCACAAGGCTCCCCTCTGACCTTCTCGAAGTCTTCCTTGGGGCTGTGGCGAAGCCTCACTTCCCCCCAGCACCTCTGTCCTAAACGCTCCCCATGGAACCTCAGACTCTGTAGTCTGGGGCCTGAAGGCACTAACCTCCGGTATCAGAGAACCCTGTAGGAAGTAGGTCTTTTCTTCGGGACATTTAACCTCCAAAAGTGTGCACACAGGGGTCCCCTGAAATGCCCTTGACCTCCTGTCCTCCTACCAATTCCCGTTAATCCTGTAGCCTTGCTCTTTCCTTGTGTCTTTCTCCACCGAGAGACCATTTTCAAAACCATCCCACCGAGAGGCTGCTGGATCCCGGGACGCAGGCACCAAGAGCGAGTCAAGGACAGACGCCATTTCCCTGGCTTAGTGTCTCTTGTGCCAGTGCCACACGGGGCTGGGAGGCCAACACCCGACCCAGGCCCGTATTGTTTTGGCTGAAGGGAGAAGACACTACCGTTCTCATTCTTAATTGAGGTGAATCTATACCAAATGAATTGTCCACAGCAGAACGAAGCTTGGCACCTCCTGAAATCCTGAGGATGGAAAGAAGTTTGAGGGGTGAGGGAGCTCCCTTAACAGAGCTCCAAAAATGAAGAGCTCTTTTCCTCCTCTGTGAAATTCATTACTTTTTGTTAAGGCATGAACCTGGGGGACTTCTGGAGTAACTGAGAGGATGAGAGAGTTATTAGAAATGGGGGCTTTTCAAAAAGATGGTCCTGCTGGAGGAACTCCCAGCTTCTGCCAGGTGCTGGTCTAGGGTGCCCCCTTTCTAGGCCTGCCGGACCCGACAGTTCCCCCCGGGCTCGGGACACCAGGCACCGACAATGCTCCAGACCCCTGGAGTGGCTCTTGACCCAGGAGTTTCTGTGAGATCTCGTCCTTGGTTGATCGGGCTGGCCTGACCTGTCCTGTCCCATCAAGAATTTGAACACTGTGAAATCCCTGAGAAGTTGGATTTTATGAGAAATAAATGACCCTTGGCACAGAAGGTGGGGCGGGGAGAGAGAAGCAAATTGAAGGAAACAAGGATTAACAGGAGGGGAGAGAGGGGGGTGACCCTCCGTCGCTGGACACATCAGGTGACGGCTTCTCTGGGGAGACACTGCAAGGGCGTTTTCACGACTCGGCGAGAACAGGCCGAGGCAACATGGCCTGCCTGGTTTTCCTTCCTCTCTGGCTTTGGCTTCTGTCCCTGAGGTCAGGAAGGCCCCACCTCAGGAGGCCCTCCTCTCCGGGCTTCCAGAAGCGTCAAAGCTTCTTCCTCTCGAACTGCGGCACGATTCCGCCCTCCTCAGGCCCGGGGCTGCCGGCCCCCTCCGTCTCCTTCAAGCCCTCCTCGGCCAGCTGCGACAAGTACTTCTGCGGTAGGGAGAGAGGGACAAAGGGAAGAGACAGGGTCAGCAGTGACCTGGCTGGAGAAGAGAGGAGAAATAGGAGAGAAAGGGATGTACCTGGGCCCCTTCTCCCATCATTCTCCCAGGGGGTGGGACGCCCCCCCTCCCAGCCCTCCCCTATCCTTCTGTGGCTGCAGGACCATACGAAGCTCCCTCCTCTCTCTACGTTAGTTTACAAGTAACACAGGGCTCTCGTGGAAAACACAGAAAACACAGATCCTAAAGAAAGATCCTTTCTTATAGAAACTCACTGAATTCTCACAACAACCGATGCCACTTGTTTTCCAGAAGAGCCTCAGAGCCCAGGGGCATGTCTGCGTGTGACAGCCAGGGGGACCGAGGCCAGCCGGACTGGCCGACCTATGGCAGGAGCACAGCACCGTCCTGCGAGGACTGCAAAAGAGGGCCTGCAGCCTCTTGTAACCACCTGCCTCCTGGCGGGTGGCCAGCACGCTGAGTGCCCGCAGGTCTGTCACTGGACTCCTGTTCTGTCGCTGGGGGCTGCCTCACACCGCCCCCGAGCACTGGCTGCTACCAGCACCGGCCCCCCGCCACAGGGCAGGCCGCCCCTGGGATTCTAGATTCTGCGCAGTGAGATACAACTAGGAAAGGTCTGGGGCTGCGTGGGCACCTCTGATGGTCCAGGCAGCAGGGGGCAGCGCAGAGAGCACCAGAACAGAAGTCAGAGTGCAAGTGGTCACGAGTGTGGGCTCTGTGGCCAGAGCACCTGGGCTCAAATCCTAGGTTTTAGCAGGCGAGTCACCCAGGACGTCTGACATGTGTGGATGTGGCTACCAACAGGAACCAGCCCCGTAAGGTGGCTGTGAAGTCCAGCGAGGTACCGGATGCACTCAGCACAGCGCCTGGCTCAAAATAAACCCTCCGGGACCTTGCCCTGTGTCACGAGTGGCATCGGCCATCTGACTCCGGGAAAGTCACTGGTCTCTCCGCCTCTGACTCCTAATCTGGTAAATGGGAGAAATGGTGCCTTCCTCCCCCCAGGGTGATTTTGAGGGTCAGATGAGGTGATGCCTGTCAGATAACTTCTCTCTTTAGAAGAAACTGGTTGGCTCTGAGAGGTGGGTGAGCCCTATGTGGAGAGCGGTAGACCGACCGTGGGTCCCTGCGGGCCAGGCTGCTAACGGAGGGCCTGGCTCGTCCCCCACCTCATCCCAGGAAGGGGAATGTGGGCTCACTCCCCGCTGGACCTGGAGCCCAGGGAGGCATCCAGTTTTCCATCTGAACTATCTGCCTCCCCCCGTTGTTCCGGGTCACTCTGGATGAGTCCTCTTGGGGCTATGACCGGCAGCGGGGGCCCAGCAGAGGCTGCACAGAGAGAAGGGAGGCTCTTTCCACCTGCTCCCCGCCTCAGAGAGCAACCCCTCACCCCCACCTCAAGGTCTGCTGGTAGTGCTAAGTTTACAAGTTGCTTGACTTAGGTGTGAGCCAGCCCCTGCTGCTTGGGTCTGAATTCTTCACTTTCTACACATGTAACGTGGGGTAGTGTGGGGTGGGCGAGGCTGTGTGGACAAGAGACATTCTGTCAAGGCCACTGACGGAAACCTTATCTGTGAAGCCGGCGGTACAGGCTCCCAGCTCCCCAACAGGTGCGCAAGAGAACCTTGAACTGCAGTTGGTGGGCCTTTAAGGCTTGGCCTATGCCTGGCCCTGACGTGCCTGGGGATCACAGAAATGGCTCTGGCCTGCTCTGGGGAGGGGAGTCTGCCTAGGGGTTTAGCCCACAGGCCCAGAACACAGTGTGGTCTACTGTCCTGGAGGAAAAAAAAAAAATACAGGATTTAGAATCAGAGGCCCTGGCCAAGTCCAGACTCATCCTAAATTCCTGAGTGACCTTGAGTTGTGAACTTCCTTGAGGATGACACAGTCCAGCTGAGAATGCTGCTGGAGATCAAAAGCTCTCACACTGAGGTATCAGAACCTGCTGGAGAGATTTTTTAAAATGAGGCTTTTCAGGCCCAGCCCTGGAGAGAATGAATAAGCAGGGGAGGACGGGTCCAGGACGCGGTATTGATAAAAGATGCCAGCTGGTATGAGGACCATCGTTGGGGGAAATCAGGACTCCAGGATCTCCAAGACCCCTCCCAGCCCTGCCATTCTGTAGGTTTTATCTTGTTGGGGTGGGGGATGATGTTGTCCTCAGGACAGACGGCCACCCTCCGCTGGCTCTGTAGAGCCCAGTCTGAATCCTTGGTCTGGTCAAGTCAGGCCTTCCCTGTGCTCCCCCAGGAGAGGCCAGGACTTGGGCCCCAGACCCCATAGCTTCCTCGTTCACAGAGCAGCTGCTCCCCAGAAAGAAATCAAGAGGCTTAAGTGACATGACCCTGGGCGTAGCCAATGACAATCCCCTGCAGATGGTGATACAGGCTATGCATTATGGGTCTTGGTTTGCAAGATCAGCTTAATAGGGTAAAAAAAAAAAAGGAAGTGATTAAGAATCAGGCAGTCTGTTCCTGGATCTAGGAACTCACCACCTGCATGGCCCTGGACAAATCACATAGCTTCTCCGGGCCTCAGTTTCCTCAACTATAAAACAAGAGTTGGGCCCTATTTGAGTTTCTTAACTAGGGATGCGCATTCGAATCATATGGAGAACTTTCTCAAATTATCTATTCCTGGATTACCTCCACACCTTCCTTCTACTGAATATCTAACTTAGTATATAAATAGACTTTCAAAACACTGTCCAGGTGATTCTCTCTCACATCTCTGGTTGAAAAATGCTGGATCAGCCACTTGAACAATTTAACCATGACAGTAATGACTGCTCTGGAATTAGAGCATGCTGCCCCCACGAGGGGCTGTGCTGGGTGAGGCCTTATGTGTTACAAAAACTAGTCTGACTCCTTGCAGGAAAAACAGAAGGAGCCTTGGAATACTTATTCCTGGGTACCTGATATCTCATGCTTCCCATTAAGTTAAACACCCCAGAAGTTCTGACATGCTGCAAGTTAGTTATGTCTATATTACAGAACTTATTACTGTCTTTCATTGACTCTAAGACCAGCCCCTGCCCCACCCACATTAACATCTCTGAAACCGAGATGCATTGTACAATTGATGGAGTCTCACTCTCACTTTGTAATAATTTTTTTCCCTATTGGTATCCAAAACCTGACAGTGTGTCTTATAACTGCTGGTACCTGAGACTGGATGAAACACACTATTTTTTATATGTCACCTGTTACTACACCATAAAACTTACTTATTTTATCATTTAACTCCTACACTAGGATGGGAGCTCCAAGAGGAGAGGGATTTTCCTCGTGTGTGTGTGTGTGTGTGTGTGTGTGTGTGCGCGCGTGTGTGTGTGTTGTTGTTGTTTTATCTCCAGTGCCTAGAACAGTGTCTAGTACATAGTTTGCCTCTGACAAACAGTCGCACTATGGATGAATATTTAAATAGAACCTAATAATGATCTTTATTGCAGCAAACAAAGATACTGCCTGCAGGAACAGAAACACAGAGAAATGTTGGCATCTAGAACATCCAGGTCTTATGAAAGGGGGTCAGCCTCAAGCATGGGCCGGGTGATCCCTAACTCAAGTTACTCAGGCCAGGGGGGGAGAGGCAGATACCCCCAGACCCGACCCCAACAGAATGCTGTAACTACTCCTGGGGAGACAGATGTCCTGCGAGCACACGGAAGGCTGCCAGCATGTAGAGCAGCCTGGGGGAGACAGGCCTGAAGAAAGACCCGTTCTCCACGTGGTGGAAGGACATCGATCAGGGAGCCCCCGGGTGCTGGGCAAGGAAGGCTCCACTTACCTGTAAGTTCCTATAGTGGATAGCACTGCGACAGTGGCTTATCTTCGCCATCTCCTCACTCGTGTAGAACAGCCCACACAGCTTACAGTAAAACCCAGTCCTGGGTACCACGAACTCCACCCCTGGAGGAGGATGGGGACGGACAGGCAAGAATTAGGAAGGCCACGTGAGACCCCTGAGGTCCTGCCAGCCAGCAGGTGGAAATGGGAGCCATGAGCTCCGTCCCTTGCTTGCTGTTGACCTTGGCTGGTTGTGGAGCTTCTCCCAGCCGGGTTTCCTCATCTGCAAAACCAGCCTGAGAACAGGGCTGACTCCATTCCCAGGTGGTTAGGAAGCGATGTACTCCCTCGGGGCTGCTGGAGGGCTCCACCATGCTCCGCTCTGCAGCTGCTGCTGGGAACGAGGCCCAGGCTCTCCTGTCATCAGCCTGCTTCCAGGGAAAGGAGGAGGAAGGATCTCGTTTCTCCACGATGTACCTTTCTCTGTAGCTGTTACGCCCAGGACTCGGAAAGGATGCTGTCATTTTTGTTTATTTTAGAATTATACTCATTAAAGACAATTTTAAAAATACACCAAAGTGAGGCAAAACCACTTAGAGTCATTCCAATCCAAACACTTTCTTCCACACTATCTATATGCAGACTTTCTTTTGGGAGGGGGGCAGTTTTCCATCGTATCCTAAGTGTGGTTCTGTCTCCTCCCTTTTCCATGTAATTGTATATCATAAACATCTTCCCATCCTCCAGTCTTTACATCTAAACCGCCTAGCAATCACATTTTATTTATGACTTGGTAAACAGAAGTCACAGGATTCTGGGAGGCCTTCTGATTTTGAGGAGAGGAAACAGTGGCCCCATAGCAAGAGAAGTGACGGCGTCACAGCCCAGAGGATTCATCTCTGAAGGCGTGGCAGCTGCTCCAGCCTTTGCCAAGGTGTGTGGGGGTCACTGTTCTCCTCTTGAAGCCACGGTCAGCAGAGTGGAAAGAGCCCAGGTCTGAGAGGGCACAGACCAGACTCGAAGAACCTGTGGAAAGCTAGGGGAGTCAGCTGAACACCCATTTCCCCTGGGGCCTCGGTTCCCTCACCGCCCTTTGGCGAACTGTCAGCAGAAGACGCAGACATCAGGGCTGTGAGAAGCAGGACCCCTAACGGAACTAAAGGACCGGGGCAGGTGGCTCTCGGAAGGCCCGGATCCTGCTTTCTGGCCAAGGCGACTGGCACGTGCACACAGGCTGGGCTGGGCCGCTGCCCACCTGCTTAGTGCCCGTGGCCCTGCTGGGGGACTGGGGTGGCGAAGGACTGGCTGCAGCAGATGGACGGGGGACCGGGCAGGGGAGCCACCCACCAGGGGAAGGGCCACTTCTGGCAGAGAGGGAGACAGGCCAGGTCTCCATCGAGACGCTGCATGTGACCCCAAGCCTGGGCCTCCTTCACTCTCCTCCTGCTGCCTCCTGCGAGACAGAGCTAAGTACACAGGAGACCCTGTCCTAGAGCCACTGCTTAGACTTGTAATTATAACTTTCTTTTTTTTTCTTTTTTTTCCATTTCATTTCAAAAGAGCCACTTATCAGTGTGCAGCGGCCGGCCTGGAGGGAGACAGGAGCCAGGAGGCCTGCCCAAGGCCTGCTGTGACTGATTGCTCCTCTGTGGTTTGGGGCCTGGTTTTGGCAGCCTCCCCAGCCAGTTTTCTCTAACTGCCACGTAGCTCGCTGCCCTGCCCACACCAGCCCCCAGACGGGAGGGGGCCTCTTTTGGGCCTGCTGCCCAGAAAGAGGCCGTGGCCTTCCCCTCCTCACCTTCCTCCCACCCCCATGGCAAAGGACAGAAACGTGGCCCCTGCTCTGCCTGTGGGTGGCTGGCCGGCTCGCCCCTCCACCGTACACACAAGCCGGTGGCGAAGGAGCAGTAAGCAAGGCCCGCCTCGGTCCTCTGTTTCCACGGGACAGCTGTCTCCTGCTGCTGCTCTGTAGGGCGCAGATGCCCACACAAGACAAGATCAAGGAAACTGGGAAAGGAGAAGCACACCGGGAGGCCACAGGGAGCGGACGCAGGCCTGTGATCCGAGCTGCTCCCTCTATCCTGCCCCAGACCCTGTAGGAGGGGTTGGGGGGTGGTCCCAGAAAAGAAACCTTGGGGTTTCACTGCAGGCCCCCTGGTAAGGCCTCCAGCATCCCCTAGGTTTTCTAAGAGGCCTTCCAGCCCGTGTCCTGGGTCCCCAAGAAGGGGCACCACTGCCTCAGAAGCCACCCCAGAGCGTAAAGCAGGGCCCGAGCTGAGCTGGCAGCTGTGGGCCCTTCCAACCCAGCAGCACAGCGACTGGAACAAAGGTTTCCACTGCCAAAAAGAAAAAAAGGCTTGGAAGTGATGGTAGAGTGGAGAGAAAATGGAACGTAGAGTCCGAAAGATCTAGCTCTTTGACTTACACTGGGTGACCTTGGGCACCTTAGTTAAACTCTCTGAGTTTAGCTTCCTCATCCGTAAAATAGAAATAATACCACCACAAAGGGTGTTACGGGAAGCACCTATCATTTTGTCTGGTGCTCAAAAAATATTCGTTTCCTGCCGCACGCTAAACATTTCTCCACAGAGGCCTTCTTGGTCTCTAACCAGGCCACCTGGAGAACCCTGGCTCCGAAGGTGGGCAGCGACGCTTCCCTGCCCCTGCCTGCGCCCAGCGGCTGTCAGGCAGTACCAGGTGGTTACAAGCACCGAGGAGAGAGAAGTCTGAGGAAGATCCCCACGTGCCTGGCAACCCCTTCCCCCACCCAGCAACTGGGAGTTGCCATGGGCACCGCACAGCCAACAGCATCTCAGGAAGCCTCTGGAATGTGAGGGCCACAAGTGAAGCTATAGCGTCAAGAAAACTGTCACTGCCCCGACTCGTCTGGAGCCACTCAGTCCTCCCATTTTTCAGACTCTATTAAGCATGACAATTAAAGCTGTATTTGCTTTCTAATAATAGCTCCTGGGCCGGGTGATTATAAGTCCATCATCCTAGCAAAGCCTGCGCTGGGCGGAGGGGGAGCTTGCATTTTGCAGGCAATGCCCTTTGGTTCTGGAAGCGCAGACCTGGGCAGGCTCAGGCTGGCTGGGGTCACCCAGAACTGGCCTGAAACCTGTGGGCTGTGCCCTCTCTCCGTTCCCCATACCCCATGTCCACGCCAGTCCCCGAGCACTGGGACTTCACCTCCCTTTACTCTGGATCCTTGGCACTCCCCATTCACTTCCCTGCTCTCTGGAGGGACAAAGCCTGAAGGCTGTTCCTTTCCTCCCTAGAAGTCTCTTTAGGAGTGATGGATTCTGGAGCATAAGGGTCATGTGGCCCCAGTGAGAGGAAGAGGAGGGCTCAATGACTACTTCATGAATGAGTAGTAACAACATAGAACCCTCCTGCTAGAAGACACTAAGACCTCACAAGTATTCATTTCCTCCACAAACCAACTGTACGTGGTAAGGTTCTATTACAACCCTCCGCTATTGACGAAGAAAGTCAATAAATCAGGGAGAAGAGGTTAAAGAGGTGGCTTTTGTCCCTTAGCCAGCTGAGATTTAAACCTAGGGAATCAGATTCCATAGCCTGTGCTCATAACCGCTGCACAAAAATTGCCTTTCCTACATTGTGCTTCCTGAACTGGAGGAACAGGAGGGCAGAGTGGTCTCAGATTAGAAACCCTGAGCTCTGATTGGACTTGCTACGTGATCTTGGCTAGGTATCTGCACTTGTTTCTTCTGTCAAATGTGGAAAATGGTACCATATCCCCAGCCCCTAAGATCAGTAAGATAATGGGTCTCCAAGCTCATCAGAGACCGCATGCAATACAAAAGTACAAGCTGTTAGAGCCCCAAGCTGGAAACAACCCAACTGCCCATCAAGGGCTCAAAATAATTATGCTGAGTGAAAGAAGTCAGGCAAAACCGGTATATTCTGTATGATTCCCTTTGGTTTCAAACTCATATTTAGTGACAGAAAGCAGATCAGTGGTTCCCTGGGGACTGAGGTGTGGGGAGGGAGGAATTACAAAGGAGCATCAGGAAACTCGGGGGGTGATGAATGCATTCACTGGGTCACTGTGGGAATAGTCTCACAGGTGCACACATATGTCAAAACTGATCCACCGTACACTTTAAACATGCAACTTCATTAATATCAATTATACTTCATTAGAGCTGTTTTTAAAAAGCAGAATGAGATACCATTTCCCTAACAAGTTGGTAAAGATTCGAAACTGATGACGTCCAATGTTGGTAAGGAAGCAGAGAATGAGAAGTTCTGCTCTGGCACTGAAAACTGGTATAATCTTTTTGCAGTGCAATTTAGCAGCAATTATGAAAATGTGAAATGGAAATATACGTAACGCCACAACCCTCACCCCCCCGCTCCCAGCCTAGGACGCTGTTCTGCAGAAACCCTGGCACGCACACCAAGGTGACATGTGTTTGGAAGGCAGCAGAGCAGACAGGAAGCACAGTCCTATGAGTCAAACTACTGGGATTTGTATCCTGACTCCAATCTTTGCTAGTCATCAGCTTTGTAACCCTGCATCTCCGATTTCTAGCTTATAAAATAAGAATAAAAATATTACCTACCTCATAGGTGTTTTGAGGGAGTTAAAGAATGAAGTAAGCACTAGAAATGATAACTGCATGGTAAATGATAAACATAAAAGCTTAACTATTACAGCATTTTAGCCACGGGGAAAAAATTGAAAACATCCTAAATGTTTACCAGTAGAGAAATGGATAAGTAATTTACGGTACATCTTTTTGGATGGAATATTTGCAATGGTTAAGAAGAAAGCATTGTCTGTGTACTGAGGTGAAGAGGTCTCTGAGTCCCACTGTTAAATTAAAAAAGCAAATTGTAGAACATTCTGTGTATGGTGTGACCTAGTCTCCGTGGGTATGACTGCGACTACCTCTGGAGCTGGGGAGAAACTGGAGGGAAGAGATACAACATTTAACATTGACTTTACACGGCTCTTAGTTTTTACATTTGTCATAATAATCTATCACACTTTTTGGAATGAAAAACAGTTTTAAAAAAGACACAAACAACAAGGTGGTGGAACTTATTCCTAATTTTCGCTTGTGCGTTGTCACACAGATTCCAAGTTCTTGGACGCCAAGAGACCTGCGCTACATTTCCCCACTGCCCAGAGTGCCTCACATGGGGCACTCTATCTAGAAAGTGCTGCTCTATGAAAATGGAACTTTTGGAGGGCAGAAACAGTAAGAAATGTTTCAAAGGAGATGAAAAGAAAAAGAGAAACCCGATGGAAAGGGTGAGCCTCCATTTTGACCAGCCCCTCCCTGAGGAAGCAGACGTGTGGCCATAGGTTCTCACATAACCCGTCCTTCTCGTGCTTCCTTGGGACGCTTTCCCACATGATGCCTTCCTAGGCTCTCTCTAGTGGCTGCTACGGCTCCTTTGTCTCATTACTTTCTAACCTCTCAGAATCAAGGCAAAGACTCGAAGATGAAGTGGTGTGGGAGTCACTGAGTTGGTGGTGGTATCAGATGCTCCAAGGGCACTCGACTGAAGTAATTTCACTCCCCACCCTGAGATTCCAGTGAACTCTCCCCTTCGAAAATGTAGCCAAGTGATTCTATTATTAAGCTCCCTTCCCGCCCCCCCGCAGCACTTCCACTATTGAAAATTCCACTGCAGAATTGATCTGATCCAGTTCCATATAACAGGTGAAAAAAAAAACTAAGGCTCAGGAACCCCAACCTATCATTCCCTGTCAGGGCTCTGCATTTGCACATTGTCTGTGCAAGGCCCGAGCCACTCCCTTCTCGGTGCCTCCCACCAGCTGCACCTCTGGACTCCCGAGCTCCCTTCTGCCTCTGGCTGGGTTGTCTTCTCTAGCCAGGTGGGTTCTGTCAGTACCTTCCATTCCCAGGGCCTCCGAGAAAAGTATTTTTACATCTCTCTCTTTTTATTGACTTGTTAATAAAGGACTTGTAGTGACTGGACAAAACAAAACCCAAAATACATTCCTGGGTATGACTTGTCTGAGGTCATGCAGTCATCCAGTAAGTGAAACAGGAAGGAAAGGGGCCCAGGTCTCTCTCTGTTCGATGCTCCCTCTATCAAACAGAGAGTGTCTGCCCCAAGTGCAGTCTCACCAGCATCATCGCCTCAGAGCTGGTCTTTCAAAGAGAAAAAAATGTAGCATTGTCTTGGAAAGGGCTGGGGCAAAGAGGGTAGGGAAGCCAGTAGCAGAAGAAGTTCATTTCTATTGACTTTGGGTGGCCCCTGGAGGCCTCTGACCTCCGCTTGAATAAAGGCTGTTTGGTCAGGAATAAAGCATTCCCAAACAGGGAAATCGAGTCTCTTTTTGCTCCGGCTCCCAGGGCAGTACTGTTCAGGGCCCGGTGCCATGAGGTAATTGGTCTACTATCGGGAGACTGAAATTGCAAGAGACTTTAAAGATATGCACCATCCATAGAATGGTTATTACGCCCGACATTAAACACAACAACAAAATGACCAAAAAAGCTTTCTCGAGCTCTCAGATGTTCCCCTGGCTCTGTCGTTTCCTGGAGCTGAATGCTCAGGAAGGACTGCGTACGTACTTCACCTACCTAGAGGAATGCTAAGCTCACTGAACACATCCTCTGGTTCCCAGGAAGGCAGAGAGAGGGGCTGTTTGAGCTCCACTTCGGCGTGTTCCGGTGACCTCACGTCCAGAGATTTCATTTCCATGAACTTGGGGGTTTCTGCAAAACATGGGCCAAGGCAGAGAACTAAGGAAGCACAATGTACTTCAAAGACCCTCTCCTATTCTTGTACTGTGTGATCAGGAATGGTCCCTTGCACGGTTTAATAACATGAAGCTAGGGCGAGGACTGCTAATTAGAACCAAAATGCTGTAATTGAGAGTTTGTTCCACTGCCAAAAGAATGCCACACACACGAACCCTTGGCAGCTCTGCACCTTGGGTCCGTGGGGGGCTGGGCCGCTGCCTCCTTCGGCTGGGATGATCCCCGCCTTGCCCCCCACCTCACAAATCACTCCCTCTCTGCAGGCAGGAGGATTACCGGAGGGCAAACATTGTGCTGACGTCTCTAGGCTCAGAGGCTGGCACAAAAGGCAACGACACGTTCACCCCAAGCCTGTTGAGCAGTGTCATTAAATATGAACTCCAAACACTGGGTACGCTAATAAGCCATTAACACCAGTGCGTGTTGAGACCTATACGGCAAAAGAAAGGGGTTCAATCAGGGCAAGGTGAACATCTCGCTCTGTCTTTATTCCTGCCTTCGGCAGACACAGCCCAGGCCTCCCTCCGGGTTTCTCTGGCAACAGCGAGGCAGCTGCTCCCAGCAGTTTCCATGGAGACTCGCAGGTGAAAAACAGCTCAGGTCAGCCTGCCATGGAGGAGAGCCCGAGCCTCCAACTCCCCGACAGGCTCGTGCCGGCCACACGGCACTGGCCGGGAAGGTTTCTTTTTAAGCCTTTACTCAACGGTTTCTGCCCCCGACTCTGGTCCCCCTTCCTTCCACCTTCAGCACGCTGCAGGCTTTCTGTGACATGAAGCCCTCATTATTTTATTTTCACTCGCAGAACACTGAGGGCTGCTCCTCCTCCCCGCCCCGCCCCCCACGCCGTAGCCCTTGCTGGATCTTTGTTTCCACTTGGCAGAGAAGACACGGCTTAGCCTATTTTAAACTCTGTCTCTCATGATGTCATAGTGCCGGGCACCCACACAACGTCACCTGCAGCGGCGGCGGAGGACAGCCTGGGACAAGCCTCCTTCCCCCGTCAGGCCGTGGAGATGAGTGGGTCTATGGTGGGAGCAGCGGGAACGGGCCGCACCCCCCAGGACCCCTCGTTCTGCCCTCTGCCCGCTCGGTGCTCCCTTCTAGCCTTGCACACTCCTGCCCCCTCACCCGGGCCTCACAGGAGTGACAGCCTGGGTGGTCCGCCCTTGGGCAGGCTCGAGAGGCTGTCTACCGATCCAAGGAACCAGAGCCCCTTGGCCTGATAACGCGAAACTTTTGCTGATTTTAGTTGTCAGAGTCCATCTGGGCTCCCGTAAATTCAGGGAAGTCTATCCTGTCTGAGTCTGCTTCTCAGAAAACGTGTGGCCTCCTATCTGATTTCCTTTACACCATTTGCGGAAAAGCACTAACCGTTTAACCAGGACTTTGGAAGCTGGCTTTCTGCACCGGCTTGAACGCTCGTGTTTGTTCCAGCCTGCACACGCCCACATGCCTCCCTACGTGATCAGTGGTCCCATCAACCCAACCGCACAGGAGAAAGGGGAGGTAGTTACCCTGGGTCGACACTCCTTGGCAAGCCTGGCTTTGGAGGTCGGTGTCGGTGCGAGGGCTGGCTTTCCCCTCCAGGGGGCTGCCTTCACAAGCCCCATCTTCGGGGGTCCCCTTGGCCTTGCAGTCATCGAGAGGTGGGCTAGGCTGCCGGGCCCCCTCTTCTGCTGGCTTCGGGGAAGACATCTGCTGCAGTGGAGGGGCCAGACGCACATCGGAGCGCTCCCCTCCCTCTGCCTGCTTCTCGTAGCAATCTGAACCCTCCAGTGAGAGGCCTGTCTTACGTTCAGCTGGCTTCCGCTCAGCGTCCAGATTTAGGCCAGGCATTTCCACGTCCATGTCACTGGGACAGCTCGTGGAAGCAGAAGGCAGGTCTTTGGGTGTCTCGAGGCTGATTTCTGCGGCCCCGTTCCCTATGGGCTTCACTCCCTCGTTGGTGAAATCCTTGACTACGTCCAGGTCTAAGGTGGTCGTCACACAAGGACATATTTCTGGGCAGATTTTGTCCTTCTGGTCAATGGGCACAATTTCTTCCAGTTCTGGGATGTCTGGTTCCATAATGAAATCTTCCTCCTCCCCAACCTCGTCCACTGTAACCAGCTCCTCCATGTTGGTGGGATACCAGCTCTCCCCTTCTGCCTCGCTTCCGCTCTCCCACTCTTGCTCCTGAACAAACACGCAGAAGAAAGGTCACAGAGTGACGGAGGAGCAGGTCCTGGCATTCAACCAGAGGGCGTAAACCCTGACCACGGAGCCCCTCAAATCATGCAGATCCTGAGCACTCTGACTTCCGCCGGGGAACACCGACGGGGCGATCAGGAGGTGGGAACCACTCAAGCCCCGCATCACTGATTCATCCCTAGGATGAGGCTCAAACACAAGCCTTTAGAATCAGCTCTGAATGCTGAGTCTGCCATGTTTAAAATGGCACAGAGAATTTCAAACCCTGGTGTAATAATAGGTGCTCAAGAAACAGTTCTTGAATGAATGAATGATAAAGTTATCAACTCGAAATAAATCAACTGGCTGGGGCTATTTGCTTGCAGGAAGGGTACCACTAAATGAACTGTAGCAAAGTCCCCCCTCAAAACTGCCCCAAGCTCCCTTTCCCACAAGGGTGCAACTTCCATAGCCCCGCCTCGGGCTTGGCCCCTCCTGCAACTCTGTCATGTCCCCAGCAGCCAGATTTCAATCAGCTTCCTCACCAGCGATACTCATCTCTCCGCCTCTCCTGACCAGAAAGGCATAAAGCTGGCTGCGTTCCAAACACCGTCCTGTTTGCTGAGGCAACCACAGCACTGTAACTGGATTTTTTTTTTTTTTACTTTAATTAAGTAAAATAATCTTTACAAGCACAGTAGATGTTTTGTTAATGCCAGGGTCTGGGCATGCTGAGGTCAGGGCCCTAGCTTGAGCATCCGAAGCTCCCCTCTTCCACCAGCCCCTCCCAAGGGACCTATTTTGGGAGCCTGGCTCTGAAGCCTGAGTCTTTTTTGGGCTCATGTTTTCCTCTTACGAGTGCATCCAAGTTGCTGGAGACTGAGGCAGAGCCCAGGCAAGTAGTAAAGATCTTAATGAAGATCTGCAGAGATCCCAGGCAAAACCATTCTTCCAAGAAGGGCTGGCTCCATTCGTGGGATCCCAGGTGGGGTTTTGGCCGCAGCCCATGCAGCAAATGGGGCATCCCAGGGCAGGACCAGGACATCTGTGACGCAGGGCCCACGGGTCATCATGCAGATGGGGCTGTCCTGTTAGCACCTGGGACCACCTTTACCTTCTTTGTCCTTGGGTCTTCTGCATCTGAGGACTCCGTTTCTTTCTCCTGCCTGGCTGGTGATGAGGTGCTTTCTTCCACGCCCTCCTGTTCCTCTTTTCCAGCCTTACCAAAGAAGAACATAACAAACCAAATCAACGGTGAGCAGTGGCAGAGGAGAGAGGGAGCACCGAGAGAGAAAACAGTGCAGATAACGGTCCTCAGGAGTGTCTCAGAGGCGCCTCGTCCTTCATCCTCACCAAACCCCTTGGAGGCAGGTGCCTTGCCTTTTACAGATGAGGAAATGAAGGATCAGAGAGGTTAAGTAACTTGCTCAAGTCACACAGACAAGTGGAGGCACCGAAATGTCTCAAGGGTTGGACTGACGTCTTTAGTGCAGCAGAAATCTCTGGCAAACTGGGTGTTTTCACAGTTGTGAAACCTACAGGCAGGGAGGGCCAGTAAAGGGACCAAGGGTAAACTGGCCCTGGGGCTGACAACCATTGTGGTGACATCTCCCCCTCAAAAGATCTGTTTTGGCCATAAAAATCACACCCAGGCCACTTACAGGTAGGAAGGGGGTTGTCAGCCAACCAGTGTCCCCCTCAACCTTTTTTCTGTCCTCTCTCTGACCTAGAGCTATAGCCCCAATTAGCAACCCCCTCCCTTCTTCCTTCCTTCTGTTCTCTCCCTCAGATTCAGTCCCTCATGAGAGTTAGTGCTCCTGTCTGAGAAACTAAACAACTGAAAGCAGGTGTTTGGTTTGGGAATTAAGGTCTCTGACCATCCTCGAGAACAGGGGTCAGCAAACTCTCATCCTCAAGCCAATCCGAACCAGTGCCTCTTTTGATATAATCTGTGAATTAACAAGGCTTCCAAATTTTAAATAGTTGCATTTTAAACGATTACATCAGTGCCCACATAGTACCCTCACTTCGGCTTCTGGCCCACATAGCCTAAAATATTTATGGTCTGGGGTTTTGTAGGAAAAGTTTGCCAACCCCCATTTTAGAAGTTTTTGGAGAATATTCTCCCATGACTTCAACTTTGGCCCCCAGATCAGTGACTCTCCCTGGACTTTCTCGAGGGTATGTTGCATTTTCTTGACAATTTTGGCTGAGGTTCTAAGTAATGACTCAAGTTCTGATTTCTTCTGAACAGACACACCTCTCTGGAGTTGACAAGGAGCCAGCTGGGGCAGGAGCTCAGGGCTGACTGGTTTAACCAGTTATGGTCAGACAGGGGAAGAGAGTTGAAATCCTTCTGTCCTTGCTCTTTGTGGCATTTGGAGCAAAAGAGTCCACTGCATGCTCTGCTCCAGTCTTCTAAGCTAACCTAAGCGCAAAGCACTTCCAAAATGTCTTTTTAGCCATCAGAACCCATAGCATCTACCAACAGGAGATCTCTTTATTTTATCTCCCTGAATAAGCTATCTACGGTCCTCTCTTGTCCAAGTAAGTAATCCTCACCCTCCCCAAGCAATTCCTACAGCCACACTCCTACATCAACACAATAGAGACCTCCTTGCCACAGTTCAAGCTGGGAGAGGCAGGACAGCCTGGCTGGCTGGAAGCACCTTGCCAGTTGGATCCCGGTGCTTCCTCTCTGCAGACAAAGGAAATGCAGCAGTGCCTTCAGTGCACCCTGTGCCCTGGGATCATGTGAGAGTAGCAGCTTAAGGCAAACCAACAAAAGCAACAATGTACCCAGCTGCCCACACCAGCTCACAGACTAAGATATTAGGTCCCAACTATTGCCTTCAGTGCACCCTGTGCCCTGGGGATCATATGAGAGTAGCAGCTTAAGGCAAACCAACAAAAGCAACAATGCACCCAGCTGCCCACACCAGCTCACAGACTAAGATATTAGGTCCCAACTATTACAAGCAGAGATCCACCGCCACAGGGATAGGACTACCAGTAAGCCACCTCTTAACTGTTCTCCCCCTTCTCCTCTGTAGCCTCCTCCCAAGTCTATTCTCCCCAAGGTGATCAAGAATGATCACTCAACAATGCAAAAATGATCATAACCTCACTGTACCTTCTTGCTTAAATATTTCATTTGTTTCCCCTTGCACTTGGGATGAAGACAAATCCATAACCTGCCTACAAGGCCTTGCATGATATGACACATTGACAAACAAGATATACCTCCCACCATTCTAACCCTGGCTGTCTCTGTTCCAACACACTGGCCTCCAGCCACAGGGCCTTTGCACATGTTGTTCTGCTTTCCTTCCTTTTCTTTCTTTCTTTTTTTTTTTTTTAAGATTTTATTTATTTATTTATTTGACACAGAGAGAGAGATCACAAGTAGACAGAGAGGCACACAGAGGGGGAGGAGGGAGCAGGCTCCCCACTAAGCAGAGAGCCCGATGCAGGGCTTGATCCCAGGACCCTGAGATCATGACCTGAGCTGAAGCCAGAGTCTTAATGCACTGAGCCACCCAGGTGCCCCTCTCCTTCCTTTTCACTCAGTGAAACGCACCATTCCTTCAAATCTCAACAGTCACATCCTAACCCAGGTAGGCCTCTGATCTGTCACAGCCATATACCTCCATTGCCTTCTTAGCACTCAACACACATGCTCCTCTACTCATATAAGGAATTGATTAGTAGTCTTTCCACTAGACCTGAGGTCCATGAGATCAGGGGTCATTTCAGCTTTCACTCAGAACTGCAGCCCCAGTGCTAGGCGCTCTGTGGACATTAGTCTATAAAAGAGAGGAGACCTGAAGGCTTAAAGGAGGTGGGGGGTAGAATAGTTAACTAGGGTCACACTTGCCTCGCATGCTTGAGTCTCTGTCTAGGCTCTGAACTCAGAATGAATAGTTCTTCTATTTCTCCCCCCATGGACTTTTTATACTGGGGGCTGCATTCTAGGGACCCCTGGGCTCCACCTGGTCCACAGACATGTTTTGGCCTCTACAACTTCTAAAATGTAGGAAATTTCATAGATATCTGGACTTTGGTGCTGCTCCTCCAGAAATGGGGGATCTAACAGCACAGGACATGCAGTCCCGAATGGCGGCCATAAAATGGAGCTGAGCAGTGGCTAACTGCCCCCAACAGACAGGTCCCTCCTCCCTGGACTGCCACAGCCCTCTGTCTCCATGTTGGCTTCACTCCTATTACCTGGTCCATATCCCCTGCCTGGCTTCCCTTCTCCGAGCATCTGGGTCTGTAACCCTCGACCGCCCTTCTTTCCTGTGTTCACTGTACTCCGTGACTTGATTTCTTTCATCCTCTCTGCGGTCTGTGGTCCAGGCTGGGTCCCACGGGTGGACCTGGCCCCAACACCGAGGAGCACACACACCGGCCTCTTCAGCACAGCAGCTTTCTCCAGAGATCTTGGAAGTTTCACATGAGCACAAGCTCATTAAGTCCTGCGACTGCCTCATGATCACACTCATTTCACAAATGAGAAAACTGAGGCAGAGAAGAACAGGGTGTGACCTGGTTCTCAGAAGCCAGACCTGTCTCCAGGGTCTGGGTTCAGTCATTCCTTCCTTCCTTCAGCAAATACTTACTGAACACCTGTTCTGAGTCAAGGCCTCATCTGAGGGTTTGGGGACATAGCAGTGAGCACTGCAGACAAAAATTCCTGCCCTCTGGAGGTTCCATCTGGGGGGAGGAAGAGGTAGACACTAAATAAAGACAGACATCAGGGGATAGGTTGGACCTAGGAAAAGTGCTCAGGAAAGGAGGGGAAGCAGGCTGGGACATCGTGGTTTTACGTAGTGGTATTCCTGGCCAGAAATACACTTGGAGAGAGTGTGGCAACAAGCGAACACAAAGGAGGGGAGGAGGGAGCCCCATGGACTTCGGGGGGGGGCGGGGCGCCAAGGCAGGTGAACACATGTAAAGGCCCTTGTGGTGGGAGGTGCCCAGTATATTAGGAGAAAGGCAAGGACACTGCTGCCTTCCAGCTCCAAGTTTAGTCATTGCCATCATCTAATTCCTGGGGCAGCCCTGGGGGGCTGGGGTTGTTTTCAAGATTGTGATATACAGTTTGAGGTCAGTGAGGAAGACTTGGTTCTGCTGATATTCCTCCAACTGGTGCTGGGCTTCCTGGCTCTGAACCCACTGAAGCAATCCGTTGGGGACCCCAGCAAGTCCCTACTGACCCCACCCTGGGGCTACTAGAGGCAGAACCAGCCAGAGAGACAGAACATGGGGAAACCCATGGGGTTTTCTGGGCATCTGTTTTTGCAAAAGGGCTCGGGGCACGACCCACAGTATGTGTCACCTGAAAAGGGCCAAGCGATGAAAGCGGGTAGGTCAAACAGTGGGAGCAGTCAGCTCACGGAAGAAGGGCGGCAGAAGTGGGGGTGCACTGGGAGGGGGCAGCTCCACCCCTCTGCCATGGGGACACAGGTTTCTAGGCTGCTGGCGTGTGGCTGAGGTCTAGGCTGAAACTCCTGCCCAAGGGGCTGTTGCTTTCTGTCCCTCTGAGCCTCTTCCTAAGGCACTGACTCATCACTAGCTCCTTCGATCCCTCGAAGCATAGACACGCTTCTTAAAAACATCCTCTGGGGTGCCTGGGTGGCTCATTCGATTAAGCATCTGCCTTCAGCTCAGGTCATGAGCCCAGAGTCCTGGGATCGAGTTCTGCATCGGGCTCCCTGCTCAGTGGAGAGCCTGCTTCTCCCTTTCCCTCTGCCTGCTGCTCTGCCTACTTGTGCTCTATATCTCTCTATCAAATAAACAAATAAAATCTAAAAAAAAAAAAAAATCCTCGGATTCAGAGGTCCTCAAGATTCGATTCAAATTCTCAGGGAGGCACACGAGGGCCTTCTGCCCAGGTCCCTAATCTCATCTCCTGAGCTCTCCCTGCTATGCCAGTCAGAAGAAACTGTGGCAGACTTTGAGCTGGGCAAAAAGACAACAGGGTGATCTTTCCATGGAATGCTGGGCAGTTTGTTGTCTAGCAGACTCCCTCCAGGAGGTCCCATGGGAGTCTTCACCTTTTGTTATCGTGAGCTGAAGTCTTTTACAGCCCTGTAAATTGCAGAAGACTGAGTGTAGGGCAAACGATTCTCGTTCATAGAGATGCAAAGGAATTTTATCTGGCGGAGATGCCACTGGCTTCCCATGCCCATGGAAGAGGCCAGTTTTTGATCTGTTAGCAAATTCACTTCTGCGTTCCCGAGCACCTCTCCGTGTTGCCAGCTTTCTGGATTCTCCTCTAGACCAGCGTTTACATCTTGCCGGCACCCTCATTAATTCGCGAGTTAAATAACATCTTTTACAAGTATTCATTTTATGTTTGCACAAGAGCATGATTTTACTTCTTAAAGACATTATTCTTTAAGATGCCCTAAAGATGCAGCCACACCGAGTATTTGCAGGCTCTTGGAAACAGTCTTCCTTTCTTACTTTTGCCCTCACTGCTTCCCACATTGCTCTTTTCCCCAAGCCCAGCTCACACATCACCTCTGTGCAGCTTTCCCTGTCCCTGCGCAGAGGAAATCCCCCTGGAGCAGCTCATCCGCTGCTCTGCTCCGGCACGGGCACCACTGAATGTCAATCATTTTTGTAGCTCTCCTTCCACCATGAGACCTTGGTCTTTGCCACAGCATGGACCCTGCCCCATTCACCTCTGGACGCCCCATGCCTAGCACACTGCCCAGCCAAGTGGCCAAGTGCATGGAGGAGTAAAGGCAGAAGTGGACAAACGTGTGACTCTTCAGTGTCCCTGGAGTCGAGAACTGGGCTCTTATTTCGACTTTGTCCCTGTCACTAAGTCCTGGGTCAGGCTAGGAAATACGCATGTAGGATTTTTAAAGCTGGGTTCTTTATGCAGACGCACCGTGCTCCCCAACCTCTATCCCGCTCCTACCTAAACGTATATGGTTTGGGCAAGAAGGAAGTGTAAGCCCAGTGAGAGGGTGAATTTTGTACCGTGATCCTCACGACCCGCCGTGTGAACTGCAGCTAGGCAGTATGTTACAAGCCCTTTCAGACGCGTGGATGAAGGGGGCCAGCCAACGGCCGAGCATTTTTATTACAGTGGAAATAAAGCTCTGGACAGTGTCCAGAGCAGCACACCAAGCTCTGGGCACCCAGGGTGAGTTCGTGGGTGGTGGCTGCTTCTCTTTACCACCTCTCATCAAACCCCAGGGTCAGCGGATGCTTTGGGCAGGAGAAAGGACGGAGCAGACCAAAGGTCTCACCTCCCTGGGCGGAGTGCGGTGGTGCAAACACTGCGGGACCCCGCCGCCCCGGACACACACAGGACCACAAAAGGCCTTTGCGACACATTACTGCCTAAATTCCAGCCAAGGCAGCAGCGTGCCGAGGGATTTGGAGCCCTAGCGCTCTGCTGTTTGCAGACTGTGTGGCCAACTAACTTAGGCTCTCTGCGCCTCAATTCCCTCATCTATAGCCATAATCGTATTATTACCCATATTAACTCACCACGGTTGCTGTGAAGATTAAATACCTTGATTGAGATAAGGTGCTTGGTTCAGTGCCTGGCACAGGGTCAACCTTCAGTAAGTGCTTTATTCGATAAAAGTGCACCATCATTATGTTAACATTGCCCTGCCCGGGAACCTGCCTCTCCTTACCTGGGGGAGAGAGTGCATCATTACCTCATTCCCCGCCATCCTGCTTTCTCTTCTATCACCAGCTCCTTCTGGGTCTCTGTCGGGTCTCTTGGTTCTGTTCTTCTCACTCGGCTTCGACCTGGTGCTCTCAGGGGCGCCGCTGACCTTCGGCTCCAGCCCGTCTTCCTTGCCTGAGTCCTCGGGGTGGGGGTGTCTGCTCTCCCGCAGTCTGGCCTCCTCCCTCCTCCTGGACCTCCCGGGAGCATCCTGCTGCTGCTTTACGTACTTGTCCGACTTTCCCTTGGGCTCCTTCCGGTAGTAGCCCTCTTCTCGGCTTTTGTAGCCCGAGGCAGAGTGCAGCAGGCTGGGGGACCCCGGCCTCAGGTGCTTTTCTCGGTGGCCCCTCCCTCCTTCGAGCCGCTCCTCTAACTCGGCTTTGTCCAGTTGCCAGGGGTAGTGTTTGCGATCGTGCGTCCACATGTCTGCCCTGTCCCTCTTGTCCTCCCCGTTCTCCCTCCAGGGGCCCGGGTCTCGCTCTTCCTCCCTCCTGGCATAGGGCGAGTGCTCCCATGAGTCCCTGCTGTTGCCCCAGTCGGCCCGGGTGGGGCCCAGAGGGCTGTGGGAAGAGCTGCAGGAGGTGAAGCTTGGAGTGTGGGACCTCGGGGACAGTGACCGGCTCACGGGACTGCGAGACCGTGGCCTTTCTGGGCCGTATCTGTTAGGGAGCAAAGGAGTGGGTTTTAGAATCTGCACATCCCCGGCCCCCATACACAGACACACCGCACACATAATCCCATAACACCTGTAGCCATATGCTCTTCACCACAGCTGTACAGAAGACACAGAGTGCTACAGGAGAAAGCTTTTCCTCCTCTGGGCTTCTAGGAGGACGGATTTTCCCTAAGGACAGTCCTGGCCATCTCTGTCCCTCTACTCATTCTGCTCCTGGGAACTGGCATAAATAATTGGACTGGTTTGGCTCCACTCCATCTCTGTTCCTCTTGGAAGGAAGCTAGGCTCAGGGGGTGGGCAACGCTCCTCCTGGGGTGTGGGGAGATTGCCCCGGTCCAGCCTGGTGGGCAAGGCTGCCTGACCCTGGGGTTCAATGGTCCAGCCTCTTGACTACAAGACCAAAGCCACAACCCACCTGGTCTCTACTGTAATGGCAGCCTCTTGGCCGCCATTTGTCTTGTTTACTTCTCATCTCAGTTTGTTCAGATCCTAGGCATGGTAGAAGGATGCTAATTACTGGGGGGACGAGAGTGAGGAGGCCGGGCTCAGAGATCCTAAACCAAAGAACGAGGAAGGCATGTTAGGGTTGGAGGTTCGGAACCTCAGAGCTCCGACCTGCTCGTGTTTCAGATGAAGAAACTGAATCCCAGAAAAGGACCTCAATCTGCCTAAGATTTAGAGCAAGACCTCATAGTTCCTCCTGACAGTTCACCACGGAGCGGCAAGCCGCAGGGTATGGCTTTATATGTATCTTTTTAAAAAACTCAAACAACCATTAAAAAAAAAAAATCCCAAATAAATGGAAATCCCAAATCCAAGCAGCTACATAGAAAGATACACAAACATATGAACACACACTCTCTCTTTCCCTCTCTCTCTTTCTGAAGGTTGTTTGGTTATTAAGAAGATCTACTTAATCGTATATATGTCCTTTATTCTAAAAGAACAGGCGATTTTCATTTGGTTCCCAAATACAGGAAACCCATGCAGCCCTGACTGACCAGGGGATACCCATACGTGGCTCACTGGGACAGGCTGCCTTGACCAGCCTCGGGGAATCAGCCTGGACTCTGCCCTGGGCAGTGACGTTAGAGCGCCACCTGTGGCAGCAGTGGGTAAGAACCACAGATTGTGCTCTACCCCGCTCTCCATAGAGATGGGATCTTTGTAGGGCAGCAACAGTGGGAAACTTGTAGCCCCCTCCTGGTATGGTCACAATTTCAGTCAGAAGAAATAAGTTTGAAAACTGAATGCATTCCATGTTCAGAGGAAGTGACTGGTCAAGTCCCTACTTTTTTGGGGCGGGGGGGGCGGTTTCACCTACGTTCCTTTTCTTACATCTACATTCACCCCATGACAAATCAACAGGTGGCTATAAAAGGAACACACACACACACACACACACACACACCTACTTTCAGACTGTTTTAGCAGGAGTGTACACTTGCCCCAAAGGGCCAAATATCAACAGAACCCCTCCTCTATATATTCCCCCCCAATGAGAGGAAGTCTACCATTTTGCATTTTCCTGAGGCTTACCCTGAGCAGCACTGATGCCTTCCATCAGGCACGTGGAAAAGTAGGGCCCTAAAAAGGCTGATGGACAGGGCAGGGGCAAGGGCAGGACACAGTGTGACTGAATAACCCCTACAAATAAGAGACAGGAGAGCATCCAGCTGCCCAGAATCCGCCCTGATGCCCAGGGCTGAGGCCTCACCTGTCTGCTTCCCGGAACATGTCCCTCTCCCTCTGGGAATGCATGTCCTGGATGATGGCAGCCACAGTTTTCCCAGGTTTCTAGGCAAAGTCAAAGAGGTCATCATCAGACCAGAGTTGGCCATGCAGACGCCAAAGAGAAGCAACGAGGACTCGGGTGCACGGTCCAGTCCACCCAAGGGGAACAAAGTACCTTCTAAGAGGAAGAAAAGGTTTAATCCAGGGCATGAGGAGTGAGAGCATGATGCTGAATGGAGCGGCCCTTATATTTTGGGTACCTCTTTATCACAGAACACTGCGAACATACACAAAAGCACAGAGAATGGTATTTTGAACCACCATGCTCCATTTCCATTGTCAACAATTCTGACCAATCTGTAGTTCATCTGTACCCCCACCCATTTCCCCACCCCACAGAATACTCTGAAGCAAATTCCAGCCGTAGATCTTTTCACCCATCCTATGAAGACACTGACGTGGCTCAATAACCCCACAGGGGGACCATCCACGGCGCTCATGGTCAATGCATCTTGCTGCTTTCAGACAAGGGTGAGAGTCCAAGCCCCAGACTGCCCAAGGGAAGCGCTGGCATCCTGGAGCGATGCCCCTGGACTTGAGGATCTCAACCCAGGAAGAACAGCTTAGCTCCGCCTCCAGCTGGCAGGGTGATCTGGGGTCAAGGCTTGCTGTCTGTGGGAGACTCCCTCTCTCCACCTATAAAGGTGAGATAATGAGGTCCATCTGGCATCCACCAGCAGCCTCGAGGCATGGCAGCATGGCGGGCTACGCTGATAAAAGTCACAGGTGCTTAGCCTACATAAAAGGAGCTGTGGGAAGGTTTCCTCTGACCCTTCTGTGGCTGTTTTCCATGTCTCAAAAGTCCCAGGAAGATGCTGAAACCTTCCTTATGAACCCTGAACCTGTCACAGCCAGGCCCTGTCACAGCAGCCCTGACGCTTCTCAACATTACTGTGCTTTCCGGGGTCTTAGTCCCTTCTCAGCCGACTCCTTCCTCCTGGACACCCTCTCTGTTGAGCTGATTCACCGCAGCCTTCAAGGCCTACTCGGCAACCGTTCCCTCCTTTACACAAGCCAGTCACACTGCCTTTTGCCACTGAACTTCTAGGAGCTCCATACTGATGCACTCATGTTTAAGTCTTGTATAATTTCCAGAGGAATAGCTTGTCTCTTCAGTTACACAGCAAACTCGCCAGCCCTCAGTACCATGTCTTATCTGGAGAAAACCCTCAGTCACCATTTGCTGATTGAACCTACCTGAGAGCACCATGGAATGTACCCAAGAATGCTTCTCAGGGCCGGAGACACTCTCTGTGGCTGGGAGGCTGACAAGACCAGTGGCTCTGAAACCAGGCCCTCTGCCCCCAAACCGCCTGGGACCCTCAACCCTACCCCAAATCTCTCAGGGAAATCTCTGGTCAAGGAAACCTAAAAACTCCCCTGACACTTCTCTGATGCAGTAACTGGGAGACACTGGTTTAAATTAGTCCAAGTTCCCATCCGCATGTAAGACACCATGGTTCTGGAGGAGTCTCTCTAGAACAGCCCAGAACAGAGCTCATTCTTCTCATCCAGGTCTTCAGGAAGAAAAGACTCACTTTTTATTGATCCTTCCGATTTGGTCTTTCTCATTCTGTGAAAGATTCTGCCCCAAGTGCCCTGAGGAATAGAGCCTGTGCCACGAAGAGGGTATGGGGAGACCCGATGGCCAGCACGAGGAAATACTCGGGGGAGGCGATGAGAGATACCTTAAATCTCTCCTTTTTCTCCCTCCACTTTGCCCGGTGAGCCAAAGGTAAAAGTAGAGGAAAAACACCAATCAAAATATCCCCCCACCTCTGCAAGCTCTGGTGGGACCCCAAGTGGGGCCCCGTGGCCCAGAAATGCATACAGAGGTGGTGTTTTGATGTCCACCCCTCTAATAGCCGCTCCCCCTCCTCCACCCTGCCCTGAGGTGACACAGGCCTGGCCAGCCACAGCATGGCCTTCCCTAGTACAGAGATTGGCTCAGGGAAGGACACGTGTCCCGAACGAGCCCGATCACGGTCGCTCTCGGGACCTCTGAGGAAGCTACTCCAAAAAACCCAGGCTCTCTCGTGGAAGGAACAGAACGGGAGGAAGAGACGCCAGATGGCTGCAGTTGATGAAGCCATCACGCCACCTAGAGGAGGGAGGCTGGGGCTGCCCGGGCCATCCAGGGAGACCCCCAAAACAAAGCCAAGCAAACAGGAGGCAGAGTGGAGAAGAGCCAAGTCCTAATGATATCACTGAGGCCCAGAATCGAGCTGCACCCGCAGCCACGGCCATTCCTGGCCTCTTCATTTACACGAGCCAATAAATCCCCCCCTTTAAAAACAAAACACTTTAGTCCATAAGCTTAAAGGAGATCATTTTCTGTCACTTGCAGAGAAAGTCCTAGCTGATTCACGCCAACATAGGGACCACGATGCATGCATTCCTATGTGGCTGCAGTGGGTTTTGGGATCTTTCTCGTGGAGGCATCTTGACAGCTTGGGAGTAGAAAATCCTTCATAAAGGGCAGAAAACAACGTATTCTAGTACCCTGTTGCTCAAAGTGTGCTGTGAGAACCGGCAACACCTCCTGGGGACGTGTTGGAAAGGCAGAATCACAGCCCTGCCCCACTTCTACTGAACCAGAAATTTTAACAGGACCTGCAAGTGATTTGTTCATACATAAAGTTCGAGAAACCCTATTAGAATACTGTCTGCTGCTTATGGGCTGGGGGCCTAACAGCACATTTCCAGACTTCTCACATGGACAGTGGAGATCCTACTAACACAACACAGAGGTGCAGACATACGCAAAGCCAAAACAGTCCCAGGTTTTGATCGGGGCTATTCCAGGCCCTATGATCTTGTGCAAGTCATTGAACTTCCTTGGGCCTCCATTTCCTTATCGGTTAAACCGAGATAACGAACACCTGTCTGACGGGACTGATGTCAGGATTAGAGTAGATGACATATGTGAAGTGTCTGGCCCATGACCTGACCCAGAATACCAAGACTCAATTAAAAGTACCTATTCTTGGTATTATTGTTGTACTGTTATAATTACTGTCATTATCCACCCTACACACCTCCCAGGGGAAGGTGACCGCAAGAGTCAAAGAGATAATACATGGGGGAAAAAATGCTTAAAACCAACGAACTCAAGGTAGAGCCCTTTCCTGATCTGGTAAACTGAGGTTCATGCGGTTGAAACACCTTGTCCAAGCTCATCTAAGCAGGACTAGGTAAAACCCAGGTAGCGCCAGCACCCTCCAATCTGGAATAGGTCACGTGGTTGTCGATAGTTCTGTTTTCCCATCCTTCCTCACACCAGACTGTGAGCTCCTCCGCCAGCCTGCTGTGTCTATAACCATGGCACCTGGCCCAGCTCCCGCCCACAGTGGGCACCGAGTGAACATTTGCTGAGTGCAGACCTTGCCCATCTGACCTCTTTAACCCATGGTGTTTGCACCACCCCAAACCATCTCCCGCAGTAAGGTACTATGGTGCCTTAGTCCCTTCATTTAAAAAGCTGAGTACTCCTGCTAATCCTAATCAGAATCTTACAACGTTTCATTCAGAGACCGAAGATCCACTGGGAATTTAGTGCAGAAATTCAGTTCTAGCCTCCAGGGGAGAATCCAGGAGAAAAGAAACTTTGGCTGGGTCCACAATGGGATGGGATCTTTCATTTGTCTGAGCAAAGCAACATGCTTTCATTCCCCCGGGGGGGAAAATGCCAGGTTCTGCTAGAATTGTTGGCAAAGGAACTTCAGAAGCAATAATACAAGCACAGTAGAATCAAGGCTTTGGCGACATTACCATCTCCACATGCAGACTTGTCAGAATGCTACCCTTAGCTAGCAACAACCACTGAGCCTTTGTCTCCGGTCTTCAATCTTGAAGGCAGATTAAAGGCTGTGGGTCTTGAACAAAATGGGCCCTCAGTAAATGTGGAATAAGCTGAAGTGAACTAGAAGGGAGCTATTAAAATGGGACAGTAGAAAGCACAAAATAAGAAGTAGATTTAGATAAAAATACAGCAATTTAATTACAATAAATCCAAATGGACTAAGTGCCCCAGTTAAGTAAGCTCCTTCCTGCAAACCATGAAGAAGACACAGTCTAAAGAAAAGCATGGGCAAATGACCTTAAAAGAAACTTTCGGGGCACCGGGTGGCTCAGTGGGTTAAGCCTCTGCCTTCGGCTCAGGTCATGATCTCAGGGTTCTGAGATCGAGCCCCGCCTCGGGCTCTCTGCTCAGCGGGGAGCCTGCTTCCCCCCTCTCTCTCTGCCTGCCTCTGTGCCTACTTGTGATCCCTGTCTGTCAAATAAATAATAAAAATAAAATCTTAAAAAAAAAAAAAAAGAAAGAAACTTTCCACCACAGAAGATCCAAACGGAATGGCCAATGAACACAGGAAAAAGGGCTCACCTCAATTAGTAATCAGGAAAGTAAAAATATAAACCATGATGGGGCACCTGGGTAGCTCAGTCGGTTAAGGGTCCGACTCTTGGTTTCTGTTCAGGTCATGATTCTGAGATGGAGGTTCTGAGATGGAGACCCGTGTCAGGCTCCCAGCTTCTCTCCTCCTCCCTCTGTTCCTCCCCCCACTCACATGTGTGCTCATTCTCTCTCTAAAACAAATAAATAAGTCTTTTAGAAAAAGTAAAAAAGAAAACCATGATAAACCAATATACATTTCCAGATAGGCAAAAATCAAAAAGTCATCTAACAAAATGTTAGTATAAGAAAGCATACCACTGAAAACTCTTACTCTAGCAGGAACGTAAATCTGGGACAACTGATTTTGAAAAGGGCTTGCTGGTAAAGTTCAGGGTAAGCGTGCCTTGGGATGCAGCAATTCTATTCCTAATTTCGTGTGTGCCCCTCGTTATACCTCGTGTACGTATGTACCAGGATACCATGTTCAAGAATGTTTACAGTAACGTGTCCCTAACACCCTAAAACTGGAAACAGCCCAAATGTCCATCAACAGTGGAACGTTTAAATACATAGTCATACAATGGACATTTATGTAACAGTGAGAATAAACAGATACACCCAGCATGGATGGCAGAAGTTGAATGAAAGAACACAAAGAGAGCGATTCCATTCATGTAAAGTTCAAAATTAGGCAAAACTAAATGCTACCGTTAAGGGAGGCAGAAATGGGTTGTAGAACTCTAAGGAAAAGCAAAGAAATGATCATCCTCAGTCAGGAGAGTGGAGAGGGAGGGGTGGAGCTTGTGGAGGGATTCAGAGGGGCTTCTGGGTGCCACTGGTGGTGTATTTCTTGACTTTGGCAGTGGTTTTATGGGATTTATGAGATTTCAACCATTACTACTTATTTTTATTTATTTATTTATTTATTTGAGGTGCGGGGGAAGCAGGGAGAGAGGGACAAGCGGACTCCACACTGAGCGCAGAGCCCAACAAGGGGCTTGAGATCGTGACCTGAGCCGAAATTGAGAGTTGGAGGCTTAACTGACTGAGCCCCCCAGGTGCCCCCATTACTACTTTTTAAACTGCGCAATACATAATTAGTCATTTTTCTGAATGTATGTTATACTTCACAATAAAATAAGGAAAAAGAAAATAAAAAAGAAGAGACAAACGTAGAACAAGCTAAAACAGAAACAAAAGCCCTGTTTGGAATGATCTGAATTCATCCCTGACAGTCATTCTGACTGTGGCCAATACAGTCCTGTGCTGCTTAGAAGGATTTCTATGGGGCTGAAGACATAATTATAGAGGACAGAGGAGAGAAGAAGAGATCAGGGTGGGGTGGTGGTGAGGGAGGAAGAGAAAGTTACTGGAGCACTGGATGGGCAGAGAAGGAGGCTATATTCAGAGGTTTATGCTTGGAGCTCCCACCTCTGAAATGCAAACACCTTTCCCTTCTTCCTCCATCCTTCAAAAGACTTCCCTTATAAGTCTTCCCTCAAGACCCCTCCTTGAGTAGCATGTAGCTAGTCACCCTGTCTCCAGCATCCCTTTGCATTTTGTACTTATCTCAATAAGCATTTTTCTTGCCACATCATAAAGGTTGGCCTTCCCATGTGATATTCCCAAAGGCAGTAGGTAATCTTTGGATGTTTTCCTGTCCCTTCCTTCCCGCCAGCACTTAGGCCAGTGCCCCACAAGGAGACACACAGCTGATGCTGCTGAGTGACTAAACAATGGGAGAATGCTTTACCTTCAGCTGTAATTCCTTATATCTCTTGGACATCCGGATGAGCAACTTCTCACCGTTGATCACAGCAGATTTTTCTTGGTAATACTGGACCATGGCCTGGGCAGCTTCTGTGTAAGCCATCTCTAAAAAGGCCTAGGAAAAAAATGGAAGGATATAAGCTGAAGTTGACGTGAATGGTCTTCTTTTGTTGTTGGGGTGGCGGGGGGCGCAGAGGGAGAGGGAAGAGAGAGAATCTTGAACAGGCTCCACACCCAGCACGGAGCCTGACACGGGGCAGATCATGACCTGAGCCGAAATCAAGAGTCAGATGCTTAACCAGCTGAGCCACCCAGGCACCCTGATGTGAATGGTCTTAAACAAAAATCAGTACTAGACATAACTCCATGTCTATGAAGTTCAAGAATAGGCAAAATGAATCAACGCTGATAGATGTTAGAGCTGAGCTTCCCTCTAGGGCGGGGTTGGGGTTCGGACAGGGTAGGGTATGAGGAAACCATCTGAGGTTCTCTGGAAATGTCCCCTCTCCTGACCTGCGTGGTAATTACATGGGTGTACACATGTAGAAAATTAATGGAGTTGTACACTTAAGACTAGTACACTTTAGAGTATGTATTTTATACCTCAATAAAAAGAATAAAGATCAGTGCAAGAAGCTGTCTTTGATCCCATCCGTTCAAAGAGACCTATTTATTAACTTCACCCAAAGAGCTCATTATAAGACAGCCCCTCTCCTAATCCCCCTGGTCACCAATAATTCTTAAATTATCACTATCCATCCTGGGCCACATCACGCCACAGGAGCCCCCCTGGGATGGGAGAATCCATTAACCCACAGTTCTCTGAGGGGATGTAGTGGGGAGAGTGAGCCTTGTACAAGTGACCTTGGGCTGATCCCTGCAAAATTTGCTATTTTGTCACAATGAGGGTAGGAGACAGAGACACAGCCATGAGTCTCTGAGTTCTCACTTTCTTTGCAAGGAAAGAAAATTACTAAACAACTCAGGGGCTCCCAAGGCTTGAAAGAAGGCCATGGCTTTCTGAGTTACAGAGAGGAGAAAACCCTCAGTTACAGCTCTACAGCAAACTCCCTCTTTATTTAACTGCTCTGATAAAACACACAAAAAATGGGCTTTTGCATTCAATCAGTGTCTCCAGAGAGTTTCTAAATTGACTGTATTGACTGACCCACCAGTTTATCTCAACAGCGGCTGTGGTGGGTTCATCCTGTTACCATTTCTTAGATTGCTTTGGTTTGTACTATACAGACAGCACACGATCCCTCGATGTTGAAAAGGGAAAGTGGTCTGTGACCAGCGAGCCCTCACTGTGGGTCCCTACACTTGCAGTTCCTTGAACCGAGTGGGCTAACCAAGCTCATCTTCCCTCCTTCCCTCGCATCTGTTTCTGAATTTCAGAGATGCTTTTCCATGTTGTCACAGTCTATGGCAGATGTGTGGGAGATGAAGAAGTCAACATTCTTTAGGGTTTTATTTCAGATCCTGTCACCCAGCTTTCTAAGTGCCTCTTTCTTGATGCAAACATTTTAGCACCTCCAGTTCTCAACTGTCAGATGGGAATAATACTAATTCAGGGACTCTCACTGCACTAACGTTGCAAGCTGAATTCTGTACATTTATTCAAAATAGAATTCTGAGCAGTCAGAGCAAAGGGACTAAGTGAGTAGTCCAAGCCCACTTTGATGGAAGAAGACCACCAGTGATCTGACGTGGCTCAGAGTCTCTAAAGTTCATGTGTTAATTAAGAAAAAAACTTCCTGGGGCCCCTGGATGGCTCAGCCAGTTGAGTGCCCTACTCTCAGTTTTGGCTCAGGTCATGATCTCAAAGTGGTGGGATTGAGCCCTGCATCAGGCTCTGTGCTCAGTGTGGAGTCCGCTCAAGATTCTTTCCCTCTCCCTGTGCCCCTACCCTTACTCACACTCTTTCTCGCTCTCTCTAAATAAATGAATAAATAAATAAAATCTTAAAAAAGAAAAGAATGTCTATGTCTGCCCCTTTGGTTCATAAAGTAAAAACATTTATTAACATTAAAGATAAAATATTCTTATTCCTGGCCATTTCTCTGTATAAACTCATCCTTTCACTCTAGAAGCAAAGACAGCCATATTAACCCTCAAATTCTCACTCAATCCCCACGGGTTAAGAGTTCTTTGTCCTTTAGACTTACCAGGCACCCATCAATTCCCACCCTCCTGCTACAAGACCCAAGGGCTTCAAATGCTAACACCAAAGATCTCTGAAGACATCTGTTCACAGAGAGTTGTTGGCTCGCTCCAAACCTAGACTTTCAGATACGAGAAGCTTAGACGGTAAGACTGTAGCATTAACTCAGGGGGGTCTGTAATACAGTAAAAAGATTCGAGTTTATGGGTTTCTATTTTAGGGGTCAGTTGGCTTTTCCATGTTAATGAGTCCCTCATTCCAAAGTACCTCCTTACCTCCAGGCTACTCACAGAAGCCTGTACCCATCACAAGGAGGGTAAGGTGAGACCAGGGTAAGCAAAACACCACCACCAAACAAAACCTCTGTGCTATACCAACAAGAGGCCAACAGTGTATTACCTCTTTATTTTCAGAATAGTTTCTCTCTCTTTTTTTTTTAAGATTTTATTTATTTATCTGAGAGAGAGACAGCAGAGCAGGAGGGAGGGGCAGAGAAAAAAGCAGGCTCCCCACTGAGCAGGGAGCCCAGTATGGGGCCTGGTCCTGGGATGCTGGGATCATGACCTGAGCTGAAGACATCCGCTTAACTGACCTAGCCACCCAGGAGCCCCAAGAATACCTTCTTTAAAAAAAAATAGAAAAGATATTATTTATTTGTCAGAGGGAGAGAGAGCACAAGCAGGGGGAGCGGCAGGCAGAGGGAGAAGCAGGCTCCCCGCTGAGCAAGGAGCCCAATGTGGGACTCGATCCCAGGACCCTGGGATCATGATCTGAGTGGAAGGCAGACACTTAACCGACTGTGCCACCCAGGTATCCCCCACGAATAGCTCCTTTAAAAAAATTATATAGTTCCCTCCACCAATATGTGGTCTATCTGGTATGTCACAGTGTGAAAGTGCCCAACCTACCTGATTAGTGGACTTCATGAGGATGTAATTAGTGACCTTCCCAAAGGGCAGTCCCAGGTTAATGACGTCATTCTCCGTGCAGCTTCCTTCCGGAAGGTTGCAGATGTGCACCACGCGGCCGGCACCCGTTTTCCGCTGTGCAAACTGATGGGAACAGAGAGCTGTGGCTAGTCTTCCAAATACATTTCCCTCTGGCCTTCTGTTCCAGACGTCCCTAATGACCATCTTCCCCCCAATAATGAGTGCAAAAGGATAATATGAAATTAATGCAGAAAAAGAATCCATTCCCAGATATGTATAAAATATCAATTTTATGCCACCCCGTTACAGGAAAGATTTCCAACATTTTAATGAACAATCACATCCAGAACTGCCAGAGATGTGAGCACATGGGCTTATCCCTGGGTCACCGGGGGCAGGCTATACACTGTGACCACTTGAGAATACACTTGAGCAATATTTAATAAAACTTGAAGTACAGATAGCCCGGGATCTTGCCATCCCACTTTTGGAAATCTCTCCTACAGAAATAAGTGCACCAATATATAAACACCTATGTTCAAGGACACTGCAGTTATTTATAAGGTGCAGTAAAATTCTGGAAACAGCCTGGATGTCTGAGAGTAGGGGAACGTTTGAGTGAAGGATGGTTCAATGGAAGATGACAGAGCCATTAAAAAGCAGAGGTAAGTGAGCTGATAAGGAATAATTTTAAAGACAGTTCAGCAACAAAACAAGTTGCCAGACAGCACATGCCTTTTTTTGTTAAACAAAACAAAAGGAGGGTAATTGAATTGGCATCCAGGCCAATGCCTTTTTTGTTAAAAAAAAAAAAAAAAAATCTAGATGTGAGAAAGAGACACATCAAACAAGTGTTGTAAAGTTTTGATCACCGTTGGAACTTGGGGTTAATTTTATACTCGTCTGTCCTGTTCTGTACACTTGAATTTTTCATAATGAAAAATTTTTCAAGGCTATCAGCACAGACAGAGAAAGGCAGGCAGGGGAGGGTACCTAGCAACTTGTCAACACTAGTTATCGTCAAAGAGCTGAACTGGAAAGGAGTAGGAGGAGAGAGGTTTTTTTTAACATTTTTCTTATATACCTCGTATTGTGTGACCACAGAAAAAAGAGCACAGCAAGGATTTGTGGGAACCTTATATATAGACATCCGTGACAACAACCCGTGGTTTAGGGCGGTGGCTTTCACAACGGTGTTAGCCCTGAATCCTTTCTGCAAATACAGGCTTGCTTAGCAGCCCAGTATACTCCACAAATAAGAGGAGCTGGGCTAGGCAAACCCAGGGGTCCGGCCCCCTGCCACCACCACCAGCCAGCAGCCCCAAAGGACCTCTGAGGAACACAGTTTGGAAGCCAAGAACGAGGTTATAATCAAAGCTTCGGGAGGGAGGAAGTGCGTCTGTTTGGTCTGTGCAAACCTTAATCAGCCTGGGAGTCTCTGGGAGGTTCAAAAATGAGTAACCAGAAGCCAATCCAGTGTGGAAGAGAAGGATGCAATTTTCCAGACCTGAAACATGGTCTAATAGCATAGCCCACATTTGCATAATCACCATATTCTATGATAAAGTGAACTTCAACATCTAATTACATTTGATGTGGGTCTCATCCCTCACGAGGGCTAATATTTGGGTAATTCTATCACAAAGAGCCCTCATTTGTCTCATCTGGGCTGAGGACAATTAGAGTCAGTAAGAGTTTCCTTTCATGGCTCAGCCCTGAATTGGAGAAACCCAAGTGCCCCTTGCAGACCTCCCCCTCCACCATATCCAGAGGTCAAGCACTTTCCCAAAAAGGAATGGGATTGAGCGAGCGTCTGGCCCAAGCAGCTCCCAGAACATTGGTGCGACTCCATGGAGTGCAAACTGAGTTCTTCGTAAGCGATGAGACTTGAGTCTGAGCCTGGCTAATAAGAGCTGAACTCTTTTCCAGAATGACCACAAAGATGCGGGACCTTTGCTTCTCCCTTAGGGTGAGCGGTTCGCACAAAGACCACAGCCCCAGCTGAGCTCTGAGGCAGGGTAATGTGGCTGGTCCTCAGAGTTTATCACCAGGCAGGCTGAGCCGGGTGCTCTGCCCGCCCCCCTCCAAACAAGCATGGTCCTGCCCCATGTGACTCTGCTGTGGTCGGCCTGGGCTAACTCGTGCTTGGACGACAGGGCAGACACACAGAACCACAGGGTCGTTCTGGGCCACTCCTACTCCTTGCCTGTCCATTTGCTAGTGACCGGCATGAAGGCCGGCCGCTCTGTCACTGTCTCCTCCGGGCTGGAAGAGCAGCTCACAAGGCTTGTACCCGAGCTGCTGCGCAGTGGACCAGGCCTCCTAGAGCAAGCACTCCCTCGGCGGCCAGTCACCACAGTGCAAGAGGAATTCATGCTGTGGACGTTCTTAGGTCCTAAAATGACTGGGTCTCGGTTACGGTTTATACTCAAGTTTTAAAAGTACATTTCATGAGTACTTTCTTCTCCCAAGAAGGCAGGTCTACAATAGACTGACTCCGGGCAGAGGCCAAGGCCCTCCAGTGACCACTAGCAGCGTCTTCACTCCGACCAGTTTACTTCCATTTCTCATTTTCCAAAGTGACCCATGAAATGAACATCTGGAGGACTGAAAAATCTTGCAAATTGCTGTGTTAATGGTTTGTTCGTGTCTGGTTTCAGGGCCAAGTGAGAAACCCTATCTGGTTAGGGGAAAGAAAAAAACAAACCTTTTTATGTGTTATATTCTTTTGCAAATATTTGATTTAGGATAGGTTGGTCTATGTTCTTTTCTGCCATTGATCTAGAACACGTTTTCATTAAACTCAATTAGGTTCAAAATCATATTTGACTCATAACAGGTGTCCAGTTACAGGCATAATTGTTCTAATCTATTCTTGAGACTGTCTATATAAATGTGGCTATTATTTGCTTTATGCTTTATGGTAGATCTGCACAATGAGTTAGGAAAGGAGGGAGGGAGGGGAGTGGGAAGGGAAGAGGAAGGGAGAATGAGGTCTTCAGGTGAACAACTAGAGTAAAATTTGTCTACTGGGGACACAGACGACCCTGAGTCCCTTTGAGCACACACCATGATGTTGTACGCTAATTCCCAACCTGGGTTCTTTAATGTGTCCTTAAGGGTCTTTGAAGGTAATAGTATTTCGAGGGAGGGTCATGATTTTTTACATTAAAAAAAAATTTTTTTTAAGATTTTGTTTATTTATTTGACAGAGAGAGACACAGCAAGAGAGGGAACACAAGCAGGGGGAATGGGAGAGGGAGAAGCAGGCTTCCCGCTGAGCGGGGAGCCCGATGTGGGGCTCGATCCCAGGACCCCAGGATCATGACCTGAGCAGAATGCAGACGCCTAACGACTGAGCCACCCAGGCACCCCAATTTTTGACACTTAAAAAACCTGAGTTGAGTCTCTTCACTCTATCAATATGGTAACCCTGTTAGATCTTAAGCTGATGAGAAAGTCTGATTCATATGTCTGTGTTTTTGATTAATAAAAATGGGTAACTAGTTAATTACTCACTAATATAAGTCCTTTCTTTGGCAGATACAGTACTTTTCCAAACATGGAACGCAGGGCTGTGGCTGCACGAGGTAGGTAGGAGTCGATGATGAAGGGGTCGGGTTGTAAGAAGCATGGGGCTTTCGGATGTAGCAGAAGACAGGGGGCGTGGATCCAAGTCCCAGCCTGGCCACTGGTTGGGTGCATGACAGGGAAAAACTCATTTTCTTCTCTGAGCCTCCGTTTCCCAATGTCTGGAAGGAGGTGGGTAGCCTATACGTACAGAGTCCTTTCCAGATGTGAAATATCTGCATTTGTGCGGCTCTAAGTTCTGTAATTCCACTCCTCCCAGAAGACTGGCCCAGCTAAATCCGAGGATCTAGGACAATGATAACCTTCTCCAACGGTGCTGGGCTAAACAGGAAACCTGTGTCTTTCCCACTCCCCGTCCCAGGGAATGCCGTGTTGCTGCCGCCACCCTCCCACCCCCCGCCACTATGTGATCAGCTGGTTTCAGCAGGTGCACATTCACAGACGCGTTCATCTCGCAGACGCGCCTGTGTTGGGGGTGGTCTCGTCTTCACAGCACCGAAGACAAGCTCCAAGCAGTGAGCGCCTTGCTGAAGAGCCCTACCGTTCCCTGGGTGACTGTGTCTGCAGCGCCTTGAAGAGCTGAGACGATCCACTGAGACGAACGAAAGAGGCAGGTCTGGCGCCTCTCTGAGGACAGACACACACCATGTCTGGGCCTGAAGGTCTCCAGGGACCAGTGCTAGGGCGGTGAGAGCATCAGACATACCTGGATCTGCGTCTACTCTCCAGTGACTAACCCCAGGGAAGTTTCTGAATTTCTCCAGGCTGGAGTTTGCTTATCTATAAAACAGGGAAAATGAAAATGGATTCCCGGCCCGTTAGAAGACAAAACTGCTACAAAGTATGTAAATTGCCTTGGTGCAATGCCTAGCATCCAGCCGGGTCCTTAAAGCATGTATGTCTCTTTCCTTCCCCCGGCAGTTGAAGGATATGCTGTGATGCTCCCGACTGAGAAGAAAATGCAACCGCACTATGATTATGTAAGAGAAAAATCCGTGTTCTTAAGAAATTCATGCTGATGTAGTTAGGGGTGAAGAGGTACAATGTCTCCAGTGGTTCAAGAAAACACGCATAAATGATAAGACAGATGGATGGATGGATAGACAGACAGATTAAAACAGATGAACAGAAGGAAGAGAGAGAGAGAGAGAATGATAAACAGGTCAAAATGTAAAGGAGTAGTGAATCTGGGTAAAAGATAGACCTTATGGCAACTTTTCTGTCATTTGAATCATATTAAAAGTAAAAGTTACAAAAACTACACTTTAAAAGATGTGTATTAGGTATACATGCGCTCTGGGGCAGAAGAGTAGATGGGTTTAGAGAGAGTCGCTTAAGACTTCGCCAACTTGGATTTTTGATGTGAGGTGTTGATGGGCTGTGTTGACGTCCCGCCCGCGGCTCTGCCTGGAAGGCACACATGTGACAGGTGCATCTGTAACTGTCAGCCCAAAGTCAAGTTTCCAAGAGAGCTAAGGTGTCACGGGTTGTAACCAAAGTCCTGACTACTAGCCTAAAGGGACAGTCATCCTTTCCCAGTCTGGGGGACACTTCAGTCGGCCTGCGAGCCAGCTGAGACATGGAATGTCCCCATGTGCAATCAGGGGCCCGGGCTGGCTATTTTCACATGCTGAAGTCACGTACTCAAAACCAGATGCTGCTTCTAATGGTTCACGTGGCAGGGTCCCAGACCTCTGAACTCACTGCATCTTGTATTAAGTGGATGGAAATGTGAAAGCAGCAAACAGATTGTGTAGGGACTTTCTGAGACCTTTCCATGCCCCTTGATGCAGGCGGGAAAAGGCTTCATAGATGAGTTCAAAGAAGAGACTCAGTTCAATAACTTCCAAGGTTGCAATAAACATGTGGCTCTAGCGATGGGCCTGCTGAGTGAGAGTAGTGTCTCTAAGTCCTTCCTAGGGCGACCAAGTGTTGACTGGATCTTCGATAAACAATTTCTGTGTTCCAGCCTAATCTCCTTCAGGTGTGACCTAATTTCACGTGGCTCAGTCTCTGGTTTGGGGCTAAACACACCTGAGAACAGACACAGGGCAAATATTTATTCCTCATGGTGTGGACTTTGAACATATTATGTAGATAGCAAATGGGCATGGGTTGCATAGCTAAGGATGTTGGCTTAACTTGGAGGGTAGACACTGATATCTTTATTGACACTTCCATATGTTTTATAAAGCATACTAGCTTTGACTTAAAGTACATTTACTTTAGAGGTCTTGCATGGTTCACCTGCCAAGTAACTTCAATATCCCTGTAAATTCTGAAGTCGTGGAATCTTACAATGTGACGCAGCTAGGAGACACTAAGTGTGGGCAACTCAACAGTGGTTGATTTGTGATCCCAACTCTGGTCTTGCTGAAAAATCGGTCATTCGCAGACTTGATAAATCAAGGTAAATGCATTCAGGAGGTGGCATTCCAGCATAAGATAGGGTTTTACGTTTACAGCATAAGATAGGTTTTACGTTTAGCTATGGAAAGACATCTAGACACCATGTATTGAAAAAACCAAGCTGCACGATATTCTATGGCATTTTTTGATGTTTGCAAAAATATATAATTTTTCTAATTAAACATACACATGTACACTAGCTAAACCATCTAAGACATTTATTGTCAGTTTTCCCTATAGAGCTGGACTTTATTTTATATTTCTGTTTCTGTTTGGATTTTTTTTATACCATGTTTGTACTACTTTTGCAACAAGAAAACACATTTAAGATTTGTAAAAAGAAAAGGAAAAACACCCCAGAAAACAGAAGCCACTCAAGTATCCTGTTTCCCCCCTCGTTCTTTGCTTGCTTTGAAAACGCACAAGGTGGCCACCACCCAGGGCACAAGAGCAATGACAGAACTGGGAGGGGAGGGGAGGGGCAGGTGTCTTCTGCCTCATCCATTCCTGCTCTTCACGCTCTCTGCAACTCAGGAGATCAGGGTGATCTGTGCCATGGACCAGGAAGGCCACAGCAGACAGACAGAAGTTCTGGAATTGCCAGCCATCCAAGGAGCAGCTTAAACCTCTGGCCTTCCACAAACACGTATATTTCTCTGTGCCTCTGTTTCCTTCCTTATACAAGTTTTCTGGTGGGCAGGGTCCCAGGGAGAAAGAAACCCTGAGAAAGATGTCTGGCCTCCCGGGCCAGGAGAGCCCATGGGCAGCACCGGCACCGCATAAACTCCAAGGAGGCTGGGAAGATGGCAATGCCATTTCATGGGGACAGTCAGCAAGCTAAGTGCATCTTGGGCAAGCACAAGGGAACTATTTACAGCCTGAGAAGGCCCCAATGGCCCCTTCCAGAAACCTGATTACTCTGTTTATGACGACTCAGGCAGCCAAGGATAAAGTGCCTCTCCTCTGTCAAATGGCAAAAGCTTAAGTGAAAGTGAATACCCCTCTCCTGGGACCCCGGGGTGGGAGGGACAGGCACAAATCACCACCACCCCCGCCCAATACCAGCAAACCCAGCACACCATCAGTTCGGTGTCCCGTCTCTGTCAACAATAAACACGGAAATGAAAGGCTCGCACTCCCACGGAGCTGACCGCTGACCGAAGCGTCCATTCAGCCCAGCCTGGGCTTGGTGCAAGTGGTAGATGGGTTGTTCGGCCCTTTTAGATTCTGTAGTGGTGCAGAGACCTCCTGAAAGCCCATTCCCAGAGCGCTAAGTCGGTTTGCTTCCCTGCTTAAAGGCAGGGAGCTTCAGAGACAGCAATCGCTCTCTGCTCCTCGAGTAACAGCAGTATTACGATGGTGGGGTTCTGGCTGCTTCTGGTTTTACTCAACCAAATGTGCTTCTGAAAAGCTGTATCTAAGTGGAATGGGCCTGAGAAAGCCCTGGCACAGGACCAGAAAACATTTCTGGAGGAAAAATGCATCAAAGCTTTTATGGGTTCTCTGTGAGGGCTCGGGGGGGGGGGGGGTGGATAATGGAGGAATATCCCTGTCCTCATGAAATAGTTCTTTTCTGTTTGAGTTTTCCCTAAGTATAAATTATGTAAGCAGAAAAAAATAAGAGAAATGTATATACAAAAGGAGCCCACTGGGCATTCCTTAAGCCTCACCAAGTGTCTTTTGGTAACAGAGTAATCGCCCCTTGTTGTATCTGCTTATCTTTGGAGGTCAGTGTTTGTAAGCAGAATTAACAATCAATTATTTCTCTGAGGGACACTCCTGCTGCTTAAAGGAGTCTCGCAAAGTCTCTTTCCGTAGTGGATGAATCAGTTCTTCATTTCTCGGCTTCTCTTCAAATGTCAGTATTTGTGTATCTCCAGTTTTCCTAAAGACAGACTCACTTGCATTTGATGGACCACAATCTGACAGAAGAATGTGACCGTCCAGGCACTGATGATACAGAGACCCGTTGGGGCAGGCTTTGCCCTTGTCCCTCAGATGTCCTTGGGAAGGCTCATGTGACCAATGAGACCTCACTGAACTCATAACAATAAGACCAGTCTAGTGGTGCCCCTCCCCGTCCACTGGATCTGTAGGAAATGCCTCCAAACATCTCAGCTCACGTTGGGGGACACTGTCAGAGCGTAAAAGAATTCAGGTGCCAAGTCCCACTGGCCTCCTCCCCTTGCTCCATGGCTGATGGCTGGCTGAGGCCCAAGAAGTCCTTACCATCTCCAAGGCAGCTTCAGATCCCTCTAAGCAGCATGTGGTGTGTAAGTGGGTAGGGGGTTGGGAGGGCGAGAGGAGGGGGCAGGAAAGGGCTCAGTAAAGAGAGAAGCATAACAAGGAAGAGAACTCAGAGACCCTCAAGGACGGGCAGCAGGGCTCAGTGGCCATAAGAGAGGCTTCTAGAGCCAGGCCAAATCCCAACACTTCCACTTATCAGCTGTGTGACTTTCTGCAAAGCACTTAGTCCCTCTGTGCCTCAGTTTCCTCACCTCACAGGGTTGTCTGGAGGATTAAATGAGCGAATACATATGAAAATGCTAAGAACCTATTAAGCACTATATGAATGTTAGCTACAGTCAGCATCGTGAGCCTGCAAATCAATGTCTGGGGTCCTCATCTTCTGCGGGCTGCCAGTGCAGAAAACCAAGTGTTCCTTGTGCGGCCCCTCCTCAGGCTCCAGCCGGATGAACTCTCCTCTCCAGCCATTTGGAGGAAGCAGCACTCAGAGCTTCTGGTAATTGACACGAATTATCATGAATCGTTATCAACACGAGTCATTATCAACACGAATCATCAGATCGCTTGTGCCCACCGCACACGTAAGTAGAGTGCTTTCATGGGAGCCTGGCAACGTCCCTCAGAAGGGGCAGACACGACCACAGGAATTACCACGAAGATCTGCACGGGAGGGAGGGAGGCTACTACTGGGGCTCGTCCAAGGTCATGGGGCTCTTTCCCCCACCCCCTGCCAGCCATCGGCCCTGGGGCAGTCACGTGACAGCGCGGCCTTGGACTGGATTGGTTCCCCACAAGGGGTTCAAAGGAACTGGCTGCTCAGTCACAGCCCTTGGCACTTATTACGCATGTGCAGTTCACGCGCCACTGTCCCTCCCAGTCATGCGTGATTCCCCACGACAGCTCTGGTCTCTGTGCAGCCTCGCTCCCACCGCCCGGCTCTGACCACCCACCAGGAGGCTGCTCGGAGGGTGTGGATGTTCCAGGATTTGAGACATCATCAAAATGATCAATTTCACAAGCTGGATGAAAATGACTCTGTTTAACTTTGGAAAATCATTATTAGTGGGGTGATGGCTTCCATTTAAGGAAATGGAACTTCAGTGCAATAAAGTGACTTGCTGGCGTCCCCCCTAGCTGGTGGGCTCCAGACTAGGGCTCGACCTTAGGTCTCTTGGCTGCACATCCACAGAAGAGGGCTTCCAGTACACGGATCAGCGCCGGAGGGTGGGGCGGAGTCCTCCTGCTCTTGCTTCTCCTCCATGCCTCTTCCCCTTTACAAAGGGGCTCAGGTGACACCGGCTCCCCTTCCCTGCCCAGACCCCCGGCCCATCTGCCACCTAATCCAGCCTCCCCAATCTGGTCACAGCCCCTTTTTCCTGGTGCTAAGATCTCAGAGCAGGGTCGTGGGCACAGACATGCCTCCGCGATCCACAGTGGGAAACAGGCCCCCCGCGGTGGTGGTGCTGGAACTGCCCACTCCCCCCATCCAGACCCAAGGTCAAAGACAAATGACAGGTCTCCTCACTGAACCCAGCCATTCTGCTCTCCTGGGACTGACTCAAAGCTGCACTGACCCGGCGTGGCCCTCAGCATGGAGAGGGCAGAGAGGGAAACCACAAAATTCTCTTCCACCGAAACGTGCATGGGCTGTGAGCCCGGAGCTCCCTCTTGGAGAGCTTCTCCCATTAAACATCAGACACAGACAGACACAAACAAACAGAAATCTGAGCCCAGGCAGGCCTCCCCATCCACTCATCCCTCAGGGCCTAACACCGACACTTCTCAGCTTGCCCACCCGAAGCTTTGCATGAACACCCCGAAGCAGCGTGCAAGGGACAGCACCCGGAGGTCTGCTCTCGGAGCTGGTGCTCGGGGGTCGCAGGAGAGGAGAGATCGGGGCTGCAGCTGTTCACACCACAAACTAGAAGAAACACAGGCCTGGTCACAGACAAACAGACATGCAGCCTCCGGCAGGGTCCGGCCACACACATTCTGTTTTACAGTTGGTCTGGTTCTGGGCCTCCCACCTCCTTCTATGTGTTCTCAGGAGAGGAGGTGCCCGACAGCTTGGGGGTGAGGAGGGGGGAGAGGCTACACGTGTGGGCAAACAGCAAAACCAAGAGGGAGAGGAAACTGTCACCATCAGTGGGAAAAGGAGGAAAGAAGCTTTGGGGGACTGAAGAGCAGGTTGCAGAGAGAGAGGAACGAGAATACAACCAAAAACAAAGCATTTCACAGAAGCAAGTACTTCCTCAAAGGGCCAACAAATAACATGACTGCACAGTCCTTACTTTCAAACACAGTTTCTCTTTCGGGTTCAACTTTCAGAATTACCCACTCACCGGAAATAACCACCTTGAATAAAATATCAAAAAGTCTTAAAAACACACACATACACAAAAGCTTCATCCTTTTTCTTCCCCCACTAAACCAATGTCGAATGCTAGAAAGTCTAGGCATGCTTTTGATTTTAATAATGTATGTTAGTTTTTTTAATCTATGTGTTTCAATACTAGCTGAATTAAACAGATGTCAACCTCTGCCCAAGGGACACGTTTTCCTGCACTACACAATGCGCCAGCTTCATCCCAGCCTCCTCTGTGTACCTCTACACCCAGGCAGAGCCGGGTGATACAAATGCTTTGACAATGACAATGACAATGGAGAAAATGCTTCTGTACTCACATTTGTCCCAGGGGCAGCCGAAGGAAATGCGGGATTTGCCTGGGCAAATGACCTTGCTGGAATGGCCGCATATGATGATCCGAGATTTGAGGCATAATCTAAATGATAAATTACACCAACTGTGTGAAATCCTAGTCGTTTACTTTACCTTCAGAAGTCATTAGAAGGACATAAATTGGAAGAAAAAAATTAAAATATCCTCTTACTATATTGCTTAGCGATGGGTATAATTTTTACCCCTGGGCGTGTTGATAACCAACAAAGCCTTATGTCTGTAAGAGCCTAGACAGTAGGCCAATACATTTTAGTGTCTTGGGATCTATTTGCTACACAGACACACACACACACAGATGGGAGGCAGGGAAGGATAGGGCACATCGGCAAGGAAATCTAGTTATTAAAGACGTGACCTCCTAAGTCTTTAGGAAGCTAGTTTCTGCTTCACGCTGCTGACCTGAAGGGCCTTACTCACCTTCGGAGTTCCCAGCAGGGTTATAAACAGCCGTGCTGTTGGGAGAGGAACACAGCGTTCCCTCTGCTGAACCAAGTATACACCGGATACCAGCACTGGAGAGGGGTGGGAAAGGGGAACCAGGAACTCAATAAGTAAAATGAAGAATTACCATACGATCCAGAAATTCCATTCCTAACCATAGGCCCCAAATAGTTGAAAACCAACATTCAAACAAAAACTTGTACACGAATGCTCATAGTGGCACTATTCCCAATAGCCAAAAGGTAAAAACAACCCAAATATAGACCGAAAGATGAACACATAATCAACATGTGGTACATACTTACAATGGAATATTATTCAGGCATAAAAAGGTTATATATGCTACACCACAGGTGAACCCTGAAAATATTTTGCTAAGGGAAAAAAGTCAGTAATAAAAGGCCATACATTAAATGATTCCATTTGTATGAAATGTCCAGAACAGGCAAATCCATAGAGACAGAAAGCAGGTTAGTGGTGCCAGGGACTACAAGGGAAGGGAAAAGGGAATGACTACTTAATGGGCAGAGGGCTTGGGGTGATGAAAATGTTCAGGAACTACATAATGACCATATTTGCACAACTTGATGAATCTGCTAAATACCACTCACTTGCACACTTTAAAATGGCTAAAATGGGGGCTTCTGAGTGGCTCAGTCGGTTAAGCATCCGACTCTTGATTTCAGCTCAGGTTTGATCTCAGGGTGGTGAGTTCAAGCCACACACTGGGCTCCATGCTGGCCGTGGAGCATACTAAATAAATAAATAAATAAATAAATAAATAAATAAATAAAATAAAAATACAAAATAAAATGATTAAAATGGTGACTCTTAAGTGAACTTTAACATAATAAAAAAGAAGGAGCCAGAAAACGGATACCCTTATAAAATTATCTTTAAAATTGTGATAAAATATACATAACACAAAATTTACCATCCTAACCATTTCTAAGTGTACAGGTCAGTGGCATTAAGCACATTTACCTTGTTGTGTGACCATCACCACCATCCATCTCCAGAACTCTTCGTCTTGCAAAATGGAAGCTGCCCCCATTAAAAACAAACACCCCACTTCCCCTCCCTTGAGCCCCTGGCAACCACCATTCTGCTTTCTGTCTCTGTGAACCTGACTCCTCAAGCTACCTCCTGTAAGGGGAATCATCCAGTATTTGTCCTCTTATGACTGGGTTCCTTCACTGAGCACAATGTCTGCGGGTTCGGCCATGCTGTCACATGGGTCAGAGGTCCTTTCTCCAAGGCTGAAAAATATTCCAATGTATGGACAGACCTCATTTTGTTCATCTCTTCATCTGTCAGTGGACGTTTGGGCTGCTCCCACACATTGGCTACTGTGGATAAGAAAGGGAAGCCTTTCCGACGTACTTTGTTCAGAACACTCAAGGCCACTCTGCTGTTCACATGCCCCGCCATATGCCGTCTTCTCCACCTGGATGGCCCCGGCCTTCTGCGTACTGCTCTGTCCTCCACCCGCCCCTGCCTATTCTCAGCCCAGCAGCCAGGGTCCTGCTTGCTGGAGCCAGAGAGCATCGCTCCTCTGTTCGGCTCTCCGGTAATCCAGTCACTCTCAGAGCAGAATGGAGTCCTCACAAGAAGGCCAGGAGCTCAGATCTGGGCCCGGCACCTTCCCTGGCTCCTCACCCTAGCACTCCACATTCGTCACACTGATGTCACCTGAGCATCCCAGGGCCACACCTTCAGACGTGCTGTTTCCTCTGCCCTGGGAGTACCCGTCCACCAGACAGCCCTGGGCCATTCTACTCCCTCCTGTGGTCTCCTCAGAGAAGGCTTTCCCCAACCACCCTACCTAAAAGGCAAGGACCAGCCCCCGTGAGGGCACATGCATGCACACACAGGCTTCCTGCCCTGTCCTGACGCTGTCTTCAGCTTAGCATTTGCCACCAGGGTTGCTATGTAAGTCACTTGTTTATTTTACCGTCTGTCCCCTCCCCGCCACCACGTTAAGCATAAGCTCCTTGAGGACAGGGGTGTTGCCCATTTTGTTCTCTGCTGCTTCCCCAGCGCCTAGAACAGAACACGTGGTAGGTGCTCCAGGAACGTTTGCAGAGCATGTGCAGGCACCTGTTCTCCTGGCCAGCACTCACTTTTCAGAGAAGACCAGGCATTTCTGAGCATGGAGTTTCCCTTTCACATGCAGCTCCCAGTCCTAGACCAGAAGGAAAGGAAAAGTGACCGAAGTAGAACTGAGTCCAAGAGAAGGAAAGGGATGAGTGCAGGCTTCCCCGTCAGGCTAGGGGGCTCAGAGCCCAGTGACCAGACCGACCCTGCCAACCCTTCTCCCTTCCGGGTTCCTCCCCACACCCGCCTTCCCGTCTGTCCAGCCCCCACGCCATCGACCAGACCCGCATATCCAGCACCCATTTTGGACAGGAGCCCAGAATCCCAAGCCAGAGGCCCTCCTGCCCTCTCAGTGGACCCTTGGTCCCATGGCACCTCCCACCTTCCACCCCACCCCTTGTCCCCCAGAGAGACCCTACCCACTTCTCTGACCGGTTGGGGAGATCTGGCCGGTGGACTCACAGTAAGCTGCAAAGCTTATGAAAGACAAAATCCGCCGTCGCCTACCAGTGTCGGCCAGCAACCCCCACAATCCCTCCCCCTGCCGAGTTGAAGGGATGAACTTGCACAGTGTGACCCAAGCAGAGGTGAAGGACACTGTGGTGTGACTCCCACTACCCAGGGATCGTCGTGCTCTGCAGATCGAGTGGGAGAAGACAGGCTGCACAGCCTGGTGCTTAAGTGACACAGGTTCTGGGAGCGCCAGACCCAAGTTCAAATCTCTACTGGGATGCTCTCTAGCTATGGGGCCCTGGACAAGTCCTTTCCTCTCTCTGGGCCTCAGTTTCCTCTTCTGCAAAATGAGATAATAGTAGTCTCTGCCTCACAGAGTTACTGCTGGCCTATGGCAAGGACTTAATACGTTAGCTGTTTTAGTTCTTATTGCTCTGGAATAGTTCACTGCATCTTGAACACATCTTGGGGGAGGATTTATACTATAATAGACCTTTGCTTACAGGGGCCCAAAGCATCTTATGACCACGGGGAAGGGGTGGTGAGGCTCCATCTCCGTCTTGCAGATGGGACACTGAGTGCTCTATAATGATGTCCCTCGGTCTCACCTGAGATGTGCTCTCTGGCCCTTATCCAAAATTCTGCCAGCGTTTTCCTTCCCTGCCACACTCAGTGCGACGTACTCTGAGCATGCCCCAGAGGAAGAGCCCTCCTCAAAGAGGCAGGAGACCAGTTTCGGAGTCCCTTCTCTGTCACGCGGGTGCGGTCACCCCCACTCGGCTGCAGCTTTCTCATCGATAAACTTGGGTAGGAATCTCTTACTTGCCGTAAAGCAAGGGAGTGGTCCTGATACATTTCTGAAACAAATGTGGGTTCTACTATCTCTAATTTTGATCAAGAGTACTGATGGCAAAATCCTGCCACCGAGTCCCCAGGCGGGACCGTTCCTAGCTTTTGAGTGGCTAGCGTTGGGTGGTGGGGGTGAGCCCCCCACCCAGGCTCCAGCTGTGGCTCCCGGGCTGTCTCGGAGGACTCACCTTCAAATCAAAGACCTTCTTGTCGCAGATGCTACAGACGTGGGGCAGGTGCAGGGGGGCCACACCGTGAAAGTCATTCAGCTCGTGAGCCTGCAGGGGCCGCACGGACAGCAGGGCCGGCTCCTCCTTGGCCCGCCGCCGGGCACCGCTGAAACCCTGTTTGCTGTTGTTCAGCCGCCCCCCAAAGGAAGGAGGAGTCCTGTCTGGGGTGGGCTCCTCGGGGTCATACAGCTCATAGGGCTGGCTGGGGGGTGGAGGCCACAGGTGAGGGCCTGATGTCAGATCGGGCTTGCTCTGGCCAGAGAATCCGTGGGGGCTCTCCCACTGGCTGTTTGGACCCTGAAGCAGCGGACCTACCTCGCCTTTCATGCCCCCGGCCTGCTCAGCCGCAAATCCACCTGCCACATGCGACCCTTGGGAGCTGGGTCCGTAGAAGTCCTTGGGAAAGGCAGCTTGGCCATCTTGCCCTGAGTGGCTATAGTGGCCTTCGTAGGTCACGCTGCCTGTGGTAGAGGCCGTGGCCGGCAGGAAGCTGGGCTGACTGTCTGTTTCCGAGCCGTACGCCTGGCTGGAGTTGGCCTTGCCATACTCGTAGAATCCTGCCGCAGCAGGAGCAGGCCCCGTCTTGCCGATGCCCAAGATGACCGCTGGCTGGGCGGGGGTCTGAGGCACGACCCCACCGAAAGGATGCATCACCACGGTGTTGGGGGGTTGGCTGGGCAGGTTCACGGAGGGCCCCGGGCCTCGTGTCTGGCCAGGGGGCGAGAAGGCAATTGCATTAGAGGGAAACCGGGCACTGGGCACAGTCGCAGCATGTTGGGGCACCCCAGTGTGGCTGTGGGGAGTGCTGATCACAGACGGATGCCTCAGCTGGTTGAAGAGAGGCTGGGACATGGCCACTTTGGAGAGGACTTGGTTCAGGACTGTGGCGGCCGCGGTGTTGTTGGTGACAGCTGTCTGGGCCAGCTTCAGCCGGTGCAGGGTGAGCTGCGCTTGCAGCTGAGCCAGCTGGAGGCTGGCGGGTGGAGGAAGCAGAGGGTTCGGGTTACCGACAGAGAACGGGTTCTTGTCCAGGAGCTTGGCGGCACTGCAGAAACACAAAAGGCTAGATGCGGCAGCCAGCTCTCACCGGGGGGCGAGGGGCTCTCTCTTCACTTACGCGCGGTCGCCCACATACTCTAAGACCCACCCACACTGACCCCCACATACAAGCGAGTCTGCAGAAAACCTGAACTCATGCAGACACCGATTTGTTTAAAACGCCACTAGAAGGGGCACCTGGGTGGCTCAGTGGGTTAAAGCCTCTGCCTTTGGCTCAGGTCACGATCCCAGGGTCCTGGGATCGAGCCCCGCATCGGGCTCTCTGCTCGGCTGGGGGCCTGCTTCCCCCTCTCTCTCTGCCTGCCTCTCTGCCTACTTGTGATCTCTGTCTGTCAAATAAATAAATAACATCTTTAAAAAAAAAACTCCAATAGAAAAATTATTTTATGATAGAACAAGTAATCAAAGATACAAGCTAAAACCATTAGAAAAAAACATCTTCTCTAGCAAAATAGCAAAAAAAAAAAAAAAAAAAAACAACCCAACACTTTTTCTTAGTAACAGCATTCAGTATTGATAAGACAAAGTGGAGTGGACACATTGTTAGTGTTAATCTAAACTTGTGCAACTTTGTTAAAAGAGAGCCTGATAATACGTACTCATTACAGCTACACTCTCGGACCTAGTAACTCAATTCTGTAAATCTGCCCTAAGAAAATGAGCTAAAATGCAGACAATACTTGATGCCTAAAGAGGTTTAATAATACTACATCATTTAAGAGTTCAAAGTTGAAAATGACCAATTTCCGATAACGGGGGTTAAGAGGGGGTTTAAACAAAGTAAATTATGATATATCTACACAATAAAATGTCAAGGAATCATTTACTATTGATGCAAATTTCTACTTTATTATATAATATTTAAAACATTCAAAAAAATGTACCCAATACCAAGGTTAAAACAGGAAACATTCCAACATACTAAAATGCCCCCGGTCTCTGCTCTCCCCATCCATGCCCCACCCTACCATTGCCGACAGTAGCTACTATCTTGGATTTGGCAAGGTCCTTGTTTACAACAACAAATTAGTGACATGAACAAATCTATATACTCTATATGTTAAGCAAAAAAAAAAAAAAAAAAGCAGGCTTCAAATTCACATGCAGAGTACATTATGTGTATATTTGTGCCAAACACATTTTCATCCCGATCCTCATTGCACACCCAAGAGCAACAGGAATCAAGCTCCCTTCAATCCACTCTCAAATCCAAGTAGCGTAAGGAATAACCAAAACAATCCCAAGTGAAGTCTGAACCTGAAGTCATGGGCAGTGGCAGGCTCTCACGGAGGCTTACTGTGGCTGTGTTCCGTCTGACGTGTGCCTTTCACATGGGACCTCGGTTGGTTGGTTATGGTGTTTACTCTACCAAAAGCCAGGATGCACGATCCCAGAAAGTCTGGACATGTGGCTACTATTGTCGGGACTGTTTGATAAGACCGTAGTTTCTGGGTCTTCAACTCCCCTTCTGGGTAGTGGGTGTAATCGGGGAAATGTGTTTGGGATGTCGATGAACTGGAATTCCCAGGACACGGTAACGTTAACAGGAAGAACAAGACTGAGCATTTGAAGCTGGGGTTACCATGGACCTTCCAGGCTCTACCTTCAGCACGCCTACGGGAGTCTGCGGCAGAGACTGCAAGGCTGGGACCCTTCAGACAAGGTGTCCACTGTCACAGACTCTGGATGATGAAACAAAGAAGAGAGAGGCTTGGGGGTGGGCCCAGTGAGGAAAAAAGGGGAGACATGGAAAGTGTGGGCATGTCACAGCCCTTCCACTTTGGAGATGCTCTGAGGAAGGAGAGCTTCTGCTTAGGATGGTATTTTGCATTGGTCTGAGAGAACAGTGGGTGGCAGGGAGGAGGTGGGGCGTACCCGGTGGAGAGGAAGGTAAGTAGGAGAGAGCCTAACATTCACTGTGTGGCGATGCTCCTGTGTGACCAGCGCTCAGCCTGTCATCCCCTTTGATCTCTCCAGCAGTCCTATGGAGAGAAAATGTTCACCCCATCTCGCAAGGCAGAATCAAACGCAGAGAAAGATGAGGTGACTTTCTTATGAACACTCACTGTTGCAGAATATAGGCGTGGGATTCGAACCCCAGCCGGGCTTTAAAAAGAAGAGAAGGGACACCGGTGGTTGGGTATGTGGCTCCTCAGCCCTCCCTGAGTATAGCTTCTCTTCATGGGCTGCTGCGATGCTTTGTCTCAAGTGAGTTCTCAGAACATCAGGCACACCAACATTCAACCATCAGTGCAAAACACATTTCAAAGCCAGATAAAAACGACTTTGGATTATTCTTTCCCATTCTGTGAGAAATCAAGACTTTTCCATAAGTCACCGAAGAGACATTGCCTTCACCCAGCCAGCAGCCCTTCTGTGCTCCCAGGACAGAACAGTTTGGCTGTGTTTTAAGATGCTGGGGGCCTGGGGGAGTCACAGTTACAGGTGGTTACAGACCTTTCCTCCTCTGGGTGGTTGTGCTGGTTACAGCGCAGTCTTGGTGCCCCAGTGTGTCCCAAGCACAATCATGGCAGCAGCAGAGCTAGGGAGGCACTAATTGTCTATGTAGGCAAGAGTATGAAGGGAAAGGAGGATGGTCAAGAGTCTGATGATAGATTTCTACTTGTGTAGTATTAAGTAGCTGAGATTTAGAAGAGCAATTAAGCTTAACTCAAAACCCTGCCCACACAGGGCCAACCCTTCCTACCAGGTTTGTCCGCAACACAGCCTGTCCCCGCTAACAAGGCGATAATGAGGTGCCAACTTCGTTTCCATGACCAGGGTAAGGCAAGATTGGTTTTGTTTTCCCCAGAGAAGTCAGCTGTATTTTCTCAAACCGTGTTCTGGGCTGGAAGGAGCTCTTGCAAGAGATTCCCCTTCACCTCTGAAAGGACACGCGAGGAAGAGCTGTCTTTCCAACTAGGAAAGCCATCCTCGCTGGGTGTTTGTAGGTCAGCCACGAGAAACAAGTGCTCTTCTGAGCGCGGCGCAAGTTACAGGAGTTCACCCATTCAGACACAGCGTGAAATAATGAAATAAGGCTCACTAGATTTTCTTCCCAACTTCTGCTTTGCCTCACAAATTCATATCATCCCCAACCTTCACCAACTTTGAGTGAAAGTGATTCCACATGAATCATGAGAGTTAGGTGCCTCTTTCGAAACAAAGCTCCTTAAAAAGGAGAACACATTATCCTATTTAAAAGAAAGAAAGAGAAGGAAGGAAGGAAGGAAGGAAGGAAGGAAGGAAGGAGAAAGAGAGAGAGAGAAGGAGGGAGGGAAGGGAAGAGGGAGGGATGGAATGGATGGGATAAGGAGGAAGGGAGGAAGCAAGCCCTAAAATCCTTAGCCTACAAGAGTTAAAGACCTAAAAGTCAGGTGCATATAGCAATCATATTTCTAAGCCCCAAACTATGAGATCCCTAGGGGTTAGAACTAATGTCGCCTTCTTATATTCCTGCCACCTCCATTTGTCACTGTTACCTCACTTAGCACATCCTGCTTTGTGTTAAAAATAATTGCTTATGTACCTTTCTCCCTCTCCCAGACATAAGCTCCACAAGGGAACAGGGCATGGTGTGGGGATTCTCCCATCATCCTGGCATGCTGTCTCGTACCTGGCAGTCACTCAGTAACCTCGGTGAAGGGAATAAAGAAGGAAGATAGTGGACATGGCTCATCAGAACCTGGAGGCTTTAGGCTGTGGACTGCTCATGTGAGAGTAGACATCTCTGTGGATAAAAACCTTCAAACAGTTCAAAAAGGAGAATCTAAATATACCCAGGAAGCAAATGGATTTTGCTGTTGTATACGACTCAAACCCCAATCAGGTACAGAGTCACTTGCCTTGAAGAGTACCTACCATTCCCCATTCCAAAGCAGGAGTTCCAATACATCCTTCTCCGTGCCCAAGTCTAGGTTTTGAAATTGAATGAATAATCCCTATGGCAGGCTGAATAATGACCACCTCCCAAGATAATCCAATCCTCATCCCCAGAACCTGTAAATGTAACTTTACATGGTAAAGGGGACTTTGCAGATGTGATTAAATTAAGGATCACGAGATGGAGAAATTATTCTGGATTATCTGAGTGGGCCCAATGTAATCACAAGCATCCTTAAAAATGGAGGCAGGAGGATCAGAGTCGGAGAGAGAAGATATGCGGACGGAAGCAGAGGTCTGAGACGAAAACAGATGCAATGCTGGGGCTCTGAGAGGAAGGGGCCACGGGCCAAGGAAATGCAGGCACTCTCCAGAAACTGGAAAAGACGAGAAATGAATTTTCCCTAAAGTCTTGAGAAGGAAGCAGCCCTGCTGACACCCTGACTTTGCCTCAGTGAGACTGATTTTGGATTTCCGACTTCCAGAACTATAAAATAAGAAAGTTGCATTTTCGTGAGCCCCTCAATTTCTGGTACTAGGTTCCAGAAGCAATAGAAAACTAATATAATCCAGCAAGAAAATCAGATGCAAGGGAGGCTTTGTCTCAGAGAGGCGGTGGTGGTTGTGGGGGTATTGGCTGGATCTTATTGGTATAGACTCAGCCCCCTGGGGGCCCAGGAAACACAGACCTTCTGAGTGGTTGTCCCAACACTCTCTGGGAACCTTGCCAGAAGCCAGCAAAACCCAGGCGTTTCTTCCTTTTCAAAGTCAGCTTTCTTTAACCCAGATGGATGAGTGGGAAATCTTTGAACTGCAGGGATCAATTAAGGATCAAATCATCCTCTTGCCCCCCCCCCCACAACAAGGAGAGAAAGTGACTTGCCTAGAGCCACACAGCTGGGTGGCAGCAAATCCTTAGTGAGAGCCCAGATCATCCAAACCAGCTTCTCGTGCCTGACAGAATAGCATTGCCTCCAAAAGCCCTAGCTAAGCCCCAGAACTACCTATTTCATCACCAAATTATCATCTCCACCCATATTTATCTCTCTGCTCTGCTCCAGAGATCCTGACTACTTTTGATATACAAGGCTCTCACCAAGCACCAGGGTGATGCAACGTGCAGTCCCCCTTCTGGAATCCCCACAACTCTGAAGGTGGTAGCAGGGACACCCCCTTGTCTGGGGAGAGGCAAAGTTCTCTGCACCTGCTGTATTTCTTCTCCTTAAACTGTGCAGTGGCACCGTTTGCAGCCAAGGAGGGGAAGTGTGAACCGGGGAGGAGGGCGTGCCGTGTAGCGAGTTCTGCTGCCTGGGTATCTGGCAGGGAGGGGAACAGCTTATCACTCAGCACAACCGCTGTGACTCACCCAGGCCTCTGCAAGGCTACCTGCCCCCCCCCCCATGCCCCGGCGCCAGGGTTGCCTTTCTGAGCCATTAATTGTTACAAAGAATTTTCCGTGCATAATTATATTAAAAACTCTGGTTCCCTCCTCACTTAGACAGCATTTTTTAATTAAAGCAACATTTCTCTCAAGAGTTCTCAAAATCAAATATAACATAAAGGAGAACTGGTTGCCTTTAGAATGCCACAATATTCATGAGATCCAGATGAAAACTGCTTCTAATGGTTTAATTCTGTAGTGTTGAAAAGAAGTGCAACATACTGTATTCACCAGAGAATGAAACAGCTGTCTTGGCTTGAAAACGCTCATTATTTGTCCCAGAGCTCATTACTTGTCCCAAAGCTCTTTCATATTTTATTCTGAGTCCCAAGCAGGCTGCAATGATGGATTAGTATTTGGGCACAAGCGGGGAGGCAGTGTCTTTCCTTGGTTTGAGTCAGGCACAGTGCTGGAAACTGAGCAAGATTTTCGTGATGTCCTCAATCCCGTTCTGAAAGAGGGCAGGGCACCCAATACACAGGCAGGAGCTATGGGGCCTCTGCTCAGAAACAGAATGGGCATTCATGTGTTTGTTCATTTGGTCCACGTGGACTGAGCATCTATTAGGCACCAGGCAAAGTTGGTAGGTGGTGGGAACACAGAGATAAGCAAAGAGAAATCTTCCTGAGAGCACAGGGGAGCCAGCTGGCCCCAGAGGGTGATGACTTTGCTGATACCAGCGAGCACAGAGACAGTAAGGCACAGGGTGGGGGTGGGGAGTGTTCAAGCCTCAGACATTTTAGAGAAATGCAACCAACGAAAGAAAAGGCCGTCTAAAGGGCTGTCCCCAAACTTGGAACAAAGACAAACATTCTGAACTTATTAAGCCACCTACAGAGCAGAGATGCATCTGCTATCAGCGAAAGGTGGCTGTAGGGTGAACTGTGGTTAGAGACCCAGGCTTCCGCCTACCTGCCTCTGGTTGTATGATGGGGAAAAGTCACTTAATTTTTCGAACACTCAGAATTTTCTCATCTATCAAATGGGATAGTAACCTCATCCAATGTGAAATGTGACACAAGCCCAGCCAACCAGAGCCTGCTGGCCACAGGGACTGGCTCAGGGATGGACACTCCTGACACTTTGTTGGAGCAACTGGGAGAGAGACAGTCTTTGGTCCTGCCATGCATGGGTTGCTAAGCTGGTTGAATTTAAGCCAGTGTTTAAGGAGACGCTGCTTGAGAACAAAGCTAACCCGAAGGCACTGCCCAAAGACAGCAGCACAGGCAGCTTCAGAATGACCTCCTGGGGAGGACTTGAACCAGCATTCCCTGCCTCTGCTTAGACATTTCTGTACATGAATCAATGCACTTCCTTATTTGCTTCATGAAAATAATAATGTCATAAGAAAGCCGACCTACCTTCCCTGAACCATCTGCTTCTAATTCAGATGGTTCCCCGTCACGGCCCCACATTGACTCGAGAATTCCCTGTCACCCTCCAGTCTCTTCTACACAGTGCCCTGACCGGAAGGCCCCAGGAGCAGTGGAAATTCAGGCAGTCACTTTGCTGTGACTCTCTGATGACCAGAGATACCTGCTTCTTAGAGGTTTGGGACACAGAATGCTCCCCCACCCCTTCTGAAATAAGAGCCCCATATCCTGGTCTCTAGGCCAGGTATGAATGGGGTGCAGAAGAAAAGTCCCCCACAAGGGTACAGGCTGCCTGACAACCTTTTTCCAGGTATGGAGATTCTGCTCTGACCCTACGGGACTCCTGAGAGCAGGGGATGTAATGCCTTGTGGCCCAGGGGACAATTTCTAACTCACGCCATTCATCTCTCAGCACCTAACAGGCCAATTTGGGTATACTAAGAACCGGCTTTAAAAAAGGCATTAGTTATCCCCCTGGAAGAAAAGGATCCTCATTAAAGACATAATGGTTCTTAGTCTTCCTTCCCGTGTACACAGCCAGCGACGGTTGGGCTGCAGGCTGCCCTGTATGAACCGGGGGTAGGAAAATCAGGCATCGTGGGTTCTTGACCTAACTTGAGGCTTGTCATCTGTGTCACAGTGGATGACAGACTCTACCTCTAGGAGCCTCAGTGTCCTCATCTATAAAAAGAGGTCATAATCTTTTCTTGGTTACATTATGAGGACTGACATGGGGTTAAGTAAAGCATTGTCAGATCCTTCTGCAAACTGTGCAGTGCTGCACACAGGGCTGGGTGTGGCATAGTCTGGAACATTATTAGAAAGAGAACATTTCCTGTGAGTACAACGCACCCTCCATTTCTGGAAACATCCCTCCACAGAGGAAGTGGTATTCGTGACTCAAGTCCTTGGAGGTAAGCTCATTCCCACTAGGATTCAGGGTAGGATGAGTTAAAATCAGTTCAGCTACATTTATGGAGTACCAGCCATATCAATGTGATTGTACTCTGCACCCCAGATGGGGGCGGGGATGGGAAGCAGCACGGCCCAGAGGCTAAGGGCACAGGTTTCCAAGTTGGCATCAAGATGGGTGTGAATTCCAGTTTGCTACTTGTAGGCTGGAGATGGTGGCAAATACTTTACCTCTCTCAGCCTCAGGGTCCTCATCATTAAAGCAGGGACAGCTGTATCTAAGCTATAGGCTTTTCTTGAGGGTTACATGACAGGGTATACATAAATTGTTCTGCATGGTTCCTAGCACACAGTAAGCATTCACCGAGCAATGTCGCAGTGACCATTTCTACTACTAGTCTTTTTACCATCGCCATAACCATAACCATCACTATCACCATTACCATGACCATTACTATCAACCTTACCATAACCATTAGCAACCACCATTACTATAGCCATTACTATCACCATTACTATTATCATCATGATTACTGTGACCATTACTATTACCATCGCCATTACTAACACCATTACTACTACCATCACCATCGCTATCGCCATTACTGTCACCATCACCATTACTATCACCATTGTTCTCACCATTACCTTCACTATCACCATGACTGTTCTCATCAATATTACTATTGCCAATACCATCACCATTAGCATGACCATCACCATCACCATCATTATTATCATCAGTGCAGATGGCAGGTGGGCTCTGCCTGGGCAGAGAGACAAATCTTCCTTAGAGACAGATAGGGATGGAAGAGGGAAACGCAAAGAGATGTTCAAATGGATGGAAGGGGAGTAGTAATAAGGGTGGACGCCTGCTGACAGAGGAGAAAGCAGGAGTGCAGATTGGGACTTAGGGGAATGGAGAGAGTTACAGCAGCTGCTTGGTGACCTGGTAAGTAGTCAGCAACAGACTTAAAGGGCTGTGGGTTAACAACAAGGACACAGCTGAATGAAGTTCAGCAGTATGCATGTGCGTGGACTCACAGCAAGGTTTTCCCTGGTAATGCTCAGCCACCCTGAAGCAGAAGCCAAGAACTATAGCCCAGAGCACTGGAGTGCCTAAGTCAACCAGAATGGCCACATTTGCAGTTAAGCACAGTATCTTTCAAGATAATCTCCCAGGAATTTAAATTCACTTCCAGTTCGACTTAATTTCCTTTCCTGGTCAAGCAATGAAGGTGTCATTTCTTCTTACGTGCTGAGATATAAAATATAATCCAGGCAAGAGAGCTCATGACCGGGGAAGAGAATGTTTTCCAGGTTTGGTCACACCTTCATCATGTGGTCAAATCAAATAAAGCACAATGGCCGGGGTCAGGTCATTGCTGAGTCCTGCCTTTCCCTTGTCTCCTGGGAGCTAAACTCCAAATCATGAATTCTTAACTCTACCATAACGCTCTTAGAAGCTAGGTCAGGATGTGAGCCACAGGGAACAGTCCCTGAAGGCCAGGTTACGAAGATGAAAATGATGATACCGCAGTAATATCGGGGCTAAGGTTCAAACTCTAGCTAATTATCACGAATGTTAAGAGCAAGAAGAGGCCTTAGAAATCACTTAAGTTTAACCCACTCTACAAAGGGAAAAAAAGTGGAACTTTGTGAAGTTGGTGTAATATGTGAATCATCCCAAGTCACACAGCTAGCTAGAGGAGAGCAGGGACTGGAGTCCACGTCGCCTCATCACTCAGGACTAATGAAGCTCTTTCGGTGGGACACATCCCCGTCAACATTCCTGCCAAGTCTTCTCCTTCGTAAGGAGAAGAGGGAGGTCACGCTTTTTTTTTTTTTTTAAAGATTTTTATTTATTTATTTACTTGACAGAGAGAGAGAGGGATCACAAGTAGGCAGAGAGGTAGGCAGAGAGAGAGGCAGGGAGGTAGGCTCCCCTGCTGAGCAGGGAGCCCGATGTGGGGCTCGATCCCAGGACTCTGAGATCATGACCTGAGCCAAAGGCAGAGGCTTAACCACTGAGCCACCCAGGCGCCCCCATGCTTGTTTTTTTGATAGTGCTATCTGCTTAGCAACGATAGGGCTACTGGATTATCACTAGTGAGGACTCCGTGTTTAATTTCAAGATGACTGGGTCAATGCTGGCATTATCCCATGTGTGGGCTTTAGCTATGACATTACCACGGGATGATTCACATTACCATGACACCTCTTGCAGGCATTCATGACAAAAATGATGATCTTACCATCTCTCTTTTGTTGTGTGTTTTTTAGTTGAAGTATTTTCTTTAGTTTAATTTTTTTTAATTTTTAAATTAACATATGATGTATTATTTGTTTCAGGGGTACAGGTCTGTGACTCAGCAGTCTTACACAATTCACAGCTCTCCCCATAGCACATACCCTATGTATGTACATAGCACATACCCAATGTCCATCCACACCACCCACCCCCGCCCCTCCAGCAACCCTCAGTTTGTTTCTTGAGATTAAGACTCACTTACGTTTTGCCTCCCTCTCTGGTTTCATCTTGTTTCATTTTCCCTCTCTTCCCCTATGATCCTCTATCTTCTCAAATTCTTCAAATTAGTGAGATCATATGGTAATTGTCTTTCTCAAATTGACTCATTTTGCTTAGCATAATAGCCTCTGGTTCCATCTACGTTGTTGCAAATAGCAAGATTTGGGGTTTTTTGATAGCTGCATAATATTCCATTTTGTGTGTGTGTGTGTGTGTGTGTGTGTGTGTGTGTGTATACATATATATACCACCTCTTCTTTATCAATTCACCTGTTGATGGACATCTAGGCCCTTTCCATATTTTGGTTAGGAAGACACAAAGAAATGGAAAAATGTTTCATGCTCATGGATTGGAAGAACAAATATCGGGAAAATGTCTATGCTACCTAGAGCAATCTACACATTTAATGCAATCCCTATCAAAATACCATCAACTTTTCTCAAAGAAATGGAACAAACACTTCTAAAATTTATATGGAACCAGAAAAAAACCCGTATAGCCAGAGGAATGTTGAAAAAGAAAACCAAAGCTGGTGGCATCACAATTCCAGACTTCAAGCTCTATTACAAAGCTGCAATCATCAAGACAGTACGGTACTGGCACAAAAACAGACACATAGATCAGTGGAACAGAATAGAGGGCCCAGATATGGACCCTCAACTCTATGGTCACCTAACCTTCGACAAAGCAGGAAAGAATGTCCAATGGAAAAAAGACAGTCTCTTCAACAAATGGTGTTGGGAAAATTGGACAGACACATGCAGAAGAATGAAACTGGACCACTTCCTTACACCACAGACAAAAATAGACTCCAAATGGATGAAGGACCTCAATGTGAGACAGGAATCCATCAAAATCCTTGAGGAGAACACAGGCAGCAACTCTTAGACCTCAGCCGCAGCAACTTCTTCCTAGAAACATTGACAAAGGCAAGGGAAGCAAGGGCAAAAATGAACTATTGGGATTTCATCAAGATCAAAAGTTTTTGCACAGCAACGGAAATAGTCAAGAAAACCAGAAGACAACCAACAGAATGGGAGAAGATATTGGCAAGTGATATATCAGACAAAGGGCTAGTAACAAAAATCTATAAAGAACTTATCAGGGACGCCTAGGTGGCTCAGTTGGTTAAGCGGCTGCCTTCGGCTCAGGTCATGATCCCAGGGTCCTGGGATCGAGTCCCACATAGGGCTCCTTGCTCAGCAGGGAGCCTGCTTCTCCCTCTGCTTCTGCCTGCCACTCTGTCTGCCTGTGCTCACTGGCGCTGGCTCTCTCTCTCTCTCTGACAAATAAATAAATAAAATCTTAAAAAAAAAAAGAACTTATCAAACTCAACACCCAAAGAACCAACAATCCAATCAAGAAACAGGCAGAAGACAGGAACAGACATTTCTGCAAAGAAGACATCCAAATGGCCAACCGACACATGAAAAAGTACTCAACATCCCTCAGCACCAGGGAAATACAAATCAAAACCACAGTGAGATACCACCTCACACCAGTCAGAATGGCTAAAATTAACAAGTAAAGAAACAACAGGTGTTGACAAGGATGCGGAGAAAGGGGAATCCTCCTACACTGTTGGTGGGAATGCAAGTTGGTGCAGCCACTCTGGAAAACAGTATGGAGGTTCCTCAAAAGTTGAAAATAGAGCTACCCTACGACCCAGCAATTGCACTACTGGGTATTTACCCCAAAGTTTAAAGCAGTTGAAGTACTAATCAGTGTTTACACTTCATTAGCTATCTGATTTCCAGGATAATCAAATGGGAAGTTAAGTCAGATATGCTCATTTCCAGTTTAGTTAAAAAGACTGAGACCAAGAAAGGTCTAGTAAAACATCCGAAGGCATTCAGCCAATAAGGGACTTGAATGAGGGTCCTTTAACTCTAAGGCCAGGATTCTACCCTTCGCTTACACATTCACTAAACAGAACTTCTCAAACCACATTCCTAGCTCTATTTCTTTGGGTGTGATTTGTTTTGCAGGTGCTTTGTTTTGTTTCTTTAAAGATGCTAAAATATAAAGCATTTTCTTTATTTTGTGGTTTTTCTCCCAGTTTGCCACAGTATTTCATTTTTTCTCCAGATCTACTGATATATTCTTTATGTTTTTTATTTATTTAAGTAATTTCTGCACCCGACATGGGGCTTGAACTCACCACCCCAAGATCAAAAGTCATGCGCTCTTCTGACTGAGCCAGCCAGGTGCCTCACCAGCTTTATTGATAGTAACATTGTCTAAGTTTAAGATGTATAATGTAATGGTGTGATATATGTAGGTATTATGAAACGACTACGACAATAAGTTTGGTTAACAATCTAAGATGTGATTTTAAATAACACATTTGGTGTTATGAAATGACCAACTTTTTGGTCCACGGTAGTCTGTTCCACGTTCCTTCAGTCAGAATAAGATTCTCTAAACCAGGGGACGTGCAGTCACCAAAGGGCAGCTAGTGGCTCTATAACTGACAAGAGAGGCCTGCCTTTCCTGGTGGAGTTATCAGAAGTGTTCAAATGTGCAAAAGAGAGCTGATAATGCCGCAAATGAGAGCCAAGAACACATACTCTGCTAGCATCATGACAGGAAAGACTTACAGCAGAGAGGAATTAACATGGACATATCCACCACGAACCATGCATACCTTTTTTCTCTTTTCCTTCTTCGTATCAATTTATTTTCTGTAAAATATCCTTTATTTTATAAAACAAGGGGCGCCTGGGTGGCTCAGCTGGGAAAGTGTCCGACTCTTGATTTTGGCCCAGGTCATGATCTCCCAGTTGTGAGACGGAGCCTCAAGTCGGGCTCACATGCTGGGCATGGAGCCTGCTTAAGATCCTCTCCCTCTGCCCTCCCCGAAAAATATAAATAAATAAATAAATAAATAAATAAATAAATAAAATGTTTTATAAAATAATAGTACTGCCGGTCGTAACTTATTTTTAATATTCACATTTTTTTTTGTTTTGAACTTTAAAAGCTATAAAAATATGAAAAATATAACAAATCTTTACAAGTTTATTACCTGCCCATTGCCCCAAATTAACAAATGCCATGATTATGGTCATTTTTGTCTGATATATTTTTCTAAAAAAAAAAAACACAAAATTATACAAAATTGAAGTCCCCTTTGAGACTCTGCCCATCTAATTCCTCCATCTCCCTAGGGACATCCATGTGTCATGTTGTGTCTATCTATATATGTCTGTCTGTGTCTCTCTAAATAAGAAAAAGTATAAAAATAAGAGACTTTTCTACACCTCTGTGTGCTTATAAAGCAGCCTGTAGGACTGGTTTCAACAATATTTCTCCTAAAGAAAGAAATGCATATTCTCTGTAGTTAGTTCCTTCCTTCCTTTTGGAAAGATTTTATTTATATATTTGAGAATTTGAGAGAGAGAGAAAGAGGGCACTAGCGAGGGTTGGGGGGAGCAGTGAGCCGGGATCCTGATGCGGGGCTCCATCCCAGGACCCTGCGATCATGACCTGAGCCAAAGGCAGACGCTCAGCTGCCTGAGCCACCCAAGTGCCCCTCTGTAGTTTCTTTGAACACACTGAGGCTGCAGGCAGGGTGGTGGTGTGAAAAACTTGCCGACCTAGAAGAATCAGAAGAGCCAGGTGCCATAGCCACTGCTTACTCCCTGTGGGACGGGAGGCTGGTCAGCCCTCTTTTTATGCAGAATGAGAAAGCTGGATGAAAGGACCTCCAAGATCTCTTCCACCTCTGAAGTCTGATAAACCTCAAGTTTAATTTCCTCATCTGTCAAATGGAGATAATGTCTGTTCTGGCTAGCTGTTGTCAAGAGTGAACGTGATAGGGGCGCCTGCGTGGCTCAGTGGGTTAAGCCTCTGCCTTCCACTCAGGTCAAGGTCTCAGGGTCCTGGGATCGAGCCCTGCGTCGGGCTCTCTGCTCAGTAGGGAGCCTGCTTCCCCACTCTCTGCCTGCCTCTCTGCCTACTTGTGCTTTCTCTGTCAAATTTAAAGAAAAAAAAGAGTGAACGTGATGGGCAGGCTCGCGGTAAAGCATGATGATGTCACAGGTAGAATCAAATAATATTTTTTTAAAAAGAATCAAATACTATTTAATAATAACATATAAATATTATAAAATGAACATTATTTAATATATTATTCATATTTGTATACTACATATTATTAATATTATAACATCACATGATTGATATACAATAAATGTTGTAAAATAATATAATCTATAATTTATTATTATTACTTCTCACAAATTAAGCTATTGTTAAGCTCCTGGAAATGCTTTTAAAGAAACTATTGTTATATATATGGCATGGCTCAGATATTCATGTTGCTGGCCAGTCAGCATAAAATCATTTAATTTCTTCTGTCTTGCCCTGCTGCTCCATTTGCCTCAATTATGCTCTCCTAGCTCCTGCCACCTTGTGTCCTAATTGTCCACGCAATTGCTCATCTGATATCCTCGCTGCCCCATGATCCCTGAAGGCAGGAATTATGTGTTCTGTTTCATGTCACAGCACCCGGCATGAGGTTGGGTGTGGAACCAATAAACACTCCTATACATGTACACATCCATTGCGTGTGTGTGTGTGTGTGTGTGTGTGTGTGGACTTAGCAGTCATGTGTCACACTCTCCGTTTGGCTTCCTGGCTACATGTGCCATGTGTATGTTGCTACAGGCTCTGAAGAGGAAGTTCTGCAGAGAACATGGATGAGATTTGGTCTTTGAACACTGTCCAAATTATATAAATACCACCAACCACATCAAGTATAAAATTCTAAAATATTCAACAAATAGACTGGTTGGCATATTTTTTCCTTTAATGAAATCTGAAGAAAATGCAATTTTAGTGTATGATCTGAGAAGATGTGTCTAATCTGCATGACTCTGAGATAAAACACATGCTCTCAGAATGACCCCTATGTTCTCCTAACTTTATTGTCAGTAGTTTGTATCATGGGAGTTTTTCTGGTAAATGCATAAGGATGGTTATAAAAAGCCAACCTTAAATCAAAATAAAATTCTAGAATAATTTTTTAGAATTAAGATTCTCAGTCGGCATAGCTGGTCTTTTCCCAGAGTTCCCTAACTATTAACCCGGACATTTTAACCATTGTGACTTAAGCCAAATTATAGAAGTCCGTATGAAATTCAAGAGGCAGTGTGGGGTAGTTGTGGGGGGTGTAGCACTGTTTTGGTCATAAGTAGACCAACTTATTAAACAGACTTTCCCACCGAGAACTGTACATCTCCTTGTGGTCAGTTTACCCTGTAGACCTTACTTTTCTCATCTGTGAAATGCGAGAGTCAGATAAGACATTTTTAAGGCTCCTTTATGCCACATGATTTGAGGATGGTGGATGTTTTCTTAAAGCTGTTATTTATGGCACATGGAAAAGTTAAGATCATCCGGCCATGGTATCATGATAGATTTCAGCCTCGGGACGTCTGAGTTTCTAGCCTCTACCCCTCCTCCAGTTCTGGATGACTTCAGAGAGAGGCATTTAACCCACACTCAACAGACCTGTCTGTAAAATGACACGGTGAAACCAGAGCTTTTTTAAGAGTTAGGTGGACATCAGGAGAGCTTCTTAAAACACAGATGCTGGGCTCACTCCTAGTTGCTATACCAGGAGGGCTGGGTTGGAGCCTGAGAATCTGCATTTCTAACAAGTCCAGGGGACAATGATGCTGTACGTTGAGAACCACTAAACTAGAATGTGTTGAACCTACCTTGCAACTCTAAGAATCCATGGTGAGTTACAGAGAACTTACTAACAACTGTGTTTTCACGAGCCGCTTCTATCTACTAAGGCAACCAGTACACCAAGAAGGGCCTTCTTTTTTCATAAGGGTTTCAGACACTGCAAAAAGAACTTCAAGAGCACATGCGTCTACCCTCATACCTACCTTCCTTTAAGAGACTCAATCCTTGGGGCACCTAGGTGGCTCAGTGGGTTAAGCGTCCAACTCTTGATTTCGGCTCACGTCATGACTGCAGGGTTCAGGAATGGAGCCTCACCTTGGGCTCTGCACTGAGCAGGGAGCTGCTACAGGTTCCCTCTCTCCTCCTTCTGCCCCTCTCCCCCCATTTGTGCTCTCTTGCTTTCTCTCTCTCAAATAAATAAACAAATCTTTAAAGAGAGCAAGAGCGAGTTACAAGGAGTGCGTTCAACATTTGGTCTCCTGGAATCAAAACACTCAAGGTTCACAAAACCTCAGGTAATCTCATTAGCTGGTTGATTGGCTTAGTGTCGTGTTATCTGGTTTGCAGAATAGGAAGAAAGAATAGCTCCATTTACACTAGTTCACTAATGCAGAGAAGAGAAGAATCCGACTCCAGAATGCCAAAAATTCTTCAGTCAAGTAACAGTGTGAGAAAGTCCACCTCTCAAAATCACCCTAGGCTAAAAAAAAAAAAAAAAAAGTTTTCGACAAATCATCCTTATCATTAAATTTCAAATGGCAGCACTGCAATCACCAGGGGTGTTTTTAAAACACTAATGTTGGGGTCAGATCTCCAGAGATTCTGATTCACCCCAGGCATTGGGATTTTTAATGGTTCCCCAGGAGAACTTTTGTGAAGCCAAGTCTGAGGCTTGCCAGTCTGTAAGGGAATAGAATCGATCTGTTCTTCATTACTTTGAGCCCCACAAGCCATTTTTGTCAGTAAAGCAGCATGACCGTTTGTCTTAAATTATACTTAAGAATAAACACTGAACTTTTTATAAGCCCACAAAGGGTCACAAATGCAATGGGCAATCAATCAATTTCTCTTCGCTATAAACACCGAAGCATATTTTACATGGCTCGATAAATATTTTCCGTGGCAAGACTTTCTCCACAGTGCCCACACAGTCTCTGCTGCAGAGAGCCAGAGGACGGTGGCCGGGGGTGGCTTCTGCCATCTAAATTATAAGCACCTTGAAGACATCATCCACCATCCTAAAATCTTTCACATTCCTGAGTGTCTATCTGGCTCAGTGCCGGGCAAATTAGAAGCACTGAACAAATTTTGCTCAGGGTTTCATTGTGAAGTACAGCGTATATGTTTCCTGTGTGTGTGCTGGGAACGTATGTGGTCTAACTCTGTTAAATTCCTTAGCGCAAATGAGAATATTAAGATTGGAACATTATAAGTATACCGTGTAAATGTCTGTTTGAGAAAGCATCCGTTTCCCAAAGTGGATGGAGGCTTCTGGTGCCTTAAGACCCACACATTTCTGACTACAGACAACAAAACACAGGTGCCGCCCAAGGCAGAGAATATTATACATAGGTTACTTCTGGCTTTTGTCTCCATGTTACACAGCTGTAGCCATATGAAAGCTACTAAAAAGAGTGGATAAAAGGCAAAAAACAGCAAGAGCCAAATGTAGCCATTTGCACAGGCCATTCTGGGTATTTTCTCAGATCACCACAACCTAAGCGTGTGGTTAAGATCCACGGACAGAGAATTGGCTTGGCGGAGGCAAGAAAGGATGGTTAGAAGTCGATGGCTGACTTTCCTTTCCCTCAAAACTGCTCTCCAGCGCTTTCCTCTTCTACCCCATGCATTGCTAATTAGGAACGGCCAACGCTGGACATGTACGCAGTCCTCTGTGGTAAAATTGATTACCCTATTCCTATGGAAAATAAGGAACTCATTTTGCTCAAAAGATCAAATTCCACAAAACCATACGTGGCAGCTGTTGGTGTATGCGTGTGGGGGGAGGGGAGTGTGTGAAAATATCTACCCTTTAGTTTTCTGACATCTTGGCAAAGGCGTGCAAAAAAAAGAAGAAAAACATGATTCCAACACATATAAGGCAGAAACCAATGGCAATGCCACGTGATGGATTTTTTTAAGGCTAAAAATTTCCCAGGAGGTAAGACACATCACACATGCCATTTTACACCCCATTTTATGCGTGCGGATTTGCTTCAACACACTTGCAAGAAGAAAACCAGTCGTCCTCTCCCCAACGTGTCCAAGCTGCTTTTAATTGCATCAGATAAAGAAACGAGGTGAGTCATGCTTGGTTGTGTTTGAGCCTGCTCACGGATCATCACACTCAGGTCCAAATACTTCCCTGACCCGCACAACAGATGTTTATACACTAGCTGGCTTGCTTGCTTGGGGACGACTTAAACAGCTTTGTTTTGAAATATAACTGTACTCAAAGACCCTTTGCAGCTGCAGAAGTGCGTATCAAGGCTCCTTCAGAGGTGCCGGAAAGCAACCTTCAAACACTTCTTGGCATAACATCGCGAGCTTCTGAATTCTAACACAGCGCTCCCCCCTGGGTTCGTGAACCTGACTCTGCCCTCAACGGACACAAGACACTTCAAACGCCTTCAGGTTCCCTTTCCACCGCTGACAAATTCCAGCCATCAACACACAACACCTCAGCCTTCAGAAACCCCCATCCCTCGTAAGGTTTCAGGATTCCGAAAATGCCCCCTTCCATGCCCTCGGGTCTGGTGATAACGCAATCCGTCTCTGGGCAGCCCCGCGACTTTCCTTTCTCAAAGAGTTTAGTAACCAGCGTAAAAAGAGCATCTAGACTTGCTGACGGGGGATGGCTGATTTCACTGGGGTCATGGGGAGCTGTCTGAGGTCACATGTTACCCTGCCGTTGTGAGTCATTTCTTACATTTTTTTTTTTTAAACGGGAGGGGGTGGGGATACAGACAAATCGCATACTCATGCACGGATGCTTAGCGCCAAGAACATGGTCAGGAAAGCCGCCTGGACTAGGGCATAGGAAGCAAACCCTCGGCTTCCTTCCTGTGCTGGGGAAAGGTGGGATGGAGTCATGCAACCTTACCTTTCTGAGAAAGACCAAGGTGCCTGGCATGGAGCGCTCACCTGAGGCCAGCGGAGCCGGGAGTCATTTTGGGTGTTGCGCATGTGCCTCCCTAGAAAATTCCAATGACATTCTACCAGCTTTCTGCTTGCCAATCATGACAAGCGTCCACTTACACTCTCACGAGTCAGGGAAGGGGCCGAGGAGGGGGATCGCGGGTGAGGGAGCGAGCGAAAGAGAAAGAGAAGCCCTAGGGCACCGCATACCCGGCTGGAAGGGGAGTCACATGCCGCCAGGAGCCATTCCTGCTGCATTACACACGCCGAGTTAAATGGCAAACAATATCAGTCCGTGTTTATGCCACATGTTCTCAGCCTCTTCACATATCAGCACCCCCGCCGGCGCTGCACAGACGGGCCCCCTGAGACCTCTGAAGGAGGGGGTCTTGCGCTCATGACACCCCCACTATTAATAAAACCCCAAAGCTTCCTGTCCCGGTTTACTTTCCTAGTTTTCATTGGCGGCGGTGGTGGTGGTGGTGGGAGTGATGAGGGCTTGTTTGCTTACTTGCTTGTTTTTTGTTTGTTTGTTTTGGTTTTTTCCTTTGGGTTTTCATGGGCAACACTCGGGTCCTGCAGGTGGCCAAAAAGACATCTAGCCATGAAGCCGCATCAGACAGCAGGGCACGCTGACCCCCCGCCAGCGAACCTCCTGAACAGCTCGCCCCTTCTTGGTTTTATGTTTATGGAGCAGGAGATAGAGTGAGGTGACCTGGCAGCTCACCCGCCCGGCCGTAACTGCCGGGCTTTTCAACAGGAAAAACGGACGGTCTCCTGCTCTAAGCGGCGGCTCTTCACCATGGTGAGTCCCCCCAACTCGCCCCACCCCCGGATGTGCTGGAGGGGTTTTGTTTGTCAAAACTGGGGGATGGGGCCAAAATCCTGCAACGTTCAAGACAGACCCTGCAACCAAGGTTTACGAAGCCCCGGACATCAACGTTCTAGAACCTCCGCTGAGAAACCGCTACGATGCTCAAGCCCTTCCAGGGGTTTCCAGAAAACATGACACAAAACAAAGAAGAAGAAGAAAGCCAAGACCCCCCTCTCTGGGAGGAGCTGGCAGAGCTACGGGGTCCGGGGATGGGCTTTGCCTGGATTGTGGTTTAATCACTTAGGAAACTGCTCACTTTTCTCTCCAGGAGCCCTTTCTTCTGCCACTTTTCCCCTCCTCTGTTTCCAAATCTCACCCTGTAATATTTAAACCATCAAACCAAACTACCCCTTTGGTAAGGTTCTAAATCCACACCAGCTGTCCACGAGGACCTCACTGCCACGATGTGTAAAGCGGCCCTCAGCCCAGTTGGTCCTGCCTGGACGGTCTGGTGTTCATCTGTGATGCCCAGTATCGAATATAATCCCCTCTCAAAATTATTCAGGAGGGTATGCTTTTTACAAAGTAAAATCTCCCCCAAAGACCTTGTACAGGACCAAGGATTAAAGCCTCCTGGGTTCTCCTATGTTATGTCCACCCCTAAAGGCAGGGGGGCAGGAGGCAGTTTCGGTCACTGGAATGAGGGAAGCTTCTCTCTGCTAGGACTCAGGGTATGACCTTCCTGCAGCCCGATGAAAAGTCAAAGTGGAAGCCAGTCCATATAGCCCATTTCCAGCTGCCCACCAGGGGCATGAGCACTGCCCACCTGCCCAGTGAGCTCTGGGGAAAGCCTGGGGGCTCTTTCTTCCTAATTTAGTCATAGCCCACAGGCTGCCCCAGGCTTGCCTGGCTCTCTGCCCCCGACTCAGTCACAGACACCCCAAGGCGCCAGTCCCAGATCCTGACCTACAGGAGCCAGCCAACCTGGCTGCAGCTGCATTTCTGCTCAGGCTGTGGGTCCCGCCCATGATCTACCAGGTTTCCCCAAGGCACAAGGTTCAGCTCGAATCATTGACTGCATATTTTGTCCTTCTTTGGTCTCTGTCTTATTTCACGATGCTTGGGATTTTCTTAGGATAAGAGTTTACCGAAAAGTGCTTCACCAGGGGCATCTGGGTCAATTAGGCACTGGACTCTTCATTTCAGCTCAGGTCATGATCTCAGGGTCGTGAGATTGAGCCCCGCCCCAGGCTCTGCACTGAGCATAGAACCTGTTTAAGATTCTCTCTCTCTCTCTCCCCCTCTCACTCTGCCCCTTCCCCCCAACCCACTTTCTCTCAAAAGAAAAGAAAAGAAAAGAAAAGAAAAGAAACAAAGAAAGCGCTCCACCACACACATCTCCCCTAATCTGAAGGAGAAGAAAAGTCAGTATTTAGAATGAGCCCTTCTAATTGTGTGACCCGAGCTTGTTGGCACAAGCTGATCATCACAAACTGCCATGTAGTAAGCACATGTTGAGCACTTACTGTATACCAACACTGCCAGGCAAGGAAGGAAGGAGGAACACAAGATAATACTGAGTGTAGATGTACTAGGCATTATGTTACCCACTTCACATACTTGATCATCACAAGTCTTAAAAATTTAAGATCACTATGCCCACTTTACAGATGAGAACACAGAGGCTCCAAAATGACAGGGTAACTAACCCAAAGTCCCAAAGTCAATCTATGGTCATTTGGTCAATCATAGGGTCTATTTGATCCCAAAGGCCTGTCCTTCCACTAAAACATGCCCCAAGGTACAAGGTGAGCCATAATTGTATCTAACAGAATAAAACAAGATGAATGAGGCAGGTAAGATGTGTTCCAAGTCAAAGGAGAACAGAACTGACCGCATAATATGTGTGGCCCAATGCAAAATGAAAATGCAGGGTCCTTGTTCAAAAATTATTAAGAATTTCAAGATGGCAACAGCAGAGCATTAAATTAAGTGCACAGCCCTTCGAATCAAAGGGCCTTATGAGAAGACATGCCCACGAAGCCAGTCCTGACAGGGAGGAAAGAGCTCTGAGAGGTCAGTTGTGGGGATGCGAGCTCCGTCCACATCTGTCCACACTGCCCATAGCAGTTCCCAGAGCACCGCAGCCCAGAACCCTCTACAGGACAGCCAAGCCTCTCCCTGTTTCCTTTGGCCATTCTTTCTCCTGCTACAGAGCTGGCATTAATGTGAGGGCATGAGAAAGGTCCAGGGGGAACTGCTTGGGTTGGGAGAAGCAAAAGGCAAATCTGGCCCAAACAAATCCTACTAGTCATTATGATACTGAGTTTCTTCAGGTAACCCGTGGAAAGAGGTCATTTGGCCTCCACTCCTGAGGAGATGCCCCAGAGCAGTGGTGCAGTGATCCTCAGTGGAAGGAGGGGCAAAGTCATACAGGATAACAAGAGACACAAGTGGCAGGGACATGGCACCAGCTCATGTGTGAGGAGTGAAGGCAGAGAAAGGCTGAGAACTAGGGAGTATAAGGAACAATCAGCTGGTGTGGGAAACACGGGGTCGGCGCCTGGTGTCCTCACTGGCTCACTGGGTGACCTCCAGTCAGCCACCGAGTCCTGGGGGCTCAGGACACCCCAGTGCCAAGTACGTAGGAACTTATGGACATGCCGTGTGGCCATTAAAAGCAATGTTTATCCACTTACTCTTTAATGTTAAATCAAAGACCAGTGCACAAAATTGCATATTTATTATGCTTACAGACATGTAAACAGCAAAAATAACCCTTAGGTAGAAAAAAAAAAACAAAACCGAATACAGAACACATCAAAATGTCAACAAGGGGCAGTCCAGGGAAACTTGGGTAACTTGTATCTCCGTTCTCTTTTTGTGAATGGTCCAATTTTTATTTAATAAACATGTGTATTTTTCAGAAGGAATTTTTTAGGGAAAATAAATTCAGTTGGGCTAATGGTGCCCATCTAGCTTATAAGGACCTTCAAATGACCCCTTCATATTACAGAGTGTAACCCAGCCCCTTGTCATAGCAGACACGTCTCTCCTGGAGAACCATATCCCAAAGGTAAAGGCAAGGGACACGGGAAAATGAGGCATCTATGCAAGGCATGGCCATGTTCATCTTCTCCTGAAGGCCAAAGCACATACCTCGGGTGGGTTTTCACACCTGCCTACCAAGAAGGCACTGTGAACAAAGTAGGCAGAACATGCGACATGTTGTCCAGGAATAAACAAAGGTTCATTTTATGACCTCTGACTTCTCACCAGAGAGATCGAAGTCATTAACATGAAGACAGCTTCTTGGCAAGTGCCACAGTTCAAAGTCAACAGCCTCTACCCTTTCCCCTGGCCTGTCCCCCATACTGCTGCTGGTCTGGGGGCAGGGAGGAGGACCTAACTGCCGTCAGGCAGGACAGAGGGGGAAAGGCAGGGTCACGGAACAATCCTGGAAGTGGCCTTGGGTCTTTGGTCTCTGACTTAACATTTCAATCTCCTTGGCTCAGTTTCCTATAATTCTCAGGGCAGTGCTAAGTAACTGTGTTTTCTTTTGGGTGTGCAAGTTCAAGGAGAGTGCTAACCAGTGACTAATCCAGGCTAGCCCAGGCTGACAGACCACGTAGCTGGGCCTCTAATTTCAGCCCTCTGCTGTAGGTTGTGGATCCCCCTAGAATCTCTACCCACCCTGGACGGGCAGAGTTGGTCCCTGCTGTGGCCACTCCCTCCCCCCCTCTCCAGGCAACTCCGGTCAAATAATCTCTCAAGACCACTTGCTCTTTATAACCAGGGCTGAGTTATACCATCTTCAGCAACATGGGGAAAAGAAAAGAGGAGGTCTTGGGCCCCTGGGATGGATGGAAGGTAGCAAGAGACGCCTTGATAGAGCCGGGCAGAGGTTTCAGTCTCTTGTCACAGGAAGATGCAAGGAGAGAACAAAGACAGGACTCGTTCCCAGAATGGAAAAGCTCGGCCCTGGAATGGCTACTTCCTGCACAGACAAAGGCCAGCCACAATCCATTCGCAGAGGAAACCAGTCAAGAGTTGTGAGTCACACGATGTGGGAATGGGCCCTTCCTAGAAAAGGAAGCCAGTTCTTTGTTGATCAGGGCTTTTTAATTCCCTTCTGGGTAACTGTTGTTCCTCATTAGGTTCTCCAGGGGCCCCCAAAACAGAAGCCGGAAGCATTTTTAAGTTTTCCAGGGTTTGTTTTTTTTTTTTTTAAGATTTTATTTATTTGACAGAGAGAGAGACCGATAGAGGGACATAATCAGGGGGGAGCAGCTCCCCGCTGAGCAGGGAGCCTGATGTGGGGGCTCAATCCCAGGACCCTGGGATCATGACCTGAGCCAAAGGCAGACACTTAATGACTGAACCACCCAGGCACCCCTCCAGGGTTGCTCTTTAAAGACTGAATCTAGCCTCCAGACATAAACCCCGTGCTGGGTTCTCAGGACCTTTGCATAATCTATTCCCTCTGCCTATGAGTTCCTTCTCCAGATTTGCACTGTGCAATAGGGTAGCTATTAACCACATGTACTTTCTCAAATTTAAGTTATTAATATTAAATACAATTTAAAACTCAGTCCCTCAATCATACTAGCCACATTTCAAGTGTTCAGTACCTACATGGGACTAGCTAGATCACACAGCATGTAACATCTTCAGCCTTTGGAAAGTTCTACTGGACAGCATTGCTTTGGATCTTCATGTAACTGGCTCCTTCTCAACCTCTGGTCCCTGCACTACTGTTATCCTCTCAAAGAGGCCACCACATACCCAAGAACCTAAAGGACATATGGTGACTCTCTGTCCCCTTATCCTACCTTTATCTCTATCTGAAATTACCTTATTTGTTTCATACTTGATTGCCTGTCCCAGCCTTGGAATACAAGCTCCATGAGAGCAAAGACCTTGTCTACCCTTTTTATTGCTGCCTGTCTAACACCCAGAACAGTATCCGGCACAAACAGAAACTCAAGTCAATAATGTTCAATAAATGAGTCTACTCCGTATCTGTGGGATCAGAGCACACCAGTCACCCAAGACAGCTGTCACTTATCTTCCCATGGACCGAGACAATAGCTAAGCATGGGCCCCAGTTAGAACATTTGGGATGCTGGGTGTTGTGGGAGTACCGGGTAGAAGCAGGGTGGCTGAAACCCAGCCAGGTCCTGATTCTCCTCCAGGAGCCCAGTGGCCTTTCATCGCCTCCATCAGTCAGTCAATGGGGCCGGATCCAGCTCTTGTACTGCCCTCCTCTGCTTTTGCAAAAGATCAAAATACTCTCAAACGTATTAGACACCCTTCAACATGCAATTACTCTTCCTCCATGTGCATATACAAAACTAAATGATAGGCTGGGATCCTAAGTTTTAAGGACTGGTTGGTATTTTTTTAGATTTATTATTTTAGAGGGGGTCAAGGTAGACGGGGAGGGAGAGAAAGAATGTCAAGCAGACTCCACACTGAGCTTAGCGCCCAGTGCAGGGCTTAATCTCACAACCCTGAGATCAGGACCTGAGCTGAAACCAAGAGTCAGACGCTCAGCCGACTGAGTCACCCAGGCACCCTGACCTGTGGATATTTTAATACTCTGCATACTCTATGAATGCTCTCTGATGTCCTCTCTGGAATAGGAGATGGAGAAAGTCTACTACAACTTTGTTTTACTGTTAACTTGAATTAAAATTTGAATGGCGGGGCCACCCTGATGGCTCAATCTCTTAAAGCGGCTGCCTCAGGCTCAGGTCATGATCCCAGGACCCTGGGATCAGGCCCCAAATCGGGCTCCCTGCTCAGCAGAGAACCTGCTTCTCCCTCTCTGTGTGCCGCTCTGCCTGCTTGTTCTCTCTATCTCTCTGTTAAATAAATAGATGAATTCTTAAAAAAAAAATTTTGTTTTGAATGGCAAGGGGACACCTGGGTGGCTCAGTCAGTTAAGCTTCTGCCTTCCGCCCAGGTCATGATCCCAGGGTCCTGGGTTAGTCCTGCATCGGGCTCCCTGCTCAGCGGGGACTCTGCTTCTCTCTCTACCTCTCCCCTCCCCACTGCGCATGCTCTGTCTCTCTCTCAAATTAATAAATCTTTAAAAAATTTTTTTGAATGGCAAGAATATTACATTCAGCAAAACATCATCCCCGTGGCTAAACACGAGAGGAGCATCAAGATAAAAGAACTGGAAAACATACTACGTGTCACGGTACCGAACATTCATAGCAAGCTGACTACAGAGAAGGGGGGCACGGAAACAGATCACACACAGGGAAAGGAGGATGATAAGCAAATACGAGACAAAAGTAAGAGCAGGTGGTATCTGCTCAGAATCAATCCACTCAAAGGGCAGCCTGGAGCAGCTTCGTGTACCGTCTGGTTCCTACTAAGGAAACAAATCCGATTTTAAGCTGGTTTCCTTTTAAAGGTGCAGAAAGCAGTTGTTTTCTAAATCTCCGACTGCTCTCTCAGTGACATTACCAATAAACGCACCGGCCTCAGTAACAGAGGAGCATGGCAGGACGACGCATTTTTGAGAGAACCGGCAAGAAGAACAGCCACTTTTTATCAACCAAACTGCAACTGCCACTTCCGGACGGCGCACGGGAGAAGGAAGAGACACAAACAAGTCAGCTACAAGAGAAAGGGAGCAGGGGCGACAGTCTTCTCATTCCAAAATGATTTTTAGGAAATAGAGTCTATTCTGATGTATAAATCATGAATTAACTTCTGTTTCGTTGGCCAGAACTGCTTGGAGCCTGGTGATAGGCAGCAGAATTGGTTCCCAACTTCAGGCTTTCTCCACTTTGTCTCTTGCTGAGTCTTTTTTTTTTCCTTTTTTTTAAGATTTAATTTTTTTATTTGACAGAGAGAGAGAGAGAGAGAGGCAGAGAGAATGCAAGTGGGGGGAAGAGGGAGAGGCAGGCCCCCCACTGAGCAGGGAGCCTGATGCGGGGCTCAATCCCAGGACCCTGGGATCATGACCTGAGCCGAAGACAGGCTGCTTAACCCACTGAGCCACCCAGGCACCCCTTGCTGAGTCTTCAACAGAGAAGCACAGTCACCTTTGTACCTTGACCCAAGGATGGTCCTCCTCCAGGTAGAAAGGTCACTCTCACTGATGTGAGTCCAGGTTTGGGAGTGATACTCACTGAGGTAAGGGGAAGGTAGGAACCAGGCGGATCAGCCAAATCAATGGGATGTCAAACATCTCAGGTCACTTACAACCAGCTCTAGGTTCCCCTCTAAATCTCAGTTTCTCTCTTAGGTCTTTGAGCTCTCTGCATAGGACAAGATTGTCAGCATTCTGATGGCAAGGACTCTACAATACCCAGCACGTTGCATTCCAGACAGTAGAAGTCCATTAAATGTTTTCTGAATCAACCAATGATTTTTAGGCTTTTCCCTATGTTGATTATAATTTCAGAGGTTTCTGACCATATTTTGGAAAGTAGGACCACAAGGTCAGATTCATTCTTGACATTCAGGATTTAAAGTTATAAAAACTTGATCCAAGACCAGCTAGTCAAAATGTAGTGTTCAGAGTGGGCCAAAGACTAGACTCGCAAACCTGTCCCCAATGCACCCACTCGTCCCTGGCCAGAGTCAGGAGCTGACATACATTGGAGCGCTAGGGCCTCAGGCCATGAGAGGAGAGGCTGCTGACTAATGCTGTCTTTCCCGTCTGAATCAAAGCCAGCTGCCCTCATTGCTGTCCCTGACTTGAAGGGGCTGGATCTTGGCCACTGCTGGGCAGCACAGGGCCAGGCTGAGGTGGTTGGGGAACCAGCTAAGAGTGGTCTTTCTTTGATGGTTATTTTTTTAAGGCATGGATGCAACTTACTGGCCAACCAATTGAAGTTACCCCTTGAGGAAGGAACAAGTGGCCTCAAGCAGGATGGGCTCCACCATCCATCAGAAGTCTCACGTTTTTATCCCAAAGTCTATGCCAGGTCAGTCTTCCAAAGGTTTACTACCAATCTCCTGGAGCAAGTAAAAACGTGGGCCTATATCCCCTTGATCCTTTTGCCCTGTAACGTTCCTACCGACAAATATCATCGTTGTTAAACACAAATGTATCATTTTATGCAATAAAAATGTACAGCTATTTTGTATAAGGCAGGTTAGGTAGTGGGATATTCAGATAAACCCTCTGGCTGAAAACAACTCTGTAGAAATCATCTTAAAGGCAATGAGGAGTAGAAAAGATAGCACAGTCCTGCCAGTCCAATTTTGGAAGAAGATTGAACCCAAAGAGTCTGGGGAATATGTGAGTGCCAAAGTTGCTTTTGTCTTGAAGACTTTGTAGGGGTACAGGTGACAGAAGGCAAGGTGCAGGTTGCTTTCAATGTAAGGACTTACAGGATACCTTTTCCTGCATTAAGCTGGGTTCCAAAGGGCTACAGATTCGGGAGTAGGATAAAGCAGGATGAATCTGTCACCTCCCGTTCCTCCCCAAACCCACAGGCCCAGAAAGAAGGTGGCTCTGGGGGCCAGTAACATCCCATTCATTGACCCAGGATAGCTAAACAAGTGTCTGCCTTATTTGTTAAACTCTGCATACATGCTTTAAAAATTTGGGGGTGTGTGTGCCATATTTTAAAATTGAAAATGATTGAAAAAAACATCAACAATCACATAGTTAACCCTTTCAACTATAGTCCATGTCCAGACTTTTCTATCTTAGCCCAGTGTTCAGCAAAGTAAAAAACCCATGAATGAGTTTTCCAGAGACCATCTCAACCAGCCTTCTGTCTACAGCCAAGTAAATGCTTACTATACCCAGTTTGCAGACAATGCAACTAAAGTCTAATGAGCTTGATTGATTTATCCAAGGCCATAGTGATTTCATCCAGGGAGTTAATTGAGAATTACTTTTACTTCTATTTCTCAAAAAAAAAAAAAAAAGCAAATTCTATCTTTTAAAAAGATTTTTATTTATTTATTTGACACAGAGAGAGAGATCATAAGTAGGCAGAGAGGCAGGCAGAGAGAGAGGGGGAAACAGGCTCCCCGCTGAGCAGAGAGCCCGATGCGGGGCTTGATCCCAGGACCCTGAGATCATGACCTGAGCCGAAGGCAGAGGCTTAACCCACTGAGCCACCCAGGTGTCCCCAAATTCTATTTTTAACTCAGCTCCCCCCATATACCCATTCCATATGTTACAAATCCATCGGAAAGAATTCCTAGTGTTGTATCTACTGCACTGAGATAGCCCCAGAACTGAGTCTGCATACCCAGGACTCTATTCTGCATATTTCAGAAAGACAAGCTCATGGTCAGAAAAGTGTGAGTGCCTGTAATTAACAGGGCTTTTGCAAATCTCTCCCTTAATATTGATGCAACGATATAATTCAGATGGTGCAAGAGCAGGGATTAAAAAAACAGGACACATAATCAAGCCTGGACTTGAGGGTGGCTTTCCAGTGAGATGCTCACCGAAAACAATGCTGCTAAAACCACCAGTCACATATCACGCTTTGGGAAATAGCATCACACCACCGGGAGCAGCCACTGCCCCAGAGCAAGGAACTCAGAGGAAGCACTGCCTAGCCTGGGGGGCTGGGCAGGGACAGTGAAGGAGGAGAGGCAGAAATGGCAGCAGTGGCTTAAGAAGTAGATCCATGAAGTTTTTAAGAAATCACCTTCCTCTTAATACAAATACATGTTTAGAGAGCAACTTCATTTACTGCTGATTCTCTCTACAATCGTCCAACAGGTTAAAACAACTGCCATAGAGCATGAGATTTTCAACCCTGGTCATTGCAAACACAAGGGCTTTATGTTGCCTCTGGGCATTGTCCACCCTTCTGGGATCCCTCACACTCTCGGCTTCTGCTGTGCAAACGCCATCACTGTAAGGAACCCCCTTCCATGAGAACGCTCTCTTCCTGGACATCAGCAAGCTGGTGGTGAAGTTAAAACCTGCACAGTCAAGTTCCAGCCAGCGCCTCGGGAACTGTGGGTTTCCAGAGGTGTGGCCATTTTCTCTCGAACGGTTCAGGTCACAGAGAGCCTTGTGGTTCTGTTTTAGGGCATATCCTGAGAACCACAGCTGTGACCACAGAATGGAGCCTCCGAAAGCCCCTTATTTTTCAAAGCACCTTGCAGGGAAAGAACCCAGAAGATGCAAAGGGGAGATGTTCAAATGAAACGAAGAGTGGGAGAAACAGAAGAGGGAGGCAAAGAGATACGCTGCGATGGATAATGTCCTGAGAGGTTGAGGTGAACAGAGGGAATGGGTGTGTCTACACCTCCAAACGGATCCTGCTACAACTGCCTCTCAATTTAAATACTCGGTCTAGTCTCTTACAATTCACTCCTGTGGCAAAGAGAAGTGATGAGAGGATTCCCTGCCTTTCGACTCTGATTTTTGTGTCATTTAGCACTCAGATTGGTTTTATAGGGACGCCATGTAAAGTTTGAAGAATCTGTCTGCACACACACACACACACACACACACACACACTATTTAAGATGACTAAGATCTCATGTGCACTCCCTGCTTGGATCGAAAGCAATGACAACTAGAATTCCAAATATTGCATGGAAAACAGCACCAACTCCTCCTTTCTTTTTTTCAAAGCCCGCTCTCCACAGGCAAAAAGGAAAGGATCCCCTACAGCACTCCGGTCTCCTCAGGTCAACCCCATTTCACAGATGGGAAAAGTCAGAGAGGCCTGCAGATCCATAAGGGAGGCAGGATTCCAAGACTCCCGTTTCTAAATTACCGGCCCATAGACAACCATCTTGACCAAAATACCGGTAACTCCCTAGACACCCCTGACATCCATCCTCTGTGCTCATCTTCCCAACACGGCACCATACAGGGTGTATTTCTTGGCTCGTTTTCAGACTATGACTCTGGAGCGATAATGGGGAATAATGGAGTCCAATTAAGCAGGTACATCAACGTCAGCAGCATGACACTCCTACACAGTCCCACTAATTAAGAATCTCTGCCACTTGGTAGGGAACACACTTATAGCTCCAGGGCACCCAGATCCACCCTGCCAAGGAAAACAGAAAAGTCTAGGGCTTCAGAGACATCAGGCAGCGCCTGTGAATTAAGAGGTCGGGCAAGTATGAGTTGAATGTAATGATAATCACTTGCACGCACTCATACAGGATTCATGCTTACGAGAAGGCTCTTCCCCATGCATTCTTCCTTCTCTGCTCCTCCTGCCTTGGTCACCTCTCCCACGGAGAGAAGAGGGAATGTGAGAACTACCAAGGGAGAAGACCTTAGCTGATGATCAGTCCAATCCTCCTGTTTTCCAGAGTGAAAAGCTCCTGAGAGGGAAGATTCCCACCCTCAGACACAGCTTGGTGATGACAGCGCCAGGACCAGAATCAGATGTTTAGGGCCAGGCAATCTCCCTAATACAGCTATGGCTTCCACACTGCATGCCGATCTGGATTGGTAGTTGTTTTGTGCTTTCTTGTTTTAGTATATGTGGTGCTGCTGAAGCGAGCATTTGATGTGTTTTCTTAAAAAAAAAAAAAAAAAGTTTTGATACAAAAATATGGATAAATATAGCAAGTTGTCATATTCCCACCATCCAGAATTAACCAAGGTTAACATTTCCTCAACTTTAACAATGAAGACAAACATCTCATCCTCTTCCATCCCATTCTGCCCAGAGGCAACATCCCTGTGGATACGTCTAAGCCATAGTCTCATATGAAACACTCATAAATCATGGTACTTTAACATAGTCAATTTATCAACCTTTTCACTTTTGAGATGTTGGAGTTTTGGGGGGGGGATGTCTTTTCTAAAAAATATATTTTTAACCCCTAAGGTCATAAAGATACTCTCCTGGATTATGTTTTAACAGGGTCAAAGTTTTGATTTTCACATCTAAGGCAAGCTAAAATTTATCTTTAAGTATGCTATGACATAAGGAGCTAATATTTTTCTATAGAAAGCAAGTTGTCTTGGCATGAGTCACTGAAGAGCTCAGCCTTTCACACTGGTTTATAATACATGGCTACCCATGCCAGAAGTTCACAGGGATTCTTAGGTCTGTTTCTCTGTTCTTTTTTTTTTTTTTTAATTTTTTATTTATTTGACAGAGAGAGAGATCATAGGTAGGCAGAGAGGCAGGCAGAGAGAGAGGAGGAAGCAGGCTCCCCGCTGAGCAGAGAGCCTGATGCGGGGCTCAATCCCAGGACCCTGAGATCACGACCCGAGCCGAAGGCAGAGGCTTAACCCACTGAGCCACCCAGGTGCCCCTGTTTCTCTGTTCTAATCTGTTTTATTGATCCCCTCATTCTTTAAAACTTTTTTTTTCCCCCAGAAGTATCAGACCTATCTACGTACCTCACTCTTCCACCAAATGAATTTCAGAATTGGTTTGTGTCGTTCTAAGAGAAATCCTATTGGAATATTGATCAGGATTGTCTTAAATGAGATGCTTTTATGCAAAAAGTTGTCCCGTCTATGAACATACCATTATCCATTTATTATATACCCTGATAATGTTTTATGATTTTCTTCATCAAAGCCTTATCTATGTTTTATTTCATTTATTCCCAGGTGCCATACAGTTTAGTTGTTATTATGAACAATATCCTTTTTCTTATAGGTTGCTATTGTTTTACAGAAGTGCTATTGTTTTTTGTATGTTGATACTGTACTCTGCAATTATGCTTATCTCTTTTATTATATATAATACTTTTGAAAGTTCTTGAATTTTGAAGGTACACAATCATATGATCTTAATATAACGAGAACTATGTCTCTTATTTTCTATCCTTGTGCTTCATTTATTTTTCTTATCTTATTGCATTGGCTAGGTCCACTAGCACACCGTTGAACAGCAGTGGTGATATCTAGTATCCTTGCTCTTATTTCTGACTCTATCTGGGAATGCTTCTAAGGCTTCCCTAGTAAGCATGATGTTGGCCATAGGATGGTAGTTGCCTTTTTTCATGTTCTCAGATGACATCTTCCCAACTAGTAAGCTCCGGCGGCACCTGGATGGCTTTGTCAGTTAAGCATCTGCCTTTAGCTCAGGTCAGGATCTCAGAGTCCTGGAATTGAGCCCTGCGTTGGGCTTCCTGTTCAGCAGGGAGTCTGCTTCTCCCATTCCCTCTGGCCTGCTGCATGCGCACATGCTCTTTCTCTCCCTCAAATAAATAAATAAAACCTTTAACAAAAAAATTCCAACTACTAATTTCCTTTGGAGTAAGGCCTAAATCTAAGTCTCATACATCTTGCCATCCACTGTTGTACAGTGCCTGTCCCACAGGAAATGAACAATAAATGTTTGCTTGCTGCTTCTGTGTTTCGAAACTCCACTACTTGATGTTTCTTTTGACACTTTCTGCTTCTCTGACCCCAGCAAACGCAGTAGATACTGCAGCAACATTTGGCTAGATGGCTCTTTATTTTTTTTTAAATTATTTTTTCCACCAGATGGTTCTAAGATGAGGCTTTTCAAGTGCGTGTGCACACGTGTGTGTGTGTGTGTGCACGTGCGTGCACACATGTGTGTACATACTAAAACCTTATGGAGAAGATGGCTCAGGTACTGAGGCTCTGAGAGTCCATGAAGAAGACAAAGGATGCTGGTTTTTAAAAAGTGAATTCTGTCAGGGATTTGGGATTTGATTACCATCTGAAAACTATCCTCTTTCCTCCTTCGTTCCATGTGAATGAGGATTTTGGGGGGATTAACTGGCCCCAGAATGGCCTGACTTTTCCAGAAACAAAAGAAGCAGCAACTCCATGGGCAGGACGGGGCTGCTCATGCATTTCAGCTGGAGGGATGCCACACACCTTCTGGCTTCTCGGCAAGAATGCAGGTCCTGGGAATGTGACCAGCAGAGCCCCCCCCCACCCCGGGGCTGCACATGCAAACCCACCAGGAACCACCTTCAGTCCTGACGAGGAAACGCTGCTGGTGAGGAAGGGAGAAACAGAACCATGGGCCGTCCTTCCTTCTTGCACACAAGCTCCTGCTCCCTTTGCCCCGGACAGAGCCATGGCTGCCTTCTTGAGCCATTTCCCCAACCCTTGGTTCACTTGCCTGAGGCTCAAGGAGGAATGCAAACGTCAGGAGATGAGACTCCAGCCCTCCTCAGCCTGTCTGAGCAAACCGCTGGGAAGAGGGGAAACTGGGAGCTGCACACCTGGGGTAAAATCAGAATGACCGACGGCAGGGAGCCCGACCTCAGCAGCAAGAAGTGCAGGGGCCGGAGAAGGCATGGGCAACGGAGAGAAGACTGTGCTCCTCTTGAAGCAGAGAACCCGAGTTCAAGTGTCAGCCCCGCCACTTCCTTGTCGTGTCATCTCAGGCAACCTGTCCACCCCTAAGTACCTCGTCTGCAAAATGGGGACAGGCACGATGGCCTCAAGTGCTGTCGCAGCAGGGACCATGGATAAGGGAGAGTCTGCTCCGTCTCTGAAATGCCCCAGGCCTCTGAAGGAAATCTGCATGAAGTGTAGGGGCTGGAAATCCCTGAGTGGATGGCACGAAGGACCAGGGCACGCTGAGAGGAATGGGGATAAGCCGTGAGCTGGGCTCTGCCGGGGAGACCCATAAAGCCTTCCCCTCCAGTGTCGTTAAAATGGCTTTGTGACTTAGCAGCCTCTCAGGATACAAGCAGCCCACGGCAGAACAAAGCGAAAGTGAGAGGCTGAGCAGGACGGCTGGACTGGATCTAGGCCCGTCTTCACCTCCTCCTCTCCCGTGGCCCCCACATCCGTTGCAGGAAGGAGTCTTCTAAGTCTGTCTCCACTCTGAATGGCAAAGGCAAATGCAGCCACTCTGCGCTATTCGCCCTGCCGATGTCCCAGGAATGATTCTTGTTTCCCTCGCATCAGTCCCAGCCCCAGATGAAGTTCCAGTGTCCTACCCAGCCGTGTCCTCCCTGGCCGGGGGCACGTTTCACTCCTCTGCGCAAAACCTTCAGGGGCTCCAACTTGTCACTGCGTCCAGACTTCCCAAAAAGCACCTGTCCCAAGCTGGGTTCGCTCCCACCCCTTCTCCCCACAGGCTCGCTCCTCAGACACAGACCACCTGCCTTTACCCAAGAACACACGCGCCTTTTGCCCCCGGACTTGGGTGCTCCTTTCTGTATCATGAACCGTATTTCATTCTTCTAGTTATGGCCCACAGTGCCCTTACCACAGGAAGTTTTCAGAAGGCAAAACGGAGGCCAAACAACACGGATGGCCTTTGAAAACAAACGCTGTGAGAGGACTGAGAGAAGCCAGACACAGAAGGCCACAGACTGATGATTCCGGGCATAGGAAACATCCATAAGAGGCAAACCCAGAGGGACAGGAACCAGGCTGGGGGCTGGGAGAGGAGAGAGTGACTGCTCAGTAGGTGCGGGGTCCTCTTTGTGGACCATGAAAATGTTCTAGAACTGAGAGCGGTGACATTCGTGATGTACTTAATGACACTGAATTGTATCCTTTAAAATGGTGAGTGTTGTGCTGTGGGTATTTTACCAACACACACACACACACACACACACACACACACACACACCCCGAGGCTGAGAATATATAATTATTCCAGGGGCACACAGCTAGTAAGTGATTATAGGAGTTGAATTTAAGAGTCTGGTTTTTCACCATCATTTTAAGAGTCAACAGAGAGCCATCCCTCTACATCTCTACATCCAGCCCATGTCAGGTGCATTCCTGCTGGTGCCTCCTCTGAGTGATCCAGGCCTTGATAGCTCTTGTTTCCAGAAACGCCCATGCTACCCAACCCTGTGCCGTCTTACATGCTGGTCTTTGTCCCCATAGATGGACGGCGCACTCTCTGAGGACAGGACCTCTTGTCCAAGCCTTCCCAGGGGCTTACAGCCTTCACTGGTGGGGGGGACACTGAAAAGCATTCTGGATGCCGTTTACATTTTTCACAGTTTTAACTTGTATTTTGGCTGCAAAGTTCCCACGTTCTTTCACTCTGCAAAACATAACAGAGTCTCCTTTTGGCACCGATTCAATCCCAGGAAATGCCTTTTTGTCACAGAACTACTAAGCCAAGGGTTACCTATTGTTTTCTCATTGACGGGGGAAAAAAAGTTACCACCACTGTATTCACTTATTCATAAGAGAAAGTTTCATTTCTCTACTTCAAACACTGTGAGTATTATAGGTTGCATTTTTTTATAGGTTGCATTTTTAATAGAGCAAGCCAATAAATAAAAACATGTGACATAATGGCTTAGAGTTTAAACACATCAACTGAAAAACAAGTTTTATTACTTCACTTGAATTTTTTTTTTTTTTGTTCTCTTCTTAGTCTATTAAGGAACTAGCAAGGGAAACCCAGGTTAGCCTTGAGCCCACCACTTATGACCTTGGGCAAATCCTCTGACCCCTAGGGGTAGCTTTCCTGCCCACAAAATGGGAATAAAAAGTGCCTTCCTTGGGGTGCCTGGGTGGCTCAGTGGGTTAAAGCCTCTGCCTTCAGCTTAGGTCATGATCCCAGGGTCCTGGCATCGAGCCCCGCATCGGGCTCTCTGCTCAGCAGGGAGCCTGCTTCCTCCTCTCTCTCTGCCTGCCTCTCGGCCTACTTGTGATCTCTGTCAAATAAATAAGTAAAATCTTTAAAAAAAAAAAAAAGTGCCTCCCTACAAGCTAGACAGAAGTGATGGAAGACGCGACCGAAACACGAAATGGGAAGAGCTCAGTAAAGGACAGAGCCCTGAATGGAGGGACCTGGAACGGCAGGTTCCTGAGTCCAGAGGGGAAGGAGGGAAGTGAATGCACCTCCCTCTGCACAGCTGAGGGGCTGGTCTAGCAGGAGCGTATTATATGTGTGCAGACTCGGACACCTTATTTAAGTAAATTCCCTTACCTGAAGCAGGACCGACAGCACAACATGATGAACTAGACCACGGATCTTAATCAGACATCCTCAGCTTTTGCATACACTCTCATTTTTAAGTTTACAAACAACTATAATGGTGCAGAGGGTAGAGAAAGCCCTGGTATAGAATTATTTACAACTCTGTAATGAAATCAATACAACATGATTTCCATAGGCAGTTCCTGAGCAGGCAAAAGTTGCTTTATCACAATGTTTCTTTGTGATTGTGTCCACTGTGATGGGATGACATGTACAGCATCTTACTCCAGGAGGTGAAGAGGCTTCAGTGATCCTTGTTCCCACAATAGTTCTATGAGAATAACCAGGGGTCCTGATCCATCATTAACCGAGGCAAACTCACTGGATTCCCTCGGCCTTTTTTAAGATTTTATTTTTAAGTAATCTCTTCACCCAAAGTAGGGCTTGAACTCACAAACTCGAGATCAAGAACCTCATGGTCCACCGACTGAGCCAGCCAGGCGCCCCTGGATTTCCTCTGCCTTACGGGCATCTCATCTCCAGGTGGAACTTGGTGTGGACCTTGAAAAGCTCCAGGTCCACTGAGCAATGCCGCCATCTGGTGGTCACCCAAAGAACTAAGAAAATCAGTGATCATGGGAAATTCTGTTTCTGGCCCTTGAGTTACTGAATCACCTTTTACATCTACTCCAGGAGGCTCTACTTAAGGTGCATTTGTACTGAATATTCTAATAAAGAATGTTTTATACTAAGACTCCTGTGTCATTGATTAAATACGACCACAGAGTCTTTGAAGTCCCTCCCATTAAGAGGAGGAGCTTATTTCCCTCTCTCTCCAATCTGGGCTGAGTCAGGGATGAGCTTTGGAACAGAAGGCACAGGAAATGATGCTGCATGATTTCCAAGCCCTCACGTCAAGAGGTCTCAGAGTTTCCCTGCTCTCAGAACACTGCTGCCTTTCAAACAAGTACGGGCTAGCCTCCTGGAAGTTGGGACTCCACCTGGAGGAAGAAAGAAAGGCCCAGCTGTGTCAGCCATTTCTCCTGAGGCCCTAGACTGGTGAGTGAGGCCATCCAGGACCAGAAAGCCAAAGCCCAACCACTGCAAAGAGGGCGATGAGTGAGCCCCGGGAAGACCAGCTCAAGCCAACCCAAAGACTAGCCCATCGAATCACATGTTCTCATAAGTCACTAAATTCTGGGTGGCTTGTAACACAGCAGTAAATAACCAAGGCACACCCTCAGATTTATGACTTTAGAAATCTGTGTTCGAGGGACCCCTGGCTGGCTCAGTCGGTGGAGTGTGCAACTCTTGATCCAGGGCTGTGAGTTCGAGCCCCGCATTGGGTGTAAAAGTTACTTAAAATATTTTTTAAAATAAATTTTAAAAAATCTGCAGGGCTCCTGAGTGGCTCAGTCCTTAAGCAGCTGCCTTCAGCTCAGGTCATGAATCCCAAGGTCTTGGAATCAAGCCCCGCATTGAGCTCCCTGCTGTGCAGGAAGCCTGCTTCTTCCTCTCCCACTCCCCCTGCTAGTGTTCCCTCTCTCACTATCTCTCTCTGTCAAATAAATAAATAAAATCTTTGAAGAAATAAATAAATAAAAATTAAAAAATAATAAAAATCTGCATTCTGGCCTATACACATCAGGTTTATTATTACTATTTTAAATTGGGGTTAGGGGCAGCATACATCCATATTTCCGCATGGTGAATCTTGACTGTTGCATAGATTTCAACTATTACATGCTCTGATTTTTCTCATGCATTTTTAGACCCTGCCACACCTCTTCTTTCATTCGTTCATCAAACATTAACTGAACATGTCACAAGTCATAGCTACTGGGGACGCTCTAAGGACTTGGGACTGAGTTGGGTATGACGTCTACTTTTAAGAGGTCCCAGCGACTGGAGAAGACGCACATGCAAATACATCATAACAAAGAGTAGTATGTCTTGGGTTAGAACGGAGAAGTGACTGCCTGTGTGTTGGGGCAAGGGGTGGGCATTGTATTACACAGGACCCAATCAGGAGAAGAGAGAACAATCCAAGTATATAGAATGAAAAGATTAAATCCAGGGAATTCGCTATATAGGTGAGAAGGCAAACAAAAGATGGTGGGGGGCAGAGGGGGTGGGTAGAGCCATGGCAAAGGGTCAGCAGCTACTGCCAAAGACACAGTGAGCCACGGAGAAGGAGGGGCAGAAGGACCCTGGCGTTTCCCTTCCTCCCACCGCAGTCTCCCACAATGCCGGACCCCATGCGAGCCCAGGGGATGCCCCATGCCGGCCACCCTGGGACTGGGAACATGGCAGGGAAGGGTGAAAGCAAACAGGATTAGGATCTGTCATGGGGTGTTGTGGACTGTTTCATGCCCTCGACACATTTCCCCGCCATAGCCTCCCTCTGCCTCCCCCACCCCAAGAGCAGTATCAGGGTTCCACACGGGCCTTTCTCAAAGGAGAATCCCAAAAAACTCTTTTTTTTTTTTTTAAGTAGGCTTCACACCCAATGTGGGGCTTGAACTCACAACCCCAAGATCAAGAGTCACACGCTCTACTGACTCAGCCAGCCAGGTGCCCCCAACAAACACCTGAATAGGAACATTAAGTCATGTGGGATAGAGGACAGAGCACTTGCCTGGGAGTCTGGATCTCATCCAGAAGAACCACTGCCCCCCACCCCGACCCCAAATAGTGAGGGGGTGTGACTAATGGGACTAAATGGTCTTCCAGTCTCGCATTTCGATGAGCCGGTAAGAGGACCCGGAGCGCCTCTTAAGCCCATGCAGCCTGTGAGATATGCGGGACACTGTGGTGTGGTGGCGGACAGTGGCTGCCAGGGCTCCGAGTGCAAATCCCAGCTCAGTGCTGCTACGCATCACTAGAAGGAAGCTGTTCTCTTTCCTAGCCTTTGTCTCCTCATCAGTAAAATGGGGTGACCATTCCTAGTTCACAGGGTTGTCCTGATGACGAAGTGAACCCCTTGAGCTCCTCTGGGATGACCTATGGCAGGGGCTCTCAGAGAGGGGCTCCTGGACGAGGAGCATCGGCATCACCTGAAAACTTGGTTGCATGAACTGAACCTTCTGGGGCTTCACCCCGGACTTATCGAGTCAGAATCGCTAGGAGCAATCTGTGTTGGAACAAGCCGTCTAGGGGTTCTGCTGCCCTGCTGAAGTTTGAGAACCAGTCATCTGGCTGGAACAGAACAGACCCTCAAGAAACAGGAGCTATTGTTGCTATTTTTACAGCTTTGATGAGTTTGAAGAAGGAATATTTTCCCCTTTCACCAACTAATCTTTTGGAACGAGCCAGCATCTGAGGATACCCAAGGCTTTGAGCCCCAACACCAACTGTCAGTGTTTTGGGGGTTCACTCAGACACTCCACAGATGGCTGAGACCCACAGATGGCCCAGAGAACCTCAGAGCTAGCCGCTTCCCAGACCCCAGGTAGGACACATTCCTCCACATCCCAGAGGGGTCTGGGAATATCTCAAGTTGGGGGTGGGGGGGAAGGACAGAGAAGATTTCCGAGAGAGGGCGAAGGTACAAAAGAAAGGACAAAATAAATATGCAGCCCTAAAAAAGTAGAAGTGAAAATCTCAGAGAACTCTCTGTCCAGAAATGTGGGGGGTAAGAACACTGAGAGAAGCAGAAAACAAGACGGAGGGGGCCGAAGAGATTGGTGATGCCCGTCAAACGTAGGACAGGGCGGGGTCGAGGCCTCAGGGAAGCAGGAAGAAGCTGGAAGGACATGTAAGGAGTAGAAGGAAAAATACCCCCTCCCTTCATTGCTCCTTCCCCACTCATCCTGTGCTAGGAGGGGGGCTCCACGGCCACTAGATGGGGGTGTTCTGCCAAACTGGGTGGGAGACACGGTCAGAAAAATATGACTATTTTGAGATGTTCCGCAGTCCCGACACGGGCTTGCCCGGAGAAACGAGGATGAGAAGGCACAGGGCTTGTATTCAACCAACTGCGCTAACTCTGGCCCACGGAGCAACAAGGATGAGAGAGGGCGTGCGGAAGGAGGACACTGGTCCAGTCAGGCAGGGAGCGTGGGAGCTCTGGAGAGGCACAGAGGGCTTCTCCCGCTGGGCTCCTGTTGGCGCTGGGTGAAGGGGAGTGGGGCCGTGGCCAGGTCACCGGCCATCCATCCGCCGCCCCTCTGGTGCACAGTCTGGCCACTGAGTTTCACCACAAGACAAGCAAAGGACCGGGATGGACTCACTGCCTTTGCTAGAAATACAGCTGAGCCCCTGGTCCACGGGTTCCTTTCTTTTCTTGGCACAGGGGAATGGATCTTGAGATTTCTTCCCCAGTGGCTACAAGTACATCTAAACTGATAGGAAATAAGGCACCGGCTCTTTAATTGTAAGGCTCGCTGCTCCAACTTCAGCAGGCACCCCCAGCGGGAGGGGGAGGGCTGTTAAGGACAGCACTGCAAGAACCCACCCCCAGAGTTTCCGATTCAAGAAGTCTGGAGGATTCAGGTCAAGAATTTGCATTCTCTCCAGTTCCCAGGTGACGTTGCTGCTGGGGGCCCGGGACCACACTTGTTCTAAGGTAATAACTTTCCTCCAAGCCCTTTCACTTTGCATAGCAAGTCACCCTTCTCGTCACACTGGTAAGCCGTTCCCACCAACTCAATAATAAGCGTAAGCAAAGTGTGTAAGCCCCCCAGCCACAGCCCCCTCCAAATTCTGAGGGTCTAGGATGCCATCTTCGGAGGCTCCAGGTGAGGCAGCAGGACCACAGGAGCCACGGGTGTCCTGCAGGCCCACTGTGTGCCTGGCACTGTTCCCGGGGACTGACAGGTACTGCGTCATTTAATCCCCCCATACTTCGACTTGCATTTCCTTTTTATGGGGAGGTATCCGATGCTCCGTGAGGTGAAGTCACTTGCCCAAGGTCACACAGCTAGCAGGTGGAGGAGCTGGGGGTGAACCCAGGAGATCCTGCTCCCGTGTTCTTAATCATTCCGCTCTATTTCCTCCTAATTAAAAGGGTTCTGGAGCTCCTGCCAGGGATCGCACTGACAGATCTCCCTGGTGAAGAGAAACGGATTTCTTCCAATAAGGAAAATCTAATAAAAATAAAACAAAGGGACAATGCAGGCACTGAGAGAGAGAGAGAGAGAGAGAGAGAGAGTGTGTGTGTGTGTGTGTGTGTGTGTGTGTGTGTGTGTATGTGTGAGATCTACAGGTCAGCAGGCTGTGGGAAGGTAGAAGACAAGCTCTGGAATAAAGCTGACCCAGTTAGAATACAAGCCACTTAACCTCTTTGAGCCTTGGTTTAATAATCTGTAAAATCTGTCTTCTTTTCCCCCCATCGGAGGTTGAGAGAATTAAGTGAGATCACGTATGTGAAAGCTTCTACTTATCTCATAAGGCTTCTACAAAATTTTTTGCTGGGGTGCCTGGGTGACTCAGTGGGTTAAGCCTCTGCCTTCGGCTCAGGTCATGATCTCAGGGTCCTGGAGTCCTGGGTCCGAGCCCCGCATTGGGCTCTCTGCTCAGCGGGGAGCCTGCTGTCCCCTCTTTCTCTGCCTGCCTCTCTGCCTACTTGTGATCTCTCTCTCTCTGTGTCAAATAAATAAATAAAATCTCAAAAAAAATTTTTTTTTGCTAAAATACACCCAACGTAAAACTTAACATTTTACTATAAACCTCTCAGAAACGTTTTTGACCATGTAGTGTGTCTCAGCTCCCCAAACAAGGTAGCAGTGAAACCACGAGGTTCTCCGAACCCTGCGCTGCTCTGACAGCGGTGGCTTGCGTCATTGCAAGGAAGTGTCCAGCACCTGGTGTGACCGACAGCCCGAGGCCTGTGCCCAGCTGACCCAACTTTCCAGGATTCAAGCTCATCAGAAAGCGGATCTCCCACAGATGAAGCTGAAGTGAAGAATGGGCCTGAAGAGGGTGGAAATGAATCCTCCCGTGTCTCTGGCATCAGCCCTCTACTAAGAACCAGAAGAGCCTTTGCTTTCGGCTTTAGGGCTTTTACCACATTAACAGAGCCTCCCAGCTGCTATGCAGGTGCTTATTTATTTCCTTATTTATTTTAGAGATTTTATTTATTTATTTGACAGAGATCACAAGTAGGCAGAGAGGCAGGCAGAGAGAGATAGGAAGGGAGGCAGGCTCCCTGCTGAGCCGAGAGCCCGATGCGGGGCTCTATCCCAGGACCCTGGGATCATGACCTGAGCGGAAGGCAGAGGCTTTAACCCACTGAGCCACCCAGGTGCCCCTATCCAGGTGCTTTTGAGATCAAACGTGCCAGGAGTTACTAACATACAGGTACCAGTCCAGCCGGGCCCGAAGAGTCGAGTAGCACTATTCGATCTTCTGTGCGAAGTTTGGTTTCTTTTTCCTTGTCATATGTCTACCATAAAAGAAAGAAATCGTGTTGTGAGAAAGTAGAACTTCTGTATAAGGAACCTTGTGGGTAAAGAAAAAAATGAGGAAAAAAACCATTGCGGGCGAGTTAAAAAAAAAAATGTTTAGCTGGTCTTCTTGCCTTTAATTAGCTCCAGAAAAAGTGCAGGTGAGCACACTTCAAGGGAACTGGCCCAAGCCCCACACTCCAGGCCCAGACCAGGGGTCCATGAGATTTCTGTGGCTCAAAGAGCAAAACTGTCCATGCTCTCTGTTTTCTTGTCTTGGAAGCTTTGCAGAGGAGCTGCAAAGGACTGTGGAAGGGCCTCCGGGCTGAAAGGTGAAGAAGGAATGGCTCAGGGAGCTGATGGGAGACGAAGGTCTTCCCTCTCCCCAGCCCATGACTGGGGACAGGCTGGTGGAGAAGGCAAAGATAAAGAATGTGCTGGTGGGGACCGGGGATGCTAGAGAAGCAAGACAAGCTGACGTGAGTGTTGGGGAGCTGCTGACGGATGCACAGCCCAAGCAGAAATGAAGGCTGCCATCTTGGATGGTCAGGAAGGTAAGGAAAGCCCAACTGAGTACTACAGGATCACAGGAAAAGACAAATGCAGCCACTAGGGTAGAGAAGGGCCTGACCCCCAGATAATGACAGCCATGTTGTCCTGGACAGAAGTTCTAACACCGGGGGATTGTCAAGGATGTTTCTCCCGTGCTGGATCTAGCTGGCTTCTGCCTCCTCTCTCTAAACCCACAAGAGCTAACATGGTGTGCTGTGTATCCGCTGAACCCTGCCCCTGAAGCAAAAATGTTTCTGTGTTTTCACACAAATCATGTTGTATCTGCTGCTGTCTTCCTGAGTAAGGAGATGAACAGAGGTAAGAAAAAGCCAAGTCACCTTAGCCCAGGAAGGGGTCCCCAGTCCTTTCCCAGTGGAGGTCCAGGTGGCCACAAATTGCCCCCCACCCCTGACACATACTCCCCACCGAGCCCCATGGGCAAGGAAGGCTTGGAGAGCACAAGAGGGAAGGTGGCCTCCATCTCTCTGGTGGGTCTTTAACCTGGTTCTGCAGCTCCCCATACTGAGCTCCCACTAGCTATCTGTGGCCTCCCTCTCCAACTGGACCTGGGCCGGCTTTCTCTTCCCAGATCCCACCACTCCCCATGAAACCCAAGCCTGGCAATCTACATTACATGATTCCATCAGAAACAAAAGCATCCTAACTTTCCAAGGTCAACATTACTCCACCTTGACCCAGAGCCAAGGCCCTCAAACACATAACTAAGCAACAGACTTTTACCAAATCCTAAAACACTTTCTTTCCAAAACTCTGGGGAGCAGCCCTGGGGCCTCCAACCAGACTTCCTTCCTTGGCTCCGCTTTGACCATGAACCTGTCTCAGCTCAGCAGCTGGCCAGAAATGCCAAGGTGCCTTAGCGCCCAAGTTCCCAGACAAGACTGCATTGCTGAGGATCAGAGGAGGCCGGAGCGGGTCGGGGCACTGGGGCAGGAGCAAGAGGGAGACTGCACGGCTGGGCCTGAGAACACCCAGATCCAGAGGGCACTGGGTGAGGTTTTCTCATCGCTATGTGGGGAGAATTTGCGAAGCCTCACGGGCCAGTAGCCAAGGGGCTTGACCTACATGATCTCAGTTCAGTGATCTTCATTCACCTTCCCATCAATCCTGCTGGTGCAGATTATTTTACATTTTACAGATCAAAGTTTTCAGATCAAAGTTGCCCAAAGCCACTTCCCAGCCTGGATTCGGACAGATGCCGATGCTTTTTCAGGCTCTTCTCTGCTCCCTTCCAGATCAGTCCTCAAATCAAATTCTGTCTGGAAGCCCTACTTTCTTTCTTCCTCAAGTCTGTACATAAGCACTTGTCTCTCATGTAAAATTCTCTGAGACGTCAAGCTATCAGGCAGCTCGACAAAACAATCCTATTCTGAAAGGACTATGGATGAGGGTAGCATCACGAGGGTGGAGACTCCATTTTGTTCCCTGCTGGATGCCCCGTGTCTGGGACAGTGCCTGGCACACGCCGACACACGGTTGGTACCCAATCAGTGTGAGTGTTGAACAAATACCCTTCCAGATGGCAGGTTCTTCCAAAGTTTTCATGGTTTTCTGGTCAAACCCCTTCCTAAAAACAAGGCAAGGTTCCAAGAGCCCTCAGCGAGACTAGAGCAGCCACAAAGACACAGCATAACTCAGATACATGCAGGTTCCCCCTCAGTCCTCATGAGATCAGGCTGCAGCCAACAAACAGAAAAGTATCCGCCTGACTTGGCACCTGCAGCCAGAGAAGTAGCAGTTCCCTCCTGGAGGGACACTGACAGCTCCCCACACCCCTCTCAGTTACTTATCAGCTGAGCAGTTGCAGAATATTTCAAATGCTTCTTGCTAATTCTGCAGCACAATGGGCCCTTCCCGTTCAGGGCTGCTGGATCTGGGTTCCCAGCCGTCTCCTGTGCCCCCTTGAGGAATGACAGGGTACACTGGACTCCCCGCCGTGACTCACAAAAGCTCCTCAGCCAGACTCCCTTTAGGGATGCTGAGTCAGAAGACCCTGCGACACCACTTATTTCCTTTAGGAGAAGAACAGACCAATTGCAGTGGCCTTGCTGAAACTGGCCAAGCTCTGGGCAAGCTTCTGCTGACCTGCAGGAAAAGCTCAACGAAGAAGCCAGGCCTTCTATCCGCTTGGGAGTAGCCCCCAGACAGGAATAAGCCAAGGTCCCTGGCTCAAGGAGCTTACAACTAGTTTGAAAACCAACGCAATTTTAAAATTGCCTTTAAAGTGTTTTAAATTTAATATTTTTTTAAAAATATATTTAAACATAATTTTAAATAATTTACATTTTTAGTAAAATAATTTTAATCCTCTTTATTGTGAAGTTAAAAATGTATAATAAAGCACATAAAGGGCACTAGTCTTATTGACATACATATATGCCCATCTAACCACATATAGACTAAGACATATGGGATATTTCCAGCACCTCAAAAGGTTCTCTCATGTATCTCCCTCCCTGATCTACACCCCACAACAATATCCTAACTTCCAACACCAAGTATACTTTTGCCTGGTTTTGAACTTCATGTCATTGCAATTGTATTGCTCACACGAGTTTATGTCTGGTGTCTTCTACTCAACATATCTCTGAGATTCACTCATATGGAGTGTGTGCTCATTCTTTTAAATTTCTGAGTGCTATTCATTGCCTAAATACACTACAATTCTTTATCCATTTGCCAATTGGTAGAAACAACCAAGTCGCTTCCAGTTTGGAACTATTATAAACAGGTTGCTACAGACACCCTTACCAGTCTTTTGGGGGATGCATATACTCAGTGCTTGTGATATCTAGCTAACAGCGGGCTGGCATGGTCCTAGGGAGACCTGTATTTAACATTGATAGAAACTGCTTGTGTCCCAAATTGGTTGTACCATTTCACCCTTCCGTGAGTGGTGGGTCAGAGTTCCAGCTTCATGTATGGGTACTTTATTCCTTTTTATAGCCACATAATACCACAGTGTATGGACAGACGACATGGTGTACCAATCAGTCCATCATTTGCTATAAATTTGGGTTGCTGCCGCGTTTGGGTGATTATGAATAATGGTGCTATGAATATTCCTGTGCAAGTCCTTGTGTGGACACATGGTTTCATTCCTCTTAGGATCCTCCTAGGAGTGGGACTGCTGGGCCATATGGTAATTCTATGAGTAACCTTTGGAGGAACTGCCAGACTGATTTCCAAAATGGCTGGACCACTTGACAGTCTCACCTGCAAAGAATGATGGCTCCAATTTCTCCACATCCTTGGCAACACTTGGTATTGTCAAGCTGTTTAAATTTTACTCATTCTGGTGGGTGTATAATAGTGTCTCATATATGGTTGTAATCTACACTTTCCTAATGTAATAATGTTATGTACCTTTTCCTATCCTACACTCTCCACATCCATATCCTCTGATCCCCCACACAGATGTTGCTACCCACACACCCCAGTGAGAATCACTAGACAAGAACATCTGCTTGGCTTTTATTCCCCCAGGCTCTATTACAGAAGTGGGAGTTTGTTTCATTAATCAACAATCAACTTATGTCAAAACACTAAATAGGTTTTTTTCAAAACCTCCCTTTGGAAATCCATCCAAAGAAATGTTCCAACACTGCTTCTGTCCCCAGGAACAACAGTCGTTGTTAGACACTGGAAAGGGGCAAGTAAGTGTGAGTGGGAGTAATCTGGGAAGGCTTCCTGTGGAGGTGAGCTCACCTACAACTTGAAGAACAGGTTAAACTGATAAACAGGAAAACCATCTATGCAAGGGGAACTTTGTGAAGGAAGGCAGAAAGGCTCTGGGAATCTTGGGGCCAGGAAGGAGTCTTGCTTTGACAGGAATGCTGCAAAGCGTGTTGTAGGGCCAGATAAAGTTGAAGGGATTTATTAATATAAGATCTATAAAGAGCTCTTTGTGTCACAGGTGCAGCGAAGGTTTGGGGATAGGAACTGATGGCGTTTTTTACAGAGAAGGTGCCAAACAAAACACACCAACAAACAAAAACCAAGGGGACAGGTGAGACATGGGGTGTTATGATTTTGTCCACAGGGTCAGACACAACACCCACACAGACCTAAAAGGACCATTAGCCAATGCCCAGGCCAGATAAGGAGACGGGCCCAAGAGGGATTGTCCAGTTGGCGGATGGTCAGTTCTGAAAGCTTTCACTGTCTACTCAGTCCTGCCAGGCCACCCTCTCCTTGTTTCAGAGGGGGTTGGCCAAACAGAAGAACAAAGGAACAGGTCTTCATGGTTCCTACTGATCCCATGACTACATTCTGAAACACTTCCAATGGTTTCCCCTTGCTCTAGAAAAAACCACAAGGGCCTGAAACCCTCACCTCACTGCTCTCTCCAGCTCCCCCAATCCTGGCTCCGCACTCCGGCTACTCCGGCATTCCTTCAGCTCCAAAAAATTTTCCCACATGCTCTTCCAACTGCCTGGAAACCTTCTCCCATTCCCTTGCTTACTCCTTTTCATCCTTTGTATCTCATCGTCTTCAGGAAAGTCTTCCCTTACACACCACTCTTTCTGAGTTCAGATCCAATTCCTACGTTATACGTTCTCTCGGAACCCTGCTTCTTTCCTTTTGAACAGTGATGTCTATTACAACTACACCACCTCATCTTGGTGTTTGCTTGATTCAAGTCTGCACAAAAGAAAAAGCCATGTCTGTTTCTGCTCAATGTCATACCCCATTGTCCTGCACAGTGCCTGGCCCACAAATGGATGAAGGAATGAATGAATGAAAGAATGAATGGCCACAGAGAGTCTACCAATTAGTAAGATCTAGTCCTCTGGCCCCTGGTAAGACAACAAAATGATGCAGCAATTCTACTCTCAGGTGTATACCTGGGAGAAATGTGCACATATGTTCCCCAAAAGACATGTACAAAGATGCTCATGACAGTATTATTTATAACAGTCAGGAACTAGAACAACCTAAGTATCCACAAAGAGTAAAACAGATAAATAGACAGTGGTATGGTCATTTAATGGAATACTATACAGCAGTGAAAATTAACAAAATGCCATTACTCACTACAATGTGGCTGAATCACACCAACCTAACTCTGAGCAAAAACAAAGTCAGACACGAAAGGGAACATAATGTATAATAATTACATGAAATTCAAAACCAGGCCAACTAAGTTAGGGTCAAAAATTTCAAAGTTAAAACCACCTTTAGATGGGGCATAATGACTGGAAGGAGGCAAAGAGGCTCCCAGGATTTTGGTAAAGTTCTGTTTCTTGATCTGGGTACAGATTTTTTGGGATATGTTCACTGTATGAAAATTCATTGAATGTTCACTTGCTATTTCTGTAGGTATACCATACTTTAGCAAAAAGCTTACTGGAAAAAAAAAAAGGAAAGACAATTCCTTCATTAGACATGCTGGACCTCAATGCGCCAAGAGGGTATCTCAGGGGTCTAGGAGCATAGACTCCAATGCTGCTGGCACATTTCTGTGTGCCCAAATGGCCCACAGCACACATGGCCCACAGCAACCACCATGTCTCTCTCTTTCCTTGCTTTCCCAAGAAACGCAAACCAGAAACAAGGTTGTTATTGAATGACCTAATCCAAAAACGTATGAAATGTAATGCAAAAAGTAGAACAAAACATTTTGTTCTATACAGCTATAAATGTGTTGACAAACACACAGAGCATGTGTTTGGGAAGAGAATAAGTAGGGGAATTCAGTGCAAATTGGGTGTATTCCATGCAAACTGCATTGTAGAGAAGTAAGCATGTGATTGGGAATGTAATTTGGGAAGGAGAACTTGATCTCTTTAAATGTTGTAAAAACTGCATTATGATTTTCTTGGTTTAAGCAACTTCTTCTCAAGCCCTCTGGTTGCAAAGAAGTTGTGACTTTGTAATCCTAAATGCATGTTATTCAGTACTTGCTGCCAGAAGATTGAGTTTCACCCTCTCTGGGGCTGAAAGTGTGAACATTTTGTGCACATACATTTGTTCTCTTCGAGACAGCCCAGCTGGCCCAGGGAAGGTTCAGGTTTGCCCACAACCCAGTTAATCAGCTGTCAGGATACAGGGTGGGGAATAGTGTTTTTTCATAACTGTGATATTATGATTTATAAAAACATCTGTACATAGTGATAACCAAGTTTCTAGTGCAGAGCTCCCAAAACCCTTGGAATTTCCTGTAATGACAGTGATACAAGTATCTTTTGTTATATTAATAAGTTGGCTTTTGGTGGGCACCTATAGATGAGGGTTGGTAGCTAGGAGGACCAACCATGTGACTGGAGGGTTGGGACCCAATAGCCAATGATTGAATCAATTGTGCCTACATAATGAAGCCTCCAGAAAAAATCTTAAAAGAGAGGGTCTAGAGGCTTCTAGGTTGGTGAACACGTGGAGATTCAGGGAGAGTGGTGCACTTGAAGACGGTGTGGGAGCATCTCACCCCTTCCTTCTACCTTGCTCTATGTGTCTTCCATCTGGTTGTTCCTGAGTTACTCCCTTTTATAATAAACCAGTAATCTAGAAAGTATAATGTTTTCTGGAGTTCTGTGAGTCACTCTAGCAAATCAATCGAACCCAAGGAACCCAGATCTATGGTGGGTCGGTCAGAAGCACTGGTAGGGGCACCTGGGTGGTGCCGTCGGTTGAGTGTCCAACTCCTGATTTTGGCTCAGGTCATGATCTCAGGGTCATGGCACTGGGCTCTGTGTCAGGCTTCGCACTCAGCGTGGAGTCTGCTTGAGATTCTCTCTCTCCCTCTGCTCCTCCCTCCACTCATGTACTCTCTGTCTCTTTCTCTCTCAAATAAACAAAATCTAAAGAGAAGAAGGGGGAGGAGGAAGAGGAGGAGACAACAACACGCAGGTAACAACCCGGGCTTGCAACTGGCATCTGAAGTAGGGTCCAGGGAGAGCCATGGATAGTGCCAGGTAGTGTCAGAATTGAGTTGAATTATAGGACATTCAGCTGGTGCTAGAAAACCACATATACACATTTTGAAGAAACTTTAATGGCCTGAGATTATAGTTAAACTCCTAAACCTCTCACTGCTTAGGCTGAAGTTCAAGTGATGAAACTGGCCATCCTGGGCAAATACCCCAAACTCCAGCTAAGATGCATATTCATTAGCAACACTGCTGCCATACCTTTTGTATGTGGGGCGGTGTCCTGGGTTCTACGGGTGGTAGCAGAAGTTTAACTAGAAGGCATCACCTCTAGAGATGATGGCCAACTGGTGGGGCAGACACGCACTCTCACACCCCGGGTGGTTATTTTTATCAAAATAAAAATGCGTACACCTTTGACCCAGCAATCCTACGTAGAGAAAGTGGATCCTTCTAGGGAAGTCATACGCAGGGACACCATTTGGGGCCTGTGGTTTTCTCCTGAACACAAGCAAAGACACACGTGCAAGGTTTCCACTGCAGCCCTGTGGTGCTGTAACAGCGAGACAGAAGAAACAACTTAGATTAAATAGGACCACGCAAATAAATTAGGGTAATTCCTACAGTGGAATAACTACTGAATCAAGACAAAAGCACAGGGGGTTTTGTATGGGCTGACAGGCAACAGTGTCTCCAGAGACAACAGTGTTACAAAATTAAATATGGCGGCTAACTACTATATATTAGTTTCTTTTGGCATAAAAAAGCTATACATGCAGATACATGTTTATAAAAGTGAAGAATATCTCTTGAGGGGCGCCTGGGTGGCTCAGTGGGTTAAAGCCTCTGCCTTCGGCTCAGGTCATGATCCCAGGGTCCTGGGATCGAGCCCCGCATCGGGCTCTCTGCTCAGCAGGGAACCTGCTTCCCCCTCCCTCTCTCTCTGCCTGACTCTCTGCCTGCTTGTGATCTCTATCTGTCAAATAAATAAATAAAATCTTAAAAAAAAAAAAAAAGAATATCTCTTGAAAGAGACCCAAGAAACTGAAGAGGGGAAGCAAGAGAAGTGAAGTATCAGGAAGAAGGGAAATTTACTGATGATTATAGATACCCCTGCATCATTCGCGTTTTCATCATATGCGTATGGGTTTTTTTTTTCTGAATAATAAATTCAGCTTTGTTTTCTTCACTGGAAAAATATACATCTAGAACATGGAAACTTAATTTGTCCCAGGCTGCCATGAGCCAACTAACAGCATATATTGTGAGGAAACATCAAAACAAGGGCTGGAGCCAAGTGTCATGATTTGGATTATCTGGGGGAGCCTCCAAGAACAAGTCAGCTCTGAGCAGGGCTGGAGGGTATGACCTTATTAAACTGTCCTTCCCCCCAAAAACTATAATAATCTATGAAATGCTTTATGTCTTTGGTCACCTGTGAAAGAGCCCAACCCACTTTTCCTCCTGGCCTCAGGAATCTTGATGTTATTATTACATTCATTAAATACACATTTCTCTCCACCATTGACTCGCCATGTGTCTTCAGGCAGATAGCCCTCTCTGATTCCTCAACTGTAAGGTGCAGAGACTAATACCTCCTCGTAGGGCCCCCTGTGAAGGTTACATGAGGTCCTGTAAAGTAAACTTGCTGAGCCTGGTACCCTGAAATCTGGGACAAAGCTAGAGCTCAGGGAACGGCAGGGAGCAATCATCCTGGTTCTCCATCTTGCCTCACTGAACCAGCGGCTCCTGGGGACGGCGATGGTTAACATGGAAGTGAGCCTGGCTTCCATCGATTTTCCATTTGGGTTCCCAGTAGGGTCTGAGGGTTACAGGGGCTGGGGAAGAGGTGGGGAGCAGCCTGTTCTGAAACTCATCTTCAGAGAGAGAAGGGACAATGCCCAGCCATGGATGTGCCTCAAGAACCACCTGAACCCAGTCCCAAGCCCAGACGGCAGACAGCCTGGCCTGGACTTCCCTCACTATGGTGGCTAAGCTGGGCTGAATAAGGGCCACTGTTGTGACAATGTTAATGATGCAGCCACCTGAGAGGTGTGCCAGGGACACACATAAACTCATCTCACCCTCTCAGCAATCCTATCTTACAAAGGAGAAAATATCCACCGTTAAGATTAAGAGGATTCATCTCGGGGTCTAGGTTTAAGAATCCTCTTAAAATGCAAACGTGAGGGAATCTCAACATAGAGGATCCATGCCAAAATTCTAACATCATGGCTTATAAGTGAGTTCACCCACAGGATTTAACAAGGTAGGCTAAAACATGAAATGTGACGCAAAGACAAATCCCATTTTAGTGGAGCACAGAGGGAATCATTTCCCATGACATATGTAGTTCAAAGAATTTCCAAAACTATACCTGAAAGCAAGTGAGTTTTGCAAGTTAAATGGGTATAGCTCCTGGGACGCACTTGAGTTCATTTCCACACCAAGGAGGCAGTAGTTCTGCCCCTGATTTTCCTTGTTCTTACTTTATCCATTCCTCTTTCTTCTCCCACAACCTCAACATCTTTGCTCAACATCTTGAGTTTGTGGATCAGCATCAAAGGAATAACAAATCTATCTCTCCAAGGACACAAATGAGACCCCCCGTATCATACTCTGTGATGTTATAAGAAAACAAATCAATCAAGAAGGTATTTTTGAATCAGCACATGTATTTCAAGTTTTTGCCCCAAAGATCAGTAATTCAAGATAGAATGCAGACCCTTCAGTGAATGATGAAAATTAGCTCCTCATCTAATGGAAGGGAGAGGTTGATTTCATTTTAATGGAAAAGGGAAGGAATGAATCTAGCAAATGTGGTTTAACAGATGTTCCCAGGTATGCTAAAAAGACAAGAAAAAGCTGGTTACACACCGCACCCAAGCAAACTGAGTAGCTGAGGTTCACGTAAGAGTCCCTTCTCTTGAGAAAGCACTCCATAAGAGTAAACCAAATTGCTAGGGATAAAATATGTCCAGGACCTCGCTTAAGAGGTGATCACCTTTAAAAGTGGAGTGAAAGTAGCTGAGTGAGCCGTTCTTGGGCACTCTGGGAAGTCACAGGCATCAGGAGGTCAAAGGTAGTTAGAAAGTGCTGAGTCACAAAAGTGTGGGAAATGTGCGGCTCAAGCTAAGCCAGTATTTCTCAGGCTAAACAGAAACCACAGACAAGATCCCCAAGGAACAGGAAAGGGTCTGCACCCCTGATTTACCATGATCTTAATTAAAGCCCACACACCAAGGAGCTAGCCTTGCATGGGCAACTCTGTCCACAATAATCACAAACCACGGTGTTTGCCTCCTCTGTGTATCTGGAGCTTCCTTACCCAGAAGCAGCCCCCTCTAAAAGACACCTGTCTGGGTAGGTATTTGGAAGCCACATCAACAATTCTCTCAGCCATGCACCTGGCTCTGGGCCTCGTGGTTCTCCCTCATAGTTCTGCTCACTCCTACACAAAAAATATCCCCAGCAAGGAGCAAAGGGTCCCTGATCTGCTGTAAATAAATGTCGGGGGGGGGGGGACAGGGATGGACAGAATTGAGACACCATGCACCAACCAGGTCCAGAGCTAGAAGGATGGAAGAAGTTCTCAAGAATGACTTCAAGCAGGGGAGGCTGGCTGGCTCAGTCAGAGAAGCATGTGACTCTTGATCTTGGGGTCAGGTGTTTGAGTCCCACGTCGGGGATAGAGACTACTAAAAAAAAAAAAAAGAAAAAGAAAAAAAGAAAGAAAGTAAAAAGAATGACTTCAAGTTAATAGTTCAGAACTCCATTTCCTCAAAGGGCATTGAACCCCAGTGTACAGACATCATTTCCGAGCCTCACTAACTTTCCTCTTACTGAATTTTTAAGTGGTGCTGACATAGGCAAGAAGGGAAGGAGTAAAGAATCTTGCCAGAAGCAAGATGTCTAGTGGGAATCCTGGCATCAGTAAGAATTGATCCCATAAGGGAGGTCCGGACATAAAGGAGGTTTTCGGAGCCTGGTGACTCTGAGCCCTGAGAACACAGGTGACTGAGATGGACCAGTACTGATTTCAGACCAGACCCTGTTGCCTGGGAAGGTTTCTTAGGGTTTCCTGAGGTCTGCTATGGGGGAGGGGCTGTTGATGGTTCCAGGGGTCAACACGGTCAGAAGTTTCCAGTGAGGTCTTCAAGACCCCTAGACTCAGAAGACCCAAGTTCTCTCACTCTGGACACCATCTCCATTTTTTCCAGGCAAAGAAAAGAGCAAGCTTCCCCACAGACTTTCTGGTCTAGAACCCAACTGTGGGGTTTCAGTGTCAGGGACTCACACTCAGCCCAGAAACCCCCTGCACCTGAAGATGGAAAACCTGGATTTGGGGAAAGAAAATAAATTTAGGGGATGATTTCAGAACCCACCAAAGAACAAACTCTAGTTGCTGGGCACAGAGCTGCCAACAGAACATGCCCTTAAAAACCTCAGTTTACCTTTTTAGAAGTCAGGATCTCCGGGCCAGTGAAATGCTTGTATCTGATGGAGAAATAAAAGCTTCCCTGACTTTTAAAAGAAATCTGAGAGAGGGGACAAGGAGAAGAGGTCCTGTCAGCAGCAGAAATAATTCTCAGAGAGGCACCTGGCTGGCTTGGTTGTTAGAGCATGCGACTCTTTTTTTTTTTTTTTTTATAACAAGTATGCCTTATTATGCGAAATGTTTCTTGTGTTTCCAATCAGAGATTCATGATACGTGTTTGCATATTTTTTAAAAATTTTATTTATTTATTTGACAGATGGAGATCACAGAGAGGCAGGCAGAGAGAGAGGAGGAAGCAGGCTCCCTGCTGAGCAGAGAGCCCGATGTGGGGCTCGATCCCAGGACCCTGGGATCATGACCTGAGCCGAAGGCAGAGGCTTTAACCCACTGAACCACCCAGGCGCCCCAGAGCATGTGACTCTTGATCTTGGGGTTGTAGGTTCAAGCTCCACACAGGGTGTAGAGATTACTTTAAAATAGTTTTTTAAATTAAAAAAATAATAATAATTCTTGTAGAAGAGAGTGCAGAGGAACCTGGAGAGAAACGTAGCTAGCCATGAAAGAGAGGTCAGGAAAAGAAAGTCGACGCTCCCTTCTGAAATGGAAGTGGCAGGGAGGAATGGGGAATGTGGAGACAACAACCACTAAACAGATCAAGCCACCAAAACTGCAACAGAGAAACAGTTTTTAAGTGGGTGAAGGTGCACACATGGGGTCGGATCCCCCTTCCCTTGAGATTAAGAGGCATCTAATGTTAAGGGCAAATTGAGAGGATTCTGAAAGACCAGATTTATACCGTGAATCCTACCACAATGGTAAACAGAGCAAAAACAAACAAACACAGCTATATTCTGCAAATTCAGAACATTCTTCTGAGTGTAAAACTGAGAAGAATTCCTGCAGAAATCCAAACTCCAAGGAAAGCAATTTGGGGTGGACATAGAAAGGTTGCTTTTGCCTTTGGAAGCCACTTTCTTATTAGGCCTTTTTTTTAAAAAAAAAAAAAAAAGATTTTATTTATCTTATTTGACAGACAGAGATCACAAGTAGGCAGAGAGGCAGGCAAAGAGAGAGGGGGAAGCAGGCTGAGCAGATAGCCCGATGCGGGGCTCGATCCCAGGACCCTGAGATCATGACCTGAGCCGAAGGCAGAGGCTTAACCCACTGAGCCACCCAGGTGCCCCAGGACTTTTTTTTTTTTTTTTTAAGATTTTATTTATTTGTCAGAGAGAGAGAGAGAAAGAGCACAAGCAGGGGGAACTTCAGGCAGAGGGAGAAGCAGGCTCCTCACTGAGCTGGGACCCGGACGTGGGACTCAATCCCAAGACCTCTGGGATCATGACCTGAGACGAAGGCAGATGCTCAACGCACTGAGCCACCCAGGTGCCCCTCTCATTAGGACTTCTATTTTCAGTAGCACATTCGCAGAAAAATCTAAGGTGAACCAGCCTCAGTAACAAAATGAGGGGGAAATTGTTTTCCAAATGTTAAGATAAAGAGTGGCTGAAAATTAAAGAATCAAGATAAAGATGGCAGCACATGTAGAAAATGACAGAATTGAGACTAAAGCCGACTCGCAGATTCAGTGAACAAGTGTGGATTCCTGGGTTTTTCAGAAAGATCTGGGCCATGGCAGAGGAGAACTGTGACCTGTGGCAGAAGCATCAGACAATACAGAGGGACCCTCACTTCTCGCATCAAAATTCCAAACATTTCTACTTCCTCCTCACCCACGGCATCCTTGTATGGCTAACCAAGGAATCACACGAGTTACCTCTCTCATTCTCTCACAGGAAGGACTAAAGCAGGGACATGAACAGCATCTTGGCTTTCTTGCTTGTTTTCTGCTAAAGTTTGAGGGCAGGCATGGAGGAGGCAAGCGGGAAGGAGGAAGGAACCTGACTTGTTTTCCAAGTGTAACAACCAGTTCCTGAATTTGAGAACTGGCCTCAGAGAAACTAAGGCAACAGGGATCTTTCACACCGGGGAAGGGAAACACAGTTTCACACCTCAAATGTACTTTGGTCGTTGAAGGAAGCACTGCAACATTTCTCACAAATAGCTCGACACAAAGCATTTAAGTTACACCACTGGAGAAGAGGTCTAGCTGAGTGGTTTCTAACTGGGACATCTGGGGGACTGGGCCCACGTGCGTGCTCTAAGCCGGATGGAGGAGGGGGCTGGGCCCTTCAAGGAGAGTGTGGGGAGGGCAGAAGAAACTGAAAAGGATGCCTTCCTTCTACCCTCCTGCTTTGCTGCATGCGGGTTTCTCACATGTGACTTCGTCCTGGCATTGCTGTTTCACTGGGAGGAAGAAGCAGAAACCGCGCACATGGTCCCCACTCAGGACTCTGAGGAGCACTGGAGAGGGAGCACTCCTCCCACTGTGATGGGCTTCGGAGAAGAGGTGATGTCAACTGGGCCTGAGGGCTGACCGTGGGCCAGGCGCTCTGCGCATTGTACAGATGAAGGTCCTAGCATCTTAAGCAATGAAAGGCCACAGAGGTAACAGAACAGCCAGAAGGAGACCCCAACCTGTTTGAATCTGAAGTCCGTGCAACCCTGCTCTCCCTCGTCCAGGCTCGAGAAGGAGTGCTCAGGACCAGAGCCGGGTTCACTGCTGCCAGAGGACTTGCAGAAGGGCTGGGGGTGATGGGAGTTAGACACCCAGGGGAAGAGTGAACGTGGGGAGGACCCCCAGCCAAGACTAAGGAGGTTAAAACAGGGGGACTCAATGTGGATGTTCTGAAATCTATGCCACAGAGGCTTTGCACAGAGGCGGGGGGGCACTGCTATGTTAACGCACAATTGGGAGAAGGCAAGTCCTCGGAAACCATGTCAGGTGTGTTATAAGCAACAACCCAGCGGCTGTCTTCCACCCCGGGGAGCTATTCGTCTCCGGCCGCATGCAGAGCTAAGTGAGAGCCAGCACAGACAAGCATTGGGCACTTGGAACTAGCCCTGAAAAGGAAAGGATGGGACCTTCATGTTCCCCGGAGACAGGAGGTCAGCAGAGTGCCTCTCCAGGACTCCAGTCTCCAACGTGGCATGCAGGTAGTGCCGTCTGAGCTGTGGGCACCAGGGGCTGTAGGCAGCCAGTGCCCAAGGCCGGTGCTCACCAGAGGGAGGGAGATGGCTGGGAATCAGCGGTTGGAGCCTCAGAGAGATCCCACGTGGGTTTTATGACTGAACAGACTGTGCCAGCATCATGCTGGGTCTCCGAGATAAGATCCCAGCTTCTGCCCTCATGGGGCTCAAGGCCCAGCAGGAGGGATAGATATTAATCAAACTGTCAAAGCAATGAGAAACTGTGACTTGATAAATCCTTCAAAGGAAAGAGTAAGATGGAGAGAGTGAGCGCTGCTGGGGTCAGGGAGGAGCTGGGCTATAGGCAGGTGTGGGGTTTCCTAGGTTAGAGAGGTTCAGAGGCAGAGAGGAGAGGCCCAGGGGCCAGGAATTGAAGGTAGATAACTATCTGGCCATTATCTAAGAAAGATGAATGACTGCCACAGACTGCCTTCTCTGTATTCAAGAAATCTCGTTCTGAGTTTCTCCACACCCGGCAAAATCCTTGACAAGTCGTCGCTTGCCTTGTCACAGTAACAGAACAGTGAACTAGTATTTGTACGGCTGTTCCTCCTGGGCGTCCAGGGTTACAAGCCCACCCTTCACATGCTTGATCTCATGTGATTCTGACAACACTCCTGTGGGACAGGGGAGTGCTGCAGGAATCTGCCCAAGATCACGCCGCAGGGACCGAATCTGAACCCAGGTCCGTCTGGTTCAAGGCTGGGCACACAGACCAGGATGGCATGGCTCCGAGTGAGCAGAAGGAGGTGAAAAGATACCCTGGACTCCCGCCTTCGTCCCTACGGTCAGTCCTGAGTCCTGGTGACTCAGCGAGCCTGCTATGAAGGCACTGCCTCCCCTGTAAGACTGGGATGGTGACCCCTGCCCACCCCCCAACCAGGGGTTGTGAGGTTCAAGCAAGCACATGGGAGCCAGACAGGTTTCAAGCGCTGCATGAGTAAGAGGCAAAAATATTCCCAAATATACCCCAAGGCTAACTTCAAATAGACAAGGGGAGGGACACCCTTTCAAGACCACAGACATAACTAGGAGAAGGGAGAGAAAGAAAATCCACAAAAGAAGCCACTTTCCCTCACCTTCACTCCAGGGCATCAAGAATGAAAGTTGAGGGGTGCCTGGGTGGCTCAGTGGGTTAAACCTCTGCCTTTGGCTCAGGTCATGATCTCAGGGTCCTGGGATCGAGCCCCGCATCGGGCTCTCTGCTCAGCGGGGAGCCTGCTTCCCCCTCTCTCTCTCTGCCTGCCTCTCTGCCTACTTGTGATCTTTCTCTCTCTGTCAAATAAATAAATAAAAATCTTAAAAAAAGAAAAAGAAAATTGACAGCACTCCTGGGAAGTCTACCACTTACCCGCCTCAGTCCTGTGCAGTCAAGAACTGATTTTACCCAAGAAATGCCTGGCTTTTTCCTTGCCCTTGGCTCCAGGAGGTGATTTTTATTTATTTTTATTTTTATTTTTTTTAAGATTTTATTTATTTATTTGACAGAAATCACAGGAGGCAGAGAGGCAGGCAGAGAGAGGAGGAAGCAGACTCCCTGCTGAGCAGAGAGCCCGATGTGGGGCTCGATCCCAGGACCCTGGGATCATGACCCGAGCTGAAGGCAGAGCCTTCAACCCACTGAGCCACCCAGGCGCCCCCAGGAGGTGATTTTTAAACCCTTGGATTGTCCTGCCTGACAGGTGTCTGTCCACCCAAGGACCTTCAAAGTCACAGCAGATGGTCTATCAACGTGGTTCATGATGGGGGGTCTGGGCCCCACGGCATCAGCTTAACCTCCACAAGGGCCTGAGACAGAGGCCAGCCAGCCAGGCAGGCCCGCACCTGTGTCCACGTGACTGAGCCCAGGGAAAACCCTGGATGCCGAGGCTCAGGGGAGCTTCCCCGGTGGGTGACAGTCCATGTGTACTGTCACACACCACTGGAGGAGAAAGGGAATGTTCTGCCTCATTCCATGAGGAGAAGATCATCAGAAGCCCACATGTGGAACCTTCCTAGACTCTGCCCTGTGTACCTCTACTCCCAGCTTGTTTTCATCTGTTTAAGCTGTGACGATAACAGCTTCTAGGAAGTTCTACAAGTCTTTCTAGTGAATTATCACACCTGAGTGTGGTCTTGGAAACTCCTGACAGCAACTTGTGTCAGAAGTGAGGGTGGTCCCTGGGTCCCCTGAAAGTCAGGTCCCTCTGCATGTCATCTAATCCCCACCTAAACCCAAGGAAGGACGTGCTCCATTCCCACCTCAGGGACAAGGAAACTGAGTAGCTTCTGGAGGCCACCACTTGCCCATGAGCGCACAGCAGCAGGTGGGGACCCAAGGTTAACCAGCGGGCCGCCACCTTGGTGAGACTCTCACCTGGGCTCACGGCGGTCCTGCCACCATCGGCTGGACCACATCTCTGGCTACCCTAAGAGCTGCAGATAGAGAACAGGGGGCCTGGTGCATCGAATGGTAGCTCACACCATGAGAGGATAAGGACGGGTCTTAAAAAGTGCTTCAGTAGGAAGAAAAGAAAAAAATAGGTACTCTGCTGTAGAGCTGCTGAGTGGTATTGTGACCTTACCCTCCCAACTTTGAGTCAGGCCACCTAGGACAGAGACAGCACAGAACCCTGAAACCTAAGCCCCAGCCCTTTCATGGTCAGAGACTCGCCAGCCCTCGGGAGCAGGAGCCCGGGCAGCAGTGATGCAATGACGCCCGGGACAGGACATTCCACCAAGGGGCCGAGCAGCCGAGGGGCTACGTCAGGGGTGTGCAGAGAGAAGACTCGGGCAGGAGGGGCAGAGGAGGCAGCCAATGGCACATCTGCCCCCAGGCGGGACGGTGTGCGTCTGCCTGCCTCGACACCTGCCAGCACGGGGAGGGGCAGGAAAGAGGTTGCTCACACAGCAGATTCCCCCCCAGCTCAGAGACCAGGCTGTGCCTGTCAATCCTGCCTCGGTGTCTCGGGAAACCTGGCTCGGCCAGTGCCCTCGGCCTCCGACATGCACGCCACCCCAGCTAGGTGCCATCAAATCAGTTTTACAAGAGTGGTAGATTTAACACTGCCCCCCCCCATAAACAGCTCCGAGAGCTCTGCAGCCCCCAAACCACGCAGCCAAGCAAGATGGCATGCACAAAATCCAGATTGCTGTGCTCTCTTTGTATATTAAAAAAAAAAAAAAAAGACTGCCCCTATGCCACTGTTTCGTATTTTACTTTATTCGTGTATACAAGAACAGAAGAAAAATTTGGTCAATCAGATTATCTTGCTTTTGCTTTACTCTTGGAATTCAAGAATCTAAATAACACATCATAAGAGACATTTAGCAAAGGAGAAGGGTTTTTTTTTTTTAACATAGAAATAACTGAAAGACAGTATTCTTTTTTTTAGATTTTTTTATTTTAATAAACATATAATGTATGAAAGACAGTATTCTTAATAATAATAAAGTGAATTGCCATCTGGCATCTAGAATTTCAAAAACGCCCTTCCAGGAATAAGGTCTGCAACAGTGCAGTTAACATACAGCCCTGCAGGTCCACGGGTGGGTTTCAGGATGCCCATAAAAACCGTGAAATTGAAACTGCTTGCAAAACATGTGCTCAAGAGTAATTTTTCTAAGGTGAAAGTCCAAAGCTTTCATCAGCTCCTTAAAGGGATCTCTGACCCCAAAATGTTAGAATGACTAGCACATTCTCGGTCTCGTTTGCTCTCAAGACATCCTTGTGAATTAAACAGGGGAAGAATGATCATCCCGCTCCTGGGAAGGGAAAGGGCGGTAACTGCCCAAGTTCACGGGCTCCACCTGTCACTTCATTAGCAACGCTAGTATGTGCTTCTCCCAGCCCACCCTGCAGTGCTGTGGCAGTCCTAAGGGGTTCCTCCAACCCAAAGACTTAAAACTTCATGAAGAACAGAACAGCATTCCCTGGACATAGCCCATGCTAGGGGTGGGATCAGGGTCCGAGAAGTCAAGTTCCTGGAAGGAATGCCAGGCACGGCTATACTAAACCAGGCACACCCACAATAGGTGCTGGTAAATGCTTTTCGGTGATAATGGTGATCCTGTCTTCCTTGCCTGCTGGGAGGATTATTCTCACTCCTCAGATGATTCACACGCAGCAAAAATATCTGCGTTGGCTACAAAGAAAGAATGTACCCTCTCTAGGTCTCCAAGTGCCAGCCCACCAGCAGGGCAACAAGAGGACCCAGCACGCCGGCGGCGGCAGCCAACGTTAGAGACATTTTGCAGCAACTACTGGGGAAGAATGCTGGGCGGGCTGAGTAACTGACGACCCCTTCTCTCCACTTGCAGCTCAAAGCAGGTCAATGATCCCATGACTCAGTGATCTTTCCTCTGCTCCTGAAACAGAACTGGGGAAATCCTGACTAAGCCCTCTTGCAGAGCTGCCAGTAAAAAATGATGAGGCCTCGGGAGACACCTGTGGGCACTGAGGTTGCCCTGCACGCCTGGGGAGGGACTGCTAGTGGATGTGCCATTTCCTTTTGGGTTTATGAAAATGTTCTGGAATGAGACAGTGGTGATGGGTGTACAACCCCAAACATATACACAAAAAAAGCACTGAATGGCACATATTCAAAAGGTGAATCTTACGGGATGTGACTTAAATATCTCAGCGGAGCTGCTCTCAAGCACAGGGGGCCCACCTTCTAGCTCGCAGGGGTGCTGGGAAGGTTGTGTCTCCCTGCACCCCGGCCCGAGGGCTCCGGGTGGAATCAGCACCATTACTCCATGCTCCACGGTTCCTCGGTTCCTCGGGAAGCAAAGGGCAAGATACAAACGGACAACAGTGATGGGTTCTGGGGCAGGTCTGAGACTGGAAATGGTGGGAAAAAAGTCTCTGTAGCTTTATGAGTAATGTTTTAGTATTTTAAAGTAGAACATATTCATATGTTACTTGTGTAATTAAAATTTAATTTTAGGGGGTGCCTGGGTGGCTCAGTCTGTTAAGCATCTGCCTTCGCTCAGGTCATGATCCCAGGGTCCTCGGATCGAGCCCCGCATCAGACTCGCCGCTCAGTGGGGGACCTGCTTCTCCCTCTCCCTCTCCTCCCCTGTCCCTGCTCTCTAGCTCACTCTCTATCTCAAATAAATAAATAAAATCTTTTAAAAATTTAATTTTGGGGGGCACCTGGCCGGCTCAGTCGGTGGAGCATGCAACTCTTGATCTCAGGGCTGTGAGTTCGAACCCCACGTTTGCTATAGAGCTTACTTGAAAAATTCTTTAATTTTCAAAATGCCTGCTGTTATGCTTGAAATGAATCTTTCTATTAATCCTCTCAAATTGCCTGGCTTAACAACCATATCTAAACACTGACAGCAACTAAAAGCTAGGAAAGTTACATAGAGAGAATACAGTCATCAAAAGAAACAGTCATTTCTATTACAATTAGCTTCAATGCTTCAAATTACAAAGTACAGCAGCCCCCCCCCCCAAACCAATTAACCAAAGGTAGGGAAAAAGCAGCAGTCAGGGGAGGGGGCAGGTGCCAGGGTAGGGAGGCGGGCAAAGTTCGACCTCCATATGCTCCATTCCAACATCTGAAGTCTGGGGAATGCGTTCCCCCACCTCCCCGGGCTGCTCCTGCCGCTCAAGCATCTTGCACTTGAGCTGTAAGTGAAGTGGGGGGTGGGGGGGGCAGCTCTGCAATAAATTGCCTTAATCTGCTCATCACACCTATTTTTAGGCCTTCGTTTTATAGCTTGGTGAAATGAGAAGGTGCGGAGGATCTAAATACACTGCTACATTAAGATGTTTCCTGAGAAGTAGGGAGACGCTTTCACAAGCAAAACCAGAGTTGGAAGCCACAGGCTGTTTACCCCCAATTAGGGAAGCTGCTGAAGTGTTGGCTGATGCGCCCTCGGGTCATGTGAAAGGCAGGGGCTGTGCTCGGTGATTTACTGCAGGGACGACATTGCCTGGAGGGGCGCGTGTGAACCCTGACCTCTCCTATCCCACAGGGGCCCCCGTGGTCACGCTGCCCACCCTGAGCCAACAGGCCAGAAGGCAGCCCGGGTCCTCCCAGCAGACTCGGCGCTCTGTAGCAAGGATCCGGGTGTCACATTCCCACGGTCCCCCAACTAACAGGTAAGGGCCTTGGGCACCCCGGCCATCGTGCTGGAGGCCATAGATTCAGCCAGCAGGAAAGGAAACGAAGCCTCTCTTCTGGCAGAAACTGCATTCCAGCGCAGGCCGGCTGAACACTAGACACATGCATAATGTGTCAGGAGATGACGAGAACAAGACAACTGAAAAAGGAACAAGGGGCAGAGAGGGATGGGGGCTGCTGCTCGGGCCCTGGGCAGGGAAGGCAGCAAGGGCGTAGATGCTGCAGGCCTCGGGAAGGAGAGGCAGCAGGAGCAAAGGCCCTGGGACACCTGAGGAGGAGTGAGATAGCCAGAGGGGAGAGTGTCAGGGAGAGGAGAGGAAGGAAGAGGACATGATGGTCAGGGCCAGGGAGGGCCCCACAGGCCACACCTCTGGATTCTGTTCTCGTAACATGGGAAGAGTCTGGAAGGTTCTGAGCATGGGAGGGAAGCAAGGGGACTTGCATGTTCAAAGGTCACTCGGCTGCTGGGGGAGAACGGACCGAGGGGCCGAAGACGGAAAGACATCGCAGTGTCTGGGTGGGAGGCCACGGTGGCCTAACCCTGGGCAGCAGACAAGGTGGTGGATGTGGTCGATTCCGCCTACATTTTAAGGTAAAGCTGACAGGATGTGCTGATGGATGGAGGCGGGGAGAGAAGGAGAGGAGAGGCCAGGAAGCCACTAAGGCTTCAGGTCTGAGAACACGCTGGGGTCCCAAGGCTGTGCCGCTGTGGAACAAGATCGTGGGTCTGAGGAATGTTCTGCTTTTCTAGGAAAGCAGCGCTGAGGTGAGGTCCTGACACCACCCGGGGGCAGCCAGTCGCCCGCCGGGGGCAGGTGAACACGGGGTTCCCAAACACTTGCCCAAATTCCTTGGCATCGAAGCAACAGCCACGAAGGCTTGTCAATGCCATGACTGGCAAGCTGGGAGGGAGGGAGGGAGGGAGGGAGGCAGGACCCTGGATACACAGTATCTCATTAAACCCGCAGGGGATACTGATTATCTTCAGTTACAAATGAAGAAGCCACCATAGAGTTGACTACGGTAGACAAAGTATCTAATGTTTTAAAAAATGCAGACGGAGAAATCTAAATCTGGGATGGGAAAGGTCTTCCCAGCAAGATGCAACACTCAGAAGCTGGGCACCTGGGTGGCTCAGTCTGTTGAGCATCTGCCTTCGGCTCAAGTCATGATCCCAGTGTCCTGGGATTGAGCCCCGAGTCAGGCTCTCTGCTCAGTAGAGAGTCTGCTTCTCCCTCTCCCTTTGTCTCTTCGTGTGTGCTCTCTCTCAAATAAATGAATAAAATCTTAAAAACAAAACAAACCAAAAAAACCCTCAGAAGCTGTAAAGAAAAAGCCTATCGAATTTGAATTCATACAAAATGTAAAACATCTGCCTGATCAAAGATGAACAATGACAAAACCTAAAATGGCACATGCCCAAGAGACAAAACAAAACAAAATCCAAACCCATTCATAAACAAAACAGAGAGCAAATACCTAGGAGAAAATATTTACAATGTAAGTAACACAGGGTTGAGATCTACAATGAGCAAAAAATTTACTCAAATCAATAAAAAAAATCATTTTTTTTTAAAAAGCAAAAACTATGCATATCAACTAACACAAAGGAGAAATCTGAAATTCCCGGGATACGCTGCGGCTCAACCAACTTCCAAAAGGGCTCAAAAAGGAGGATCTCCGTTTTCAAATAAAGCACTTATATGCAGTATTGGCAGGGGTGTGGGAAACATACAATCTGCTTTGCAGGTGGGAGTGTAAGCCAGTAGGTCTTTTTAGAACATGATTTGGCAGAATCTATCAAAATGCTGCCTGTGCATGTCCCATGACTCAGATATTCTACTAGAAGACTACACCTACAGATACACTTCCGTATGTACACAAGAAGACACACGCAAACTTACTTACTGCAGCACTGCTGTAGCAGAGGGAAAAAATCATGACAATGACAAGTAAATGTCCATCAACAGATGACACGGGCAAATTTTCCATGCTATCAAATACTGTGACCTCTTTAGTAAGAATGCAGTAGAACTATACGCACCAGCATCAAGGATCCCAAAAGAAACTATAAAAAATTATAGAACAACACATGTAATAAGTTACTCTATAAAAAGTTCTGAAATAATAGATATAATATGTTACTCTTTGAAAAAATAAAGTACAAATTGGGACTACGTGGGCAGCTCAGTCGGTTAGGTGTCCGTGTGACTCATGATCGGAGCTCAGGTCTTGATCTCAGGGTCATGAGCCCAAGCCCCCACCCCCCAAAAAAAAGAATTAAAAATAAAGCACTGATTATTTGTATGTGTATACATATATATGGATGTAAATGCAAAGAAAATGGCCTGGAAGTATACACCCCAAACTTCCTTCAACCGCTAGACTTTTGGAGCGAGGATTCAAACTGAGCAGGGTGGGAAAGAATGGAACTACCACTTAGGACTTGCAACTCCTAAGGAAACACTAAGGTGTTTGAATGTTTATAATCATGAATTCATATATTGCTTCTAAAACTGACAGTGTTTTAAAAACTCAAGGGTGATCAGATACTTGCATTCAAGCCCTTTCACTGCACGTGACAGATACTCAACCCAAAGGGGCAGAAACAAAAGGAGGAAGTGGTGGCCCCTATACTTGGGAAGCTGGGGGGTGGCACTGGCTCGGGCTGCTGCCAGCAGGTGCAGAGACAATGAGGCCAAGCCTGTGTCCTGCCCCACCTCTCACTTCCCTTGTCTCAGTTTCTCATCATTCCTGAAGGAAACCAACACAAGAGGGCTGCCCAAAGCCCCAGGGACATGTCTTCTCCGCAGAGCAGCCCTACGGCAAAAGGATCCACTTTTCTCCATGTGCTCATCCCAGGGGGACCACTGATTGTGGTGACTTGCCAGGGGTGCCTCTCCCTCACCCAGTGAGTGGGACCAGTGCAATGGAGTCTTTTGGGTCACCTGCCCATGCCTGTGAATGAGGCAGACTCCCTTCCCAAGACTCTGAAGGACAGCCCCTACTAGGACCCCATAGACCAGGTGAGGAGTGCCCCCGAGGAAGGAACCAAATCCAAACCAGAGGAAGGGGGAAGAGACAGCGAGGCAGGCAGGGCAAGCAAACAGACAACACAATCCACAACTGAGCAGAGATAAACACGATCTGAAATCACTGCCCAGTGTCACACAGCTAGTGAATGGCGGAGGTGGAATTCAAATCAGGTGTGAGAAACTGCAAAGTCATTGTTCTCTCCACTTCACCTCAGTGCCACTCTTGGCAGCCAGGGGACACCAATCTCAGTAAGCCCTCTGCCTGTGAAGGGCGTGCTGTGGGCCGGTCAGGAAAGAACTCCAGTAAGCTCACCACATTCCTTAAAGTTCCCTCTAGATTATCATCCTTAGGACAGATAGAATCTGCTAGAGGGAGGGACCTGAAGGGCGAGAGAAGACAGATGAGTGAGTATTCAAGACATAGGGAGGACAAAGATGAGATTGGTCCCAACAGAACTTGGAAAGAACAGGAAAGTATGAAGCTGTAGAGAATGAGGACAGAGACTCATCCTGTAGACTGCCTTCCCCAACGTCATCATTTATCAAATACCTTGTTTTGCATTGTGGAAAGAGCAGTATAAAAAGAACAGAGCAGACACCCCGTTTGTCTGTCCTCAGAAGACTGCATCAAAGATGGACACACTGGTACAGCTGACTGTCATGGGATACACAGACAAGATAAATGGGACCTTGATACAGCCAACTAACTTTTCTTTATGCAGAATCCAAACACACAAGGAAGAGATCTCAGTCAACAGATGTTTAAAAATACAATTACTGGAAGGATAACAGCCACAGTCGTAAATTCAAATTTTCCAAAGTGTTTAATCCTTTTACCCCATCCTCCACTTACCTATGCCACAAATATTTGCTTACTCAAATATCCACTAACTTCTGAAACCCTGCCCACTCTTGTGCTCTCATTACAAATGAGGACTTGATCTACATCTTATAGGACTGAATCAACCAGATTACCCCAATCCCAAACCACGCTCTTTCAATGGTGGTTAAATGTGTAAAAGTAGACAATGCATTTCTTAATTATGTTGGCTGTGGCATAATTAAGTTGGTCTTCACCCAAGCCCTCGGACAAAGAGAAGCCAGACATTCTGGTGTTCGGGCTTGGAGTAGTGGCAGCCGGTCCTCGCTCTTGTTCCACAGTAGAAAATGAAGTCCAACCTTGCCTTGGATTGACGATCAGAGCCTGCTCAGACAGCTTTCCCCATCCCTAACCACTCAGCTCTCTGTTACCAGGAAAGGGAGAAGACAGGTACTTTCACACAGAGAATGCCTAAACTACTTCTTACTAGTCTTTTCCAAGCTGGACAATTAGCTGTATATACTTCATTCTTTATCATTTACACCCCCTTCTACAAAGGAACATGACAATTCCCAACACAACTTTGGTTCAAGCCAATGAAAGAACCAAGAACATGATTAAAAGCTGTGTAGGGCGCCTGGGTGGCTCAGTGGGTTAAAGCCTCTGCCTTCGGCTCAGGTCATGGTCTCAGGGTCCTGGAATCGAGACCCTCATTGGGCTCTCTGCTCAGCGGGGAACCTGCTTCCCCCCCACCCCCCGCCTGCCTCTGCCTACTTGTGATCTCTGTCAGTCAAATAAATAAATAAAATCTTAAAAAGAAAAAAAAGGCTGTGTAAATGGTTCTAGAGCTCGCCCTGACCCAATTTTCTTCCAATAGCCGGGAGGATCACCCTCCTGGGCCTCTCAGTAGGGCAGGCCCGGTGATTCATTCTTGCTGATGGGCTGCGAGGAGCAGTGATGCCACCTCCTGACTGGAGCATTAACTGCTGGGTGAGAGCCCGCGGTGCTCTCTTGTCCTGTCTCAGTGACCAAGGCGGTCCCGTGTTCCAGTTGGTACAGCTGGGAGATGGTGGAACCTCTGTTATCTTGTGGGACCGTACGGAGCCGTCCCCTCTATGTTTGTCCCACTGATCCATGCAGGACATGGGAACGAGTGACACATGCATTTTTATTGTGCTAAGCCTCTGGGATTTGGCTACAGCATAAGTCTACTGTGTCTTAATGAAAAGTTTTCAATCTTAATGAAAAAGTTTTCAATCTAGCAAAAACTTAATGAAAAAGTTTTCAATCTTAATGAAAAATAAGTAAAATACAATAAAGGAAGGCTGACGTTGGCCTCGCCTGCCAAGGTAGTCACCCAGTGTCTGGTGGGGGAGGGAATAAGCGGATGACATAGCCGAGGTATAGACGGATGAGTGTAGGAAACATTCACTTCCACTTGGGAGTTAATCCGGAAACAGTGATGGAGCAGAGAACATGTAAATATCAACCACATAAATTCTGAAAACAATCTGCTGAGTTACTGACGTTCCTCAAGTTCATTTGGGAAGGTCCCTACAAAGGGAATCTTTTTTCTAAGAGCCACTCCTCCCAGGAACCTGAAGACCAGGTGATGCTTCAAGCCAGCGGGAGCCCCCACCCTGAGCTACAGGGTCTCCAACCAGATCACCTAATGTTTGCCATGAGGTGGGCATATGAACCATGTCACCCTTCCTCAAGACTTGCGCACGGCTGGGGACGCTGGGAGGGACTCTGTGCTGCTCTCACTGGTGGGTGCCATTGCCACAGGCCAGCCACAGCTCCTCGTGGCTGACGCTGCTCCCCAAGGGCAGTGGCTCCTTCTGACAGTGGCCAGCAGCTGCTCTCATGAGCAGTTCGCTCAACAATCCTAGTGGCGAGAGTGCTGCTCTCAAGGAATGTGATCTCCCACAGGGGCCTCAGGTGGGCAGCTCCTGGGGTCCTCAGTGTCGTGCCCCCCCAGCAGCTCAGGTTGTGCCCCTCCAGCCTGGGTGGTGGCTGGCCAAGCATGTGTCCAAGCACACTTCAGAAGGATCAGTGCTGGGCCAGCCTTCTGGGTTGCAGCAATGGTACCAGGGACACAGGCCAAAAGGAGCTCTTTATAAAACCTTTCCACGGCCCTCCAAGAACTGCAGATATGGTTACACGTCTAGCTGCCCAGCATGGGCAAGTCCAGGGTCATGAGCCTCTTGACTCAGGGAACACTCTATCTCCCTTAAGAGGGTCTCCTACTATTCCTCAATCCTAAGTGTGCTGAGGCTCAAGTGTCTACTCAGTGCCTTTGGCAGAAGTCCCAACATCCCATCTTCAGGATCAGGAGCACTTCTCTGACTCTGATCCCAAGCCCTGACCTGCTTAATCCCCAGCAGATGGGTCTGATTCACCCTCAGCATATTCCTGGGTTATGATCCTCTGGGACCTGCATCTTCTAGAGATTAACGTATCTAAATATCATCAGTGTTCATTAAGAAGTATTTCATACTATTCTTTCCCAGCTTAACAAGGCAGTCCTCAGTGCAGTGGAAAATACGCTGGCACGGGAGTAAGGAGCCCCAGAATCTGCTTCCAGATTGTCACTCAGCAGCTGCAAAGCCCAGAAAACAACCCCCTCCCTAAGCCACAGTTGCTTCACCTGGAGACTGGTGTTAGATCTGCTCTACCTAGCTCAGGGAATGGTTGCAGGACTGACATTAAGTTAATAGAAGTGAAAGCTCTTTTAGAACACTATACCAATGCTGAGTACTATTAGTGCATTTATTCTTTAATTTGTGAGAAGGGCATATATTTCATTAATACAAAATTCCGTATCAATGCCATAAGTGCTCAGACTGCAGTACCAAATGACTCAATAACTACTCTGTCCCTTGAGTGTGCAAAGTATCATGAGGGACACAGCGAAGTTTAAGGCCTAGTCTTTTCTCTCTAGTGATTTAAGCCCAGTGGGGGGTTGTAATTGAATTTAATCTTGTTGCATCTAAAGAGAGTAGAGGAGACTCAGAATATCATCCAAGGCATGTCCCTCACTTAACCGGAAGGGAAACTGAGGCTAACTAATAACCAGCTGGTACCCAAGAACAGCTATCACATTAGCTAGCACTTACTATGCGGTTCCCATGTGGGAGACTTGCTTACAACCCACAGCAGGATTGTAGCCCAGGCCTGGGACTCCAGTGTCCAAACTCCTTGGCCAGGAGTATTTCCATGAGTATATATAGATCTACTTTTCTGCATCTGCCCTGTTCATCGAGCCTTTATGTCAACTGCTTCTCTTTCGTGATTCTTACATTGAGTGTCCTGAAAAGGAGAAGAATTGAAACAGTGGGCAGAAGAAAGGAACATTACAGGAGGTAGCCTGAAGGAACTGAGGCATGAGAGAGGAAGGAAGAGACAGAAGCCAAAATGAGGATAACCTAAAATGATTGACATTTTAAGCTACTCTCTAGAAAGCGTAATAGATGTGCTGGGGAATTACAGAAAAAATACTGTTTCAGAAAAACAGAAACATTTATTTGAGTCCAGGTGATAAAGTATATACCTGTGACATAACAAAAGAGTAATGATTGGGGAATCTTGAACAATTTTCTTTAGGCTTAAACAATGAATATTGAAAAATCCTAGAAAGTCTCCTCATGCCACGCTTGGACTATTGCAGTAGCACAATTACCTACTACGACTACGAGGACTATGATGGTAAATACTATTATTACTACACACACATGCACGCACGTGCACATGCGTGCACGCACACACACACACACACACACACACACACTTCCTCCTCTATGGTCTTTGGGCTCCGGGAGACTGGTAAGAGCATCCATCCCAAGACACTCCTCTAAAGCAACTTTGGGATATCTGCATGTTGCCTTCCAGGAATGGCATTTCATGACAACCTTTCTGTGCGGGAGCTTCCTTGTTCCCCAAGCAACAGCAGCCCCAGAAGACTGTGGCCCCAGCTTCACCAGCATTCTTCCACCTTCGAGGGTCAGGGGCTCATGTGGGACCTCTCCTCCAGATGGCGGTCCTACTTCCAGTTCTCCTTATGTGTGGGGAACCCAGGGCAGGTAACGATTCCTAACCAAGCAGATGTCTACCTGGGAAACTAGCCCCTGTGGTACCCAGTATTCACAAGAGACTTTGGGAAAGGAAGCCCCACCTTTTCTCCCCAAAGAAGGAGAGGGAGAGAGGAACCAGCCTCTCTTCAAGAAACTGTGAGCTTCTCTCCCTCCTCAGGCTCTCCCTGTTGGGAAGGATGAGGTGGAGTTCAGGTTTGGGCTGAGAGGCTGAGATCCCAGGGTGGAAAGCAGCTCTTTCAGGAGACCCAAAGGGGCGGACTCCAAACTCAGATGTTCTCTAAACCCAGAACTGGAGGTACAATGGAGACACAATAGTGCTGACCCATGGGGCTGTTGTGAGGATCAAATGAGTGAACATGTGGAAATCCCTTGCACCAGTGCTGAGCACACAGCATAGGCTGCTGAAATGTGTGTATTTCTGCCATCCTGTACAGGCCTGGCTGCATTTCCAGATCATCTGGGAATATCTTCCTCAGCCCAGTCACCAACCTCTTCCGCTAAAAACGACCTCAGAAACAAAGCAAAATGTTCGATATGATCACAACCCAACTACTGGTATCGTGGTTCACTCATCAGCACAAAAGTTAGCGCTAAGAGATCTTAGACGCCAAGGCTGAAACAGCATGGAAGGAGACAGGTCAACCTGGGTGGTTTTCACACTTCTGGCTTCTTAGCCGCAAACTCTCTCTTCATGTGAAATACTAGGTGGAAAACTAAAATAAAAGGCTCGTGTGACCGAAGCAGGCCCAGGAGATGTGGGATGAGGACGCTCACCCTGTCCTGCCCTCTTTGTGGCAGCCCCTGAGCCTCAAAGGGACACAGATGAAAAAACAAACAGGCCGAGGGGCACCTGGCTGGCTCAGTTGGAAAACAATGTGACTCTTGATCTCGGGATCGTGAGTTCGAGCCTTACGATGGGGGCAGAGGTTACTTAAATAAATTTAAAAAATAAATAAATAAAGGAGCACCTGGGTGGCTCAGATGGTTGAACGTCTGACTTCAGCTCAAGTCATGATCTCAGAGTTGTGGGATCGAGTCCTGTGTTGGGCTCCCTGCTCAGCAGGGAATCTACTTGTTCTCTCTTTCCCTCTGCCCGTCATCCCACTCATGCTCTCTCTCTCTCAAATAAATAAAATCTTAAACAAACAATTGTATTGGCCAAATGGATCAAACACGACATTCTCTTAAACTCAGATAGGTTTTGACTTGGCTCTACCTTGAGCCTTGTAAGTTCTGAAATTATAATTTACCTTCAAGAGTACATGTAAGACTTGTCAGGGCCTCCACTCAAAGTATCCCCTGCCCATAAACATCACAGAGAGAAAACTCCGAGTTAGCCCCGCCATCAGGGCAGAGGGGCCGGGCAGAGCTGGCTGGGCTGGGCTTGTCCCACACTGGCCTGCTGGCTGTTCCAGGGTTCCCAGTATGCCTGCAGGGTTGCCTTCTCAGGGGCAGGCGTCCAGCAAAGGAATGCCAGGGTCACCCACTGGTTCTTTTACTCTTGACCCCAGCATTTAAATCCTGGCCGTCTCACAAGCAGCAGGAGGGCGTTTGTGGTGCCACAGTGGACAGGGGTGAGACGTGTCAACAAGGGTTTACAGGCTGAAGCTGTTTATCTCACACTGAACCTGACCCCTCATCAGAAGAAGGACAGACGTCTAGCCCCGTCCTGGTTCAAAGGCGAGCTGCAGTGTTAGCCCAAAGAGCCGTATTTCAGACTTGCAACTGAAGAGTTGAGAAGAACTTTTAAAACAAGAAAAACAAAGAAAACCCACAACTGATAGCCCAGGACTTAAAATGACATAAGATTCCATCAGGGCCTCGTGTAAAATGAGATGCCAAATCCAGATTATCCCCAAGTTTACAAACGCTCACTGAACAATTCTGCCCGAAATAGTGCCACCCACACTCGGCCACGCTTGCTCCCAAACCCTGATCTCGAACTGTCTGAACACGGCTGGAAGTGCCCTGCAAGATGGGAACCCCAGAGCCCCAGCTCCACAAGGCTGCCCACCAGCATCGAAAAGAGGGGCTTCTCTTTTTAAAGCTGCACACTGAGAGGCTGTTTTTTTCTTAATCTTTATTTTTCCTTTTTTCCTTCTGAATGACAAAAATAATTCCTGCTTGGGGGCGCCTGGTTGGCTCAGTGGGTTAAACCACTGCCTTCCGCTCAGGACATGATCTCAGGGTCCTGGAATCGAGCCCTGCATCGGACTCTCTGCTCAGCGGGGAGCCTGCTTCCCTTCTTCTCTCTGCCTGCCTCTGCCTACTTGTGATCTCTGTCTGTCAAATAAATAAATAAAATCTTTAAAAAAAAATAATTACTGCTTGTTACAGACACGTGGATTCAGAGCTATAAAATTGAAAAAGTGAAACATCACCTGAAATCTCAGCCTCTGACAACAGCCACTATTAGTAATTTGAGAAACAAGAGTTTCATTTCACTATTATCCAGCAAAAAAAAAAAAAAAAAGAAAAGAAAAAAGAAAAGAAAGAAAAAGAAAAGAAAACCATAGAACCTCTATACTTAAATAGATGCTAGTAGGGAAATGAAATTTTAGTTTTCTATCATGTGCAACAAAACTAAAATGTTCGAAGATACCACCTTATCCCATGATCAAAACCATGAAAACTGTTGGAAAAACACATATCTAAATAAAAGGTCATGAGGCTGGTTCTCACAACTTCATGTTACAGAAAAGAATATTTTTTTTAAAAAAACTGATAAATGTCTAGTTAGGATTAAGCTGAAAATTCAAAAGCGCAAAACTAACTTGAACTGAATTACCAGGTAGCCAATACATAATTTGTGGTGTCCAGTGGGAAATGAAAATTTGGGGTCCCTTGTTAAAAAATGATTAAGAATTTCAAAAGGGCAGTGACAGAGAATTAAACCAAGCACCCGCCTTTCTAAGCAAGAAACTGTGCGAACCACACACACACAGGTCACGTGCCAGGGGAGCCAGCCCTGTCCATGCACATTAATTAAACCATATGACCACCAAGTGTTTACTCTGTATTTTTAAGGCCTCAGATCTATCACGTTTGCCTTTGAGATCATTCATCACATTTCTGAAAAGGTTCAGCTTTCTCTAAGGAATAAACTGGCAAGATGAGAATAAGACCAGGAAAAAACATGAAAAAAAAAACCAGTTTATTTTTAGCTTGACCTTGATTAAATCACATGTTTTCTGATACATTTTCCAGTTGAAATGAATTGGCTATGCAGCTAATATTGTAGAAATACAAAACACTCTGGAATATCACGTTAGCCAAAATAAAATCTTAAGCTCCATTTCACATCCAAAAATCTACATCTGAGATTATTTACAACATGAGATAGTTTTCTAGGATAAATTTTGGAATACGCTTTATATTTTTTTTTTTTATAACAAAATATGTGCTTCCTTCCCTATACTCTAATAAGCCGTCACTAAATAGACTTCCCACAAAAGGAAGAGAAAACCTTATCACTTGGTAGATTAACTGTATAAAATTAAGAATTCTCTTTAGCTCCTTTAAAGTGCAAAAAGTTCGTTTTACGACAAAAATGTGCTGCATAAAGTAGTCATCCTAGCGCCTCCCTGGGTCCCTGGAACGTATTTCCATGTTTAACTTGAGCTGGGTCATGCATAAGAATAGCTTGATCTTTAATACACGATAGGAATACCACGAATTCCTTCTAAACTGCTATAAAAGGCTTGCAAAAGCCAACAAAAGGCCTGGACCACATTCCTTGGCAATTATCAGTAGGAGGAGGAGGCAGAGACAGAAGGGGGAAAGTGGTCTGTAAAAGGCGTTGACTACAACAACCAAGCCTCTTCGATTGGGAGAAACAGCTGCAGAAGCTCTTCTCTCTCAAGCAAGGGAGAATCACTTTTGTTCCTGAGGTTTACCCTCCGACCAACAAATGGAACACACGGTCCGAAATTCCCCACCCTTGAGCGCAGGGGAGACCAGAATAGCTCTCCATGCCCAAACCGGAACTCTAATGGACGCATCTTGGAACCCTGGGGGAGTTCTTCAAGCTTCCCCTAGGGTTCAACACTGTCACCCAATGAATGGTATCTAATTGTAATGGCTGCAGGGTTTTAGGGGGCTTGTGGAGAGGCAGGGGATGAGAAAGAGGACGGTCAGCCTGAATTTCCTTCTTAGGGTCCAGGGCTAGTCTCAGAGACACAGCGATGCTGCCCATGCCAGATAGAGAAGGGAAGAAAGCTCACATTAAGGTCCTACTGTGTCCTGGAACCTCCCCCAGGGGCTCTGTGCACGTTACAGTATTAACCCACATAAGATCTTACCATGTTGCAGGTGAGGAAGCTGACCACAGCTAGTAAGGTCACTTGTCCAAGTCACAGGGCTACAGATAGGCAAGGCTGGGCTTCAAATTCCAGTCAACGGACTTCCGAAATCCCCTGTTTTCTCCTTACTGTTGAAACCCAATGTGGGGTTCCCTGGTGCAGTAATTAAAACAGGGCTCTGTCTCTATAGACTTTAGAACAATAACACAGCCACTAAAAGTCATCTGCTTTTTTTTTTTTTTAAATCACCAAACATCAGCAATTCTAAACAATGTCAGTGAGAAGCTCTACCTCCTGGAAAGCAGATATTTCGTGAGCTTAAGTTCAAAACAATTCCCACAGTTACTGTAGCATTCACCTATTACATATAGAGACTTTAAATGAGCTTGTTTGTCATATTTACCCTTTGATAAGCAACATATTTACAGGAAAGGTAATTTGAAGAACTCCTACCTTCGCAGTTGCCCCCCCCCCATGCAAACCCAAACACCAACTGATTTCAGAAATAAATTAATAATAGGTCAGAATCTTCTGATTCCACTTCTGACACAGTTCCTGTCTCCAATCCCAGCAGTACCATATATTCTTTTTTTAAAAAAGATTTTATTCATCCACTTGACAGACAGAAACCACAAGTAGGCAGAGAGGCAGGCAGAGAAAGAGGAGGTAGGAGGCTCCCTGCTGAGCAGAGAGCCCAATGCCGGGCTCAATCCCAGGACCCTGGGATCATGACCTGAGCCGAAGGCAGAGGCTTAACCCACTGAGCCACCCAGGCGCTCCATATATTCCTATGTTTAAACAGATTTACCATCAACAGTGAGAGCGTAGAGTTTCTTCAATTCTGTTACTCTGTGACCATGTGTAGCTTTTATTTGCATTTGAAATTTAAAAATAGCAAACAGCAAGAGCAAATTTTACTTCCGATGTGAACTACTGTATTAAATTTGACTAGTATCTTTAAAACGTAAATGCATTTTTTTATCTTCCATTGTTTACAAGGTAAAGGGAAAAAATCAAGAAAATAATGACTGCTGCTTACATGATTTTTACTGAAAACAGTTTTGTCACTCAGAGAACAGGAATGGGAAAAATTATCTGTCCAGGTGGCCAGCATGCTGGCGAGCTTGCACTGCCCTCCATCAAACCGACCCGATGCCACAGGCAGAAAGGGCATCGGGCAGGCACCTGGGGAAAGCGGTGTGGCTGGCCATGAGTCCAGCTCCTAGGCCACGGTGGTGAAGCGTTAGACCCAGGGGGCTGTCCAGCAACACCACGCTTCTGTTCTCTCCTGGTAAGAATGCTCTTACAAACAAATTTATGATTCTGCAACGATCCTTGCCTTGGACCCAAGCACCCTTTCTGTGCAAAACTGATGCTTTTCTTCACATCCAAATGTTTCCAAGTCTTTCTCAGGTACAAAGACCACCAAGTTCCCAGTCTCAGACACAGTGGCATCAGCACTGGCCACCCTTTCCCAGACCTTCATTCTCTCCCACCTGCACTTCCCACCAAGCTGTCCATCGGGTTTTTTCAAGCCCTCGGTGATCTGATTACACACAATCTATATCAGCTATTATTTGTAACTACTTAGTTCCCAGACCCAAGGTGAATATTTCTTGAAGACAAGAACCACCACCACACCATTCGAATCTCCTTCCTTCATCTATCCCTTACACAGTCATGAACACATTATAAAAGCCAGTGACTCATTCTAATTCATTTAACAAGTACTAATACAATGCTTATTATAAGTCAAAGAATTTGACATAATTTTATAGTTGGGAGCCACAAATTTAATTAGCAATAATCGCGCCTCGGATAAACCTCATTGGCTATGATACTGCCACTGCGCAAAGCTAGGAGCCACAAATTTAAATAACAAAGTGTTATACCTATTATAGTAGTAAATCTAAACATGTGATTTCCGTATGACCCAACGATTGCCCCCCTTGGGCATTCATCTCAGAACAATGAAAACATATGTTCACATGAAAATCTATACACAAACGTTCATAGCAGCTTTGTTTGCAATAGCAAAAAATAGGTGAATGGTTCAATTGGCGAATGGTTCAAGAAACTGTGGTACGTACATACCACGGAATGCTGGCCAGCAAAAAAAGGGACGAACTATTGATGTACTCAACATCTCGGGTAAGTCTCCAGGAAACTATGCTCAGTGAATAAAGTTGATTGCAAAAGGTTGCAAATGGCATGATTCCATTCATACAACATTTTTTGAAAAGACAAACTTTTTTTTTTTTCAAGACTTTATTTATTTGAGAGAGAGAGCATGAGTTGAGGGGAGGGACAGAGGGAGAAGGAGAAGCAGTTTCCCCGTTGAGCAGGGAGCCCAATGAGGGGCTTGAGATCATGACCTGAGCCAAAGGCAGATGCTTATCTGAGTAAGCTACTCAGGTGCCCCTGAAAGGACAAACTTTTAGAAATGGAGAACAGATTAATCATCACCAGGGCTTGCTGGGAAAGGGAGGGAGGTGGGTGTGTCATAAAGGGGCAACGTGAGGGATGAAACCACACACAACTGATCACAAGGGCACAACCAAATGAGTACGCACAACACTGGGGAGATCTGAATAAGAAGATGGATTGTATCAGTGTTGATATCCTGGTTTCCATATTGTACTATAATCCTGCAAAATGTTACTGGCGGGGGGGGGGGGCGCGGGGGTTACTAGAGTAAATGGAACATGTACGTAGGAACTCTGGATTATTTCTTACAACTATATCTGAATCTACAATGATCTCAACAAAAAACTTCAGTTAGAAAAGTAGTAAGCCATCAAACCAGTAAGATTTATTATGCAACAATTATAGGGTACTTACCAATTGCCAGGTAATATTTTAAGCACCTACACATTGGCTCATTGACTCCTATGAACCATATGTGGCAGGTACTATGGTTATTCCCATTTTGCAGATGGGGAAACTGCAGCACGGGGAGCTTAAACAACTTCTCCAAAGGACACACAGCAAGTAGGTTAACTGTTGGAACTCTGATTCCAAGGCAAGCAATCTAGATCCAGAACCCTCCCCTCAGAGATCTCTTCATTTCACCCTCCGAGGCTGGTGTCCACCAAGCAAGGGTTGGGACCCTGAATCCCAACAGTACCTATTCTGTAAGATTCCTCAAATCCAGCCCAAAGTATGACAAATCCTTCTGATCATAAAGCCAATCAAGAACCTCCCAGGCTGCCAACTCTCAGGGAAGTAAGTGAAATTACTGACTTTTAATGTAAAATCTTTCATTGTGGGAGGAAAACCAGAATGGCTTGCCACGGGGTAACGTCTATTCTTCCTCCGTAGGTTGGAAAAGAAAGGGAACAGTTGGGCACATCTGGGAGCACATTTCAGTGGGAAAGCGTAAGGAGTCCTAAAAAGCAAAATGCATCTGGGAGTCAATGAAAACGAGAGGCTGAAACAGGACCAGGGGACGTCACGCTTCATGCGCCCTGGCCCCAGCCCACAGTCCTGCCGCCTGGTCACCAGGGTGCGGTGGCTTTAGCTCTCTGCCTTACCAGCTTCGGGCCCATGCTAGCCAGTTTGAGCCCCGGGGACTGAAATCCAGAACCTCTGTGGCATTCCAGAGCCACAGGCCTATAGCAGGACAAGCTGGTTCGGAAGATTTTCAGATTATCAAGTGGGGAAGGCAGGAATGTCACGGCCTCTGGGTGGACATGGGGACATTCATCAAAAAGACAGCTACCATGAAACAGCAGTCTCCCTTTCCCACTGGGGTGGTGGAGAGCTGGGGTATGTGCAGAAGCAGGAGTGTGGACATGCATGTTAGAAATCAAAATTATTTTAGAAGAGAAATCATTTCCCAAGATTCAGTGCTAGAAAGGGCAAAAGAGCCCAAATTTTCAAACGACAAACTTCCAACCAGAGGGCCCTGTAACTTAACCCTAATCCCCTGGGCAAATGATGTGAACAGTCTGTTGCTCGTGGGTCAGGCTGATATGATGAGCCATCCAGAAAAAAAGGGGGTAGGGGCCAGACTTTATGGGTCTCTACAGCAGGAGCTCATAAAAATTCTCAGTTAAGCCTTGGTTTATCAGTCGATGAAAATTAAGCCCCACTGTGAACTCTGGGCTACAAGAAACCACACAGAAATGAAGTTCTTCACAATCCGTGATGTTGAGAAAGAACAACTGGGAACCGAGTTGGGAACGGTCCCCAGGAAAATGGAGTCCCAGCTCACCCGACACCGACAGCCTCAAATGACTCAGACCCACGTGTCAGTTTTCATATTTAAGCAGCATTTCCTTTGCAACAAGGATCCAAAATTTCCAATCACAGACAAGAGAGGTAAACAGAGAGTCTTGGCGCCTGCCCTCCCTCCCCGATGTGCTGCTCCTGCTGTTTGCAAGAAAATGTATGTTTCCTGGAACCTGTGTCAGCCACCCCCTCAGAAGGAGGCCACAGACGTGAGAATAAGTGCATCACTGGACATGGTGAGGGGGAGGCATGGAAAGACCCTGGGTCCCTGGAGTCCCCACTGAACCTCTACATCAACCCTGGGCCACCTGCCCCCAGACCTCAACTTAAATAGAGGATAGATGTCCCTCTGGTGGAAGCCACTATTTGTTGAGGTTTCTACCGGCAGCCAAACATTTCTTAATTGGTACAACTTGCCCATAATGACTTTGCTCAATAGCTGTATTACGATGATCAGTGCCGTCCTCCCTAACCAGCCCAAGGCTGAACCCAGGCACCCTATAGGTCTTTGTGTCCTGGTACCCAGATCTCAAGCCCCCAAGTACTAGAACGCGACACCTCTAAACCCGGCCAGCCTTGTCACCTGGAAATCTGGGGCTGGTGCCAAAGGCACAACAGATAAATACAGAAAGATACAGAAAGGGGCCTGTGGGGGGGGGGGGGCAAGGTGGAGAAGGGGGGGGAACCAGGAAGGGGGAATGTATAAGGGAAAAAAGAGAGACAGGAAACAAATGCCTTTTGAGAATGTGCATTTTTTTTTAAGGGATGCTGCATGCTTTTCAAAATCAGCCCACTCAGAGTAAGAAGTCCCTGTGTGCCCGACCTCCGTCTCCACCGGGCTCTGGAAAGGCTAACTCCCACCAGCAGAGCCCCTCGGCCACATGGCGCAGACGTGTGAATGACCGATGGGCCTCTTGCTCTGCCTGTGCATGACTTGGCGGGGTGAGACATATTTTACATTAGCTTAGGTCCTGACATTCTATCATGTTCCCTGTCAAGAGGCCAAATAGTTCTTGGAACCTTGCACGGCAAGTGACATATAACAGAACCCTAGCAAACGGGCTGGCTCTTCGCCCTTGAATCAAATGCTCTTCTTACCCCTCCCACCTCCACGGCATTGGTCTGGCCTGCAGGGCTGGAGCAGACGTCTACCCAAGAAAGGTCACCGTTCGTTGCCAGCAACTAAGGTACTTCTTATGGAGGGGAGGTTATGAGGTGTGGGGCTATTTGCAAAGGGTTGCCTTTGGCTATCTGCATCACTGAATTGGCAACAGAAGGTGGGATGGGGCCAGCACCCCGGGCTCTGGGTGGAGCACAGCTGAAGGCTGAGGGAATGGCCATCAAAATGACACCTTCCTTTTCTAGCCACAAGCTGTCTTCAGTGAACCCTGTCCTACCACCCCCAGGGACACTCTGTCAGGCTGTAAGGGGATAACCTCAAATGCCGCCTCACATGACACTGCCCGGAATGCCGGCGGCCCAGCGGCCGGAGTGTCTGTGCCCTCCTTGTGGGGTGTCAGTGCTCTCGCAAGGACACGAGGTCCTCACAGACATGCAGGACTCCGAACGGACAGCTGCCAGCAAGGGCAACTCCTGGGGAGGAGACTGGCGCGTCTCGAAAGTGCTGCTCTCTCCAGCCTCTCATCCCCGCACAGCCATCTGCGGCCTCTCCGGCGCTCAGCGCTGCTCCCCAGCCGTCTCCTGTATTGACGGGGGTCTGCTCTCTGCCCGGGACCAGGCAGTGCCAGGAAACAGAAGGCAAAGACTCTGCCCGCAGGGCGTACGATATCTCGTTTAAGAGACAAGGTCTTTTGAAAACAAAACAGTGGAACATAGGGGAAGGGAAGGAAAAATAAAACAAGACGAAATCAGAGAGGATGACAAACCATAAGAGGTTCTTAACTATAGGAAACAAACTGAAGGTTGCTGGAGGTGCGGGGGGGGGGGCGGGGGGGTGGTAGAAAGGATAACTGGGTGATGGGCAGTAAGGCGGGCTTGTGATGTGATGAGCACTGGGTGTTATATGCAACTGATGAACCACTAAAGTATACCTCTGAAACTAGTTTAAAAAAGAAAGAAAGAAAGAGAAACAAGGTCTTTTTTTTTTTTTTTTTTTTTTTGGATGAACCACTAAATTCCACCTCGGAAACTAGTAAAAAAAAAAAAAAAAAAAGAAAGAAAGAAAGAAAAAAGAAACAAGGTTTTTTTTTTTTTTTTTTAATGTGAGGGAATCACCCACAGAATCAATCATGGTAATGTGGGAATTGCATTCGTTGGAGCTCAGAGGAGGCAGGTGTCATAAGACAAAGGGACAGTCAGCAAAGACTGTCAGAAGAGGCAGGACCTGAGGAAGAGCTTGAGGAAGGGCTGGGGACCAGACAGAACTAAAGGAGAAAAGGATGGCAAATGTGCGCTAACCAGAGCACAGGGACGAGGTGAGCCCGGGGACCGGGACAGGGCCAGTGCGGGCGGCACGCAAGGGGGCTGTGAGAAGCGAACCCACAAAGATGGGACTCTGCCACACATCTGGTCACCTGCACTGCGAGCCCACAAATAATGCATCACCTTTCTGCTGTGAACACTTCTGTATTCCTAACACCCAGCATGTGCCTGGCTCGTAGTCTGTGCTTAATAAATGTCCAGGAATGAATGAGTACATAGTGTTTGGCATCCTCAATGATGCTGGAGGTCCTAAACCAAGAAACAAAATCATACTTAAAGGTAAGCATTGCAAACTCAGATGCCCACAGGGTCAGGCAGGTGACAATATAGCTAGGAGTGAGCAATGGGGAGCAGTGGGGAGCCCAATGAGTGGATGCCCCAGCTTCAGGGGGACTCACCCCAAATGACTAGGCCCAGCACTGCCACCAATGTACATGAGCCCAGTATTGCCAGATCTTTCTAATGTTATGTGAAATCCCCCCATTTTTATGCATTAGCAATTAATTTATTTTTTTTAAATGTATATGCCAAGCAGAACACACCATCTGGAGCCATATTTGGTCTGTTAGGGGTCTTTGGCTAACGAGGACAAATTTTTTGTTGACGTTTATAGTCTAAAAAAGTCCCCAGTGCAAATGAATCTATGACAATGGAGGTAAGAATGGGATTTCCCTTAGGGGAGGGGACCTATGGACTAGAAGGGCCTTTTAGGAACCTGTAAATGTCCCATATGTGGATCTAGCTGGTGGTTACAAGAATGAGGACATGTTTAAAATCCCACTGAGCTGCAAACCTAAAAGTTGTACACTCTATTCCATGTAGGTTATAATTCAATTTAAAACGTAAAACTGAGGGGCGCCTGAGTGGCTCAGTTGGCTAAGTGTCTATGATCTCAGGGTCCAAGGATTGAGCCCCATGTTGGGCTCTCTGCTTGGCAGAGAGCCTGCTTCTCCCTCTCCCTCTGCCTGCCACTCCCCCTACTTGTGTGCACATTCTCTCTCTCTCTGTCAAATGAATAAAAATCTTTTAAAAATAATAATAAAATCTTTAAAAAACAACAACAACAAAAGTAAAACTGGCAAGTAAACACACAGTCCCCAAGAGCTGAATAAAGCCCTCTCTAGAGTTTGCTTTGAGTGGTGCTGCCCTTTCCACCTAAAATTCCCTTCTGCCCCTAGCTCTTTGCACCCTGCTGCCACCTTATTTGTCCTAAAAGAGGTGGCCCAGGCAGCACTTCCTTCATGAAGCCTCTCTTGGCCCAAGTCTGAGCTTGCCCAATCTGGGCACTCCCAGACACAGTGCAGTGAGAGCCTTCTTCACCTGGCCCAGCTTCCATCACCTCCCTGCCTCCCTTGGAGCTCCTGAGTTCCTGGGGACAGGGACTGTGTTCTGTTCCCTGTGGCCCAGGCCTAGCCCCCAGTGGGGCATCCGGTTAAGTGTCTGATGTGATAGCTCATCCTCCTGGCAATCCGCAAATAGGATGCTTCCCCTCCCCCCCCCCCCACCACTATTATCCTAGAAAAGACAGAGCATAGAATCTGGAAACATGAGATCTGGAGAAAAGAGCCAGGGGACTAGCTGTATCCTTCGTGAGAAGCTGCGGTAACTTCCTACTGAGAGAGGAAGGGAGTATATGTAGGAGTCATGAGTGCCCTGCCTGATTGACACAAGTGTAGGGCCAGGGGTGCTCAGATTCTAATGGGCACCAGAATCACTGCGGGATTTTTTTTTAAAGATTTTTATTTATTTATTTGACAGACAGAGATCACAAGTTGGCAGAGAGGCAGGCAGAGAGAGCAGGGGAAGCAGGCTCCCCGCTGAGCAGAGAGCCCGAGGCGGGGCTCGATCCCAGGACCCTGGGATCATGACCTGTGCCGAAGGCAGAGGCTTTAACCCACTGAGCCACCCAGGCGCCCTGCGGGATTTCTTAAAAACAGATTCCTGAGTCTTCCCCAGACCTGCGCACCTGCAGGTCCAGAACAGGACCCAAGAATCTTCATTCCTAGCTAGTCTCCTGGTAATGTCAATGCTGTTGGTCCGGGGATGTCCCTGCGAGTGGCACTGGACGACCACAGCTAGTAAATGCCAATCATCACAATGCATCAGTATTCTTTCTCTTGCTCATTTAACCGACTTATATTAAATTTCTACCACGTACAAAGCTGTATAAGTGATGCAAACGTAATTACAACCAAAAGCTGCATTCTCACCTTGGTCACCAGAAAATGGATTGCTCCTCCTCAGGGCCCTTTGTCAGACCTGCTATTGAAGCAGAAGATGACACCAATGTTCAGCCACTCCCCAATGCTCAGATGGTCTCAGGTTCAAAGTCTTAACTCTGAGAATAAAGTTTTCAAGGTCCTCGCCCAACAGCAAGCTCATCCGTTTCTCCAAACGTCTCCAATCAAACGAGTGATTTTCCCAGACTTCCCTTCAATATAATACCTCCCTCATTTAACCAGAAGAGGAGTTGGGTTATAGGGTTTGGTATTCAGGCCTGGGCCAGGAGCAGATGAATTTCCCTAGAGACCAGCAAAGGGTCCCGAGAGTAGTCAGAGGATGGAGGCATCTCTCCAGCCGACAGGCAAGCACACTGTTCCGAAACAACACCCCTCCCCTGTCGCAGCGGGAGCCACGTTCTGACATATTCGGTTACAACTGAGTGCCTGGGCATTAAACTAAGTGGCCCAAGACACGGAATGCCTGGGCAGCAGGCGGTTGGACTATTTATGCCCTCTATACCTGTGGAAGCCGAGATTTAATGATTTATTCCGTGTTAAATTTCCAATCCTGGGCTTCCAGGCGGCAGAGGAATAAAGCGCTTCAGTTCGGCTGCCGGGGACTCCGGGTCATCACTCAGCAGGAAAACTGAGCGATTTCTGCACACTGGAGTATCATCTCACTCTCTAAGAAATCCAATCACAGATGGAAGTCTTGAGAACCCTTTGAAGCAGCAACACCTGAGAAGTTCAAGCCTGTCCTCTCAATGAACATGGAACTCAAGGTACAACCTCTGAACCAGGGACATGATATTCTGCTGGTGTCTCTTTCCTGACACACGTCTGACTCACCCTAGGAGACCGCCGGCCAGATTTATCCCTACTGCTTGAGTGAAATGTACCAGTCAGTTCTCATATTGGATTAGGAAGCAATACAGAGGTACGTTCTAACAGAACCAGTCACCCTCCTACGGTAAGACTCAGTGTGCTCTTGTTGAAAGGCCCATGGTTTGGAAATGACTATTTTAACCCAAAGCATCATTAGCTCTTCACTGCAAGCAGAGTTACTCAGAATCCAAACCCCAGCCCTTCTCTCCATCTGTCTCTCTCTGCATTCGTAGCTTGAGTGCAATGAAATGGTTAGCGCCCATTTCACTGGATTTTCCTCCTTGGCAAGAATATCACCTTTCACTCATACGTCTGGAAAGCTTCCAAGGCTGTGAACCAACTTACCTACTGCTTCATCAGGGTCCTCTTCCCCTGCACGGTAGCTACACAAGCTTCCACCAATAGGGGCCAAGCCAGCCCAGCCAAGATGACAGTGGCTGCAAATGCAGTCATTCCATTCAGAGGGACAGGACAGTGTGAATGGCAGAACCATCTTCGTTTTGAGGACCAGTGCAGCTTTTGGGTTTTGGTTTCATCCCTGGGTTCTTCCAACCACACAGGAAGCGGCCTGTTTTATGGGCTCCTGTGTTGGTATCATTGGGAAATCTATGGCTACAATAATGTTTGGCACATGGCACGTGCTCAATCAATAACTGATGGAAAAATAACTCTACTAGAAAACACCCACCGTGAGGACAAGGTGGAAACACAGAGGAAAGTCACAAAGCTTCTCCTACCATGGGGGTTGCTCCTCTTGGCTCTGTCAGACCCATTTGGTGAAAAGAAACTTGAGAAATTTAAACTGAGGCCAAATACATCACGAGTTCATTCCTTTGTACCAATTACATGGGCTAAAGACCACATAAAAACAAGGTCAGTTGGGGCACCTGGCTGGCTCAATACATAAAGCATATGACTCTTGACTTTGGTGTTGTGAGTTCAAGCCCCACGTTGAACTTAAAGATAATTAAAAAAAAAAAAAAAAGAAATCTTTAAAAAAAAAAAAACAGAAATAAACAAACAAGCAAAAAAAAAACAAACCCCACAAAAAACAAGAAACCCAAGGTCAGTTTACTAAGAGTAGGGCTAATTGTCAGTCAATAATGATATTTTCCAAAAAAACCACAGAAGTCCTGTAATTTAAACTATGAGTCACTAGTATGTTTGGAAGCACTTTTATATAGGCTGATAGTTATATATATATATATATATATATATATATATATCTTCCCACTTTTAATGGGTCAAAAGACACTCAGTAAAATATCTTATTATATATTTGACAAAATAGAACACACATTATCATGTTCCTTGGTACTTTACTTTGTAAAAAAATAATACACCATTTAAAATGAAAATTTTACTGTTAGGCAAGAAAGTAATTCAATAAAACAGAAAGAAGTAACTGGGGCACCTTGGTGTCTACCTTTGGTTCAGGTCATGATCTCAAGGACCTGGGATCGAGTCCCGCATCAGGCTCTCTGCTCAGTGGGGAGTCCACTTCTCCTTCTGCCTCTCCCCACCACCCCCTCCCAGTGCTCGTGCTCTCCCTCCCTCACTCTCTCTAGCAAAAATAAGTAAATAAAATCTTAAAAATAAAAAAGAAAGAAGTAACTAATTTACCAACAGTTTAGTTTAGAAACAGTCATAACTGAGATAAACCCATGACGAAATTGAAAAATCTAAGAAGACCTGTAACAAGTAAGGGGATTGAGTCATTAATCAAAAACTTTCCAACAAGGAAAATCCCAGGACCAAAAGGCTTCACTGGTGGATTCTACCAAACATTTGAAAAATTAACATCATTCTTTTTCAAACTGCTACCAGAAAATTGATGAGGGGGGAACACTTCCTAACTCATTCTGAGGCTAGCATAACCCTGACACCAAAGCCAGTAAAAGACACTACAGGTAAAGAAAACTAAAAACCAATATTCCTTATTCATGTTGATATAAAATTTTCAATAAAATGCTAGCAAACTGAATTCAGCTGCAAATTAAAGGACTTATACACCATGACCAAATGGAATTTATTTCCAGAATGCAAATATGGTTCACCATACAAAAATCAATCAATGTAATACACCATATTAATAGAATAAAGGGGGAAAAAACACATGATCATCTCAATTGATGCAGGAAAAGCATCAGACAAAATTCAACATGATAAAAACACTCAGTAAATTAGGACCAGAAGGGAACTTTTATTAAATTAAAGCATTTATGGGGTGCCTGGGTGGCTCAGTGGGTTAAGCCTCTGCCTTTGGCTCAGGTCGTGATCTCAGGATCCTGGGATCAAACCCTTCATGGAGCTCTCTGCTCAGATGAGAGACCTTCATAGGGCTTTCTGCTCAGCGGAGAGCCTGCTTCCCCCTCTCTCTCTGCCTGCCTCTTTGCCTACTTGTGATTTCTCTCTGTCAGATAAATAAATAAAATCTTAAAAAAAAAAGTAAAGTATTTGTGAAAACCTCACAGCTAACATCATACTCAATGATGCAAGACTGAAAGCTTTTCCCCTGAGATCAGGATCAAGACAGATGCCCATTTGCACCATTTCTATCTAACATAGTACTGAAGTTTTAGTGTAAACAATTAGGCAAGAAAAAGAAACAAAAGGTACTCAAATTGGAAAGGAAGAAGTAAAAGTATTTCTGTGTGCAGATGAAATGATATAATACGATGAAAACCCTAAAAATTCCAAACCCCCAAAAAACCTATTAGAGCCAATTGACAAATCAATAAAATTGCAGGGTATAAAATTAACACAGAAATCAGTTGAATTTCTATGCACTCTGCAATGAACAAATCATAAAGGAAATCATGAAAACAATTCCATTTACAATAGCATCAAAAAGAGCAAATGAAAGATTTATACATTGAAAACTACAAAACATTGCTAAAAAATATGAATAATGTTGGACCCTTACCTTATACAATATATATATTTTAAAAAACTCAAAATGGATCAAAGAGCTAAACTACAAAACTCTTTTTTTTTAAAGATTTTATTTATTTACTTATTTGAGAGAGTGAGAACACAGGAGCAGGGAGAGAGGTAGAGGGGGAGGGAAAGAATCCCAAGCAGACTCCACGTGGAGTGCTAAGCTAACATGGGGCTCAATCCCAGGACCCCAAGACCATGACCTGAGCCAAAACCAAGAGTGAGACACTCAACCAACTGAGCTACCCAGGCACCCCAATTACAAACCTCTTAGGAGAAAACACAGAAGAAAACATCATGACTTTGGAATTGGCAATGACTTCTTGGATATGCTACCAAAAGCACAAGCAACAAGAGACAAATAGATAAACTAGACTTCATAAGAATTAAAAACTTGCACGCATTGAAGGACATGATCAAGGAGTGAGGAGACAGCCCATAGAATGGGAGAAAATATATGGAAATCATATATCTGATAAGGAATTTATATCTAGAATATATAAAGAAATCCTACAATTCAATAACAAGAAACAAACAACTCAATTCAAAAATGGGTAAAGAACAAAAGACTTGAGTAGACATTTCTCCAGAGAATATATGTAAGTGGCCAATAAGCATATGAAAAAGACGCTCAACATCATTAGTTATTAGAGTAATGCAAATCAATGCAAATCATAATGAGGTAACACGTACCACTCACTATGGTCTAATTCTCCCTCTGCCTTTGCCCTGGCTTGTGCTCTCTTTCTTGCTCACTGTCTCTCAAATATATGAATAAAATCTTTAAAAAAACAAACAAAAATAACGAGTATTTGGGGGGCATCTGGCTGGCTCAGTCAGTAGGGCATGCAACTCATGATCTCAGGGTTGTAAGTTCAAGCCCTACCTTGGGTGTAGAGATTACTTAAAAATAAAATCTTTTAAAAAAAATAATACTAATGAGTATTTTTGAGTATTCCTTGCTGATGGGAATGTAAAATGGTACAGCCTCTGTAGCGACTGGTTTGGCAGTTCCTCAAAAAGCTAAACATAGAATTATCATATGATGTAGCAATTCCACGCCTAGGTACACACCTAAAAGAATGGAAACTGATCCTTCCATATCAATGGTCATGGCAGCATTATTCACAATAACCAACAGGTAGAAACAATCCATGTGTCCACCAATGGATGACTGGACAAACAAAATACATAGCCTGGAAAATTCTCAGCCATAGAATGGGATAAACTCTGAAACATGCTAAAATATGGATGAATCTTGAAAACATTATCTTAAGTGAAATACGCCGGACAAAAAAAGTTCAGAGAATTTCTGATTCCATTTACATGAGATACCTAAATTAGGCAAATTCACAGAGGCAGAAAGTAGACTGGAGGTTACCAGGGCCTCCTGGGGAAAAGAGGAATTGGAAGTTACTTTTTAATGGATACAGACTTTCTACTTGGGAAGACAAAAAAGTTAAGGAAACAATGTGGACAGCTAGCTACACAACACTGTAAATGTATTTAATGCCACTGAATTGTAAGCTTAAAAATGGTTATATGTATTTTGCCACAAGAAAAAAATGGCCATGGCTGTTCATGTAAAATTACTTATTTCCAGGGCTTTAAAATAATTGACACCATTCAACATAGGCATCTGAAAGCCCTACTTAAGTACTTAAAATGACAAAATCTTTTATGAGTGACATGATTTGACAAAGAGATGAAAAACCCATTCTAAATATTTGCAATCCCAAACCTTCCCCTCCCTTTGATTATGTCACAGCTTCTTGATGATACCAAGAATACCGAGACATAGAAACACCGTTTTATCTTGGTGTACACACTACATCTGTTGCCACAAAGTCACAAAATGCTGAGGCTCCTGGCTGTCTCAGTCAGTAGAGCAGGCGATTTTTAGTCTTGGAATCCTGAGTTTAAGCCCCACGTTGGGTGCAGAGTTTACTGAAAAGAATAACAATAACAAATTCACAAAATGCCATCACTGTCTGGCCCTACCCTATAGTGCAGAACTAGAAGCCACAGAAGCAAGGGTCTCAGTGCAATTTTACTTAAAACAAACTCACCAGGGGTGCCTGGGTGGCCCAGTTGTTATTCATCTGCCTTTGGCTCAGGGCATGATCCCAGAGTCCTGGGATCAAGCCCTGCATAGGGCTCCCTGCTTAGCGGGAAGCCTGCTTTTCCCTCTCCCACTCCCCCAGCTTGTGTTTCCTCTCTCACTGTCAAATAAATAAATAAATCTTAAAAAACAAAACAAAACCAAAAAAAAAACCTCGCCAGATTTAAATACCCACTAACAGCGCAGAAAACCACCATGGATTTCCAACAAGCAAAATGTTAAATAGTTATACATGACGTCAGTACAAAACACAGATTAAGCAATTACCCCTTAAAGCTCCTTCCCCCCACTCCCACCACTGCCTCCTCCCCCCCAACCCCCCCCCCCCCCGCCCCACACCTTGCTGGGAGGGCAGGCTGGTCCCATATGACCAAGGCTCAAGATTGCCAAAAGAAGCTAATATTTGGGGCTGCCTGGGTTGCTCAGTCGTTAAGCATCTGCCTTGTGCTCAGGTCAGGATCCCAAGGTCCTGGGATCAAGCCCCCCATCAGGCTCCCTGTTCAGCACCAGGCTCCCTGCTCAGTGGGAAGCCTGCTTCCCTCTCTCCCACTACCCCCATGCTTGAGTTCCCTCTCCCACTGTGTGTCTCTCTCTCTGTCAAATAAACAAATAAATAAAACCTTTAAAAAAAAAAAAAAAGCAGCTGGCATTCTGGATTTCTTCCTCCCTGAGTCCTTAGTCTGCTTTATTTTTCTTCAACCACTTCTTAGCTGCATGTGTTTTTTGGGCCACGCCTATCTCCTGGAAGCTAAGCTCCGTGAGGACAAGTTTGCCTCTGTTGCTCATCCTTGTGGTCCCTGAAGCAGAGCCTGAGCCCTGGAGACCTTGGCCAACATGCACTGAACCAAGAGACTGCAAGAGTTGGGCTGGATGACAGATTATCCTGGTGATGGAGATGTCTGGCATCTTGATTGTGTCAAGGTCAATGACCTGGTTGTGCACGGGACTATAGTTTTGAAGATGTCAGTCTTGGGAAGACGTGGATAAAGGGTACACAGGACCTCTCTATTACTTCATACTACTGCATGTGAATCTACAGTGATTTCAGTAAAAAGTTTAATTTTAGAAAGCTTACAAACAAAAAATATAAGCAAGCAATCAAATGCCTCAGACATTCTATGAAATACCTGTCCAGTATACTTCAAAACTAGCAAGCTTATGAAAAATTTAAAAAAAAGACTGAGAAACTGTCACAGAGTGAGACTAAAGGGGACATGACAACTGTGTATCACATGGGATCCCAGAACAGAAAAAAGACATCAGTGGGAAAACTAGGGACATGTGAACAATGCCTATGACTTAGCCAATAGTATTATACCAGCATTAATTTCTTAAGTTTTGACAAATGTTCATATACAAGCTGTTAACATTAAGGGAAGCTGGGTGAAGACTGTAGGAGAATGCTGTACAGTTTCTTTGCAACTTTTTACTTTTACTCAACCTTGAATTATTCCAAAATAAAACTTTATTTGGAAAAAATGTAGTGTTAGAAGAGAAATGTCTAATAATGTACCAGGCATTTGACCAGAACTACATCTGCTTTACTCTTTAGATAAAAGTCATGTAAATCTAAGCAATAAAAAAAGTGAAGTGTCCACCCTTTTTTTTTTTTAAAGATTATTTATTTATTTATTATTTATTTGACAAAGAGACAGAGAGAATGGGAACACAAACAGGGGGAGTGGGAGAGGGTGAAGCAGGCTTCCCGCTGAGCAGGGAGCCCGATTCGGGGCTCAATCCCATCCCAGGACCCTGGGATCATGACCTGAGCCCAAGGCAGGTGCTTAATGACTGAGTCACCCAGGCGCCCCACTGTTCACTTCTTATAAACAATTATGCTGCGGCTTAAATCCATAGTCCCTTACCCAAAATCCTTGTGGCCAGATTTGTTTTGGAATTTAGCATCTATTCGAGTTCAAGAAGAAGCATGACACCTGTGTGGTACATTACACCCCTGAGGGACCAGGCTGTACCTTCTCATAGCACAGCAGAGGCCTGGCGGTCACGTGATGTAGGATAAGTAAAGACTACAAACAGCTGCCCCTCCCTCCAGGTAAGATTTTATTGCCAAATTTTTGCTAAAAACCTCCAATTTCCTGACCTATTTGGATTTTAAAATAGTGGCTAGGTGGACTGGAGTAAGAGGATTCGCAGTGAATAAAGCTTTTGATTTTTACTGTTAGACTTAAACTAGCACCTTGGTCTCTCCCCAGTCTCTCCCTTGCCTTCTCCCCTCCATCTCCCCCTCCCTCTCTCTCTCTGGCTTTCTCTCCCCTCTCTCTCATTCTCTCTCTTTCTCTCTCACTCCCAACAGCAAGCAGGGCTTTTTAGAATACTGATAACATTTTATTTCTTAGAACAGGACTCTTCAGAAGGGTAAAAATTCACCGAGATTTGCCCGTACAATTTGGCCACTTTTCTGTATGTACGTTAATGTTGATGGAACTTTTTTTTTTTCCAAAAGCAGCCATCACACAATTAGATTTAAGTCACAAAATGTTAGCACTGCAAGAAATCTCTCCCTTGAGAGAGATGCAGTCTCATTCCTTGCAAGGCTCAGCTCCAGAGTGGTGCCCAACGTGGTGCCCAACGTCACACAGCAATGTGGGGGACAGGGCTGACTCCCAGCTCAACTCTCAGTACAAGGCTCTTTCTGTTATACAAAAACATGAGATTTCTGTTTCAAACATTTGTTCTACAATATGTGTTACTAATTAACTGGGGAAACTTGTAATACCATCATATTGGAGTTAATACCACAACATTTTTTGCTCATTTAGGTTTATTTTTTCCCATGAAATTACTGAACTGATGTCTGGATCAGATGTCTCCCTTTAATTTGGTGTAACTATGCTCCTCTCTAATAACGCGTAAAACCATCAATGACCATAAATACGATTTAAGTGTTTTGTCATATCATCCAACTTAATCATTCAGCTATAAATATATCATGGATGATTTAAATCGCACTGATCAGGCTTATCACTAAAAAAGTGTGAGCCTCCTGGATAGCTACGACATTTTTGAGGTTGGTAAAGGAAACATGATTTGAGTGCCTTTAATTTATGTATTTTTAATACCCTACTACTTTCAGTACCCTATGACTCACTCAGCTTTTCCTTTTGTTAAATTCACGGTCTTGCTTTACACAAGTTCACAATCTCACTATCCGCAGCTGAACTGGGGCCGTACTAGAAAAACAATGAGCTTAAATTGGGATACACATAATGCTTTCTTACACTGGAAAAATAAATGATCTAGAAAAATCCGTACAAGCAGAAAATTCCAAATGTCAGGCATCTGTAAAAACCTAGTTCTCTCAAATCCAACTGGAATTTCCATAAAAGAAAACCATCTTCAAATCAGCAATTCATAGCTAGGCTTCAGACTGTGAATCCCTGATATTCTATGCTAAATTTGTGGGGTGTGTGTGTGTGTGTGTGTGTAGGAGACCCATACTTCTATCAGAATCTCAAAGGAAACCGTGACTGGTAATAAAGGAGAGGTGAGAGAAAGAACCATTAGCTATTATAAATAAATAGAGGGAAGCAAGGTCCGGATGTGAGACCCCCTCCCCCCAGTTCCTATCACAGGTTTTACAAAATATCTAAAGAGTCCTGGCCACATTATATAACACTGTAACTTGGACCCTCATAGCAGTCCTGTGAGACAGGAGGGCCAACCTGACTCCATTTTGCAGATGAAGAAAGTAAAGAACTTGTCAAGCCTCCAGGCTAATAAATGTGGACACATGACGCTGGGAATTCAGTCTGCATTTAAAACGGTTCCCAGCGAAACAACGTGTGTGTTCCTGTTAAGGACAGCAGAGCACTGAGGACCACTGTCACCACAATAGCACACTGTGTTTTAACAAACTCTCACATTATGTATTGTACATATAAGTGCAAGTTTCGGTGCAAGAGTTGTAATTTAGGCTTCATGCAGCGTGCAAAAAAAATAAATAGCTCTGCCTTTCTCATTACCTCCACCCTACCTCCACGTCTTCCCCGACCCAAGGCCATTGCAAATTCTATGTGGATTTTCCATTTCCCTTCCAGCCATTCCCTTCCAGGCACTAAACTCACCAATGGTAGAAATGTCTCTCCCTCTATCCATGCCAAACCTGAAGCTGGCGTCTCTTCCTGCCTGCCCTCCCAGAGGTCCCTCCTCTTCACCTCTCGCCATGGACTACTAGGGACTTGCTAACCAAAATAGCAAAGAAAAATACATTCCATCGCCCCCTCCTATCTAGGTGTTTAAATGCCACAGCTATCTTTCAGCTACCCGATGACTGTTCTGAACACAGACACAGCTGTCAACAGAGGACAGAAAACAAGAAAGTCCCTGCGAGTTTGACCTGACAGAAGACAGGTTTGTCACCAGTCTCCAAGTCGAAAATAGATCACCCACCTCTCTGAAGGGCAGCGCATGAGTTTCCACTCTTATCACAGAGGCCTCCAGCAGCTACATGAAACGCGTGCAGCAGTTGATGGAATGAAATGTACAATCAGCAACAGGCTTTCGAAATAACTTCTTTTTGACAGGCCCACCAAGGACAGGACGGCAACGAATCCATAAGGTCACGTGTGAAAGGGCTGAGCTTCCAGGAAAGACCCACACAATGTCTCTCCCAGGCCAACTGCTGATCCAGTCACCCCTTCTACCAATGACCATCCTTTTTTTTAAAAAAAAGATTTTATCTATCTATCTATCTATCTATCTGTCTATCATCTATCTATTTATTTTAGAGAGAGAGAAAGAAGGAGCACACTTGTGCAGGATGCGGGGGAGCCCCCGAGGGAGAGGGAAAGAGAATCTCAAGTAGACCTCCCGCTGAGCAGAAAGCTGGGCGGGGCCTGACCCCACAACCCCGAGATCATGACCTGAGCCAAAACCAAGAGCCAGACACTCAACCGACTCAGCCACCCAGGCACCCTGACAAATAACCAAACATTTCACAAATGAAGTCGCCACTTCATTTCATGCTCCGTCCAAGAAGCAAATCTGGGAACCCATGCTAGAGCTTCTGTCAATCTACTCACTTCTCAAGGTGCCGGGATCTACCACAATCATCAGATATCCCACCAACAGCTCTCTTGTCTCCTTCACGTTACTTTTTGTGAGTGATTGTTTCGGTGGTCCTGCGCTCCAAGAGATCTACATCTGACTCAAACAGCTTGTTAGACTACTTCACAGATAGTGAAATAAACACACAGTGAAAAAGTCCATGATTCCTTTTTGAAAATTACACAAAAAGTATTAATACTTCAGCTTTTTCACCCAATTCTATGGTTAGGTAAGATGAACAAATTATGTAGAAGTAGCATACCAGGGGCTCCTGGGTGGCTCAGTGGGTTAGGCCTCTGCCTTTGGCTCGGGTCATGATCTCGGGGTCCTGGGATCAAGCCCCACATCGGGCTCTCTGCTCAGCAGGGAGCCTGCTTCCTCCTCTCTCTCTCTGCCTGCCTCTCTGCCTACTTGTGATCTCTGTCAAATAAATAAATAAAATCTTTAAAAAAAGAAAGAAAGGAAGGAAGGAAGGAAGGAAGGAAAGAAGGAAGGAAGGAAGAAATAGCATACCAAAGTTTTGGATGCCTCTTCTCCATTACTAGTTGGAACCTGCCTGACTTCCACAGGACTCCATAGCACACACACTTCTACCCTTACGAAGGGAGAAATTACGTTGTGGGTGATGAGGTTCTGTTTTAGTGAATTCTGTGCCATGATAAGATCAGAAGTTCCCAGTTTCTTCCTTCCTTCCTTCCTCCCTCCCTCTCTCCCTCCCTTCCTTTCTTCCTTTCTTTCTTTTTCATTTTCTTTTTTTTTTTTTCCTTTTGACTGTAACCATGTCTTGGGCAAATGACAATTCTTTTCCTTCTGTTTTTTCCTTAACTGACACTGTAGGAGAAATCTTTCTACGGATTTTTTTTTAAGCCAAGTGAGTTTACTCACCCTTTCTCCAAACACTAGGTAGATAAAAAATCTTTTGAAGTAAGGAACACAAACCTGTTCACAGTCTCAGAACGTGCCTTGATTTTTCTTTCTTCCTTTTATCATCATTGAGCAAAGAGCCCTAAGAACATTTTCTAAAGCATCTACAAGGCTAACAAAAATGGAAGACCCATACTCACTGGCTGTTCGCCTAAACTCCCATATGGTCCCTAAAGGAATAATTTTAATTATAGGGAATAACAGAAATTTCTCCTACTTTAGAAAGCTGACTCAGCATATTCATTGTACGCTTAAGGATAAATCAGATGGCTTCTCTTTTGGAAATCTGTTTGGTTTTCTAATTGAGCCATTTAAACTAACATTTTACTTTAATCTAGGAATGTGCCTACAAAAGCAATGAAACTCTATTTACTTTAAACTCTGCACCTAATCTAGGGTTTTCACCTTTAAATAAAGTTTCCCAACAAGTAGAATAAAAAGAAAGATCTTAAAGAACAAGAGGGAAGGGAGAACTCATAACCTCGACCACACTCACAATTTAAACCTGACCTAGAATGAACCAGAAAATATTACAAACTCCTCTTCCATCCAAAAGATTAACAAAAACTAATTACTGGCTCCCAACTGGCCCCTGTTGCCCTAAGGCTGACCTCCCACTCCAACTCACCAGCTGTGTGGTAGACTGGGAGTGTAAAGTCGGCCAGGGCTTTGGCTGAAAAATAAAATGCCCTTCTGCCATTAACAAGTTAATGAAATGCAGACCTATTGGGTCTGAGGCTACCAGACACCCACAGAGTTGTACGTAAAATAAAGCCAACTATGAAATCAAGAGGGTGGCCAAGAAGTCCAAAAGAGGGGCGCCTGGGTGGCTCAGTTGTTAAGCATCTGCCTTTGGCATGGGTCATGATCCCAGCGTCCTGGGTTCAAGCCCCACATTGGGCTCCCTGCTCAGCGGGAAGCCTGTTTCTCCCTCTCCCACTGCTTGTGTTCCCGCTCTCGCTGTGTCTCTCTATCATACAAATAAAATCTTTAAAAAAAAAAAAAAGTCCAAAAGAGATGAGATTTGGCAACCGGTTCAAAAATTGTGATCGTCATAATAAAAAAAAAAAAAATCCATGAGTCCATACTGATATAAATAATCGATGAATGCATTCATGGGGGGAAAGGAACAGCTCTTCCTTACAGAAGAATTGCAATTAATAAATATAGAAGAACTGAGTAGAACAGAAATTCCCCATTGGAACACTCCAGTCATAACTGTTGCACGTAAGCTCCAGCGAGGGTTGCTGAAATTAGCAACTGAGAGTCTGAGGAAAAACAGGGCATTTGCATAATCTTACAGGATCTCCCCTGACATATACTTGATTACACAGGAAGGAAAAATTGCCTTTTAACTTTACAGTTAACACCACCTCAACCAAGTGACTAAGTGATGCACATCCTCTCTGTGGGATTCTTACTTAAAAATGCAAAACCTCAACCTAATCATGAGAACACATGAGACAAATTCAAATCTAGGGTCTTTTTCCAACAAGGGCTGGCAAAATGCAGCCAAATCCGGACCTTTGCTTATTTTCAAAAATGAAGTTATGCTAGGGCACCGCCACACTCATTCATTTACGTATCATATCTCTGGCGGCTTTTGTGCTAGACAGCAAAGCTGAGGAGCTCCCTCAGAGACCGTGTGGCCTGCGAAGATGAAAATATGTACTACTCGGCCCTTGACTGAAAAAGCGAGCTGATCCTTATTTACAAAAGTGAATGGCCAGGGCTCTTCCAAAAAGCGTCGAGGTCATGAAAGACAAGGGAAGACATTGTCATGCACTGGAGACACGACAATTAGATGCCAGGTGGGATCCTGGACTACAACCTGGAATAGAAAACAGCATTAGTGGGAAATTGCTAAATTCGGGGGGAGGGGTGCAGAGCATCTATAATTTGGTTACTAGTATTGTACCCATATTCCTTTCTTGGTTTGTTGTTGTTGTTTTTTAAGATTTTATTTATTTATTTGACAGAGAGAGAGAAATCACAAGCAGGCAGAGAGACAGGCAGAGGGAGAGAGGGAAGCAGGCTCCCCACCGAGCAGAGAACCTGATGTGGGGCTTAATCCCAGGGCCCTGAGACCATGACCTGAGCTGAAGGCAGAGGCTTTAACCCACTGAGCCACCCAGGCGCCCCTCCTTTCTTGTTTTTGATAAAAGTATGATGGTTATGTAAGATGTTCACACATGGGTGGAAAGTATACAGGAGCTCTGCTCTTTTTGGGAATTTTCATCAGCCAATTTATTTCAAAATAAAAAGTTATTACAGCATCGTGATGAGCTCCCGAGTCTGATCCTGCGGCTAACGGAGCCAACATCTGCTTCCAAAGTTTGTCTTTATCCTCCTCCAGGGTCACTGTGGAAATAATTTCAACCGCATTGATACTTCACACAGGTGACCCGAAGGCAGACAGGATTAGCAGAGAGCATTCCTTGTTTTAACGAGCACTGTCTTTAAAAATACGGTGAAGCTTGGGGATCCCCAACCTTAAATACAAAACACTCAATAAAATGATGAATGCAGACATCTGAGTCTCTCCCTGTGGCCTCTGGAAGCCGAATCCAACAGTAAGAGGGAGGTGGACGGAGAGTTCCTTGCCAGCATCAGCGGGGGAGGGCGGGGGTTCGGGGCAGAGAGGGACGGGAGATCGTGAGTTCCCGGTGTTCCCTGTGTTCCGGGGTGCGGGGCCAGGTCTGTCACCAGCTCTTCGAGCAGCCCTGACAAGGGAGTGAAATGCCTTCAGCAGAGGCATCCCTCTGCATTCCACATGGTCAGTGAGGAACTGCGAGGTCCCCTGCTTCCCTCCCACCAAGCAATGGCCCTCAGACAGAAACAGGGCACACGGAGTCAAGATTGATCATGACTTTTAACAAATCACATCTACAATTATGCCAGGATTTAGAGGGAGAATCAGAGACACAGCTTGCAAGAAAGACATGGAAAGAAAAAAGCAAAGGGGACCGGCAGTGGGACGTACAGGGGAGGAACAGAGCAAAAAGGTTGGGGTGCAGCTCTCCCTTGTGTGTAGCTGCTGGGCAAACTGTTGCTCCAGAACCCGCATCTCCGCCCCCCCCCAGCCTTACTGATGGGCCCCAGTCTAGGTGGGCCACGCTGGGACAAAGGGAAATGGGCCCCCCCAAGCTGAGCCATGGTGGGGGGGCATCAGGCCTTCCCCAAGTGCCCACGGCTCCTGGACCTAGGTGAGTTGTTGCTGTGACAGCCACCTTGGGACAGAGCATCAGAGCCCAGGCCGGTTACTGACTGTGTGTCAGTCCTGCCGCTGGCCAGACGCTCTTGGCAGATGCTGGCTCACAGCTGAACACACGACCCAGTGAGGCCAAGACCATCTATCACAGCCTGCCAGTGGGGTAGTAAAAGGGACGGCGCTTAGAGAACGGAGGCTCCTACCCCCCTTTCAGCGGACAGCACTCCTCCTCCCCCCTTCGAGAGAAATGAACCCCTGAGGTGGGGAAAAACTGGGCAGTGGCCGATGCCATCTGGAGAAGGAAGAGGAGGCATTTTATGAATGGGCCATTTGGACAGGAAAATAGACCTCCGGGCCTTCCCCGGCTGCTGCCACCCCTCCTCCCTCGAGAAATTCTTTCAGGCCATCTGCTGGGAAGGAGGCAACACACCCCAGGAGCAAACCCACCACCCACTCCCCAGCTTCCGCCCCCACCAAGAACATTCCAGTGGTTTTGCCAAACAAACTAATTGCTCTCCCCAGGGCAGCCTGCGTGACAACAGGTGCCCAGCTCCAACACACCACTCACAGTTTCTGGATTTTATTGTTTGTAATCACTCTGTATCACTGTTTTTAAGAACGGCGCTGTCCTACTGTGCCCTTGTCCGGCAATTTCAAACAAGGCAGCTGAAGGGGGGGCAGGGTCAGTATCGAGATGAAATCGAGATGAGGTGCCCTCCGACCGCCTCTGGCGTGAAATGGCATGAACTGTGAATGACAGTCACCAAATGAACCATCTGCGGGCTGGGCTTGTCTGCCTGGATGGACGATGTGTCTGCATGTGCCTCAGTCCATCAGGGCTGGAGGAAGACGGACCTGCCTTCCAGCCTCAGCCAAACCCGCTCGCAAAAAACAACCAAGCCGCAGACAGGGAGACCTCCAGCCTTCTGCTTCCACTTGCCAGTCCTAGTGGCACCCTCACCATAGTGATACCTGACTTTCTAAGTGACCCGCTGAAGCAGGCACCGCAGGCAGGATTCCAAGACGGAGGGGCTCACATGACATGCCCAACTGAAAGATCACAAGAACAGAAGCCATGATAATGATTGATAAGGAAAACGAAGTGACCTCGAACATTTACCGGGCACTTACTATGTGCCAGGCACGGTGCCAAACCTTTCCAAGGCCCTTCCTCCTCGTTCCAACTCTGGAAGAGTATAGGAGAGAAACGGAATTTCCATTTCATAGATGCAAAAACTGAGGCTCAAGAAAGACAAGTTTCCTGCCCGGGGGCACATGGCTACCTGTGCAAGGTTCTTGTTTTAAACCCAGAACCTGCACGCTGACCCACCATGGAGCCTCCTTGTCTCTGAGCAAGGATTGCCGTGGAGTAGGAACTCCCCTGCACTCTGGGTCTCAATGAGGATAAACCACGTCATTCCAAGAATCCATTCCAGGTACCTGGTCTTGCAGAGCCTGGAACTTTCAGACTCCCAGTCTAGTGCTCCTACTGCATCACACCATAAAAATGTCATGTCTTGATTAACTATAAACTGATTCTACTGGAACATTTTCTACTGGGCATGTCTTGAAAAATAAAACTTGATCCTAAAAAACAATCTCCTTAAGGTTATCAAGCTCAATCCTTCATATGCTGCCTCTCCTAGTCTCAGGGAAGCCAAACTCACTGATGGAAGGATTTAGCAGCAGAATCCAGATCGCTCTGGCCTTGGACACCCAAGGATGCTTTCCAGAATCAAACCGCATCTTGTCAGAAATGAACAATAATGGAGAATTCACAGTCAACCAGTCAACGTCAATCAGATGTTTTCCATGATGGCTCTGAATCTGGGGGTCTGTACCCCAGTGACACTGCCATGGGTACGAGCCTGTTTTAACTAAAACAAACCAGATTATGAGAAGACTCACTGTTCATGGTCTTGGAATGGCCATGGGCTCAAACATGTCTTGAAACAGAATTCCATTTAGTGACACCCTCAAGGCCAATTAATGGCAACATGATGTATTTAAAGGCCTTGATGCTTACACATTTTTTGCATAATCATTTTTAATCTTTGCTCTTTGTTTAGATTTCCATAGGAATCTGATTGAAGAAATCATTTCTTTCCTTCATATTATTTATCTCAATTTATGCTTTCATAGTTATCTGTATGGTTTGTTTTTTGTTTTTGTTTTTGGTTTATGGTTTTTGTTTTGTTTTGTTTTGTTTTGTTTGTTTGTTTTTTTGGTTTTCTTCACTAGACTATAGGCTCTACCCATAAGGACCACACCTGCTCTGTTTATCACTCAGGACCTATCACAGCTTCTAGCACGTGGTAGGTGTTCAATATATACATCTCTTAGTTTAACGAACTACGGATGAAGTGTTCTGTAGGTTAGGCTGGAAACAGTGAGCTCCCTTTACTTCAGGCAAAACAATTTGGAAAGACATTACTATACCAGCCAGATCGACCTCATTACCTTTGGACAGACATCCATGACATGAAGGCCAGCGACATAAAACAGAGGCCCAACTATTTAAGAGCCCCGTTCTAAAAATTCCTTTTAGAAAATTTATAAGGGGCACCATAAACGCATACGACTCTTGATCTTGGGTCATGAGTTTCAGCTCCACGTTGGGTACAGAAATTATTTTAAAATAAATAAACAAATAGATTCCTAAAAAGAAGAAGAAGGGGAAGAAAGGAAGAAAATTTATAAAATTTAACAATAGGCAACACTCCAGGTTTTCCAAAATACCACTTAGCACCAAATAGGTACGCAAGTAGTAATCTGATTCTTGCCTTATTTGAAAACTTAAAAATTCTACAGCAATTTATCAATTTTGATAAAAAATTTTCATATATTCAGACATACCACATTTTTTTAAGAGAGGGAGGCAAGGAGGGGCATAGGAAGAGGGAGAGAGAGAGGCCTTCGTACCCAGCACAGAGCCCAACATGGGACTCAATCTCACAACCCTGAGATCACAAACTGAGCCAAAATCAAGAGTCAGACTTTAAACTGAACAGCCACTCAAGCGCCCTGACACATTACCTTTTTTTTAACTTTTATTTTCCCCGATAGGTTCTTGCATCTCCAAATTTCAAAACCAATATTGGATTAAGAGCAACAAAGAACATTCAGTGGTTCCAAGGAAGCCAAGTTGGATGATACCAAGGACACAGAGATAAGAACAAAACAGGTTCATCACAACCAAAAAAACTGAAAATCAGAAAAGGAAATTGTTCTTTTTTGGAGACATTTGCACCATGGTTCTGAAATTCTTAGAGGACGTAATGCTAAGAGAAACTCTACAAGCCCAGGATGCCACAGAGAGAGAAAAAAATACCATGTGGGGGCACCTGGGTGGCTCAGTTGGTTGGGCAGCTGCCTTTGGCTCAGGTCATGATCCCAGGATCCTGGGATCGAGCCCCATATCTGACTCCTTGCTCGGTGGGGAGCCTGCTTCTCCCTCTCCTTCTCCCTCTCCTTGCTACTCTGCCTGCTTGTGCTCGCTCTCTCTATGTCAAATAAACAAATAAAATTTATAAAAACAAAATAAAACAAAACAAAAAACTGCCATGTGAACCACCTGGAATTTGCAAGCCCTCCAACATAAGAAGCACTAAATACTGTTTCTCCATGAACTCTTGGAGCGATATTTCCTTTTTTTTTTTTTTAAGATTTTATTTATTTATTTGATAGAGATTACAAGTAGGCGGAGAGGCAGGCAGAGAGAGAGGAGGAAGCAGGCTCCCCGCTGAGCAGAGAGCCCGATGTGGGGCTCATCGATCCCAGGACCCTGGGATCATGACCTGAGCCGAAGGCAGAGGCTTAACCCACCGAGCCACCCAGGCACCCCTCGGAGTGATATTTCTAATTAGCATTTCATCTTAGAACAGTTTTTCTTCTGCTGTTTTTTTCTTCTTCTCTTAAATGTGTTGTTTAAATGTCTCTGTCTCGGTTATAATTATCCCATGCCCTGTTTTACCTGATAGACAGTTACTAAGTACGCTACTTTCAAAGATCCCTTTCTCTCTGAGATGCAGGGCATTGTCTGTGGTCGGGCACCCAGAAGACGGAGGCGGCAGAGCGAGGACACCCATTTCAGCAGATCCTGATTTCAGCCCCTGGAATGTACAACTAGAGCCAGATCCTGTGCTTCATTTCAGTACAAGGGCAATGTCCTGGTTTTACCCTCCAAGTTTTGGAGGACAAAGAAAGATGCAGTCAGTTCTTGGAGCAGTGCAGAACAACATCTGGAATTTACAGTCCGTTCCTGGAATGCTCCAGAAGAAGGAATTCCACATCCGGTATCTGGGTTGGCTAATTATTATTGCAAGCGACATCAAGTAGATTCTCTCTGAATCATCTCTTACCCCTATTCCCCCTCCCCTGCCCCGCCCCCTCCCTCTCCTTCTTCTTCTCAGGGACCTCTTCAGAGCCTAAGATATATTTGAGAAAAATAAGCCCCCAGTAGCTATCATTTCCTGCCCACTCACTTCCTGGAGGGCATTCCACGGGGTGACTTATGTATGTTATCTCATTTAATCCTCCCAACAGCCCTGAAGCATCATTATCCCTCCTTCCTAAGTAATGAAATCGAGGTTTACAGAAGTAACCTCCAAGGTCAGAGCTAATAAGTGGTAGAGCCAGAATGTGAGTCTGGGCCTCTCGGACTCGAAAGGCCGGGCTCCTCCCCAACCCGAGGGAGACCATGTCAGCCTCATTAGAAGCTCTCATGGTGAAGGTCACTGGCTCTGAAAGACACCGGGCTGCCTGATTCAGTCTATCTGACCCCAACGCTGCCTCCTGCCAGCTGGAAGTTACTTAACTTCTTTATGTCTCAGTCCCTCTGTTATAAAGTGGACGTAAAAACAGTTATCCGTTTCATAAGGTTGTTTGAGAACTAAATAAGTTATATGTAAGGCCCTTAGAACCATGTTGTCAGCACACAACAAAGGTTAGCTGCTAATAATATGCTGTCGGTGATGATGACAACGTGGTGTTGATTTCAAGGATCAGCCTCTTTTCTTGACTACAGGCTCCTCCCAAACCTAGACCCACCATCCTGTCTAACCTTCACAAGCCAATAAAAGTCTTATTTTCTTAACCAGCCTCATCTCCTTTATCCCACCGGAGGCTTCTTGGGCTATATCTTCAGTAATTCCACTTCCTCCCACCCAAAACCTCTTGTTCCTTCAAGGCCCCTCCGACCGCATCCCTCCAGGATCTTCCCCAAACACTAGGGCCCCACAGACCTCCTTTCAGACCATCGGCACCGCACAGCGCTGACCCTTCGAACCTCATCATCAGTCAGCAACACACTGCGACTCTAGAATTATATCCTGTCTTGAAACATTCATTAGGTAGTTCAGCCTTCTTTGCCTTATCACCACAACTTGCTTGCAAGCTCCTTAAAGATAATACGTGAGATCCTCCTATATTCTCTACAGGCACGGACACAGAGCTAGTGTACACACACACACACACACACACACACCCTGCCATATAAAACAGGCATATCCTCTGGGGGGAGAAGTTATTGGTTTATATCATTTTAAGGCATTTAAAAGCAATTATTTGAGATAATTAAATTATCTTCAACAGTGAAAATGAACTAAAAAAAACCTGAAAAATACAGTCCATCAACTTCCTCAAAAATAACAAACCATGTATTTTTATCTCAAAGATTAAAGCGGTATCACTCTGAATGACAAGCTGCCTTACTACCAGCTTGTCAATATGCAGGCTTCTGAATGCAATTAAAATTATTTGGATTAAAAACCTTCCACACTATTAATCCAGTGGACTTCTATTAATCCACAAAGATTTAGGAGACATCATTGAGCTTATGTAGTCAGGACACAAATGTCTAGTTACAGGTTGTGTAATTCAAGTCTTCCCATCATCTGGAAATGGGCTGGAAATTGGGAATAATTTCAAGGAGACACTCGGAACTTGTTCAAACTGAAGAACACTGGAATCCTGCTCTAACCCAAAAGTAGGAGGGCAAACACAGCAGCCTTGGATCCAAGAACTCACTTTGTAAGCAAAGCCCGAGCAACACAACGGTCAGGCACAGAATGAACAGTGATATAGTTACAGGTTTTCTAATGGATTCTATAGAATGTAAGACCTGACCATGAACAACACAATGTGAATACCATCCAAACAGTTCATTTACTAATAAAACCCAGCCCTTGAGTACATTTGTAGACCAATGGCTTTATTTTTTTTAAGATTCATTTATTTGACAGAGGGAAAGATCACAAGTAGGCAGAGAGGCATGCAGAGAGAGAGAGAGAGAGAGAGAGAGAAGCAGCCTCCCCGTTGAGCAGAGAGTCGGATGCTAGGCTCGATCCCAGGACCCTGAGATCATGACCTGAGCTGAAGGCAGAGGCTTAACCCACTGAGCCACCCAGGTGCCCCTCTCCTGAGGACTCTCATTCTCAGCAGTGCTGGGGAGGCTGGCGTGCACTGTATACTCAAGCACAGCTTGCAGGAGTGAAAATTGGTATTAACCTTTTAGAAAGTCGTTTGAAAGATAAATGATAGACTTAAAAATATCCCCACACTTTGCCCCAAATAATTACAATAATGAGACTATAACCTAATATGGAAAACACTTTGGGCAAAAAGATGTTTACCGCAGAACTGTTTTTTAAAAAAAGAAGAAAAATAAAAACCCAACCACCTAAATATCCAGCAGGGGAATGGCTATCCTATGCAACCAGAATGTATGTTTGTAAAATCATGTTAAGTGAAAAAAGCAGACTTCACTATTGAACGTTTTAGTACAATTAAAACTAGGAAGAAAGAGAAAACTAACTTATGTCTAGAAAAAGAAGCTGATTTTGGAGAGTGGAACCCTTAGGGATTTCTCCTACTGGGTTCTGCAGGGCTGGGTAGGACAAGCAGGTCTTACTTAGGCTTGTTTGGCAAAGTGAAAGGGTCCAGGTTCAGGGCACCTCCCAGTATGTTGGGAGCATTGGCACTTTTCCACTCCAGGAGAGATGACCATCTGTCTAGGGGTCGCTGGGACCCCACCGGCCCGGAACAGTTTCCATGCAGGGGACAGAAGCTGTCCACGGAACAGACTCAGGGACGCGGCAGAAGCCAGCGGGCGGCGCGCACACCTCCCGGCGCGCTCGCGAGAAGATCGGGAGATTGCAAGGGCGCCCCGCACTGTCCTTGGGGCTTTCGGGCCGGCGACCACGACCCCCCACCCCCACCCCAAAGCTCGCCAGTCAGAGAGAGAGGGCGAGAGGCAGCTGGGAGAGGCGGTCTCAGCGGAGCGGGGACGCAGGCTGCTGGTGCAGGTGACACAGAGCCACGGGGAGCCTCCCCCTTCTCCGGCTCGCTGAAATTCCTCAGGCTTCTAGTTGTTTGGGGTGGGGGTGCGCGTGTTAAAGTAGGATCCATGTCCAACGTGGGACTCAAACTGCCACCTTGAGATCAAGAGTCGCATACCCTAGGGACTGAGCCAGCCAGGCGCCCCTCTCCGGCTTCTAATTTGAGACACCCACAAGGGTTAAACTCTTCGGGTAGCTCCGCAGAAACAACCAGGATTAAGGAAAGGTAAGCTGACCGGGCCATAACGGGACAAGTTCTGCCACTTCTGCCACCTTCCGGCCAGCCTTCAAGGGTCCAGGTGAAGCCTCACCCTAGCCCCAGGGTCCCAGGGCATTGGGGGGGGGGGGGGGCAGGGGAGGGACAGGGATGAGCACCGCACCCCTGCTGTTCCCCAGGTAAAAACCATCTCAGCTTCAAAACCGGGATTCTACATTAACAGTCACTGAACAGGGAGGAAGAAGAGCCTCAAATACAGGTCCTAAAATACCCACATTTGCCCCCAAAGCTTAATTTAATTTAAGCCAGCTTAATTTAAGCCAGCACAATTTCTCAGAGATGCCAGGCTGCTTGCTCAGCAACCCCAGGCCCACTAACCCTTACTGACCTTCAGACCCCATCCTAAAGGGATACAGGGCTCTCTTTTAAAAACTTAACAACTTCCTACATAATATGAATAAACTCACCAGATTTGATCTGTTCGATAAATTAGCATTTAAAATTTACCTTTTCAAAAAAAAAAAAAGACATTAAAAAGGAGTTTCTTAGACAGGCTGTTAATATACGTAAAAAATAGTTTTTTAACAAAAGAAGTCACTGCTATTCAATTATTATTTTTTAAATCCTGAACTAGAGAGAGATGTTTGTTTAACAAACACACAGGGTAAGACTTGCCCAGGCACTGTTCTAGGCACTATACAAATATTAACTAAATTATTCCTGATAATAGTTATCCCCATTTTACAGAGAAGTTCACTGAGACACAGCAAGTTGAAAGAACTTGCCCAAGTTTACACAACTGGTGGCAAGTAGCAAAGCTGGGATTCAAAGCCCAGCAAAGCCTTTCTCATATCCTCTCATGAAACCATCATGAACTTCACAATGAGACACATACCCTCATAATTTACTGCTAACTTTGTGAACTGGTACAACTTTGTTATAAAACAATATGGCAAATATATCAAGAGTAATAAAATTATTCATACCCTTTGACCTACTAATCCCATTCCTGGGAAGTACTCCAAAGCTATGTGCATGAAGATATCCATTATTATAGTATTGGGAATCCTAATTGTCCATCAGTTGGTGAATAATTAGACATATTCTGGTATCAGTTTAGTGGATATCAAGCATGGTCATGGAAAATTAAATTATGAAGTTGATGCAGCTGCAAAAAAAATATTTTTACAATACATTGTTAAGGAGAAAAAAGACAGAATATAATGCATTGCATGTAATGTTTCAAAATATCTGCACATGACCCAACATAAAAAGAATGGAGACAGAATGGGCAAATTATGGAGTCTAACCAAGAGAGTACTGGTGATTATTCTTTCTTTCAAAATTTCCCTTTAGTCAACTCTACTTCAATTTAAAATAAAAAATAAAATATGGGGAAAAAAATATGGGGTGCCTGGGTGGTTCAGTGGGTTAAAGCCTCCGCCTTCAGCTCGGTTCATGATCCCAGGGTCCTGGGTTCGAGCCCCATATCGGGCTTTCTGCTCAGCGGGGAGCCTGTTCACCCCCCCCCCCAAAGCCTGCCTCTCTGCCTACTTGTGATCTCTGTCAAATAAATGTTTTAAAAAAATCTTTAAATAAATAAATAACTAGAAATAAATAAAAAATAAAATAAAACAAAATTACCCTTTAGGTTGTTACAGGAGTGCTGTTATAAATGACACCTGGAGAAAGGGAAACATGTCAAGGTCTTTAGGAGAATAAGCCACATTTTCACAAACCATGAGCATTCAAAAGCAAATGTGCAACTGGGGTGGTTCTATTATGTCTAAATGTTCTCCGAGGGGGCTCCCTCTTGCCAAGGAAGGAGCAGGCCCCTGCCGGCAGCTGGAATTAGCAGGGTTCTCATGACAGTGAAACTCCAGCTGAGAAGAACTCTGTGGGGGATCCCAGCCTAACCTCAATACCACAAATCATGGTAACAGTGAAAGAAGCAAAGCCAGAGGCTTTCCACATACCAGCACGCAGTCTAAAGAAACACAGTCTAGTCATGAGAAATTGAGGCTCAGATCTCCCCTTGGTGGACAATTTAAAGAAGGGCCACATTCTTCACTTCCTCATCTACCTGGTCCAAGGAACCCCCAATGGTGCCTGAGAAAGGGACAACAGTGATCTTGACGATTTCTTGGATCTACCCCGAACCTCCAAGATGTGAAATGCTTAGACTCCCTCAGGGGTCAGGTTGAAGCAAGAAAAAAACAAGATAAAAAGGTTCTCCTTAACAGGAACAACCAACCAAGGTGAAATTAGAAGGTTTCAAAGAGATGAACCATTAGACTCACTAAGGAAAAAACCAGGCAAAAACCAAGACAAAAATATTTGAACAACCAATTAGGGTGAAATTGAATGGTTTTAAAGTAATAGCCTATTATTTTGAATTCAGCAATTCTGTCTATCAGGGATTTGTCTATTCTCCAAGTCCCAAGCAACTGCCTTACCCAGAAGCCAGACAGCAACACATACCTTTCCCCACCCCTACCCCTTCCTTGCTTTACTAACTGGCCATGCCCAAAAATATCAGTTATTTTTGGGCTAAGAGAGCCCTTCCCTTAAAATTTACTGCAACCAAGTAAAAGTACAGAGTTTTCAGAAATGAAAACCTTCTAAGCCTGAAAGTATTATAATTTAATTCAAAGTTTTATTGAAAAGATCATTAAAGCAAGTAAATGGTTCATTGAACTGTAGGCAAAAACCCATAAGAGATTTTTCAGACAAAGGATAGTGGCCTATAAACACATCATACTTCATTTTGACTGCTTTTAACAGAAGATGTGGTTTATGGAAGGTGCTTGTTGTGTAAATATCATTCCTAGTCCCCAAAAGGACCACTGTGACCCCACACTCCCACACACACCTCTTTCCTGTTCTCCCCTCTCAGACTCTATCTGGAAATATTTTCATAGTTCTCTGGCCATAAACAACCTCACCATCATCGGATTAGCAAAGGTAATTGGCATTTTAAATTAATCTTCTGCTTATCCTCAACAACAGCTTTGCTGTCATACCCCAAAAAATAGAAGGAAGTTTTTCCTCTGCTTAAAAATGACACCTTAGGGGCATCTGGGTGGCTCGGTGGGTTGAAGCCTCTGCCTTCGGCTCGGGTCGTGATCCCAGGGTCCTGGGATCGAGCCCCGCGTCGGGCTCTCTGCTCGGCGGGGAGCCTGCTTTCCCCCCTCTCTCTCTGCCTGCCTCTCTGCCTGCTTGTGATCTCTGTCTGCAAATAAATAAATAAAATCTTTAAAAAAAAAAAATGACACCTTAAAGGGATTCAGGATACCACAAGCTGAATATTCATTCATGGGAAAATGCACAGAAAAATGACACAACTGACACATACTCACCGAAAATGACCATTTTAAAAAACACTTTTCAAAAATGTGAAACAAGGGCCAGGCGTTATTGTGATAAACTGGCTTTTTTTTTTTTTTTTTTTTTTTTTTTTTTTACTTTTCTAAAGCGTCTTATTCAAAAAAATGTCCACAGGGAACTGCCCTAAGAAGAAGTTCAAAAAAGAGCCTTTGTCAGTCCCTGCCTTCAAGTGAAACTTTAGGCGAAAGAATCTTAAGAGTTAGGATCAGCTCTGCCCTCTGCCTCCGCCCCCCTTCACAGTCCTCAAAGAGCAGACATTAAAAAGATTTCAAAGAGGGAATTTAAGAGGGTTTCTGAAAGTTCTCCCCAGCACTCTCATCACTCATCAGGAACTCTCTGCACAGGAATGACACTTGCTAACTTTTTTCCCTCTCCCTCCCTCCACCTGTTGTCCCAAGTCTCCCTGGTAAGCCGGGGCCATTCGCACTTTCTGCCTGAATGACAGCAAGGGTCTCCCCTTCCACCCAAGTGACTGCATCTAAGTTGGAGCCCCTAGAAAAATATGTACCGATGAGGGGCTGCCATAGGTTGGTTGGTTGATTGATTGTTTTTTCTCTCATGTCATTATTATTATCACTATTATCATTATATTAGTATAATGACTAACGCTTCCTTAACCTTCCAGAATAAGTAAAGCTGGGATGGGTGAAGACACAGAAACTCAGACAGCAGAGGATGGCTAGCTGTCCCCAACTCCCCTTTGGGCCTCCCACTCTAGGTAGACCCAGCGAGGGCTCAGGAATTCCAGGCGGGATGCTTGGCATAAGTAAGTAATTGAGTTAAGGGAGATCTAAAGAAAGACTTCACGTTCACATTCATATGCTAAACTCAGTTAAAAATAGACTCAAGAAGGGCCTGACTTCACTTTTAATTTTAGCCTGGTGATGAACATGCCCTAAAGACAGAAAGTCACCAGGCATTTTCCTGAGTGCAATGATCTTCATATTTTTATAAAAAGGAAATGCAGCATGTTCTATTAATAAAAGTGCTGTAGCCTCAGTTAAATCCGGACAGTTCGTAAATCAGGGCTCCCTCTGGCTGAGCTTCTCTGGGCCAGCAGCTCACACCCAAGCCCCCAGCAAGTGGAACGGGTCACATGCAGTGGGGGAAAGTGAGCTGGACACCCAGGGATCAAAGACCTAAGTGTGGCTCCTACATACTTCCCAGGTGACCAAGTGACTCAACCAATGCATGTGCCAGGGACTCAAAAGTCTCATGACAAGAACCCCATTTGCCAGGATGGAGCCCTGTGTGTCTGGAGATTTAGTGAGGAAAGGGGGGTAGGGTTAGGGTTAAGAGGTAAACAGGGTAGAAGGAAAAGAAAATGTGGTGCTCCCCTCAGAAAGGATAAGCGATTTCACCTTTTCGCTTCAATCTCAAAGATGGGAAAGTGGAAGTTAGCCTCCAGCTATCTGGATGGACTTTTCTGTGGACCCCCTTCGGGAGGATCTCCTCAAGCTACCCTTGGCTATCAAGCCACGTAACAAACTCAAACATGGCCAGATTGGAAACTTATTGCCCTTAGAGCGCTGGTCCTCCTCAGGGAGGCTACGTGGTAATTCCAAACTTAGGCAAGCCTGCCCCCCGGGTCCTGGAGAAAGTGCTGGAGAATGTGTTAGGGCTGGGATGAGACAGGGGTGTCTAGACCATAAGGAACTTCCAAACACACAATCTATCCCCAACCGAGCCTCAGGATTCTTAGAATTTCCGTGAATTATATGCTCTGCTTTCTAAATAAATGTTTACAGTTTATGTGATCCTCTCAACAACCAGATGAGTTTGGTTGAAGAAACAGAGGCACAAAATGGTAAACTCATAGCTAGTACTGTGTCTCTCTCAATCCAAAACCCAGGCTGGTGCAACAAGAAAGGCCCAACAAGGTCTGGGTAGGAGGTATGCCGTCTTTCCATCTTCTTGCCTTTCCCTCCCTCAAAGGAGACCAACGCTGATGTTTTGATCTTTTGCTTTTGCCCCGGTTTATCTTATGACTGCTTGTAAAACCCTATAAACCCTCAATCTAAACAATCCCAAAATAGTCTCAGCCACACAGGGACATAAATTCTATAGAGTCAGATGTTAAGACCTTGAGGTCTGGGGCCAGGCATATGTGAATTAGCATCCTAGCCCTTCCAGTCGCTAGCTGTGTGATTTCAAGAGCATAGCCCACAATCCAAAATTAAATTCAGGGACAGCTGAAATCAAAACTGGCCAACTGACGGAGCTGGTGGGCTTTATTCATTTTTTATTTTTTTTATTTTTGCTATGGGCATGTTCTAACTACACAAAGGTAGAGGGAATAGTATAATGAAATCTCATTTGCCTATTACCCAACTTCAACAATATTAACTGTTGGTCAATCTTGTTGACTCTGTACCCTACCCATTCTCACCCCCGGTACCATTATTTGGAGGCCAGTCCCAGAGACATCATTTCATCTATAAATACTTTAGTATATAGTTTTAAAATATAATAACTTTTTAGGTTTAACATAATCACTATATCATTACCACAACTATAAGTAAATAAATGATTTGTGAATAAATCATTCTTCAGTCTCAATATCCAGTATATTCAAGTACCCTAAGTAATCTCATCATTTTTCTTAATTTTTTGAGCTAGGATACAAATAAAAATTATGTATTAAAGATTACAGATGGGATTATATACTGGGTAAGTATTTTTAATCTCTTTTAATTTCTAGAGAACCCCTCTTATTTTTCTTATCCTTATAATTTACTTGTTGAAAAAATCAGGTCTTTGGGCCTAAAGGATGTCCCACATTCCAATTGGCCGATTCTTACCTCCATGATATCATTTTGACATGTCCCTCTGTCCCCTGTATTTTCTATAAACTGGTATTTAGACCTTGAGCCTGGCACAGAGAAATTCAGGTTCTACTTTTGACAGTGCTGTTTAATTCCTACTGCATTCCCTCAGTGGGTACATGATACCTGAAGTCTTTCTTTTTTGTGACAGTAAGATTGATCGGTGGGTCTGAATGAATCAGCCTGAGCCATCCATTATAAATTTTCCCATCAGTTTCGCCTGATGTTTTAACAAGAATTTACCAATCATGTTGTCTAAATGCATTATTCACTGGAAGATACAAAATGATGATGTTCCAATTCTCTAATTCCTCCTGTATTTATTAGATAGTGTTCTTCTATAAAGAAGAACTTTTCTTGGGACTCCTGGGTGGCTCAGTTGGTTGAGCGTCTGCCTTTGTTTCAGGTCCTGATCCCAGAGTCCTGGGATCAAGTCCCACATGGGGTTCCTTGCTTGGCAGGAAGCCTACTTCTCCCTCTGCCTGCCGCTCCCCCTGCTTGTGCTCATTCTCTCTCTCTCTCTCTGACAAATAAATGAATAAAATCTTTAAAAAAAGTCAAACCCTCAAAAAAAAAAAAGAACTTTTCTTCATCAACAATTTGGATACCCTAAGGTAACCAATTAAAAAGGACAGAATAAATGTCTGATTCTTTTCCCTCCTTTGACCAGTTTTCAGAACAAGTTGGTTCCCCAACCTCTTCCAGTGGGGACCACTGAATTTTTAACTCAAGGATTTTTCACACTGTCGTGTATTTAATGTATGTTCATCCACTACGTGTACTCTCTTTAATGCTCCCACAGTTCCATATGTAGGCACTGTGGGAGGCCCTTCAACTTGGGATACAAGCGGTCTTTGATAGCTTCTTTGTTTTCGGATACAAAATAGTACAATACTTCTTGTCCATTTCCCGTCCCAGACCTGGAATCAGCCACTTTTCTGAGGAATATTGGGCCCTTTAGTGGGAGGTGGTATTTAGAGGCTACAAGCTAAATGTCACAGGTGCTTACTGCTACTGATTTGGTCATTATTTCTAGGCTTTTCAGTGGACAAAGTTAGGAAATACTTTCTCATTTGCTAAACAGAAAGTATATCAGAACTTTTAAAAAAGATTTTATTTATTTATTTGACAGAGAGAGAGAGAGAGAGAGCACAAGCAGGGGGAGTGGAGAGGGAGAAGCAGGCTCGCCACTGAGCAGGGAGCCCAACGCGATGTGGGACTCGATCTCAGGACACTGGGATCATGACCTGAGTTGAAGGCAGACATTTAACTGACTGAGCCACAGTTGCACAGTTTATCAGGAATTAATACTGACATTTCCAATTCAAATTCAGGGTTATAGAATTTTTACTTAACATCTTTAATTATGAAACTGTTCTTTTTTTACATACTAAAAATATTGGTTTCTGATGAATTTAATGTAATTTACTTATTTCTTTGAAGTTTTTATTTTAATTAAGTAATCTCTAAACCCAACATGGGGCTTGAACCCACAACCCCGAGATCAAGAGTCTCACACTCGGGGCACCTGGGTGGCTCAGTGGGTTAAAGCCTCTGCCTTCGGCTCAGGTCATGAATATATACACATATATATATAGTTGTTTCAGAAGAGTAATACCAATATTATTACATATATATACATATATATAGTTGTTTCAGAATAGTAATACCAATATTATTACATATATATATAGAGAGAGAGAGTTGTTTCAGAAGAGTAATACATATATATATATATATATATATAGTTGTTTCAGAAGAGTAATACCAATATTATTACCACAAATATTACTGAAAACAGTTTAAGAATTATTTGGTATTTGTTTGGACCTTAAGATACATTCCACTAGAGATATACAATCAAATTATTACGGGTTTTTTTGTTTATTTTTTATTTTTTATTTTTTTTATTTTATTTATTTATTTATTTAACAGAGAGAGAGAGAGAGAGAGAGAGAAATCACAAGTAGGCAGAGAGATAGGCAGAGAGAGAGGGCGAAGCAGGCTCCCTGCTGAGCAGAGAGCCGGATATGGGGCTCGATCGCAGGACCACTGGGATCATGACCTGAGCTGAAGGCAGAGGCTTAACCCACTGAGCCACCCAGGCACCCCAAATTATTACGTTTTAAAGTTATATGAAATAGGGATGCCTGGGTGGCTCAGTCGGTTAAGCATCCAATTCTTGATTTCAGCTCAGGTCATGATCTCAGGGTCCTGGGATAAAGCCCCAAGTCATCAGACTCTCTGCTCAGCAGGGAGTATGGCTTGCCTCCCTCTCCCTCTGCCCCTCTCCCTGCTTCCTCTCTCTCTCTCTCTCAAATAAATAAATAAATGTCTTTAAAAAAAATAAAGTTATGGGGCGCCTCTGGGCTTAGTGGGTTAAGCCCCTGCCTTCGGCTTTGGTCGTGATCTCAGGGTCCTGGGATCAAGTCCCACATTGGGCTCTCTGCTTGGCGGGGAACCTGCTTCCCCCGCTCTCTCTCTCTGGCTCTCTGCCTACTTGTGGTCTCTCTCTCTCAAATAAATAAATGAAATCTTTAAATAAAATAAAATAAAGTTATGGGGTACCTGAGTAGCTCAGTCAGTTAACCATCTGCCTTAGGCTCAGGTGATGATCCTAGGGTCCTGGGATAGAGCCCCACATTGGGCTCCCTGCTCAGCAGGAAGCCTGCTCCTCCCTTTCCCTCTGCCAGTCCCCATGCTTGTGCTCTCTCACTCTCTCTCGCTCACTCACTTCCTCTCTCTCTCTCTCTCAAATAAATAAATAAATAAATAAAATATTTTTAAAAATAAAAAAATAAAGTTATATGAAATAATTTTCCTATTCTCCCTTTTCTTACATAAAAGGTAGCAACTATATACATTTTCTGCACCCTGCTTTTTCCCCTTAATACATCCGTAAGATTTCTTTCTTTCTTTTTTTTTTTAACACATTTTTTTAAAGATTTTATTTATTTATTTGACAGAGAGAGATCACAAGTAGGCAGAGAGGCAGGCAGAGAGAGAGGAGGAAGCAGGCTCCCTGCTGAGCAGAGAGCCTGTTGTGGGGACTCAGTCCCCCGACCCTGAGATCATGACCTAAGCCTAAGGCAGAGGCTTAACCCACTGAGCCACCCAGGCACCCGTGAGATTTCTTTCTAACAGCACACAGAGATAGTTCTCATTGCATGGGAGGATGCAGCGGAATTGATCCCCTAATCCCCTATTGCTGGACATGTGGTAGTGCGACTCTTTTGGGGCCCCTATTGCAAGGGACTGAGTGAGACCAAGTCCTTCCCGCTCTTTGTCCAACATCAAGATCCCCCCAAAATGCACAACTAGGGTCTCTGCCAAAGGGAGTCCAACGAGACTGGTCACTTTCCGAGCCGGGCTGGGATCGGAGTCCTGAGTGACTGAAGTCCCTGGGCCGGGAGGAGCAGCCCAGTTCCACACCCTCCTTGACTCCCAAGAACCACACAGAAGCAGAGGCTACGACCCTCCCACACGTTGCACTTCCAGTTCAGTTTCCTGCAGCACCAAACTCAGATCCCGGAGCCACAGAGAGTTCATAGGCTGGATGGGCTCGGAGAAGAAGCCAAGGTCACTGTGTAACAATGTCTAACCTTGACATCTTTAGCAACAGCTCATCCAGTCCCTCAAACAGTGAGGGAGCGGCTTCTAGGTGTCAGGGGGTTTGGGGGGGGGCAGGCGGATAAAAGGCGGATAAAAGGGTGGGAGAGTGGTGGGGGTAAGTTACCGAATAAAACGCCCCACACTCCTGGAGACCGGACAGGATGCAGGAAGGAAGGGAGAAGACACACATTCAGTAAAACACAGTAATGAAATAAGTACGTTACCCCATCTGGGAAGAGAGAAAGTGCTATGGTCAAAACAGCGAAGTAAGGGAGACGGGACAGGAAGACGGAAGATGAGATTTTAACAGGGGCCGTGGCGGGGGCGGGGGGCCAGGGTGGCTGGAGTGGTCTCATCGAGACATCACAGGCAATGGCTTATTTCCCGGGCACTTTTTTTTTTTTTTTTAATTACTCAAAAGAGCTTCATTTGTTGACTTAGCGTTCTGACTCTGTGATTGTGCCTTCCACACTTTCGCAACGATTTTCTGCGCCTCAAGAAGGAAGGCACGCTTGATCCCGTCACGCACGCACTTAGCTCACACGGAACCCCCACACGGGCCCTGCTGACGTGCTTTTTCGTTTAAAACAGCCTCCCAAGAACCTTAGGTCTCACAGCACGAACTCCTTGAAGTTGGCCTGGGCACGGGCCCCGTGTGGTTTTGGGTGCTTTCCCAACCTTCTTGAAAAGATAAACAATTCTATTACCGGGGCTTAGGGACAGCCTCAAAGTTTGGTCAGAAGCAGTATTGTAGGGCAGCCTGGTACGTGTGTCAAACACTGGACCACTCTGAAAGCCTCTTGACGCCATCTCAGGAAGAGGAAAAAGAAGTGCCTGTGAGTTCAAAGGCCAAATGGGCAACTCCTTTGTGCAGCTGCGACTGGCCAACTGTCCTTATCGTTGCTATGATTAAACTGCCATTATAGCAAACGGGAAGGTAATAATAAAGTGTCTTGGTGTCACCGTTGTCTTGAGTTGTGCTGTTTTAGCAATGGCTTCAAATAAGCATTGTATCTGCTTAGGGCTTAAAAACCATTTTTGAAATCCAGAATCTTCTGTGGTTAAAAGCTTTGAAGCAACAGGGCTTAAGGGGTATTCTAAGTGGCCATTTCCACCATTTCTCCTATTTGGATCAGATGAAGAAATTCAGCCTGGAAATTGCCTGTCCCTTGAAAGGCATAATCAGGTCCCTGGTTGGAGATGGCCGAGAGGGATGGTTACGTTATGCAGCACATTAGTCTTATCAAAGAGTGATTCCCATATCCCATGTCATCTCACTAAGGGTTATAACAAACCCGTGTCCTGTAACAAGCCCACATCCTGGTCCTCCTTTAACAAACGTGGGACCTAAGAGGCTAAGGGCCCCTGATGGCTTGAAGGCAGAGCTAGAACAGAGCTTGGGTTTCTTACTTCTTGGGTCCGTGTCTCCCTTGTACCACCTCTCCAAACATAAAGGCCCAGTGTTCGAGTTCCTCTAGCCCTTCCGGACAGTCAGGCAGAATAACACGTAAGTGGGGAAAACCAAGCTTTGCTCTCACTTCAGTTCTCACCCATGAGACCACCCTGAGGAGCTTTTCTCATCACAAAGTCAATTTGATCTATAGGTAGCTTGCAGTCAACTTGCTCATTCTCTCATGTATTTGGCAAACTATGTGCCAGGGACCCTGCCAGATGCTAGAGACTCCAAGATGAAAGACACTGGCCCCAAACTCAAGGACTTTATGGAGTCTTTGGGGAGACCTACAGGAGGTAAGCTTGGATTAAATGCTGCAGTTGGGGGCCACAAGGCCTCACAGGAAAGGGACACCCAGCCTACCTGCTTGTGTGGGGTCAGGGACAGCTCCCTGGAAGACATGAGGTCTAAGCAGAATCCATAAAGATGAAAGGAATGCTTGAGTTGAGGAGAAAAGGTGGTATAGGGAGAGAGAGCAGGAGGCAGCTGGACAGACATCAAGGTCAGGCGCCGACAGCTAAGTGGTGGGAGATCCAGAAAGGACTTGTAGGCAGTCTGAATCTCAACCTACAGACAAGACACTAAGGCAGGGCTTTGAGCAAATCAACAACAAGATTAAAGCTAAACCAGTGTGAAGAAGAGAGAGATGGGAGGCCAAGCCCAGCTGGAGGCAGGGGGAGAACCTGGGAGGCCTGAATTAAGGCAGTAGCAGCCGGCACAGAGGTAGGAGAAGGTTCACCAGAAAGGAAGGAGAGCATACAAGTTGGAAAGGGGCAAAGGCCTGGCTCTGAGCCTGGCCTCTCCAATCATTGATTAGGAAACTCTGAACCCTTGGTAATTACCTAATCCCTACCTGCCTCATGGAGTTGTTGGAGGATTAAGTGGGACAAACTAGGAGGGAAAGGTGAACCCTACAGCACAACAGGAATATGGTGCCATTCACTCAACCCGAGCACTATTACATCTGCAGACACCTCCTCACTCAAAAGACTTAAAATTACTCTCATGGGCACATAAGATTCCTCTGCTCACTTAGTTTCTCTAATGGCTGAATGGCCTTCAGTAAATCTGGCTTTCCTTCTGGACCCAGCTTTCTTTTCTATACAACAAGAACATTGGTCCCTTCCAGCTTGAAGTTCTGCAGTTTTGTCATCTTACTCATTTTTGTCCCAAGTTCCACAGTAAAAATTATGTGTCAAGTGAAAAATTATTGGGATTCATCAGTAGGAGAAAAAAGGAAGCAAAGGTGATGAGTGACTGACCCTGAAAACTAAGATGAAAAATTGTGTGTTCTTTAGATGCCTTGAAGGGTCATATTTAACATACTCTGTTCAAAGACCCAACAATAAAAATTCAAAGGTGTTTTCACCCAAAAATTACTCTTCTATATAACATCTATGCTCCTAAAAGACTAAATTATCATTGGCCTAGATATTTACCCAACAAAACTACCCAAGTATATAAATACTTGTAAGGGAATATTCATTCCACCTTTACTTGTAATAGCCCAAACCTGGAAACCACCTAGATAAACATCAGCAGGTGAGTGGGTAAACCATTTATGATAAATCCATAAGACGGAATACCACTCAACAATAAAAAGGACCAAACTTTTGATATATGCCCCAAAAAGGATGAACCTTAAAATCATATGTATCGGGGCACCTGGGTGGCTCAGCGGGTTAAAGCCTCTGCCTTCGGCTCAGGTCATGATCCCAGGGTCCTGGGATCGAGCCCCACATCAGGCTCTCTGCTCAGCGGGGAGCCTGCTTCCTCCTCTCTCTTTGCCTGCTTCTCTGCCTACTTGTGATCTCTGTCTGTCAAATAAATAAATAAGATCTTCAAAAAAAAAATCATATGTAGCAGGAAACCCCACAGAAGGAGAAAATATTTGCAAATCATGTATCTGCTAAGGATCTAGTATCCTGGGGTGCCTGGATGGCTCAGTGGGTTAGGCCTCTGCCTTCAGCTCAGGTCATGATCACAGGATCCTGGGATTGAGCCCCGCATCAGGCTAATCTGCTCGGTGGGGAGCCTGCTTCCCCCTTCTCTCTGCCTGCCTCTCTGCCTACTTATGATCTCTGTCAAATAAATAAACAAAATCTTTTTTTAAAAAAAGGATCTAGTATCCAGACTTTATAAAGGACCCTTACAATTTCACAAAAAAAGATAAACAACTAAATTTAAAAATGGACAAAGGACTTGAAGACATATTCCTCTGGAGGAGATATACAAATTGTTTCATTACACATGAAAGGACACTCCACATCATCAGTCATTATGGAAATACAAATCAAAATCACAATGACATGCCACTTTATACCCACTAGGATGGCCACAATTTAAAAAAAAAAAGAAAATAACAAGTGTTGGCAAGGTTGTGGAGAAATAAGAACACTTCATTAGTTGGTGATGGGAATAGAAAATGGTGCAGCTACTTTGGGAAAGAGTTTGAAGGTTCCTCAATAAATTAAACACAGAATTACCATATGACTCCGCAATTCCACTCCCAGATATATACCCCAAAGAATTAAAAACAGATGTCCAAACAAAAACGTATACATAAATGTTCAGAGCAGCACTATTCACAGTAGTTGAAAAGTAGAAAAAACCCAAATCCACCAACTAATGAATGGATAAAAGTTGTCTGTCCAGACAGTGGAATATTATTCAGCAATAAAAAGAAATAAAGTACTAATACAGGCTACAACATGGGCTAACCTTAATGTTATGCTGGGGGGGTGCCTGCGTGGCTCAGCTGGTTAAGTAACCAACTCTTGATTTCGGCTCAGGTCATGATCTCTGGGTCCTGGGATCAAACCCCAAGTTGGGCTCCGGGCTCAGAGGAGAGACTGCTTCAAGATTCTCTCTCCCTTTGCCTTCCTCTCTCTCATACAAATAAGTAAACAAATCTATTTTTTAAAAATGCTAAGAGAAAGAAAGCCTGATACAAAAGTCCACATACAGTATGGTTCCATTTATATGACATGTCCAGGAAAGGCAAATCCATGGAGATAGAAAACAGATTAGTCATTGCCAGGGGCCTGGGGGGAGGAGGGAGTGGTGAATCTGCTTAATGGGGACAGGGTTTCCTTTTGGGGTGATGCAAATGCTCTGGAGCTAGATAGTGGTAATGGTTCCACAACCTTGCGAATGTACTAAGTACAACTGAACTACTTGAAAACAGCTAAAATGGGGGTGCCTGGCTGGCTCAGTCAGTTAGACGTATGACTCTTGATCTCAGGGTCGTGAGTTCAAACCCCACGTTGGTCATGAAGATTACTTTTAAAAAATAAAAATAAATTTGAAAAATTAAACAGCTAAAATGGTCAATGTTATGTTATGTGTATTTTGTCATAATTTAAAAATATATATATTTCCCAAAAAAAATCATTATGTTGAATGAAAGAAACCAGGCCAAAAAAACCCCACAAAAAAAATAAAAAACAAACAAAAAACCACCACACCAACAACTATGATTCCATTTGTATAAAATTCTAGAAAATGCAAAAACTCAAGTTACAGTGTTGGAAAGCAGATCAGTAGCTACCTGGGAAGAAAGAGGGTTAAGGGAAAGAGCAAAGGATAAATCATAAAAGGCATAGGGATGCCTGGGTGGCTCAGTGAGTGAAGCCTCTGCCTTCAGCTCAGGTCATGATCTCAGGGTCCTGGGATTGAGGCCCACATCAGGCTCTCTGCTCAGCGGAGAGCCTGCTTCCGTCTCTCTCTGCTTGCCTCTCTGCCCACTTGTGATCTCTGTCTGTCAAATAAATAAATAAAATCTTTAAAAAAAAATAAAAGGCATAAAGAAATTTTCAGGGGTAATAAAAATGTTTACCATCTTGATTATTTGAAGGATGCTTTAAACATGTACAGCTTAGTGTATTTCAATTATACCTCAGTAAAACTGAAAAAAGACCCAAAAAATGTTTTAAAAATTATCATTGGACCTCTGACTTCGTAGACTTATTAAATTTGTATCTGAAATACACTGAGAAACTCACTGTTTAAAGGATCTTTACTGTAAACCCTTTCACAGGCAAACAATCCTTCTCTAACTTACTGACTCAATAAGTCCTGTTTCTACATACGATGGTGTCTTAAAGCAAAAGGACACCTGTGACCAAGTCAACTAAGACCATTCACCATATGTCTACTGGACACAAAGCGAACTTGATGTTGCCAACGTTTCTAGTCAGGAATTCTTGCTATTTATAGGAACCTAGCATACTTAAATCATTGGTGAATCCCATTTTTTTGAACTGGTTTAAAAATGGTGTGGTAGAACTTGGCAGACGCTCTCTTCGCAAATCAAGCTGTCCTATCTGTTATGACTTTAGCACATGCTGAGAGGATTATAAGTGTTTATATACTCCCTGTGAGCATCAAATTCAGGTCTTGCCTAACACGCGTAACAAGCAGAGTAAGAAAGCAAATCAAATGCCAGAGTCCGACTTGCTAATGGAATGTAAATTGGGATATGGATTTCACTTTAAAGGCACACTTGAAGCTACAAGGAAAAAAAAAAAAAAACAAGGGAAAAAGAAACTGGAAAGTATGTTTTTAATTGGAATGTTTAGTTTATCTCAAATTCAATTGGACACCCTTCAGATTAATTTCAGCAGTTTTTCTATAATATTCTCTTTGTAAGTGATGGGTTTTCCATAAATTATTTTGAGGACACAGCCATTTACAGAGAGGATATGATCACTGTAATTTACAGAGCATTCTCTCATCCCAGCCTCATACCACCGGTTGTTTCATAAATATTATTTTTCTTAGTTCTGTTGAGTCCTGGTACGTTTCTGACTTGATTTCCTTACTTGTAAAATGAGGAGAATAACAGCACCTACCTCATAGGATTATAGATGAATTAAATGATTAAATGGACTTAGCATACACAAGGTGCTTAGAATAGTAGGTAGCACCCAGGAAGCACCCAACGAGTATGAGTAGTTACTCACTTTATTATCGTTCCCTTTCACAGATGAGAACACTGAGGCTCAGTGTTAGTTAGTGGTAGCAAAGCTGACTCTAGAACATACAGCAGGCTTGCTTTTGATTCTTTTCACTACTCCACACCACTCTCCCCACCCATACATATTTTGTGCATGAAAATAAGAGTACCAATCTGGAAGAGGCAAAAATAGCTCTGTAATTTAAATCTAAAAAGCATGAACACACTGCTAGTCACAGACCCACTCCAGGACTCACCCAGTTTAGGCTCCCGGGCAAGTCATCAGTCATTTTTAAAGTCAGCTTCATATAGTGATCTTGAAAAGGAAGATAAAAGGTTTCTGCGAAGAGCTGACTTAGTTTCAAGAGGATGTCTGAAACACCGTGGGAGTTAGCAAAAATTACATTAGCATCCGTTCGTGCCGTTAGCATGAAAAGGGATTTATACTCACTCTGTATGGACATTAAAAAGTACTGCAGCCTGTGACAAAATGCGTGCCTCGGAGGTTAAGTGGGAAGTGAGGTTCCTACAAGTCAGGTTCCTAGCAAGTCAGGATTAGAAAAACCCAGAGTCTCCAGGTAATACCTGAGGGAACGTCCAATGCACACATATTTGCAAAGCCAACTGTTTTAGACTATACACCCAAACTAATCCATTCCAAAGTGATATTTATTTATCATTTCAGTTCCACCTTTTATGGAAGGGGACTTTTAAAAATATGGTCAAATTAAAAGATAAAACCATGAGGGGCGCCTGGCTAGCTCAGTCTGTAGAGCACACGAGTCTCAATCTTGGGGTCATGAGTTCAAGCCCATATTGGACGTAGAGCTTAAAAAGATAAATAAAATATATTTTTTATATTTTTTTAAAAAAGATAAATCCACAAGGTGAAAGTTTGTTGGGAAACAGTATATTCAGAGGGTTTCACAGTATCACTCTCACAGACAGTTTACTAATCACAAAGAGAAAAATGTCCCGTTACAATGGAGAGGTCTGGAGGTGACCTCCTTAACCAAGATCAAACTTAAGGGAACACACAGCACCCACTGCAGATCCTGCCCAAAATGCTCAACCAAAAACTGGTCATGAGGAAAGAATACACATATCCAGATCAAGGCTCATTCTACAAGACAGCTAGCCTGGCATCTTCCGTCATGAAGAACAGAAAAAAGGTGGGTACAGTTGTTAACTTTATTTACTTTTTATTTATTTATTTATTTTTAAAAGATATTTATTTATTTTATTTATTTATTTTTCAAAAGATTTTATTTATTTATTTGACAGAGAGAGAGACCATGAGAGAGGGAACACAAGCAGGGGGAGTGGGAGGGGGTATGGGAGAGGGAGAAGCAGGCTTCCCGCCCAGCAGGGAGCCCAACACCTGGATCCCAGGACCCTAGGATCATGGCCTGAGCCAAAGGCAGATGATTAATGACTGAGCCACCCAGGGACCCCTAAAAAGGCATTTTTTAAAAAGATTTTATTTATTTATTTGACAGAGAGAGAGAGATCACAAGCAGGCAGGCAGAGAGAGGAGGAAGCAGGCTCCCTGCTGAGCAGACAGCCCAATGTGGGGCTCAATCCCAGGACCCTGGGATCATGACCTGAGCCGAAGGCAGAGGCTCAACCCTCTGAGCCACCCAGGTGCCCCCTAAAAAGGCATTTTTAAACAAATGCACTTGTGAGTGTGAGCCAGGGGTTTTTAAAAAGAGCTATTGGAAGATATTTTTCTGACAAATGGAAAAAGTTAAAAATCTAGTGCTCATTAGATAAAACTTTTTAAGATCAATTTTCTGTGAATAATAGAACTACAGTTATGGAACTTATTTTCAAATAGTTCAGGAACCATAAAGGAAAAAAAAAAAAGTGCTGCCCGGCTTGTTTGGGAGGATGGAACAGGGCATGAGATGCTCTGGAGAGCCCAGTCTACGGTCACGTGCAGAAAAACCGACGGGCTGGGGGAAGGGGGTAATGGAGAGGTGATGACATACCTAAGGATGTTATTCAAGTCCCTTTGGGGGATCTGAGCAGACTAGAATCAGTTGATAAATGGAGAATGTATGAATGTTCTCCATTTCTCTCTTCCCCACCTTCAGGCACACAAAAGGGAAACCTAGCAGAAAACTCAATAAACAGAGAGGTCAGGATTCCTTTTCCAACCTACTACTACTCTTGCTGTGTGACCTTGAATAATTCACTTGACTTCTCTGATGCTCACTTGCCTTAGAAAATCAGGAAGGCTGAGCTAAAGCAGCCCTCAGATGCCTTCTAGACCCAAAGTCTAAGATGCAAATGGGCAGTTCTGCCTTAAAGATGCTGTACTGCCAATATGAAATGTCTATTCCTAGTTTTGTCTTTTAAAAATAGAAAGTTTTCGGGATGCCTGGGTGGCTGAGTTGGTTAAGCCGCTGCCTTCAGCTCAGGTCATGATCTCAGGGTCCTGGGATTGAGTCCCACATGGGTCTCCTTGCTCAGCGGGGAGTCTGCTTCTCTCTCTGCCTCTGCCTGCCACTCTGCCTGCTTGTGCGCTCTCTCTCTCTCTCTCTCCTCTCTCTGACAAGTAAATAAATAAAAATCTTTCTTAAATAAATAAATAAGTAAAAATAGAAAGCTTTCTTTTCTCTGACAATAAAATTTCCATAAGAGACTCTTAATCTCAGGAAAAAATCTGAGGGTTGCTGGAGTGGAAGGGGTTGGGAGGGATGGTGTGGCTGAGTGATGGACATGAGGGAGGGTATGTGCTATAGTAAGAGCTGTTAGTTTTGTAAGACTGATGAATCACAGACCTGTACCCCTGAAACAAATATTATATGTTAATAAAAATAATTAATTAATTAATTAATATTTACACACTGAAAAAAAGTGGAAATTATTTTTTTAAAAACCCTATAATTGAATCACCTGGAGTCAGAACTACTGTTAGCAACTACTTCTTCTTTAGATGCTTTTCCAGGATTGCGGGCACCCCCCCCCAACACACATACACCCACATTCTTTTTTTTTTTTTAATGTGAGATTCCTTGTATACACGCTGTTTGTCATTTTTAGTTAACAATACTGTAGTCCATATTATTTTATATTCCATATTAATAAATATAAGGTAACAGAATTACATGCGCACAATTTGTTTTCCCAACTGGAAAACTTTCACATGGTTTCTAATTTCTTGCTCTCGCAGACAATGCTGCAGTAACTATCCTTACGTTCGTCTTCATTATGTCTTTACCTTAAAGTCTACAAAGCAAGATTTAGTCTACAAATCAAGACACAACTCATTCCCTTTCTGTGCACAAGGTTAAAAACATATCTTTTCAAGTTTCAGATAAAGGCTCTCCTAATACCAGTCTATGGGTGACGCCGCCAGTCCCGAAGACGCAGGGCGCGGAGGAGACCCAGTCCGTGGGAGGGTCTGGATACAACAGTTGGTCTCTTCAAGGAGGCCACACAGAAGCCTGAGGCTCAGCTTTTGGACACCCATGATCTCTTCGCGAAATGTTTTTTTAGGCCGCGAGGTGGGAGGGACTGACGGCACCACAGGGTAGCGGACGGGAATCCGGGCAGCCCCGCCCCCAAGGACACTGGCAGGTCCTGTTTACGGTTTGTGCTTCTGAAAACAATACCATCACCAAACACAGTCCCACCAAACTGTGCTGAACACAATCCAACTTATTAGACAGATGAAAATTACTGCATCAGCCTCCTGCATTGAAAACTCTTCTTTGCAAACTCTAACAGTCACTTCAACCTTCCCAAGTAATTAACATTCTCAAATAATTTGATTTTCTTTTTAAAAATTTCTAGTGATCAGCAAACAGTATAAAATGTTTGTCTTTTCACTGACGCCTCTATCTATTTTTCTGACTTAAAATTGTGACACTGATCCAAATATGCTTTGCAAATGTTACAGGAAGGATCGGACTCCATTTTATAATTATTGTTGTTTTTATAATTATTGTTGTTGTATAATTATTGTTGTTTTCATGTGTGCACAGTCTCACAAACATATACCTATACCCATACCTAAAATGTAACTGATATGGGATATATTCTGTATCAGATGTATAGGAGAGGGGAGGCATTCTACATTGATGAAAATTCAGCAATATTCCTGGAGATTCACATAATTTTATTCTCGGAAGAGCCTGCCATTGATCATTTCCAATCCCTGGAGAGGCTGGATTAAGAAGGTTAATTGGCTTGTCCAGGTCACTCACTCCCAGTCCAGGGTTTTCTTTTCTGCTCTGACCTTTTCTGCCAGAAACCCCATAATTAATGTAGAGCAAAGACGTGCATTTTACACTCTGCAACACCAGGCAGATCCTAGATCATTTTATTCGTTAACAAACTTAAAGTAAACTAGAAGAAGTAACTTAGTGAAATTAAATCACCTTTAAAATACAGTATAGATTACCCTGTCTACTCCTCTAGCTTCATGATGTTGGAGTTTAGAGGCAGATCTAATAAGAGCCAAAAACATATTTGGGAAACAACCTAGAAACAAGCTGCGAAACCGGGGAAGTATTTAAGATGTCCGGCCTGCTGTGAGTGGAGGTTTCCAGGTTCGGGCTGGAAAGGGAAGTGGTAACTGAGAACTGATGGGTCATTACTGCGATCAGGAGAAAGCAGTTGCATAGAAAGGGCAGGAGCAAAGGGCCCTGATTCATCCTTAAAGCCAGTACCCCCATTAAAGAAGGGAAACACGGCATGAAGACTACCTTCATGGGTCTTCATGACAGCCACTCTTAAACACATGCATGACCCGCAGCCTCTTGTTTCTGAACACATGGAAAGATTTATTGGCCAAACTGAACTGCAAGTTATTAACACAACCCCATGCAAGTTGTTTAACGGCTCCTTTTGCTCTTAAAGTACATTCACATAAATACGTACCACCACCCCCCACCCCTGACAGATGTGCTGTCATGGAGTTGGAAAAGTTGCCTTGTAAACCATCAGGGGACTCATTTATAAAATCCAGCAGGAACGGCAGAAAAGAGGAAGATCAATTAACTTGGCTGTAACTTCTGCCACTGTAAAGACTTTATCATATTAGATGGATATGTGTGTCATATCCAAAATACTGGGGGCGGGGGGGCCCTCACCTCCTCCTCAAACAGCTGGCCATGCTGACTTGCACCCAAATTTGCTGTCTGTAAATGTTGAAGACTGAAACCTTAGTTGGGTGGAATTTGAAGTGACCACCCACTGAGCCACGCAAACTATCAGCCCACCACCAATACCCCGTAGGTGGTGTTGGAAGCCAAATTCACATTCCTGATTCAAAAATGTGCCTTTTTAATTAAAGTCAGGATTTCCCAGTCTTCCCACTGGTGGGAATAAGCAATAGTAGGCTTCCAGTATATCACACATTTCAGGCAAGATCCATCCAGATTCATTAACCAGAAAGGGAACTGCCATGTGCTCCCTTCTATAAACCACTCATTATCATCTTTGCCCTGATTCTGGAATACGGATCACTTCACTTTCTGCAAAATTTTCAATGTACTATTCTAAACACAGCTACCAGTCACTCACACCAGCTGTGGATCCACAGCAACTTTCCCTATCAAAATATACAAGATCCTATCAGTCCGACCATCCTAAACAAGAAAAGTACTGTGTGGCAGGAAATAAAAATCAGATTAAGTGGAATTTTGTGACACAGGAGACCCCTTTAAGCTTGTCTGGCAGGGGGATCAGGGTAGAGGAAGGGTGAGGGGTGCCCTGTCCCCCAATATCTCTCTGGAGTTTTAAGTCCACTTTCTCAAGCTTCTTCCATTCTTGCTTTCCGTGTGTAGTGTAGTCGGTGTTAATTCTATCCCCGGGTTAGACCCCAGTTCCTAACATTTTTTAGATTCTTGTTTATCAGTGCTGTGAATTGAGCTATCTTGGTTTGTTTACTTAAGGATTAGCTGTTATGGGCAGGGAAGAAATATTAGTTTAACTGGAATCAAGAAACCTGCAGCCACAAGAAAAATAAATCAGAGAAAGAGAGAGAAACTAGAAAATGAAGGGTCATTTCACTGTGAGTCAATCATGGTGGGGTTTTTTTCCCTAGTGATTATAAGGACGGGCAAAGAGATTTTAACAGATCAGAATCTACATTCCAACAGACAGATCTGGGCTTTTAAAATTATTAACTTGACAAACTGCTAAGAAGGTAACAAAAGAATAAGTGGATAGAAGAATAAAATGGGTGACAATTTTTCTCTCTCCCCCACCCCCACAGCACTGGCATTATTAAGCTCTGTGTTCTCCATATGTATAGCCACTTACCGTGACTAATGGGAATAATGTACTACATTTCATAATACTGATCTCTTTGGCAATTTGAAAAAAACCTCATAACTGGATGGCTATACTTGTGATCTAAAAATGCTTAACCACAGGCAACCCTAAAGGAAAATTTTTTAAGACAAAAGAATACCTTTCTAGAGAAGCAAAGAAACTTTTCAGAATGCTAAGAAAAGAATCCACTCTCTCTTCTTCCCTGTTTTGGGTAAACACTTAATCCTCTCAGATGTTTTCTCCTGATGAATACTTGTCCTGCGTGCAGTTTAAGATTGTGTTCAAAATTTTCAAAATTCCTTCTACAAGTGTATCCTTGTTTTCCCTAAAAATGGACTCAAACTGATGTTAGAAACTGGCACAAATGTTAGAAATTCCATCCTCTTTCCAGAAAAGGACCAAGTATGAGTGTGAGGCAATGTCCGTTTTTGGCAGATTCTTATTTCCTCCCCGATTCTGGATGTAATTGTCAGCATGCCCATCAAAGTGCATGGACATCATACACAACTTGCCTCCATATTGTTCCCTGAGACTTACATGGAACGTCTTCCAAATGCAGAATGTCTGTAAAATTATCTGCAAGCAGAATAAAATACTTGTAACATTTTCTATACTGAATCAGGGGAATCCTTGCTCTGAAAACAGTAAACCAGGATCCTAAAGCAATGCAGAAGACTATAACCTTAAGAAATCAAAGCTGGGTTTAGATCCTCCTAAGTCACGAACACGTGCAGGTGACACTCTCTATCGAATTCCAAACCAAAACTTTTCTATTTTTGTAATTGATTTTTATTCATTGCTTATCCAAATAATCTGAAAGGAAACAAAATAACTTACCTATCCTCAAATGTACAATCTGATATCATGCATTAGGTACTAATATTTTGCTGCAAGTCAAATAATTTAGGCAAATCACCTATGCGTTCACCTTACAAAAGATGAGTGTGTGCTGCTTTGGTTAATTTTTAGCATAACTAGAGACACTTTATAGTTAACATCTGACAACTGATTTCAATATTTCACACAGAATTGACTGACTCTATTTCCATTTGGAAGAAAGTTTTAAAATTTACAACCTAAATTTTCATGTCTGCTGTCCATCCGGGTTAATAAATAACTTCTCATGAGTCAAGAATTACGTTTGATTTGAAAGCACAAAATTAAAACGTAAAATACTTTTGGAAATAAAATATTTTGAATGTTTAAGGAGGTAAGTCCTTATAAAACATTCACCAAAACACATCAGTCAGTGTTGTCTTACTTCTGGTAATATGGCAAATATATATATTTTAAGTCATCAAATTATTCTGATTTCCTAAGCTCATCCTAAATCACCTCTGAAGGTATTATTTGTAGTTTTTAATTGCCCGCATGGATTACACAATGCTTTACATCTTACCCAATAATATCTTCACACTGGCCAACTCGGAGAATACAAACTTAAAACAAAGATCTTGCAAGATACAAATTATATGTCTAAACATGGCTGATAATCTTTAGAGGTGATGCCAATATTGGCCAGGAGTCGGGGTTAATATGAGCAGAAAGGTCATGGGCGATTCTTGACTGAAACTAAGAACACAGTAATAAAAAAACTAAGCACACCAGAGTAGAACAAAAGTACTATACCAAAATGAACTGTGGAGGCACTCTTCCTGAGTACCGAGACTGGCTTCCATAAAACAAATATCAAAATCAGTCTCATTATCTGTCGTCCCAGGTCATGTGTTTAGCTACTTAAATGTAGTATACGGCAGTTCTCCCAAGACCAAATATGACACATAAGTAGGAAGAGGCTTTTATTACGATCACGACTATTACTTTATCATAGTCCTTGACTTTCTCTAAAATGCAAGCCGATATAAACGAAAACCATTAACACGGATGTTAAGAAGTGAAAACAATTCTTGTAATCCTCAAACGTTATGCGCATGAGAAAGACTGATATCTCCATCATTTTTGAAAGAGTTCAAAACTTCTCCTCTTACGAATTACATAATGACCTCACTAAAATAGCTAGAAGAAACAAAGGTTCCCCAATAAAATGTCTTTAATATGCGATCCACTAGAGAAGAATGTTATCCAAAGCTCTAGCTCACAAAATTTTCAATCAAGATGCGGGCACTTGATTTTGCGGCTGAGGGCAATCCCCCCACCAGGTTTTCTCAAAGATGGCTGATGCAACCAGCACCTCAGAACTACATTAAAAATGGTCGCTCAGATTAAATTATGCAAACGTAGTTGCAAAATAACCTGCTCAAGTTTCAGCGCATTTAAGATGAACCCGCCAAGCATCTGCCATGACGCCTGGTTCCAGTGGAATTTCAGCGGGTTCTGAGGGGAGCAAACCCCAAATCATCCTCATAAAGAACGTTTTTGAAACGTAAGTGCACAAACATCTAATTCCATGGGCACGAGCACCGACCGGCCTTCAACCTGTCCTCTGAACACTGATCTGTCACCAATGCAAAACAAGCAGATCCATCACGCACTTCTTGAAGTCTCCATCCTGGGCTCTTAGCAGAAGGGGGCATCTTTGAAAGGTTCTTAGCTACTCAAGTAAGGTATTCCAGAGATCGAATTTGAACAAAATGGGTTAACAGGGTAAATCAGACACCTATCTACAAAGATATTTCTGTGAACATAAAATTCCTAGCTTTTTCCAAATTAAAAGCAAATGCTAGGAAAACGCACGGTGATTACAGTATCAAAGCAAACTCAATAAATTTAATGGGTAGCCTAATCTCAAGCCACAGAACACTGGCTCGATAGCACATTAGATGTTTTCCAATTAACAATTGGTCAATTAGGTTTTTTTTTTTAGTCAAGAAACTTTAGATTTTAAACATATTTTTCTCTGTTTATATTTATGTTAAGAACTAAAAGATACATTTTAATTAATGATGTGCTTAAACTGTCAATCATATGTAGTTAAATCTTAGCTTAAATAATTTGCAGAACAATAGGAACAAAATAATATTTTCAAGTTCAAGGAGTCAGCAATTTGTTCGTTATTGAGAGTCACGTAAAATCGAATTAAAGCACAAAGTTATCACAAATGGAAACTTTAGTATTCCACCAGTCAAAAAAGGGGAACCATTTTGTTCAGAAATATGACACCCGCGTTTTTTTTTATGTCAAACTTGAATTTTCACTATTCTCTCTTTCTAAAGTCAGTCTTTAAAGCAGGATTTAAGTGCCATTTACTTCCACGTACAACCCATTACTGGTTATTTCTCTTACTGCATTTTCAAACGTTTATGTAACTCAAAGCATCATTATCGCAGCGCTGGACCCCCTCCCCCTTTCCACTGGGCTGATTTTGCTGTACGTATGTGCATTTCTCCAGCATCGTCAATTTCACCCAAGCATTCATCATTCACACTTTTCTCCACTTCTCAAACCAGTTTTGACTTCAGTACAAGCTGAGGGAAGCCTTCAGGAAAATAAAGGTCCTTCAAACAAACCAACATCTAGGCCTTAAACTATCAAACAAAATCTCGAAAGAACCAACAAAACATCCCCGTTTTACTGTTACGCCCCAGAAAATGGGCTGAAAGACCTTCTCAGAGTCTGTGGACCAGCCCCAACCTACTCACGCGTCGGGAAGGCCACCTCCTAAGATTAGCACAGCACCCAAACCGCAAGATGGTAACGTGCATGCGAAACCGCGGCGCGGCTAAGAACTCTTCTTCGCAAGGGCCTCCTTGAAAAGCTTAAACACTTCTTTCAGGGCGAAGCAAATTGTGCTGTTTACAGACCCTCACCATTCTTGCCCCCTCCGCCCCCGATGCCAGGGGCCGACTACCCCAGGGGCACCATGAAAGGCGGCTGCTTCGGGCGGCATTTTTCTTACACACCCTCACGGGCGCACACACACTCACGCACGGCTCTCCATACATTGCAGCGGCCTCCGGGACCAGAAAGATGAACTAGAGTGTCTGGGCTATTTTCCCCCAATTTGAGCTATTTTGATTCAAAATACCCAGTAACGTCCCTGAAGGGAAAGAGGATAATTATGGAAAAACAAAATTATTTTCCCCAAATAACTTGGCTTCCCTGTCCCCGACCTCACGAATAGCCGGAATGACACCGACTCCGCCGAGAGAGGACAGAAAAACTTCAAACGCAAGGCGGCCGCGCGGAGTTCAGCAGCGACGGGAGAGATGAAGCCCCACACCGAGGCGCCCGGGGCGTGTCCCCCAAGCACACCCGGGGTCTCCCCTCCGCTTTCCCGCCTCTTACTTTTGGATGATCTGCGGTAGGCCGGCTGCGGGCGGCGGCGGCGGCGGTGGCGGTGGCGGCTGCATTCCTCTCGGGCCTGGGGGCGCAGTGGGCGCGGGGGGCGCAGGGGGCGCCGGAGCCCCCGGCACGCTGCGGGCATCTCTGTCCGGTTGCTCGGGGCCGCTGGGATCCGCGTCCTGGCTCATGGTTGCGGCCAGCACCATGTGAGGCGACACCGGCCCCGGGCTCGAGGCGAGAGAGCGCGCGCAAAGGGCGGCCCCGGGGCACGGGCGGTCACTGGCCGGGGTCCCCGTGCCCAGTCCCCTTGTCCTTCCCGGTGGCGCGGGGAGGAGACGCGAGGGGCGGGGAGGAGGCAGTCCCGGCGGCGCCGCCTCCTCCTCCTCCTCCCTCCGCTCCCGCTAGCCCCGCAGGGCCACGCGGGGGCGGGGGCCAGGGGGCGTCTCCCGTCCGGCGGGAGCCTCTCGGCCCCCGGGGCTGCTGCGCGCCGGGGTGGTCCGGGGAGCTCTGTCCGCCGACCCGGAGCGTGGCCAGCGGAGAGCGGCGCGGCGCACGCCACCCGCCGCCGTGCGCCCTCAGAATGCCCGGTCCGGCTCTCCGCAGCGCAGCGCAACTGCGTGAGGCGGGGAGACGCACACCGGCCGGCGGCCGCCCGCGGGGCTCTCGCTCCTCCGCCGGGCCGGACAGCCTCGGGGTTGTCCCGGAGAACCGCGCGCGCCCGAGAGGGGCGGACGGAGCGCGCCCGGGGCGTCCGCGCGCATCGCCCCTGCGACGTGAGCTTGGCACCTTCCGGCGTCTGGAGCCTGGCCAGCGCCCCTCGGCTGAAGGGCCCGACCCGGCGGGGGGAAAGCCCGGACCCTCCCCCAGCTCGGGCGGACCTGTAACCCCGGGTCTTAGATGACCAGGCCCGAGGGCTCTCCAAATGGGCAGCTGCAGCTGCCGATTTCAGGGGTCTCCAGAAACAGCCGGTGGGGACGCCGTGGTTTCTCTTCGTTTCTCTCTCCTCTCTAAAAGACCCGCTACGATCCCGGGAGCGCAAAGACAAAACCAAGCAGACGCTTTATTCTTGTTATTTATTGGCGAGATCTCAGTGGACACGTAAAGGATGAAAAGGAGAGAGTTCGCCTACATCGTGCCGCCACCGCAGCGTCTGCAGTTGGGTTCGCGGTCGGGGCGCGGATGTGCGCCGGTTCACCCGCACACACCAGCTCACAGCTGTGGACGGCATCTTGCGTGGAGGAGCTACCCCTCAAGGAACTGCTTGATGTTCTGGCCGAGGGCGGAGGTCTGGGGAGGCACCTGGGGCCGCAGAAACATCTAGGAGCTGGGCAGAGCTCACGGAGAGCGGTTTATTCCGAAGATCCTTGCCGTGAATTGGCGCACTAGCTTTCTAAATCCTGACATTGGCCGTCCCGGGGAAGCAAGGAAAAAGCATCCTTTGGGTACCTTGGAAGCCAGAGCGCAGGCCAGGGTGCCCCATGGTCTGGAAAGAAGTTTGCCGGGGGTCTCAAAAACCCACGCCTCTTCCTCCCGCAGCCACGTGAAGGAACATTCTGGGGATGGGTTCTCTGGAACATGGCAACTGATGGGATTCCCTGAAAGATGCTTTCTTCCCTCCCAGACTGTGAGTTTCTGTCAACTTCCCCTCCAGGCTCAGGGAACTAAGCCTCCCTTGATTTCTGCCATGCTACCTAGATCTTTACCCCTCCCTCCCTCTCTCTCCTACAGATAAAAATGTCCTATCCACTTTCTTTTCCTTCCTTCCTTTCTCTCTCTCCTTCTCCTGCAAATAAAATGATACGCCAATTGCTTGTATTAATTAAGATCATCACAATTCATAAACTCGAGTCTCACAAAAAAACCCAGGTAACAAGGTATTGATTCTTGTCTCCATTCCACAAACGAGGAGATGTCAGGGCGATTTGTCCCACCGTACATGGTTAGTAAGAGGCCATCCAGAAGAGTCTTCTGAGGCTGAGCTGTTAGTTCATTATCTCTGGTGTCTTTTCCTTCCTTCCTTCCTTCCTTCCTTCCTTCCTTCCTTCCTTCCTTTCTCTCTCTTTCCTTCTTTCTTCCTTCCCTTTCCTTCCTTCCTCTCTAGGATTTTATTTATTTGAGAGATAGAAAAAGAGAGAACATGAGGGGTGGAGGAGAGGCAGATGGAGAGGGAGAGGCAGACTCCCCACTGAGCCAGCCATCAGGCTCCATCCCAGGACCTTGGGATCAGGACCTCAACCTTGGTTAACCAACTGAGCCACCCAGGCACCCCCATCATCACTGGTTTCTATCACTAAAGTCCTGACTATGGTTTCCATAAAACTCCACATTCCATTGCCTCTCTCCCCACTCCCACCTTGGTGGAAGGAATTACCTGAAATTAACATTGCAGCTCTACCAGAAACCAAAGTTAAAACTTTCCGTATGCTGCCATTAAACTGCCCCTCTGAGAAGCCCCCAAAAGGGATGTATAGTCAAAAAGACAAACCTGCATTTATTAATGGAGTGATTCAACATCTGAGTGTCAGTTACCAAACATGTAAATTGGGAGCGATGAGACCTGACTTGCACAGTCGCTAACAGGCTTGGGGGCCATATATCTTGCATGTTTGGTGCGGGAAGTATCAATCCAGAAGTTATTATAAACATGATCCCTTACATTCCAATCTTATAGCCAAATAGAACAACAGATCTCAAACTTTAGGAAGCTGAGTGTCTAGGAGCCACACTATTGATATAACTATATCCATTCCTATAACTCTTTTACTGGCAAAAAAGAGAGAGAGAGGGAGAGAGAGAGGCCACATTATATGAACGCAGCTTTCTACAGCTCAAAAATAATGTGTTAGCGTATGTGATGAAATAATAATGGTGGGTACATCTGAGTATTCCTTGGGCATTTCTTTGCATCCTCTCTGTAAATTTGAAATTTTCAAAATAAAAAAAATTTAATTAATAATTCACAAGGTTTTTTTCAGCAATCCCATCTAGAGCTGCCTATTTGCAATTTACATGTTATGTCATACCTAAAATTTAAATTGAAGCAGATGCAAACCGAGAGGGAAACACTGTAGCAAAAACCCAAAGCTCGTTCATGTTCTACCTCTAATCCCCACACCATGTTGTCCGAGATCACCTCAAATAAGCATTTCCACTTTGCAAATCAAACATTCATTGTATTAAACAGTTCCAGTGAAAAATGCTTTTTAATTTATGTTTTCTCACTTCTTTCCAGGAAGAATGAAAGAGATCCCCAGCTGGAGTTACAGTCATTTAAGAAACCAGAGCAGTCTTGCTTTTGTCTGCCCTGTGCCCTCACCCCTCCACCCCCCGCCCCCACCACCACCATGCCAGGGCGTTCACAGTTACCAGAGCGAGAAAAGGGCTGTGTGAGTCACCTTGACAAATGGGGAGCGTGACTGGGAGGTGAGGGCTGCTAACATTTCTCTTTGTTCCACTCTGTGGAAGCATCCTGTCCCTCCTGATCCACCAGTAAGCTAGGATCAGACAGTGAGACTTTCTGCTGTCTATGAATATATTGAACATGTAACAGGGGTCAGCTGCTAAGTGCTTTCTTAGATTCTTACTTCATACCCACAATAATGCATGAGGTAGTTCCTGTTATCCATGTTTTAGAATCGAGAAAACGGAGGCTCCGGCAGCTGCAAGAACTTGCGCAGGTGCCCTGGCTTCGAAGGGGCAGAAGCAGGACAGCAGGTAGGTGGATCTGACGCCCAAGCCTCTCTCTGAGGCCTCAGTGACAGCCATGGAGCCCACATCCCACCTGCTTGCCTCTGCAGTGATGCTGCCTGTGTCTTCCGGTCAATGTAAATTGCCACCAGCCTGGTGACTCAACTCGGCACGTTTCTCCAGATCAGCAAATGAATGTGGGGGGATCCAAACTGACATCTTACAAGCAAGAAAACGTGAAGAAATTAAGCATCTTGGCAAGGTGGTAGGAGGGTAAGGGAAATAGAACCCTGGTCTCTGTTATGACTCGGTCATTCTCTAACTTGCCAGGGACTCTAGCTCCCTGGCTTGCTTCCTAATATTAATCAGTGTTTACTGGGCTCCAGACGCTAGTTCTGGGAGGTTTTTCATGCTTTATCCCATTCAATATCACCATTTTATAGACAGAGAAGCTTGAACCTGTGGCCAAGGTCACTGGGATAATAAACGATAGCGTCCATCTTCAGACCCTGGTCCAACTCCCTGCAACCTCCCTGTCTTCTGTTAAAAGAGGAACTAGCCTACTTCTCCATGGGGATTGTAAACATTCGTCTCTGCAGATAAGATCACTGAACGTGTACTGCTCTTCCATTTGGCTATCATTTTGTGCTTTTTAAATAACAGTTGTACTTACTAGTTTGTAAAGTGTGATAATTTTCACCCAAAGCTGGTGAATCTGCAGAACACAGACATTCTCTCATACGCTATGGGCGAAAATGTCGGTTGCTACAACCCCTTTGGAAGTGAGCTGGTACCATCCATGAAAATTGCATAGGGGGACTGGGTGGCTCAGTCAACTAAGCATCCGACTCTGGATTTCGGCTCAGGGTCCTGTGCGCTTATGTGTAGCAACAACCAAAGCCTCACATACAAGGCTGGAAACAACCATAGTGCCAAGCAGTGGGGGACTGGCTGCATCAAGGGTGGTCCTTATACACAAGGGAATACAATGTAGGCCTTAAAAAACAAGGGGCAAATCTATGTGGGCTTCTAGGGGGAAATTTCCAAGATGTGTTACTATGGAGAAAATTTAAGTTCCGCAACAGTATGATTCAATGTATGAAAAATCAAAGATCATTAAATGTGACATAGGAAATTTATTATTAACAGAAACAACCTCTGGGAATTGGGATGGGGCAGGAACTTTATCCTTTTGTGATTTTTTTTATATTGTTTGACTATTTGAAATTAAATTTTATTGTAGTATATGTATGGTTTGAATTTTTTTTAAATCAGGAACACATGCTATTTTTTACCAACTAACAACAAAATCTGATTACTTATTTCTTCAACTAGTAATTCTTAACAACAATTAGCACATTAATAAGATATTTATTTTTAAAGCAAAAATTCATCTGGAAGAATAAAGAAGAAACACTCTGGACAGTGTATCATCCAGAGTTGTTTTTTGATATCCTAACAACCCAGTAGAGCTAGTTGAATAATTAACTTATTAAGTTGCCAGCAGTCGTGTTGCTAGTTAGAATTTACCAGTTTGACAATTATGGGTAAGTATTAATCAACCTATCGAACTTAGTCACAACATATTAACTGTTATCCAGGGGTTAATGATCACAGTTACCAGCTTTTTGGTTGTTTTTGGTTTTGTTTTTGAGTATTACTCTATGCCAGGCAGTCCTAAGCACACCCTATTTCTCATTTAATCCTTACAATCACCTTCCTTACCAGGTGGTTGCTTTTATGCCCATTTTACAGATAAGAAAACTAAGGCTCAAAGAAGTTCAGCCACCTGGCCAGCTATTAAGTGGAGGGGCTGCAGATCGAACCCTGGTCTTCATTCCTCCTGGGATCGAGCTTTTAACTACTCCATGCGATGACATGGGTGCTTCTTGTTATAACGGGCCTTTGAGACCAGATGCTCCTCTGTTAAATCCTGGCTGGATATCTCCAATACCTGTCTCTAATATCTCTCTTTTTGGTCTCTTGTCTCTCCACAGAACCTGACTTCTCTTTTCCATCAACAGTCCCCCACCCCCACCCAGGTGAGCTTTATCTATATGCTGGCACCCCTCTCAGAGCTATAGCATAATCTTTTACTTGAATTCCTTCGAATCCCTGTAAATATTTTCAAACAATCATAAAATAAAATCCTGTGTGTGCTGGCTTCACGAAGGATTACCTCTCCGAGAACCCAGGAGAGGCAGTGGCTGAAGGATGCTGTTTAAAAATAATATGGTTACTCATGGAACTGGATTCACATCTGAATTTGAAGGAGACAGTCAGGGAACTTCAGCTGAGGAAAAGTGAGGACATGACCCAGGAGGTTCTTTTCTGCCTAACAACTCACAGAGAATGTCCCTCATTGGCTGTGAGGAAAGGCTTAGCTTCCATCTCGCTGGTGGCGGATTTGTCATCTCCGCCCCTCCTCCTCTAATGAGCTGCACAGGTGTTGTAGTATAATCCGTGTAGCAGGTGACTGGGGGTCGGGAAATCCAGCTTCTGTACCAGGAGGTCTATCGATCATCCCTAAGCAGAAACGCAGTTATCCCAAACCAGGATTGTCAGCAGCATCTTTGCCTCCCCTAAAAGCATCACTGCCCCAAGCCCAGGTGCCTTCAGCTCTGTCCTCCCACCACTGGTTCGGTACCTGGCCTCGAACCAACACTGTAGAGGGAGTTCAGAATCCCAGGGGGCCCAGAGCAGGGGAGGCAGGGTTACCTGGGCATGGCTTCCTGGGAGACAATTTTGAGCTACGCTTTGAGGGATCCGGAAAATGGCTTGATCTCCTTTGCTATTTCCCAGAGAAAGCCAAGCGGCAGCGTAGGATAAGGGGTGTTATAAAACAAGTTGCAGCTGAATTTTTTTGGAGGAGGGATGGGAAATGATGGCGGTATGAAATGAATGTGGGAGAAATGTTAGCTGGTGGCTAATTGCATGATTTAAGTTCCATGGGGCTCGGCACCCCCCGTGGAGACCCAGCTTCTACACGGCATGCTTAATCCCTGGGGAATGTCACTGTCATTCAGAGGCTGGTAGTGTGACTCCGGGCCCCAGCCAAGTAAAACAGCACTTCTCAGAGTCAGGGGATTCCTTTATCGAGTCCCTCCCCCCAACCATCTCCTCTGTCTTCTCTTATCACCCGGGCTGTCTGTCTGTGAGACAGTCGGTTGTCAGGGAATAAACATCTCAGGCTGTTTGCCCACCAGCTCAGGGATCAGGTGACCATTATGGAAGGCAATACTGGAGGCCCTTGCATGCCAGTGTGACGCCAGGAACAGTGAGAGCCTGTGATGTGCTGACCTCACTGAGCGGGCACCCATGCAGCTGGCCTGGAGCTGGTGGACTGGTGCCACTCCCTGATGTGGCACCTTTGGTCATCCCAGGGCTACCCCAGGCAGTAGACCTTGCCTAGCCCCTCTCTGCAGAGACTCCAGAGCCGGAAGAGCTGGATTAGAAACCCGGACCTAGGATCTGTTTGCTGCATGGCTTTAGGCAAGTTGCTTTACCTCTCAGAACCTCGGTGTTTCCATCTGAAAAATGGGAATAATAGTGCCCACAGGGTAAACTTATTGTGTGGATTACATATAAAGCACTTAGGGGGTTCCTGGGTGGCACAGTCAGTTAAGCGTCTCCTTTCAGCTCGGGTCATGACCCCACAGTCCCAGGATTGAGCCCCGCATCAGGGTCTGCTTCTCCCTCTGACCTTCCCTCCTCTCATGCTCGCTCGCTCTCTCACTCACTCTCTCAAATGAATAAAATCTTTTTTTAAAAGATTTTATTTGGGGCGCCTGGGTGGCTCAGTGGGTTAAAGCCTCTGCCTTCGGCTCAGGTCATGATCTCAGGGTCCTGGGATCGAGCCCCGCATCGGGCTCTCTGCTCAGCGGGGAGCCTGCTTCCTCCTCTCTCTCTGCCTGCTTCTCTGCCTACTTGTGATCTCTGTCTGTCAAATAAATAAAATCTTTAAAAAAAAAAAAAAAAAAAAATAAAAGATTTTATTTATTTATTTGACAGGCAGAGATCACAAGTAGGCAGAGAGGCAGACAGAGAGAGAGGGAAGCAGGTTCCCCTCTGAGCGAAGAGCCTGATGCGGGGCTCGATCCCAGGACCCTGGGATCATGACCTGAGCTGAAAGCAGAGGCTTTAACCCACTGAGCCACCCAGGTGCCCCTCAAATGAATAAAATCTTTAAAGAAAAAAAAAAGGTTTACTTTAAGATTGTATTTATTTATTTGACAGAGAGAGAGCACAAACAGGGGGAACTGTAGGCAGAGGGGAAAGAGAGGCAGGCGCCCCACCAAGCAAGGAGCTCAGGGCAGAGCTCGATCCCAGGATTCTAGAATCATGGCTGGAGCCGAAGGCAGGCGCTTAACTGACCGAGCCGCCCAGGTGCCCAAAGGTAAGCCATCTTTTTTTTTTTTTTTTTTTTTTTTTTTTTTTTTTTTTAATTTTAATAAACATATAATGTATTTTTATCCCCAGGGGTACAGGTCTGTGAATCATCTGGTTTACACATTTCACAGCACTCATCATAGCCCATACCCTCCCCAATGTCCATTTCCCCACCACCCTCTCCCGTCCCCCTTCCCCCCCGCAAAGGTAAGCCATCTTAAAAAAAAAAAAAAAGACTTAGGAGGTTGACAAAAGAGTTTACACTTTCAGCTATAAGGTGACTAGGCCTTGGGGTGCCTGGCAGGCTCAGTGGGTACAGAATGCAACTCTTGATATTATGGTCGTGAGTTCCAGCCCCAAAATGGGCATAGAGTTTACAATAAAAAAAAAAAAAAAAAAAAAAAAAAAAGATGAACAGGTCTCGGAATCTAATGTAAAACATGGTGGACGTGGACTGTGGGGGTAGAGCTAGATCTCCTGATCCTGAGATCACAACCTAAGCCGAAACCAAGAGTCAGACGCTTAACACACTGAACCACCCAGGTGCCGCTGTGGTTGGCAGTTTTTAATGTAATGATTACATTGGGGAATCAGTGATCATAACACACAGCCTTCTCTTGAAAGGGGGAGATGATCTGAGCCAGGATGTCAGTCACCGTCTGCATGTAAAACCCCAGGGTGAAAGGAGAGACCCGCAGGAACCATCTGGAAGGTAAGCAGGGGAAAGGGAGCATTGTCAGAAGGACACACTGTGGGTAAGAGACTCCCAGGCCTCAGCTTGGGTCCTGGTTCTGCCCCTTTGCCAGTTTCAGGACCCTGGGCTTGCTTCGAAAGTTCTCCATCCTCATTTGTCCTCAGCCATGACATGGGGATAACAAATGTTTCCTTCTTTTCACTGTGAGGCTGAGCACAAGGCTGGCCCAGAGTCACCTCTCAGTACAAGCGTCTGTGATGATGACTTGCTTGGTCACACTACTCCAGGCAGCTCAGAAAATTCGAACGCAGTAAGAAGAGGGCACCTGAGTGTGCAAAGGGTGAGAGGTATGGTTGGGTTTGGTCTTTGGAGGTGGGGGAGTCCTGGGGCATTGCCTTCTCCTTGGAACATCTCACTGAGTGAGATGATTTAAAGGATCATCTCATGATTTAAAGAATGACTTCTGGGGCACCTGGGTGGCTCAGTGGGTTAAAGCCTCTGCCTTGGGCTCAGGTCATGATCCCAGGGTCCTGGGATCGAGCCCCACATCGGGCTCTCTGCTCAGCAGGGAGCCTGCTTCCACCCCCCCCCCCCCCGCCTGCCTCTCTGCCTACTTGTGATCTCTCTCTGTCAAATAAATAAATAAAATCATAAAAAAAAAAAAGAACAAAGATACGGTCATTAGGTTGCCTGGGTGGCTCAGTGGGTTAAGCCTCTGCCTTCAGCTCAGGTCATGATCTCAGGGTCCTGGGATCGAGCCCTGCATCAGGCTCTCTGCTCAGCAGGGAACCTGCTTCCCCCTCCCCCTCTGCCTGCCTCTCTGCCTACTTGTGATCTCTCTCTGTCAAATAAACATGTAAAATCTAAAAAAAAGAAATGACACGGTCATTAGGTGGGCCTAATCCTATGTGACTGGAGTCTTACGAGAAGAGGGCCATTTAGACATAGATGACACAGGGAGGAGCCCACATGACGACGTGACAGCAGCTGCAAGTCTAGGAGCAGTGAGCATTGGCAGTCAGCCCCAGAAGCTAACAAGGGTTCCACCCCGCGTCTCAGACAGCCCTGCCCACACCTGGATTTCTAACTTCTGGCCTCCAGAACTGTGGGAATCCATTTCTGTTGTTTTAAGCATGCTAGTTGGTGGTGCTTTCTTAGAGCAACCGGAGAAAAGTCATACAGGGAGGACAGGATCTGGGGGAAAGGGGAGAGCTGAGGGATCTTGTTCCCTTGATCTGAGAGCCCAGAAAACCAGAAGCAGGAATGCACAGCTGGAGGAGCCTCTGAGAGCTGAGTTCAATTCCAATTCCAGGGCCACCAAGGAAGGCAAGACATTGGACCAAGTGATAGGAGGCAGGGGAGGATTCTGCATAAAGATGTTGCCTCTGAAGACCTAGAATTCTGGGGTGATTTTTAGTTCCACTATTGGTTTGTCTGTGGTGGTAGTGTTAGGGACATTGGCTTTAGAATCACACAGACCCAAGTTCAAATCCTGACTCTGTGTGTTGCTAGCCGTGTGGCCTTGGATGTGTTACCCAGCTACCGTGTGCTTCAGTTTCCCCACAGTGAGGTTCATAGGGTCATAGGCTGTCATGAGAGTCACAACGCTGTATGACACGTAGTACGCCTTCAGGACTCACCTGTAGAATGGATAATTTATGTAAGTGTTTAGCACCATGTCTGCCAAAGTGAGGTGTCCAGGGAAACAGACGCTGAGACAAAGGTGGGGCACGGCAGGTTGTGCTGCTCTGGGGATTGATACTTGTGGAAGTGAAGAGGAGGCACGGTTGGGCAGAAAGAGAAACGGGCTGTGATCAAGTCTTGGTAGAGACCTCAGGCAACCCTGTGGAAATTCTGAAGCTGGGGTGACCCTTCAGAAGTGACAAAACAGTTCTCGGCATTTCCACATCGGCATCCCCATGCCTCCCCCTCCCAACCCATCCAAGCCTAATAGAAAAGTGGGTGTGCCTCACCCAATAATCCTAATGAAATCCTTCTTACATCTCTTTGGCTCTGACTGAGTCACGTTCCTATTCGTGAACCCATATGGCCAGATATGTGATAGGCTCGTTGGCTAAGCCCGAGGCACAGTCTCACTTCTGGTATCAGACGTAACATCGACACCACCTGAAGCAGGTATGTTGGAAATTAGGGAGTCTGGGGGTGCCTGGTTGGCTCTGTCAGAAGAACACGCCACTCTTGATCTCAGGGTGGTGAGTTCAAGCCACACATTGGGTGTAGAAGTGAAAGGAAGGAAGAGAGACAGGGAAGAAAGGAAGGAAGGAAGGTTGGCCAGAGTCTGTGATTCCCTTGGTGGAAAATCTAAGGGTGCCAAGAATGAGTGAAAGCTGGACAGCAAAAACCTGACGAACATCGATTCTTTAATTGAAAAGGATGTTAATGTGCAAACAGCTTCAGTTCGGGCAAGTGCCTACCAAGAATGAACACCATGGTATGGTATGCAACCTGCGTTTCAGGGTGTTTGACACAGAGGACAGTATTCAAAACACGTTTGCTGAGGGACGTCTGGGTGGCTCAGTGGGTTAAAGCCTCTGCCTTCAGCTCAGGTCATGATCCCAGGGTTCTGGGATCGAGCCCCGCATCTGGCTCTCTGCTCAGCGGGGAGCCTGCTTCTCTCTCTCTCTCTCTCTGCCTGCCTCTCTGCCTACTTGTGATCTCTATCTGTCAAATAAATAAATAAAATCTTTAAAAAAAAACACGTTTGCTGGAAAAAAAGAAAAAAAAAACACGCCCACTCAACAGGGAGGAAAAACACCCACTGGGTGATGCTCAAGCTGTTTTAAATCTTAGCTCTAGAGAGGTTTCTGAGCTGTTGGATTGTTTTGTTTCTCATCTAGATGGTGGTTTCATGGATGTAATGGTAGACATTCAAGCTATGCATTTGTGATTTGTGTCTCTTTCTGCATCTCTTATACCTTTAAAAGTTTCTTTAAAAAGTAAAAAAAAAAAAAAAGAGGAGGGGGGCCCTGGGTGGCTCAGTGGGTTAAAGCCTCTGCCTTCAGCTCAGGTCATGATCCCAAGGTCCTGGGATAGAGCCTGGGGCAGGCTCTCTGCTCAGCAGTGAGCCTGCTTCCCTCTCTCTGTCTGCCTCTCTGCCTACTTGTGATCTCTGTCTGTCAAATAAATAAATAAAATCTTTTTTAAAAAATTTTTTTAAATAAAATAAAATAAGTGGTAGGGCAGCTGGGTGGCTCAGTTGGTTAAGCAAAGGGCTCTTGGCTTCAGCTCAGGTCATGGTCTCAAGGCCCCATAGTGGGCTCCTCTCTCAACAGCGAGTCAGCTTGAGGATTCTCTCTCCCTCTCCCTCTCCCTCTGCCTCTCCCCTGGCTTACTCTCTGTTTCTCTAAAATAATAAATACATCTTTAAAAAAAAAAGAAAGAGAGAAAAGAAATCTCCCCGAGTCTACGGCACAGATGATAAGACCACATTCTTAAAAAAGTAAAATAAATTGGGGCACCTGGGTGGGTCAGTCAGTTCAGCGGCCAGTGCTTGATTTCTGCTCAAGTCATGATCTCAGGGTTATGAGATGGAGCCTGCCCGCATCGGGCTCCCTGCTCAGCTGGAAGTCTGTTTCTCCCTCTACCCTTCTCCCCTGCTCATGATCTCTCTCTCTCTTTCTCACTCCCTCTCAAATAAAGTCTTAAAAAAAAAAAAAAAAAGAACCACCTCATCAAGGATTATTTTCATAACAATCGTGTTCCCTACACCCTCCTTACTCTCAACCATTCAGATTTTGGTTTTTAAGGGTGTGCCATGAAGCACCAGTTTTTTTAAATGTGTGTCTCAAGTTAAGCTTCCAAGATTCAGATAAATATTTTTCTGTTCATTTGTTTTTGGTGAACTAGTTGAAAATAAGTGGGAGGCACCATAACAGCTCATCCCTAAATACCAAGTATTCCCAAATAACAAGAATGTTTTTCTCTATAACCACGATATTCTTCCTTCCTTCCTTTTCTTCTTTTCTTTTTTTTCTTTTCTTTCTTTCTTTTCTTTCTTTCTTTTCTTTCTTTCTTTCTTTCTTTCTTTCTTTCTTTCTTTCTTTCTTTCTTTAAGATTTTATCCATTTAGTTGACAGAGAGAGACAAAGCGAAGAGGGAACGCAAGCAGGGGGAGCTGGAGAGGGAGAAGCAGGCTCCCCACTGAGAAGGGAGCCCAATGTGGGATCATGACCTGAGCCAAAGACAGATGCTTAACGACTGAGCTACCCAGGAGCCCCCAACCACAATATTATTGACATACAAGAAATTTACCACTGATATCATAATATAGTATTATTTTCCCTTCATATGTAAATTTTCCCAGTTGTCTAAATAATGTCTTTTATATTTGCTTTTTTTGTTTAAATCTAAGATACACATTATATGCATTGCATTTGTTATTCTTCTTAGTCTGCTTTATCCTAGGAAAGTTTCCACATCTTTTCTTTCCTTTTTTTTTTTTTTTGGTCATTTGTGACATTGATATTTTTGAAGACTCAAGGCTTTGCAGAATTCTATATTCTGTGTTTGTATCTGTATCATTTTCTCATTGCTAGGTTCAGGTTAAAAATAGTTTATCAAGAAGACCACATAGATGGTAGTGTGTATTTTCCATTTCTCACTCGAGGTGGCCTGTTGTGACGGTTTATTCCATTACTTGGTGAAGCAAAGTTGCTTCTCTTTTTTTTTTTTTTAAGATTTTATTTTTTTATTTCACAGAGATCACAAGCAGACAGAGAGGCAGGAGGGGGTGGGGGGAGGGGGGGAGGAAGCAGGCTCCCTGCTGAGCAGAGAGCCTGATGGGGAGCCGAAGGCAGAGGTTTTAACCCACTGAGCCACCCAGACTCCCCAAAGTTGCCTCTCTTGATTAAAGCAGATCTCTCCCTTTCCCTTTGTAGCTACACGGCATCTTTGGCACGGACTTTGAGACTAGGTAAGTGTCGCATTCCCTAGTGGCTCATTCACCTGGCGGTTTCAGCATCCACTGATGGGCCTTGCTACAACCAGCCAGAAATGAGGGTTTTCTCATTGAATCAACCCTTCTACGTTTACTAGATGATTCCTTTTGTAAAGAAAAGAGCATACTCTGTGCTCCCCTCTGTCTTGTCTTTCTTCTGTCTTTCCCTCTGTCCCTCCCCACCCCCCTCCTTTTCTCACCTCTGTGTGTAAATACCTACATAGCTTATTTTCCCTTTCACAAAAGGTATTTCAGGGCTGTTGTATGCCTTTTTTTTTTTTAAGATTTTATTTATTTATTTGACAGACAGAGATCACAAGTAGGTTGAGAGGCAGGCAGAGAGAGAGAGAGAGGTGGAAACAGGCTCCCCGCTGAGCAGAGAGCCCCATGCGGCGCTCAATTCCAGGACGCTGAGACCATGACCTGAGCCACCCAGGCGCCCCTGTTGTATGCCTTTTTAAAAAAATTATCTCTTTTGTCCATTTTTGTATTGCCCTCTTTTGTATTTTTATACTTGGAGAGCTTTCTTCTCCCTCAAGTCCTCTTCATGTACTAGGGAAGTTAGATCTTTATCTCTGATATAGGCGGTGAATGTTTCCACCTAGTTCATATTTCTCTCAATTTTTTTAACATTTTATTTATTTATTTGAGAGAGAATGAGAGGGAGAAGGTCAGAGAGAGAAGCAGGCTCCCCATGGAGCTGGGAGCCTGATGTGGGACTCAATCCTGGGATTCTGGGATCATAACCTGAGCGGAAGGCAGTCTCCCAACCAACTGAGCCACCCAGGCGCCCCTTCTCTTTTGATTTTGCTTAATACATTTTTTTTTGCCATGCTCATGTTGCTTTATTTTTATGCAGAGAAATTCATCAATCTTTTCTTTTGTTCCATTTGGATTTTGAGTCAGAGTTTAAAAAGTCCCCCTGCCCTGAGATTATTTTGTAAATTCTCCTGTTTTCTTCCACTACCAGTAGGACTTTCTTTTTTTACACTGAGGCCTCTAATTCATTTGGAGTTTATTCTGGTGTACAGGGTGAAGCATGGATCCAATTTTATCTTTTTCCACATGGCCAACACCAGTTGCCCCAACACCATTTTTTTTTTAAATTTATTTATTTGTTAGAGAGAGAGAGCGAGTGAGCACAGGCAGACAGAGTGGTAGGCAGAGGCAGAGGGAGAAGCAGGCTCCTCGCCGAGCAAGGAGCCTGATGTGGGACTCGATCCCAGGACGCTGGGATCATGACCTGAGCCGAAGGCAGCTGCTTAACCAACTAAGCCACCCAGGCGTCCCCCCAACACCATTTTTTAAAAGCAGCTTTTCCTCTGTGATTTGAGATATTATCTTTTCATCTGCTAAATTTCCATATGCACTTAGGTATATTTCTGAATTTTCTCTTTTATTCTAATAGTCTATTCATTTACCTGTTTTTTTATTCATCTCCCAGTTTTAATTATAGATTCTTTTTAATATCACTTATTACTTGACAAACTTATTTTCTCACAGCTCTTCTTTTTGGGGGGTTTTATAGCTATTTATGTTTATTTTGCTATATAAGTTCTGGAATCAACTCCTCTTGGGGAAAAATGTGGTATTTTTATTAGGATCATGTTAAAATTATACATGAACTCAATGCGAATTACATCATTATGATGTTGAGTTTTCTCGGCAAAGAACAAGGGATATCTTTTGCTTTACTCCAGTCTCCTTTTATGCCTTTTGGGAGTGTTTTAAAGTTTTCCTCAGAGAGGTTTTGACGATTTTAGCAGTAGCAAATAAAACACTTGACACTCTAGTAGATCAAAGCAAAAGTTTTATTACGGAAAAACTGATACTAGAAGAGAGAACAGAGCCAAGCAAATCACCACGTTGACACCAGCTGCCAGTTTCCCAGCCCAGAGGGACGAGGGACCCGGAGCCAGATGGAGAATCAGCCAGGGCAGAAGATGGCACCCAGAGCTCCTCTCCTGGGACCAGTTACCACCCTCCTGGTACCTGGGCTTGTGATGCCCGAGGGATTCCAAATGACTTACGTAGGTGTCTACTTCCAGGACCAAGCCTGCCTATTATATACTATGTTTCCTTCTCTATGACTAAATAACTCCTCTTCTAGATGCCTAGCGCCACAGTATCAACTAAATAACTCCCTCACAGATTATGCTAGAATATCCACATCATTCATATAGTTATTTGTTTATTCCTAAATATTTTCTGCTTTTTTGTTTCTTCACTAAACAGAGGTGTTGCTTTCATTATTTCCTCTAACTGGTTATTGTTCATAGAAATATAAACATATTTGCATATTCATATTTTCTTCATCTCTATAAAAACGTACATGTGTATGTGTATCCTACAGAATTATTTGGTTTGTGTTAGCTTTATCATTAAAATTTCTGTGTTTTCTTGGGGCACCTGGCTGGCTCAGTGGGTTAAGGATCCAATTCCTGATTTCGGCTCTGGTCATGATCTCAGGGTCATGAGATGGAGACCCACATCCGGCTCTGTGCTGAGTGTGGAGTCTACTTAAGATTCTCTTTCTAAGATGGGATTGGGAGGGAGACAAACTATAAAAGACTCAATCTCACAAAACAAACTAAGGGGTGCGGGGTAGGGGGTAGGGAGAGGGTGGTGGGGTTATGGACATTGGGGAGGGTATGTGCTATGGTGAGTGCTGGGAAGTGTGTAAGCCTGATGACTCACAGACCCGTACCCCTGGGGCTAATAATACATTATATGTTAATTAAAAAAAAGATTCTCTTTCTAGCTCTCCCTCTGCCCCTCCCCCTCTAAATCAATCAATCCATCCATCAAACTATCTCTATTTGTAGATACAATAGTATAGTTGGAAAATGCACAGTTTTTTTTGTTTTTGTTTTTTTTTGTGGAGGGAGAGAGAGCACCTGTTGGGGGTGGTGGTTGCAGAGGGGCAAAGGAGGGAGAGGAGATGAAGAATCTCAAGCAGGCTCCAAACCCAACACAGGGCCCATTGCAGGCTCGATCTCACAACCCTGAGATCATGACCTGAGCTGGAATCAAGAGTCGCACGCTTAACCGATTGTGCCACCCAGGTGCCCCAGTATAGTTTTATTTCTTAATTTTATATTTTTTAAAAAGATTTTATTTATTTATCTGACAGAGAGAGATCACAACTAGGCAGAGAGGCAGGCGGGGGCGGGGGTGGTAAGCAGGCTTTTCACTGAGCAGAGATTGGGATGCGGACCCGATCCAGGACCCTGAGATCATGACCTGAGCCGAAGGCAGAGGCTTAACCCATTGAGACAACCAGACGCCTCTTAATTTTAAATTTTATGCCTCTAATAGTTTTCTCTTGTCCGGTTGCATTGGTTAATAGCTCCAATATTATGTTAAATAGCAGTGGACATGCTGGGCATCCTTGCCTTGTTCCTGACCTCATGTGCTTATCCTTTACATAAGGAGTGAAGTATATATTCTAAATATATACATTTATTATATTAAACTGAATTCATTAATTCCTGTTTTAATTTAACGTTTTGAACATGAATGGATATTTCTTTAGCCCAAAAGTTTGTAATATCTATAGATATATATATATATAATTTTTTCATAAATTTATTATTATTTTAATATTCCATTTATTTGACAGAGAATAAGAGAGCACAAGCAGGGGGAGCAGCAGAGGGAGAAGCAGGCTCCCTGCTGAGCAGGGAACCCTATGTGGGGCTTGTTCCCAGGACCCTGAGATCATGACCTGAGGGAAAATAGCCGCTTAACTGACTGAGCAACCCAGGCGCCCCAATAAATTTATTATTATGGTGAATTACATTAATAAATAATATCAGATCATTCCTGTGTTCCTGGAATAAATCCCACTTGATTATGGTATATTGCTTTTAATGTCCTCCTAGAGTTTATTTGCTAATACTTGGATTTTTTTGCATAAATATTTGTAAGTAAGAATGACCTGGGGCACCTGGCTGGCTTAATCAGAGTATGCAACTCTTTTTTTTTTTTTTTAAAGATTTTATTTATTCATTAGACACAGAGAAAGAGATCACAAGTAGGCAGAGAGGCAGGCAGAGAGAGAGGAGGAAGCAGGCTCCCCGCTATGCAGGCATCCCGATGCGGGGCTCGATCCCAGGACCCCGAGATCAAGACCTGAGCCGAAGGCAGAGGCTTTAACCCACTGAGCCACCCAGGTGCCCCAGAGTATGCAACTCTTGATCTCAGGGTCGTGAGTTTGAGCCCCACATTTGGTGTAGAAATTACTTAAATAAACTAAAAAAAAAAAAAAAAAAAAAAAGAACCCCAACCCTAAAAGGAAGAAAAATAGAATGATCTATACATTTTCTTTTTTTGTTTTTTGTTTTGTTTTGTTTAAGTAATCTCTACCCCCAACATGGGGCTTGAACTCTGAGATCAAGAATCATATACTCTACTGACTGAGCCAGCCAGGTAACTCTGGGTTTTTTTAATTTATTGTATTTAGGTATCAATCTTATACTTACTTCATAAAAAGAGTTATGGAATTTTCTTTCTTTTTCTATGCTCTAACATTAGGCTTATCTGGTCTTATCAGCACCATCATCCTCGTCACCACCTACATCATTACCACAAGGACAACAGAGACATGAACACTGAATGGAGCATTTGCTGTTTCAGGCCCCTTTGGCCTAGGGAGTGGCAAACAGGCTTTTGAAAAAGTTACCGTGGGATGAACATGGTTTGGGGTTCTAAATCCCAAAGTATCTGAACCCCTGGAGCCCCTGAATTCTCAAGTTCCATCAAGGGGCCATGAGTGGTTCATGTTTGGTGACCATCACTGGTTTTGCAGATGATAAAATGGTGGCCATTCAGCTTATCCTAGTCTTCCTGTGGTGGTCCTCGGCCTTACTTGGCAGCTGTTCTTCTGACAGTGCCAGCATTGGGGGAGGGGTGGGCGAGGCTCCCTGCTCTGTGCTCCCACATCCGGGACCTCCCCCATCTCCACCCTGCCTTGTGGTTGCCTTTTGCTGATGACAACCCTTAGAAGGCTGTGAGTTGCTCTGTGGAGGCAGTCTTACTCACCACTGGATCTAGCACAACACCTGACAACATAAGAGGTTGCCCATTAAATATTTGTTCAATAAATGAATGAGTAATGCCTTTATTATTATTATTATTATTATTATTATTATTATTATTGCATGTAGCAATTAGAAACAACAAGCGTAAGCAGTATGTGGGAACTTAGGAAAATAATTATGTGACAACATTAAGTGATAAGTTAAATTCCTTTTGGTCTCACCTGGAAAATGGAGCAATTAACATCTCTTGTATTGGTTTTGTTCTGTTCTCACTCAAGTGAGACAGAATAGGTAAAATGCTTAGCACAGTGCCCTCCACAAGCATGTATTTGATAAACGGTAGTGTTTTTGTTATCATTTACGATAATAGTAAGTGAAAGAAAAAAAAACCCAGAATGAAAATATTTAGGCTGATTTTAACTAATAAAGCAACAGGGGAGCCTGGGTGGCTCAGAGGGTTAAGCATCCAACTCTTGATTTCTCAGGGCCCGTTCAGGGTTGTGAGATGGAGGCCCGTGTTGGGCTCCTGCTGGGTGCGGAGCCTGCTTAGGATTCTCTTTCTCCTTCTCCCTCTCCCCCACCTAAAAAATTAAATTAAATTAAAAATAACTAATAGGTTAACAGATTTCAACCATTTCTTTTAATGTAACTAAATAATATTTTTTCTATAATTTCAAAAATTTTGTGATTAAAGTAACAGTGACCTGGGTTTATCAGCAGCCCCCAGCCTCATAAATAAATTAAAAATGAAGTAAAAATAAGTATTATGGGGGCGCCTGGGTGGCTCAGTGGGTTAAAGCCTCTGCCTTCGGCTCAGGTCATGGTCTCGGGGTCCTGGGATTGAGCCCCGCGTCGGGCTCTCTGCTCAGAGGGGAGCCTGCTTCCTCCTGTCTCTCTGCCTGCCTCTCTGCCTACTTGTGCTGTCTGTAAAATAAATAAATAAAATCTTTAAAAAAAAAGTATTATGCCCTATTTGCTTTATAAGGTTTCAGGGAATTAAATGAATTTCCAAATGTTCGAGTGCCTTGAGTCTAGTCACCTACCTTTTCCAGTTCTTTCTCTCTTCCCTTCACATCCCCCTCTGGTGTCCTTGGGAAGAGTGACTGGCCACGAGGGAGACCCTGAACAAAAAGGGAGAGTCAGTAATTCAAGTGAAAATACGCGTGGGGCTGGCCAGGACTTGGGGGTCACGGTGGCCAGAGCTGGAGGGGAACCGGTGAGCAACTCCAGGGCAAAGGGGCCTGCAGACAGCGGCCTGGAATGACTGCCAAATGGAGATGAAAACCACAGTGCGGGGCCCTGGGTTCGGAAGGGCTTCAGAAAATGCCATCAAGGCTCAGAAATGTTCAAAAGAAATGCTGGAGGGGGATGGCATCCCACCCCCCTTGGGACCCACCTGTGGCATTGACGAACCAGGGGCATTCTTTGCTTAAAAGGAACTCAAGCTTCCTACCTCTCTGACCTAAGCCTCTGATGCCCCCTCCTCCATTACTACTACCGGCTGCTTGGATCCCAACCACGGAGTCCTTGACTCTCTCGGCCCCCATTGCCCCAGCCTGAGAAGGACAGAGGTCACTTTCTGCACGTTACCAGAGCCCCAGCAATGGGTCAGCTGGGCAGTTGATTCCTGCCCCCGGCTGTGTCACGTTCTGGCTCCAGAACAACACACATGCTCTGGCCTCTGGGTACTCCACTCGCCCCCTCCATGAACACACAGGCAGAAAGTGGATTAAGGGACCACTCCTACTTAATGTGAACAGTCACATGTATCTGGAGTCCTTTTGTTTGAAAAGTCCGGCAGCCTCCTTCACACCTGTTGGCAGAGTATCAGCTTTCTCCGCTTCATTCACACTGCATGGGAGAGTCAATCACAGGTTCAGTTACAAAGCCAACAACATTTGGGAAGCCCTGACGGGCATTTTATTTAATCCTCACAAAAACTCTGCAAGGAAGGTGTTATTACGCTCGTTTTTTTTTAAACAAGAGAACTGGGTCTCAGAAAAATTCAGAAAACTGAACAAGATTATACAGCAGAGCCAGGATTCAAAACTGGGGCTCTGGCCTCCTAAGAGCCTGGCTCTTTCTACTACACCAGAATTTAGACACAGAATGTTGGGTTTCCTTCCTTCCTTCCTTCCTTCCTTCCTTCCTTCCTTCCTTCCTTTTTCCATTCTTTCCTTCCTTCCTTCCTTCCTTCCCTCCTTCCCTCTTTCCTTTTTTTTTTTTTTAAGTAACCTCTACCCCCAACCTGGGGCTTGAACTCACAACCCCGAGACCTGGAGTCACATGCTCCACTGACTGAGTCAGCCAGCTGCCCCCGGAATATTGGATTTTAAATGACTGCTCTGTAAATTCAACACTTCTAAGGCACTACTGCTCCTCCAAGCACCTAAGAATATTAGATAAAATAGTTTAAAATTTCATGTTTGCACAAAAGCACAATGGACATCTCTATGGACTACTCAAAATGAGTCTGAAAACCAATATTTTTAAGCACGTGAAAAAAAAAATAACCCTAAGAGAGCGTTAATGAAATCAATGCATACGGAGGAAAATTTAGTACAGAGTAAATTAAAATAGTAGGATTGTTTGACATTGATTTCTAAATGACATGCTCAGGTGGCATTCTTCTCATTGTGTCTTATTGTGGGGTGCATGGGTCCCATTTGTCCCCTTCACAGTGATCTTCATTTTGATCACTTGAAGATGCCACCTGCCAGTCTTCCCTATGGTGTTATCACTCTCTTCCCCTGGTAACGAAAAAGAATTTTTTAGGGAAACCATTGTGGTGCCTACTGCACTTGTGCAAATGAGAGTCAATGGCGGCTTCCACTGGGAAAATGGCACAATGGCAGAGGAGGGGGCGTATTTCATAAAATTCAGGAAAGAAAAGCCGTATCCAAGTCCTGGTACTTGGTTGGATATGAGGAATGAGAGAGCGGGAGAAACTCATCTTGATAAACATTCAGATCTTTTTTTGTAGAAATTGATATTCTGATTGTAGATTGTATGTGGAAATTAAAAAGACTCAGAATAGACAAAAACAATTTTGACAAAGGAACAAATTTGGAAGACCAACAGTATAGATTTCAAGAGCTACTGTTTAGTGATGATAATCATGAGAATGGGGCATCAGTATAAGGGTAGATACATAGATCGGTGGATGAGAATATGGTGAGAAATAGGCCTGTACGTCTACAGTCGATTGATTTCAGTGGTGCCAGGATAATTCAAAGCAGGGAAAAAAAAACAGTATTTTTAACGAATTGTGTTGGATCAATAGGACAGCTGTATGAAAAAAATAAACCTTGACTTTCACTTCATACCCTACACAAAAATTAACTCAAAATGAGTCACATACCTAAATGTAACTGCTGACTGCAAAACTTCAGATGGAAAACACAGAGGGGCCCCTGGGTACCTCAGGCAGCTAAGGGTCCATCTCTTGATTTCAGCTCAGGTCATGACCTCAGGGTTGTGAGATTGAGGGGGTCCATGCTGGGTGTGGAGCATGCTTAAGATTCTCTCTCCCTTTCTCTCTGCTCCTCCCCCATTTAAAAAAAAAAAGGAAAACACTGGAAAAATCTGTACAAATTTTAAAAATTGGTAAATTAAGACTTCATTAACATTAAAACTTTAGCTTTGCTTCAAAAGAAACCATTATGAGGGGCACCTAGCTGGCCCAGTCAACGAAGCATGTGACTCTTGATCTTGGAGGTGTGAATTCAAGCCCCATATTGAGTGTGGAGCCTACTTAAAATAGAAATACATAAATACATAAATAAAATACACCATTAAGAAAATGAAAAAGCAAGACACAGAATGGAAGAAAATGTTCACAATATAGAAATCTAACATAAGACCCACATCCAGAATGTATTGAGAACTCTGACAACTCACCAATAAGAAAGAAAATTACTCAATTTTTTTAATGGACAAAAGATTTGGGTTGTTTGTTTTTATTTTTAAAAGATTTTATTTATTTATTTGACAGAGAAGGAGAGATCGAAAGTAGGCAGAGAGACAGGAAGAGAGAGAGGAGGAAGCAGACTCCCTGCTGAGCAGAGAGCCCGATGCGGGGCTTGATCCCAAGACCCTGAGATCATGACCCAAGCCGAAGGCAGAGGCTTAACCCACTGAGCCACCCAGGTGCCCTGGACAAAGGATCTGAACGTGAAAGAAGATATGCTGATAGCCAATAAGTAAGGAAAATATATTCAACATCATGTGTTACAAGGGACATACATAGCAGAGCCACAATGAGATAACATTACACACTCACAAGAATGGCTGAAACTTAAAAGACTGATTATATCTAATGTTGTCAGCTCTCATACACTGTTGGTGTGAATATAAAATAGTACAACCACATGGGGCACCCGGCTGGCTCAGTGGGTTAAGCATCCAACTCTTGATTTCCGCTCAGGTCATGATCTCACTCAGGATTGTGAGATCAAGCCCCACATCGGGCTCCATGCTCAGTGGGGCGTCTGCTCTCCCTCTCCCTCTGCCCCTCCTGCTCATGCCCTCTCTCTCAAATAAATAGATCTTTAAAAAAACAATAAAAACTAAAACAAAATTAATTTTGGTGTTTTTCATATAAATGACTAGGAAATTTTAGACATTATGGATATCTAATATCACATATTAGATATGAATATATTAGATATATTAATATCAATAGCAACATTTCCCCTAGCTTGTCATTTTCTTTGGCTTTGTCTCTGGTGTATTTTTTGGCCATGCAGGTTTTTATTATTTTTAATGCAATTGAATCTATCAATCTTTTTTTTTTTAAGATTTTATTTATTTATTTGACAGACAGAGACACAGCAAGAGAGGGAACACAAGCAGGGGGAGTGGGAGAGGAAGAAGCAGGCTCCCCCACAGAACTGGGAGCCCGATGAGGGGCTCAATCCCAGGACCCCAAGATCATGACCCAAGCTGAAGATAGACGCTTAACGACTGAGCCACCCAGGTGTCCCTATCGATCTTTTCTTTTATGACGTAGAGTCATTTTTAAGCCAATTTCCCACTAGATGCCAGAAAAAGATGATTTCAGACAAGGTCTAGCTATGTTGGACTGAGCGTGGGAAGGGCCTGAGCTGGTGGCGAGGAGAAAGGGTTCAACCCCTTTCTTTGCTGCTTATCTGCTCTGGATTCTGGGCAAGTTGTCTTACCTCGCCTGGCTCAGTCAGTTCCCTCAGCTGAGAACTGGGGATAACGAGGCCCGGATTAAAGAGTTGTCAGAATTCCATGAGATGGTGTAGAAAAAGCACCTGGTGCATGCTCAGCATAAGCCTTCCATACAAGGTCCTTCTGTCTCTCCAGATGATGTGTGTACAGGTGTGTGTGTGTATATGTGTGTGTGACAGGTGTAAATATATGTGTGTGTGAATGGGAAGAGGCAGGGCCAGCTGTGAGATACTGCACAGTTGGCTCAATTACTCATGGCCTCAAAATAAAAAAGCTGCTCCAGGGCCCCAGGATGATTGTAAATCCTACAGCCCTGGCCCTGGGCCAGAACCCTCCTTGCCCACCCTCCCTGACTGCCTCCACTGATGGCCAGAGCCCTGCTGCCTGACTCTTTCCCAAGGATGGCTCGGCCCATGGATGCCTAGGCCCTGGGTAGCCACAGAGCATCAAGGGCTCCAGGAGAGTCCTGAAGGGTCCGGGGCAGAGGCTGGGCTCCTGGTTTCTGCTGGCCTCCCTCTGGGCTGCTTGCTCACTCTGGGGACCTCTCTAGGTAAGGAGACTGATCTAGAATCAGTGAGCTGCACAGTCTGGCTCAGCCAGGAGCAAATCTCAAGTCCCCCCACCCCACATGGAGGCTCACAGAGAGGTGGGTTCTTACACTTTGGGAATCCACTTTTATGAATCCATTTCTAAACACACCCGCCACCTCCTCCCTGTTGAGCTCTGTAACTATTTTTCTGTGGCTTTGCTAGAGGTGAGAGGCACACAGACACCTCTGGAAACCAGCATGAAGCCAGGCAGGTCTCAGTTTTCCTGGCAGTGTCAGTTAGCCCCTCAGCAGGCTGATCCCTGGGCAAGGTTGCACCCAGTGCAACCTCCTTCTCACTCCACTGACCAGGAAAGTGGGATTCTGGGAAGGGAGGAGACCAGCCTGACGTCACCTGCATGAGGAACAGGTCAGGCCGAAGTCTAAAAACCTAGGAAAACTCTCTTCTGTCTCTGGGTTCCTGACGTCAGACCTAAGGCCTTGAGAGTAACAGGGGCTCAAAGGACAGTGGTGGGTTAGACTCAAACCCAGGTTTTTGGTGGCCAGCCCTGGACCCATTCCATTCCCCCAAGAATGTCACTAGGAAAGTTCTAAACAAAGAAATACTTCATAAGATCCTATTTGAGGGTGTCTGTGGTAGATTAAAGATCAGCAAAACTGTGACCATTCCTCCCATACAGAGGTGCGGGCCACTGCCCCTCACCTTGGAACTGGGCTGGGCTTTTCTGACTTGCTTGACTGAATAATGTGGAAGTGATGTCCATTCATGGCCCGGTTTCCCCTAACATGACTCCAGACACAGGAGTGATGCCACCTTGTACCCTCTAGGTCAGCCCATGTCTTCTCATTTAGGTGGCTGCCATTGCTACTCTGTGGAGCAAAGTCACCTAGCCGAGTGCTGCCTGGATTCCTGACCCAACAAATCAGGAGACAGAATAAAATGGTGGTGATTTCAGTTTACTGAGTTTGGGTGTCATTTGTTACACGGTAATAGATGCCGTTTCGAACACACCAGAGGGTAGGGCAGCTGGCTACTGAGTCCTTTCTAACGTGAGTACACACTCCCCTTTCTAAGAGTGTCGTGAGGTATTTTCATTCTATCAGAGAGGAAGCAGAGACAGAAGTTAGCCAACTTGCCCGTGACCACACAACCAACGAATGGCGGGACTGGGATTCACAAACCCTCCTTTTTCCTAGAGTCTACCAGTACTGCCTCCCTGGATGGACAGAGCTCCCCTGGGACCCTCCCCATATGCGACCACGTGCCTGGACATGCAGTGTTGGTAGCACCAAGGGCTGGGGACTCAATGCTGGAGTGAGGGTCCCAGCACCCCAAGAGAGCTGCCTCCAGGATGATGAATGAGCGCAAACCCCGGGCCCAGCCTTTCTCCATCTGCCTGAGCCCCCTCCTCAGGCCTCTGCCGCCACAGCTGTCACCATCACAGCCTCCGATCCAATTACAGACCCCAGAGCCCCCGGCTGCCTCCTCCTTCTCCTGTCACTGCGTGCACACGATGGCAGACACCCATCCTGCCTGGGAACAGCGCTGAAGTCGGAGGACAAATCTGTCAAAGGCAGTGCCAGCTGCAGTCATCCCCGTGGCCCCCACCCTCTGAAATCATTCCCAGAGGTCTTAGGCGGCTAGTGTTGAAGAGGGTGAGGGCCCTGCAGAGGGCCGTGTGGAATCCTGCAGTTGGCTTTGTTTAGACGTGGAAGTCCGCACCAGTCCTGGGCTCTGCACCTGCTGCTAAAGGAAGTCACCTCTACTGCCCACCCAGGACACATACATGAGCACACGCACATGCCCGGAGGAAGTCACCTCTACCTCCCACACATCTGCAGTTCAGGAGACCCCCGCATGGATTAACTCGGCTTCACCAGTTACTAACCTGGAGACTCGGGGCTTGTTCTAACCTAAGCTTCAGTTTGAAACAGCTCTTCATAGCACCTAGCTTATGTTATTGTATACCAGGTCCTTACCATATGCTTGTTGAGTAAAGCCCGTTATCCCCCAAATCTTTTCATTCATTCCCTCTGTGCGAGTCCTGACTCCCACTCTCCTCTCCCTTCCCACCTCCCCAACACAGACGCAGCCAGGCTTGACCACAGCTCCTTCGTGCTACTCTTCCCCCTGGTTCCCGAGAGTCCGTGAGCTACCGTCCTTGAGGTCATGCTTCTGAGGACAGGAGTGGGTATGCAGAGAAGCTTCGGGGGTTTAGAAAACGTGTCTGATACTTGGAAATAAGGCAACAAACCCGCTGGATGCTCTTTCAAAGCCATAGTAGAGCGCTGGCCCACAGTCTCCCCCGAGGGTCATCTGATCTCTAAGGGAAGGCCACCCGCTATTTTCTACTGATTAGAGCCCAGACTTCGTAAAATTAGATGTTAGCTTACAAAGAAGTAGAGGATTGGGAGGTTGGGAATGACTCCATGGGCTAGAAAGATACGCCAAAGGTTATGATTTGATTGACCTATAGAAGTCTGGTCGTCCTGTTGTTTCCCTCACTGAGACAAATAAATCTCTAACACATGCTTCTGTACTGTGTATGAGCATCGTGTTTCCAACTTTTCAAAATTCATGCTTCAACACAGATCTCATGTGTTGGGATGAGGCCAGAGTTGGGGTGGGAGGACCGCTGAGGATGGACACTGGGAAGAAGGTCAAAGCCATTGTGGATGGCGACAGGCCACAGAACAGAGAGGAAGGCTGAGCGAAAGGCAGAGTGCACTTGTGTCCTGAGTAGGAGGTGTGATTGCTGCTCAACAGTGCTGAGGACAGGGGTTCAGTGGTCCCTCTTTCTAAACCTGAGGGAAGAAATAGGTGAGAAGATGTGGTCTCCATCAAAAGGGTTTCAAGGATGAGACATCTCAGAGGAAATCATCAGCGGGTAAAAGGAAGTTTCAGGTGCTGCAACTGAGGCTGAAGTTTCTGGAGGGCTTAGTGAGAAAAGAGGTTTTTGGAGGAGGTGGGGCAAGTATGGATGATGGGTGCTTGAATGAGGGCAGCAGGAGATGGCCAGCCCTCTGGACAGGAAGCTGTCAGAATGAGGTCCTGAGGGCCTCCTACCCATGGATTCAGAGGTCAGGCAGGCTCAGAGCTGGGTTCTGGCTGCCGGACACGAGCCATGGGGGGTTTTCTTGGTGGCCAGACTCACACTGGCTGAGCAAGGGACCACCACTACACTGGTCCCGCTCATCCTGGGTCCCGCCCCCCCAGAACCTCTGGTGTACATGGGAGGTAGGAGGATGGCAGGGGACTATAAGGTCCTCCAGCTGCACACACTGTAACACCAGGGCTGTGATTATCCCCCAAATCCCACCCCAAACCATCACCAGGCATGGGCCCTCGGCTGGGAGCTTCTGGGTCCCTTCTATTAAGAAGGCTTTTGAGTCAAGCTGGTGAGTTTAAACCCACTCTCCCCTCAAGATGGGGATTCACTGAAGGCCCTCAAGTAAAACAGGGGAGGTGGCACCCACCATGGTGGGTCAGGGTGGGGACGATTCTGGTTTATTTTCTCTGTTGCCCCAGCCCTCCAGTTTGGAAGCCTTTTCATGTAAAGTTCTGCCCATTTCTGGGACCCCCAGCTCCGTCAACCGGAGGCTGCAGGTACTTGACCTTAGTACAGGTGTCAGTTTCATTTCCCATTTTGGATAAAAATAAGACCAAAAAAAAAATGTGGCGCTTTCCTTGGCATAGATGCCTCAGGAAGGATATCTCCCAGATTCGGACCTCAGGTTCAGGTCAAAGGTTTCAACAGGCCTGAACTTGAGGCCAGGTGAGCTCCCTGCTGGGCCCTGGCACAGACCTGCTGATTCCAAATCTCCGGGGGCAAAGGCCAGAGAAACTGCACCTTCAACCACCACCCCATGTACAGCTGACAGGGGGCTAACAGTTTAGAGCTGCTCCGCTGTGCTAATGAGCTGGTATATGGGGTCCTGCACACACGTCCAGAGAAAGTTCTGGTGAAATTATTCTAGATTCTTCCCTAGCCACCAGGTTCATCACTAGGTGGGGTGAAGCAGACCCTGAAGAACACAGCTTCTCTCGAACATCCACTCCTCCTCTATGGGGAGAACCTCGAGAACCTCGTCTTCACCACAATGAAGACAGAAATTAGAGTCTGTGGGAGAAGTCACTGGGGGGCAGTGTGGGGTGTGACAGGAAACGGCCCACCAGCAGGCAGAGGGCTTACTGAAGGCGAGGTACTGTGATGCTGTGGGCCTGAGAGGACAGGCCTGCTGGGGCCCGGCTTCTGCCACTGAGAGCTGCATGGCCGTGAGTGGGTAAAGACATCTTTGAGGCTCGGTCACTTTCTTTGGAAAACAGGGACAACAGTTTCTCTCTGAAGGTGATAAGGCTCATCTGCCATAAGGAATAGAAATCACTGAGCACCGAGCCTGGCATTCAGTAAGTGCTCAGTACGTGCTAGCTGCAGTTGCCAGTCATTCATTCAACATTCACTGGATAAGAATGACAAAACAAACAACAAAACAAAAAAACAGACAGACATGGTCCCAGGCCTCATGGTGCTCACAGGGTAAAGAATCTTAAAGAGATTTCACTTAAATAAAGGTAAGTAAAAGAAGATAAAGTTTTTGTTTTTTAAAGTGTGTGGGGTGGGGGGTGGAAAGTATGGGGCTAGAGGACCGGTTTGATTCAGAAGATGAGAGCTCTGTCCTTGCCCCTGCTTTGGAGTCACTCTGTTGGAGCAAGAATAGACTGTGGAGGTCCCAAAAAGGGGATGTGACTTCCTGAGACCCCAGAGCCTTCGGCCTCATAGAACAAATAAAACTGTCACCTGCTCCACCTGCCTCCACACCACTGTGTTTAACACTTGGTGACCTGCAACTATTTCTAGTTCTATCAACTTCCATATCCTTCTCTACCTCAAATGTCTCATTTCTTTTATTTTTTTTAAGATTTTATTTTTATTTATTTGACAGAGAGAGAGAGAGAGAGATCACAAGCAGACAGAGAGAGGGGGAAGCAGGCTCCCTGGCGAGCAGAGAGCCCGATGCGGGGCTCGATCCCAGGACCCTGAGATCATGACCTGAGCCGAAGGCAGAGGCTTAACCTACTGAGCCACCGAGGCATCCCTCAAATGTGTCAAGTTTCTGCTTAGAAACCCTCCTACATCGGCAAACTACAAAGTGAGGAATATTTCTTTTAAGATTTTATCATTCATTTGAGAGAAAGAGAGAGACAGAGAGCACAAGCAGGAGGAAAGGCGCAGGGTGAGGGAGAAGCAGCCTCCCCAGTGACCAGGGAGCCCAGCCCAATGCAGGGCTCAATTCCAGGACCTGGAGATCATGACCTGAGCCGGAGGCAGACACTTACCCAACTGAGCCACGCAGGCGCCCCAGTGGGGAATAATTAAATGGATTTGAGGACCAAAAGAGAATAGGGATGGGTGGCACTGGGTGGGGGGTCAGTATCACAGGCCTGCTCTTCTGAACTAGAGGATGAACGAGAACTGAACCCAGGCTCTCCTCCAGGAAGGCTAAGCTCTAAGCAGCATGGTCAGGGAAGGGGGTGGGGTAGTGGCAGGTCCTCAGCCTTTTTAAAACTGGGAGCAGAGGATAGAGTTGGGGGAGGTGAGAACAGCTGAGGGTTAACACTAGAGAATTCCAGAATCAAAACCCTCAACCAGCACCCCACTCTGCAAAGGTGCCTGTGAGTCATGCGGAGTGAGAGGAAGAAGGGGCTCCTGGTTTTGGATTTGCAACTCCTTCTTGGCTACCATCTGAGAGTCTACATAGCCCAGGATCTTGTTGCAATAAAGCCTTCTGCTGTTGCAGCTTGGCCTGTCTGGGGGTGCGGAGTGGGATGGAAGGGGGGAGGCTGCAGGAAAGAACAAAGCTCCACAAATAATCCTCAGATTTGTACACGGCTCTGAAACCAGCGGGTTCAGGGGGGCCTCTCACTCAATGTTACGGCTGGTGGAGCTGCAAGTGTTGACACCACCTTCCTTACAGTTGTTTGTAAGCAGGCTCCACCCCCGACACGGGGGTGGGGTTTGAACTCACGACCCGAGGTCAAGAGTCACATGCTCTACTGACAGAGCCAGTCAGGCATTTTGATATTTAAAAAGGAAGCCAGAGAGGTCTGGTGGACCCCGGAGAGACCAAGAGGCTATTCTCAGCTCCACCCTCTCTAACTGGAATTAAGCGAATTACTTCACCCTCATGGAAGCTCAATTTCCTCTTCTGGAGGTTGGGGTTACCACCGCCCACCTCTGTCCTTAAGTGAGATGATCAAAGGGCCTGCCTGGTACTTAGGAGGTAATTAATAACTATGAAGTCACATACACAAGGCTAGCCTGGATAAATCAATACTCTGAAAGGCTAATCTCTGTCTCTGAAAGGCTAATCCTCATGCCTCCACCCATGGGATCAGGAGAGCCACCTGAAATCAAACGTCTCTTTCTTCTACTCCACTAAAGGTAGAGGTCAGACAACCCCAGGAGCACGTCCACAGGAAAAAGAAAACAAAGGGTCACGGGAAAGGTCTCCTCGGCAACCACGTCAGTAGGTTCACTTTCTAGGAGGTTCCTCTGAGCTTTAATTGTACACGTGAGACGACGGACAGACACGCTCCTTCACAGAACTGAAACACCAGGTTGCATATTGATCTGCTCATACCTTAAACTCCTGTCATGAGGCCATCCGTGCTCCGTGCCTGCATTCCCAGCAAGGTCATCAGGTTAGCATCACACAGGATAGGATGGAGGCCATCGTGCAAGCCCTGCTGAGGGACAGAGGGCAGGGCTGCCTGGACATAGGCTCCTGCACACCTGCTCAACAAGGGGGCGAACATGGTTCATAAGTAGTATAGAAACCGGACTTCTAGAACAATACAAAAGATAGGATTTTCTCCAAGGCTACAGGGGTTCTAATAAGGTTTCGAATAAGAAAACAAATCAGCGGGGTGCCTGGGTGGCTCAGTGGGTCAAAGCCTCTGCCTTCGGCTCAGGTCATGATCCCAGGGTCCTGGGATCGAGCCCCGCATTGGGCTCTCCGATCAGTGAAGAGCCAGCTTCCCCGCTCTCTCTCTACCTACTTGTGATCTCTGTCTGTCAAACAAATAAATATCTTTTTAAAAATAATAAATAAAAAAAAGAAAAGAAAACAAATTAGCAAGTATTCTTGTCATTCTGTGAGCAAATTAACAGACCCTAATTCGGACTCAGTCCTGCTGGGGAGATGACTTTCAAATGGTCAAAAGAAAAGCAACATAATAGGTGAAGCTGTTTCAATTAAGGGATGCCAGGTTAGAGTCAGAAATCGTAGATAAGGAACACTAAGGCGATCCCTTTGGGTGGATACGAGATTCAGAAAGCACAGGCAGAAAACAGTACAGCTCTGGGCAACAAGAAGGGCGACTGAGGAAAGGGCTGCTGCACCGCTTTCTGAATAGCTGTACACCTGTGTCAAGCACTAGGTCCCTTGGCTAAAACACCCAGTTTATGACTGAGCTGGAAGCAGTTATCACTTAGCTCAGGAACTCCTGTAACAGAGAAATTTCAAGAATATCACACCTCGACCTTCTCACGGCTCCTGCAGCTCAACTAACGAGGAATCAGAGGAAACAACTGAACGGAGAAAAGCCAAGGGGTTGGCACGTGTCAAGGGCCCCCTCTAGCGGTCTGGAAATAAAAGCAGTAATTTGGGATTAAGGATATTGGGAGGAAAAATAGCAAAATTGACCAACAAAGTTGACCAAAGCCTCGACCTTACCAACCTTTGATCCATCATTCTAATTCTAAGGTGGGAGTATAGATTCCTGTTGAAAAAACCTCTCCTAGCAAAGGCTTCTGCCTTAGACATGGCCTGGTCCTTTACAGATCGTCTCCATGACCTTAGTCCCAAATGATTTGGCCTTAAACCCATGTCCTTCGAGTTCAATTTTCTTTCTTTTCTTTCACCTGTATGCACACTTCTATGTTATCAGTTCTTAAAACCAGCATTTTTAATGGCTGAATAATTTCAGACTAAAATTATGAGGCTAGCGCTGGACCTGGTATTACTGCACACTTAAACGTCTGTGTGTTATGTAATCAGGACACCAGGCACTGGTCTGAAACCACATGGAACCCATAAAAGAGAACACGCAAATGCTAGTGTTCCGTTTGCAACAGACCTCAACCCACCAATGCGATGATTCGAGAGAGTCAATATACCCGTGTTCTCCTCGCAAACCTAATCCCTGTGCTGCCTCGTTTTCCCATGCAGCTACTGGCTGCCACAAGGCCTCTTACACCCAGGAGACACTCTGTCTCTAGGAAGGGGGGATGGAGTGCTATGCGGTGGCAGATTTATGGAGCTACACTGGCATCTTCCATGCAGAAGACGGGCAGCCAGGAGTAATCCAGTCCCCCTAGGACACTAAGCGAGACAGATGATCAGATGCCACCGAAATAGGTGACGTCTAAAGAAAAAGGGAGGAGGGGGGCACCTGGGTGGCTCAGTGGGTTAAAGCCTCTGCCTTCGACTCAGGTCGTGATCCCAGGGTCCTGGGATCAAGCCCCTCATCGGGCTCTCTGCTCAGCGGGGAGCCTGCTCCTCCCTCTCTCTCTGCCTGCCTCTCTGCCTACTTGTGATCTCTGTCAAATAAATAAATAAAATCTTAAAAAAAAAAAAAAAGAAAAAGGGAGGAGGGTATGGAGGGAAAGGCTGAAGAAAACAAAAGAAGGTGGTGACTCACCGTTAAAATCTGTTACTCTGTATGACACAGAGGATCAATTAGCACTATACACGTACAACACATCTTCCTTTTCATAGTGAAGTAGGGGGAACAAAGTACTCAGATATTAGAAAGCTGGCTCTAGTTAGGAAAGTCAGCTGTGTGTGCTCACTTAAGTCATTTAGGTCCTACTTACTTGGGTGTTAACCTGGGCTTCAAATTTCCTCATCTACAGAGGTATTAGACTAAAAACAAAAAATCTTGTTATCTTTAGATCTAAATATATCCCTGTGTACAGGGTCCTGATATTTTTAGTGTAAAGAAAGTGTTGGCCAAAAGAAGCCATATTTAAGGGGCACCTGGGTGGCTCAGTTGTTAAGCATCTGCCTTCAGCTCGGGTCATGACGCCAGTGTCCTGGGATTCAGGCCATCGGGCTCCCTGCTCTGGGCAGGGGAGGAGGGGGGTGGAAATGAAGCTGTATTTGAGAACAAATGCTTTAGGAAATCTTGAGCTTCTGCCATACTTAATATTCCTCCTAGAAATGTAACTGAATTAATCTTTGTTGAAAATTATTTAATGTGACCAAAACAAAGGCCATGTTTCTAGAAATTTCTGGAAATAGATTCTATTGTTTATCCCAGAGGAAAAGAAAGAGCTACCTGTTTCTCCCAAAAGAGGTATGAAAGCTAGGGAACAAGGCTTTCACTATTGCTTAATCTTAGAAGATAATATCTACCTAATTACATACAATTAAAAATAATGGGAAAATCCTCAAGTAAGGAAGGAAAGACCTCCCTATTTTCTAGGTACTGGGTTAACACTGTGCTGTCACCAATTTTAACTGCATTAATATGCATCTGTTTTCTATTTACTCTTCCCCTGCTTAACATAGATACAACATAAATACGCAAACTTGGGTTAGTGTTTCAGAATAAGGACTTAGGCCTGAGTAAAAGGTAAAGAGAAAGAATGAACATTATTTCTAAAACTGTAAGAATCCTTAGGACAGAATATACTTACTGCACTTCTTTGGCAAGCATCCCAGCAATGCAGTGCAATGGTGCTCCTTGTTTAAGGAGACCATCTGCGGCTGAGTGACAGCAGAATCTTAATACTGTTCTCTTTTCCTCAACATTGGTATTCTCCCTTCGTGGGAAGCTAAATCAAAGTGCTAGTCCTCGGGGCGCCTGGGTGGCTCAGTGGGTTACAACCACTGTCTTCAGCTCGTCATGGTCCCAGGGTCCTGGGATCAAGCCCCGCATCGGGCTCTCTGCTCGGCGGGGAGCCTGCTTCCCCTCCTCTCTCTGCCTGCCTCTCTGCCTCTCTCTGCCAAATAAATAAATAAAATCTTAAAAAAAAAAAAAAAAGGAATTAACCAACTTTTTCTGTTAGTTTTTGCTTCCAGTTTTTACCTAAATTCCAGTTAGCTAACACATAGTATAATACTAAAAAAATTAATAACCATATGTTTTTTAAAAGAGTTGCTATTGACTCTTTCCAAAAAACAAAGAAAAAAAGAAATCCTCCAAAACCCATCTTTCGCCTTTTTCTGTACTTCTAAGACACTATTCAGAGTAAACCGTTTCTATAAACTGCATCATTTTTTTTATAGCAGTTGGTATTTTTTTTTAAAGATTTTTATTTATTTATTTGACAGAGATCACAAGTATGCACAGAAGCAAGCGGAGAGAGAAGGGGGGAAAAGCAGGCTCCCTTCTGAGCAGAGAGCCCAATACGGGGCTTGATCCCAGGATCCTGGGATCATGACCTCAGCCGAAGGCCAGAGGCTTTAACCCACTGAGCCACCCAGGTGCCCCTAAATTGCATCATTTTTTAAAAAGATTTTATTTACTCATTTGACAGAGAGAGAGAGAGCAGCAGCAGAGGGAGAGAGAGAAGCAGACCCACACCGAGCAGGGAGACCGACACGGGACTGCATCCCAGGACCCCAGGATCATGACCTGAACCAAAGGCAGAGGCCCAACTGAGCAAGCCACCCAAGCACCCCAAACTGCATCGTTTTCTACAAAAGTTTGTACTTTTCCATTTTTCTATTGTTAGAATTAACAATTTCTATTCATTAGAATTAATAATCTTACGTCATCACTATGATAGAGCAAAGAATATAGTTTCGTTTTTTAAGTAGGCTCCACACCCAACATGGAGCTCAATGCAGGGCTTGAACTCACAACCATAAGATCAAGACCTGAGCTGAGATCAAGAGTCAGGTGCTTAACTGACTGAGCTACCCAGGCACCCCAAGAATATGGGTTTTAAAAACATTTACATTCTGGGGCACCCGCGTGGCTCAGTCATTAAGCGTCTGCCTTCGGCTCAGGTCATGATTCCAGGGTCCTGGGATCGAGCCCCGTCTCGGGTTCCCTGCTCAGCTGGAAGCCTGCTTCTCCCTCTCCCACTTCCCCTGCTTGTGTTCCCCCTCTCGCTGTATCTCTGTCAAATAAAGAAATAAAATCTTAAAGAAAAAAAATTTACATTCTATTTTTCATTATTTAGGTGCTTGTTACAAACTCACTGGAGTTTCATTATATGGATATTCACGAGGAGATGCTTAAGAACATTACTAAGTTTTAGAGGTGCCTGGATGGCTCGGTTGTTGGACATCTGCCTTTGGCTCGGGTCGTGATCCCAGAGTCCTGGGATTGAGACCAGCATTGGGCTCCCTGTTCGGCGGGAAGCCTGCTTCTCCCTCTTCCACTCCCCCTGCTTATGTTCCTTCTCTTGCTGTCTCTGTCAAATAAATAAAAAAGATCTCATAATGAAAATTTTGGGGGAGATGCCTAAGAAACATTTTAGGAATATTAGAAAGATACTATGCTTATATAACCCTTTGAATGGGGACTTACACAGAATATTTCTTACACCAAATTCTGTCAAGGAAGATCAAATAAATAAAGATTTTAGAAAGCATGCACATGTGCAGGGGGGGGAAGGGCTGAGGGAGAGGGCAAGCGAGCATCTCAAGCAAACTCTCTAATGAGTGTGGAGCATGACAAAGGGCTCCATCTCATGACATATCATGATCTGAGCCAAATCAAGAGTCAGATGCTTAACTAAGACACCCAGGAGGCTGTGGGAAGATCAATCATGTTATAGCAAAACTAGAGTATAAAACTAGAGCAAAACCAGAGTATAAACTTAAACTCTACAGAGATTCAACTAATAAAAATGAAAGTGAATATACATTTTTAATTTAAATTCACAAAACTACTTCCTCTTTAAAAAATGCCTCTTTAGGGATTTCTGGCTTCCACTAATGGAATAGCTCTAACAAACCAACCCTCCCGTTATCTAAACAACTATAAACTCAAGGGAGAGAAATTGGCAAGAAAAAAAAAAAAAGGTAGATATATTTTGAAAAGGAAGGAAAAAAACAGTCTCTATGGGTCACCTGGGTGGCTCAGTTGGTTAAGCATCTGCCTTTAGCTTAGGTCATGATCCCAGGGTCCTGGGATCAAGCCCTTCATCAGGCTCCCTACTCAGTAGGGAGCCTGCTTCTCCCTCTTCCTGCTCCCCACCTGCTTGTGCTCTGTCAAATAAAATAGTTTTAAAAAAATACAAAATAGAAAAAGTATTTGTGGAGAACATGATTTGTCCATGTAGAAAACCCCAAAGAATCTCCAAAAAGCTCTACTAGAATAAAGGCGATTTCCAAGGTCATAGGAGTATCCTAATGTGGACTGTACCTAGTGACTTGCTTCCAAAGAATAGAGTCAAAGAAAAACAAACAAACAAACAAAACACTAATTTTACAAGGAAGAAACTGGCAAATGATCTTCAGCAGGTGATTGAGTAAACGTTAAAGTAAGACATGTTAATAGCAGGGGCCACTGATGTGATGTGATGGGAACACTACTCCTGTGATATTATTTAACGCCAGTCTATGTACAAGAAAAACAATCAGGAGCTCCAAAACAAGAGATATTCTATAAAACACATGAAACAGTACTCAGAACTGTCAAGATAGGAAAAAGACTGAGAAACTTATAGACCAGAATATCTAGGACAACTAAATGTAATGTACTGGAAATACTCTTGAGGGATCTGGGGAAAAAAAGGGCATTAGTGGAAAAACTGCATTCTGAATATAATCTGGAGCTTAGCTGATGAACTAAATGCATCCACGCTGAGTGACTAATGTACCATGGTAATTGTTTTGGGCTGAACTGTCTCCCCCAAACCTCCCCAAATTTGTATGTTCAAGTTCCAATTCCCAGTACCGCTATATGTAACAGTATTTGGAGAAAAGGCCTTTAAAGAGGTGATTAAGTAAAAATGAGGTCTTAGAATTGGCCTAATCTTATCTAACTGGTGTCCTTACTTGAGGAAGAAATTTGAACCTGTAAATTTATTTTTAAAAAATGTTACCTTTCAAAAGACACCATTTGGAAAACAAAAAGACAATTCACAGACTGGGAGAAAGTATTTTCAAGTTCTACCTGATAACAGACTTGTATCCAGAATATTCAAGAACTCTCACAAATTCAGTTACTTATTTTTATAAATAAAAAATATATATTAATATATAATACATATTAATATAATATATAAAATATTAAAATGATATATGAAATATATCTATATAAACATAATATATATTAATATATATTAAATATATATATTTAAATACATAGATATTTAAGATTTTATCCAACAGAACAAGCATAAGCAGGCAGAGCAGCAGGCAGAGGGAGACAGAGAAGCAGACTCCCCATTGACTGGAGAGCCTGGGATCATGACCTGAGATGAAGGCAGACGCTTAACTGACTGAACAACCCAGGCACCCTTGTTATATTCTATAATAAACTTTAAAATGTACAAAAAATATGAATAAGCATCTCACTAAAGAAGAGACACAAATGACCAGTAAGTACATGAAAAGATGCTTAATTAACATCATCAGTTAACAGGAAAATGCAAACTAAGATCACAAGTTACCAATCCACATTCACAAGAATGGTTGGCTATAATAAAAAGAATAACAACTGTTGGTGAGGATGTGGAAAAACCGTAACCCTCATATATTACTGGTAGAAATGTAAAATGTGCAACTGTAAAAGATGTAAAAGGTGCAACTTCTTTGGGACAGTGTGGCAGTTCCTGGGATGCCTGGCTGGCTCAGTTGCAAGAGCACGACAGACTCTTGATCTTGCAGTCGTGAGTTTGAGTACCAAGATGGGTGTAGAGATTACTTAAATAAAATTTAAAAAAAAAAAAAAAAAAGTAAAAGAAAAGAAAAGTTTGGCAGTCCTGAATATGTGGAAAAGTTACCATATGACCAACAATTCCAATCCAAGAAAAATGAGAACATATATCCACACAAAAACTTGTTCATGAATGTTCACAGCACTGTTATTTACAATAGTCAAAAGTGAGAACAAGCCAAGTGTCCAACTAATAGTTGGATAAACCATAGTATATATTCCTACAACAGGTATCACTCAGCAATATAAAAAAAAAAAAGAATTATGTGCTACAACACAGATGAACCTCAGAAACACACTGAGACAAGTCACTCATAAAAGGCCCCACAGGGGCGCCTGGGTGGCTCAGTGGGTTAAGCCTCTGCCTTCGGCTCAGGTCATGATCTCAGGGTCCTGGGATCGAGCCCCACATCGGGCTCTCTGCTCAGCAGGGAGCCTGCTTCCCCCTCTCTCTCTCCCTCTCTGCCTACTTGTGGTCTCTGTCAAATAAATAAATAAAATCTTTAAAAAAAAAAAAAAAAAAAAAAAAAAAAAAAAAAATAAAAGGCCCCACAGTGTAGGATTCTATTTGTATGAAATGTCCAGAGCAGGCAAATCCACAGTAGGAGACAGAAACTAGATTTATAGTTGCCAAGGGATGAGGGAGGTGGGAGATACAAAGTGAGTGCTAATAGGTATAGGGTTTCTTTTTGGGGTAAGAAAATGTTCTAAAATTAGACTGTAGAGATGGCTGAACAATTCTGTGAAAATACTGAAAAAGTACAGAATTGCATAATTTTAATAGATTTTATAGTCTATGAATTAAATCTTGATAAAGTGATTTAATAAACATAATAAACAAAAAGCAAAGACCTCATCTGATGGGGGGGGAAGTTTCAACAGTAATGTTTTCCAAACTTTTCCTTAATCAGATAAACAAGAAAACTTTAGGACTTAATTTTCTGACTTAGTGTTCTTAGCTGCTCTTAAAACTGTCTTCCCAAATTCTAGTAAATACACTGCCCTCTTAAATTAAAAATTATTTTTAAAGAACTGTTACAATGAGTTAAAATGAGGGTTCTAATCCTCACAAGGGTCATAATCCCCTAGGGGAACTTTAGAACTAAAAACAACCAGAACACCACTCTAAAAAGATTCTGATTCAACTGGTCTACAGAAATACGCCAGCAGTTTAAAGCTACCCCGTGGATTTAAACATGCAGCTAGGACTGGCAATCACAGATTTATTTCAAAAGAATATGAAGCCAAGTTTAAAAAATCTTCTTTTAGATGAAGGCAGATCTTTTCTTAGGCAAAACAAAAAGCAAGATATTTAAGAAAAATTTGTTTCTAATCATAAAACTATAAATAAAAAGCCACATAAAATACTAGTCATAAACCAATTATTTAATTGAAGCTATAAAAAAAGAGGCAATATAATTGATAAAATAATTAGGAAAGAATATTTAGCATGTTTCAAAAGATTTAAAACAGGAGCAGGACACTTTACAAAAAGTTGTGTGGGAAATAAAATTCTTAAACTATAAGTAGAAATGTAACATTACAGAATATCTTATAAAATACAACGACAGAAATATAAAAGGGCTATGTATGCTCTAAGTCTGAAAACTATTAGTAGTGACTACATATTTAGATTTAAATGTACAGTTCCTGGGTACGAGATTCATATTACTATACACAACTTCCAAACCAGTGGACAATATTTTCTGTTTAACCATGAGTAGTATCATCTTCTACAAAGTCTTTGGCCATCTCTGCTGTGATCACGTCAATATGACTAACCTGAAGAAAAAAATGTTAAAAACTGTGTTAAACCTTAAAAAAAAAATCAGTGTTCTTACTGTATAGAGTAATATTTAAAACATATGGCCTACTGCCTATAAATTTTACATACCAAGTCAAATGAGTCTGCAACACTGATGGTAAGATTTTTATAATGGTGTTTGTTGAAAGCACTGAGTTTTAAAAATATTCTGCATTTTAGAACTCTGAAGACCTGGGTAAATACTAATGTCTAAATATCAAACCTCATTTTTTCAGTTTTTATTATTTTGCTATTTCAAAGACTCTTAGGGCTGAAGACATCAGGAAGAGCTGGGTGGCCCAGCCAAATAGAAACGACTATATATAACTGCTAAAGACTGTGCACTGAATAGACAAGACAGGAAGATACTGTCTCTTAATGCCGATAAAAACAAAATCAATGCAAGGAATGCCACAAAAAAAATTGCTACAACTTCACAGGCATTTGAAAGGAAAGCTTTTTCTTTACAAACTCATCATAAGCAACAAATTTCTAGGTTTTCCTTTATGATTTAAGTAACAAAACAAGAATTTGACAAGTACAATACAAACTTAAACTCAATGTAAAAAATTTTTTTTACCTTATTTCTAAACTTTACACCATAGAATTTGTCAGCTGACTCAAGCAATTCAGGCCTAAAAGTAGTTGTAATAAATTGCGCATGTACAGCAAGTTCCATAATCATATCTATAAAAAGAAACAGTAATTTAATAAAACCCTTTTTTCAATAGATCTGAACATTTAACAATCAACTATCCTCACCCTTACCTAAAATTCAAAATAGCCTGTGACTTTTTCATGCATGTTATCTGCAAAATTACGAACTGACTCTCTTACATTAGGGATAGATTTTTTTGAAGATTTTATTTATTTGACAGAGACAGACAGCAAGAGATCTGGGAACACAAGAAGGGGAAGTGGGAGAGGGAAAAGTAGGCTCTCCGCTAAGCAGGAAGCCCGAAGCGGGGGCTCAATCCCAGGATCCTGGGATCATGATCTGATCCGAAACCAGACACTCAACAACTGAGCCACCCAGGCGCCCCAGGGATAGATCTTTTACCTGGTATCTTAAAGTTACAGAATATGAAGCAGCAGCTACTTATAACACAGCATTAAGTCAGACCAAAACAAGTTTTCTCACACAAAAAACAAAGAACAACGTTCCCCTGCTACTCACATATCCAAAGATCTTTTGAATTTATTAAAGATCAAATATAGATTCTTTATTTTTAAAGATTTTATTTTTTTAAGAGAGTGCGAGTGAGCACTAGTAGGGAAGGGCAGAGGGAGAAGCAGGCTCCCCGATGAGCAGGGAACCCCACATGGGGCTTGATCCCAGGACCGAGATCCTGACTTGAGCCGTAGGCAGAAGCTTAATCAACTAAGCTACAGAGGCACCCCGAAATATAGATTCTTTAAATACAGAATCAACATTTAATGTCAGGGGCTATTCAAACATTGAGAAAAACAAGTTTTAAAAAGAGAGACTTCTGGGCGCCTGGGTGGCTCAGTGGGTTAAAGCCTCTGCCTTCGGCTCGGGTCATGATCCCAGGGGCCTGGGATCGAGCCCTACATCGGGCTCCTTGCTCAGTGGGGAGCCTGCTTCTTTCTCTGCCTCTGCCTGCTGCTCTGCCTGCTTGTGTTCTCCCTCTCTCTGACCAATAAATAAATAAATAAAAATTAAATCTTTAAAAAAAAAAAGAGACTTCTACGTAAAAGTTTAACTGAAGTAGGATTTTCAATTGACAAAGAAACATATTGACCTCTCACAGAATTAAGCTTTGTAAAGTAGTCTAATGCTAAATTCTTAAAAACTTATTAAAATAAATTTTAGGGGCGCCTGGGTGGCTCAGTTGTTAAGCGACTGTCTTCAGCTTAGATCATAATCCCAGGGTCCTGGGATCAAGCCCCACATCAGGCTCCGTGCTCAGCAGGAAGCCTGCTTCTCCCTCTTCCACTCCCCATGCTTGTCTTTCCTGTCAAATAAATAAATAAAATTTAAAAATAATAATAATAAATTTTATTTATAGAATATATACCCTGTCCAGTCGCCCTAAATATCTTAGGCAACAAGAATTCACAATCAAAGAGGCAAGCTATCATTTTTAAGCAAGTTCTCATTTTTAAGTACAAACCAAACTACCTGACACAGCTTTTCTGTGCTGGGCATCCAGAGCCTGGTCAATCTCATCAAATAGGTAAAAAGGAGCTGGGTCACATTTCTGAATAGCAAAAATCAAAGCAAGAGCTACCAAGGATTTCTGTCCACCAGAAAGCTGTTGCATTTCTCTCATTTCACCCTGTTTTCCTGTAAATGACACCTAAGAGAACATTTAAATGAGTTAATACCCAAAAAGGGGTAGAATCACCATCACCTCTTAAATCACAGAGAATGTACCTATTTAATTTGTAAAATATTCTACAAATTCCACTATGGTAATACTGGGGAAAATTGGATATAAAGGTATTTTACCCTAATTCCAACTCCAGTGAACTGGTCAACTGATGGGACGCTGCTTTGTGACCCAGAACCCCTCTCACTTTCACCACTTCCTTCTCCTTCATCCTGAGACTGACTGCCCTCCACATCTCCTTTCTTCATTACCAAAGTAGCTTTGCCACCAGGTACCAACTTCTGGAATACTTCACTGAAATTCTTCGATACCTTAAAATGAATGAAATGAACAAGTTACAGGGTGATTCAAATATAAATTTTGCTTAGGTGGCACTGCACATATTATTTCTTAAAGCAAAAGACAAATATTTAAAACCAATCACAAATATCTTAACAGCAACAACAGACTGAATCCTTTTAAGAGTTGTGTAGGATGTTCTAATTACTATGTTAGAAAACTATATGCTGGATTTGTTCACTTGTATTAGATCCAACTATCAGTAGGAAAAAAAAACTTTATAAAACCTTTACGAATTGAGTAATAAGCTGAATAACAGCCAAAGCTTTTGTCTTGTGTGAGCATTAAACACAAACAGAAACATACCTGCTTGAAAGTTAACTGAATAGCTTCGTATTTTCGAAGTTCAAGTACATTCATCAGTTCCATGATTGATTTGTACCCCCTATCCAACTCTTCTTGTCGTTTTATTAACTTTTCTTTCTGCTCAGAGAAATTCACAAACTGATCTAAAGCTTTTTTGTTAACATGGCTGTACTTCTTCAATTCTGTGTTGCACTGTTCAAGTTTTCGAAACAACTACAAAGAGAAAAAGATGTATAAATAAATTCACATGAAGAGAAATATGCAACAAGATTTCAGATTTAAAACTACACAGTTTACCTGTTTGAGACTCAGTGTCTGGTACTTTTCAAATGCTTCCTGGGGAAGTGAGCCAAGCTCTCGAATTTTCTTCATACACTCCTCTTTCTTCTTTAGTAGCATGCCTTGTCGATTCGTCATCTTTTCTAGTTCTTTAGTATCATGATTTATAGCATCCATGTGTTCTTTTTCCATATTTTTCCAGCGTTCCATACTCTTCTGAAGCTCCTTAATTCCAGCTTCTGTTTTATCAATGGAATTGTCCAAATCTAAAGTAGAAAAAAACAAATTAATCCATAATACCTACTTTAAAGCTAGAGCACTGGTCAAAGATTTTAATGGCCAAATCTATCAAAATAAATAGGTTTTAGGGATGCCTGGGTGGCTCGGTTGTTAAGCGTCTGCCTTGGGCTCAGATCATGATCCCAGGGTCCTGGGACTGAGCCCCACAGAGGCTCCTTGCTCAGCGGGAAGCCAGCTTCTCCTTCTCCCACTCCTCCTGCTTATGTTCCCTCTCTCTCTATGTCAAATAAATAAATAAAACCTTTATAAATAAATAAATAAATAAATAAATAAGTTTTAGGTTTTTACCTTGTTTAAATTTTACTGTGTAAATCCACGAAACATTTAATTCAGGACAAAATTAGGAGTGTACACGAGTCATTAGGTATATATTTCTCATTATTAAGTATTTATAAAAAATTTTAAAAATAATTTTCTTCTCAGCAACTAGGTGATAAGAAACTTAATTCACACTTTTGGCAACGACATTAGTAAGTATGGTCTCTCATAAAATTGTCACGAACATTTCAATAAAACAAAGGTTACTATTTATAATGAACCCACTAAACTCCATTCACTATAAATTATTTACGGTGATGGAAAACACACAAAATCATTAGTGCACACTTTTGCTTAACAACTTTATCAAATAAGCTAATTTTTAACAAAATACGAAAAAAATGTTGACTAAATAGAAATTCACCTTCCGATCGTGCCATAGTATCTTTTACTCTTTTATTGATTGCTTCAAGTTCTGAGGTTGTAGCAGTGAGAACAGTACCCCCTTCTGTCTCTCTCAGTTCATTAAGTTCCTACAAGATAAAAGAAACTTAAGATTATTAAACCACAGAATAGGAATTCTGTTAGTTTCAAAATATTATGACTTTAACACTTCCCAACAGCTGTTGCTTTTTTTGCATTAATGTATAAAATTTTATTTAAGCATCCAATTCTTGATATACATTTGTATTATTTTTAGTTTTTGACTATTATAAATAATTCTATGAACATTCTTGTTATCAACCTCAATGAAGTATAATTTACATCCAATAAAGTAGGCTCACTTTAAGTGTAGAGCTCAGTGAGTTGTGACAATGTATACACCCACATAACTACCACCACAATGAAGATACAGATTTTTTCATTAAACCAAGAAGCTCCCTTGTGACCCTCTATAATCAGTTCCCTCTACTCATGGCCCTAGAAAACCATCATTCTGCTTTCTACTGCTATAGAGTGCTTTCTCCAATAGCTGTTATTATGAATAAGTATTCAAGAGAGACAGAAGTACACTTTGTATAATCGCAAATATTTAAAGTATCCATTAAAGGGGGAAAAAAGGTAATAATACGATAACTACAAAATTTCTCAGCAAGTGACTATACTGAGAAAACATTAGTAACTTAACACTTATTGAGAACCTAGAACGTGCCAGGATAATCATACAAAACAGGTACTACTGTTATGCTCATTTTTTAGAAGAGGAAACTGAGGCTTAGGAATACTATATTACTTGCCCAAGATCGTACACGAGATGGCAGTGCTAAAACTCCAACTCATGGTAGATGCTTTCTGTCCCCAAAGCCCATGCTCTCAATCAAAGCTCCTCATGTATAAGTTCTTTCAAAAGATTATGGTCATCGACAAACCCACAAAAAAGAATATACCTGTTCTACTTGGTCCAAGCGTTTCCTCAAGTTCTCATTTAGGTATGTCTCTACTCGAGTAATGATACCTTCCAATTTAATTCTTTCATTCAGCAACTGTCTGTTTTCCTGGAAGAAAAGAAAATTATGTCCATATAGGCATGCACATTTCACACACAGGAATGCTGTTATCTGCTGTCCTCTCCATTACTTGTGTCCAAATTACCTACAATGGAAAGCCCTATATTTTTTTCACTTTCTGTCTTATCTATTCAGAATGCTTCGTTTGTGTGCTTGGTTCTTTTTATAAGACATGCTGCCAAAAATATTTATCCATTTTTCATTTTTTTGGGACTTAGTATTTACATCTCTATACACGAAAATCAGTGTTTAATAAAGAGGTGCCTGAGTGGCTCAGTCTGTTTAACATTCAACTCTTGATTTTGGCTCATGTCATGATCTCAGGATCCTGGGACTGAGACCCAGGTTGGGCTCTGTGCTTAGTACGGACGGAGTTTGCTTGTCCCTCTTCCCCTGCTCCTCCCCCCACTCATGCTCGAATAAACTAACAAAATCTTTTAAAAAATGTTTAATCAAAACAATATTAATTTTTTTTATTTTTTTAAAGATTTTATTTATTTATTTGACAGACAGAGATCACAAGTAGGCAGAGAGGCAGGCAGAGAGAGAGGAGGAAGCAGGCTCCCGGCTGAGCAGAGAGCCCGATGAGGGGCTCGATCCCAGGACCCTGGGATCCTGACCTGAGCCGAAGGCAGAGGCTTAACCCACTGAGCCACCCAGGTGCCCCTAAAAACAATATTAATTATATAAAGGTAGTCAAATCAACAGAGACAGCAAAGCTAACAAGCTCGATCTTACTACTAATTAAAGTGCATTAAGATGAAAAAAACGAAGAGTTCTTGTATAATCCTAACATACCCACAATGGTTTAGAAAAACTTATTTATTCTCATGGGTATGAGAAGTTCAAGTTTCATTTTTCTATTTCCTCAGAGTTCCCTTCTTTCTCATTCCCTTGGTAGCAATAAACTTTTCGCAATAGCCAATTATAAATGAAAACTTATACTTTTATAAATTGTACTTGCCTGCTGAAGTTGACGAATTTCATCATTCAGTGCATCTACTCTCTTCTGATCTTCCAGACTAAGTTGTGAAAGCAAATCAGTTCCCAGTTCTGCTTTCAACGATTCTCTGGTGGATTCCATAGCATGCAAGCTTGCTTCCAAACTTTGTAAGCTACGTTGCTATGTGACAGATTACCCACTTATTAATAAAGGTATTAGTCACTATATTACTTACAACAGTGAAAAACTGAGAACATTCTATATTTGATATTAAAGTGAACTAAATTTTATCAACTCAAGTAACTATTAGGTATCCACTTAATTTGATAATTAGAACTAAGTAGCAGTAAGAAAAATATTTATGATACATTACTATTGAGGTATGTGGGACCAATCACAGTCCATGACTGAATCATATAAAAATCTGGCTTACTGATAAGAACAAAAAGAAAAGACTGCTAGAATGTGTTAGGATGGTATAGCTGGACAATTAAAAACTATGATTTTAGTACTACTGATGAACTATAACAGTTTTTGTCAAAGCTTCTGAGACTAGTATGTTATTACTTGTAATTTAGCAGTAATAGTTTGGTTTCTATCCTGTTTAGTATAATTTGGATAAAAGAAAATATTCAAACAATTCCATAGTGCTTAACAGACAAAAAATGATTACTGACAAATTAATGATTAGAAAATACTATTATGCCATAACTCAAAATGTCTACTTGTTCAATGAAGTTGGACAATCTGAATGTGGACTACAAAAGACTTTGGGTACCCACGGGTGTAAATGCAGTACAGATACACAGACAAGTCCAAAAGTATGGGGCTACAAGAAATGGAACACATGAACTCCAATGGATAACCAATGTAATATACAGTACATCCTAATTCTAAATACTTAAAATAAGTCTGTAACAAAAGAGACATACTTACGAACCTTTGGCATAAAAGTTTTCTCTGATTGCTGCCTCTTCTCTTTTAGCATCTTCATTTCTGATAATATGCTATCTCGAGACGCTTTAAATTTCCTTTGCTGGGTCTCTATCTGCTGCATTTGGTTCATCAACTGATCAATTTCATTATTAATCCATATACAAGGCTAAGGAAAATTTTCTCTAGTTCTTTTAAAAAGTGTGTATCCCTTCCCTTTTCTTTACCTCCAAGTAAAAGTTATTTCCTCAAATTTATGGACCATAACAATGCTAAATTAAATACTATACTGTGTTCAACCATAAAGTAGCTTAAAACATTTTACCCCACCATTTCTCTCTCAAAATAACCTATGTGTTTTACTTATAAGCTATATAAGAACAAAAATTCTTGGGAAACCCTAAGAGAATCTAAATGAAGTATATTTTTTGTTATCTTTTCATTCAAGAAATATTTACTATATAATCTATTATGCTTAAAACACTATAGAAGGTAGTTATGAAAAGGAGGCATCGCCCAATGTAGAAAAATACCACCATCCAAAAAAAATAATTTGGATTATCAAATACAGGAAGGTAGCTGAAGTATGTTGTCAATATCCTCTTTTTTCTTAGTGTTCCCCGAAGATTTCTTTGTGCCAACATCTTGCCAAATTTGGGCATTTCTAAATATGCTTTGCAAACCCCTGCAAAGTCAAAACTAACATGTTTATTTACCTTTTGCTTGTGCTGTTGCTTGCACAGATGGCACAGAAGGTATAAACTCACTTCAAAAAAAAATTGCCAAAAAAAAAAAAAAAAAGCCAGTTTTAAATAAAAATATCCCGGGGGTGCCTAGGTGGCTCAGTCATCAAGCATCTGCCTTCGGCTCAGGTCATGATACCGGGGTTCTGGGATCGAACCCCACATTGGGCTCCCTGCTCAGTGGGAAACCTATTTCTCCCTCTCCTCCCCGTTCATGCTCTCTAGCTATCTCAAAAAAATAACAACAAAAAAACCCCACAACCACCTTTAAGAATATTCCAATGACTTAGTAAAAACGGTTGTTCTTGATGCTGGAGTACCTATATATATATTAAGTAATCTTCACATCCAGTGTGGGGCTTAAACTCACAATCCGCAGATCAAGAGTTGGATGCTCTACTGGCTGAGCAAGGCAGGTGCCCCTTAAGTATCTACCTTTTTTAAATTGTGTGATATAATCTGAAGTACATAAAAAGCACTTTTGCCTTATACCAAAGAACTGTAGTTATTTTAAGAAAATGTACAGGTATGGGCGCGCCTGGGTGGCTCAGTGGGTTAAAGCCTCTGCTTTCGGCTTGGGTCATGATCTCAGGGTCCTGGGATTGAGCCCCGCATCGGGCTCTCTGCTCAGCGGGAAGCCTGCTTCCTCCTCTTTCTCTCTCTGCCTGCTTCTCTGCCTACTTGTGATCTCTCTCTGTCAAATAAATAAATAAAAATCTTAAAAAAAAAAAAAAAAAGAAAATGTACAGGTACAATGTTTCTGTTGTGAGCTAAACTAGACACTCTGCATGGAACACCAGTTTTATTTGGAAGAATTTAGAGTATGATATTTACTAAGACTTGGATTTTGACAGCCTTCCTCCATTAATACTACACCTGTACCAAATGACCTTGAAATAAAAATTTAATGCACATTTTTTAACCCCTATGTTTAAATTCTATGCAGTATGTGGCATTAGAGGCCCCCACTCCTTCTGTGAAACACTAACCTCACTTTCCTTCCACAATTCTGACCATCCTCCTCAGCTTCCTCTATAACTTTAAATTTCAGTGCACTTCAGGTTCTCTGCTCTCAGAAATACACTGACTCACTGCTATTAGCTTTAAATATTAACAGCTAAGGAAACAATGTTACAAGAGTTTTTTCCTTGTCTTTAGAAGTTACCTTCTGACAACACAAGCTTCCATGCTTACATAGAAGTCAAATGTGATTTTTCCCCCACTGTATATATGAAAAAACACACAACATGTAAAAGATTGTATATTTCAACCCAAACACAATTCTCCACCATAGCACAAGACAAAAAGATATTTTCAATATTTCTGCGCAGGTTTTCATTGAGCTTTGCTTCAAGCTCACCTAGTTCTTCTTCTGCTTTTCTAACATCTTTCTGCAATTCAAGTCTAGACTTCCTTGTATCATAGTAACCTCCAGTGAGAGCACCCCGATGACTGACTTGGTCACCTATAAACAAAGAACAAGGAAGGTAGAAATTCTGTATAACAATTTCTTTATTCAGTGATAAACTGATTTATAATCAAACAACTAATTTAAAGGCTTTACCTACTTAATGAGAATTTAAAAGGATTAAACCCACCCTGGAAAACGTCTGCTTTCCAGCTGTTAGAATCTACATTTGAAAAATGTGCCAGAAAGAAGTGCTAAGGACCAATGGTGACAAGTCAAGAGGACAAAGGACTGGAGTTTGGAATTCCACAGGCCATATTTGGGAAAATGTGAACATCAATGGTAATAATAACGGCAAGTCTTGAGAAGTTGAATGCTTCTAAAAGCACAGAGATAGGGGCACCTGAATGGCTCAGTTGGTTAAGCATCCAATTCTTGACTGCAGCTCAGGTCATGATCTTAGGGTGGTAAGACTGAGCTCCATGTCAGGCTCTGCACCAAGCATGAAGCCTGCTTGAGAGTCTCTCTCTTCCTCTCCCCACTCCTGCTAGCTCGCGCTCTCTTAAAAAAAAAAAGAAACAAAAATACAGAAGCCTTCACAGAATTGAAGAATCACCATTTGGAAACCCCCAGTGTATTGAGTCAAACTACTGGTAAAAGAAATTGTGGGGGTGGGGCACCTGGGTGACTCAGATCATGAATCATGATCTGATCTCTGGGTCCTGGGATGAAGCCCCATGTCCAACTCCCGGCTCATCAGGGAGTCTGCTTCTCCCTCTGCCTCCCCCTGCTCATGTTCTCTCTCTCTGTCTCAAATGAATAAATAAAATCTTTAAAAAAAAAATCTGTTGGGAAACCTGATATTCATGTTTTCTTAAAGGATAGTCCCACATAGCACTTATCAATTACAAAAAGGAAAGGGCATCTTTACAACAGAAGAGATTGCTACTGGTCAAACTTAACATCATTAGCAGTGGGACATATTGTGGGATGCAGTAAGAAGTACACATCACTCATGTCAAGAACGTAATACCAAATCTAACAATGAGGAAGCAGTTAAAAGGCAAATTTAGAAAATGGGACATTATGAGAAAGTCAATTTCTTGAGGGTGGGAAAGAAAGGAGCTATCCTATATTGAAAGAATCCAAAGAGAGGACTTTGCATGCATCCTTGATTGGATCCTGGAGAGAAAAGTATTTTGGGACAACTGGGAAATTTTTAATATAGGTACTTTTTAGATGATGATATTATTGGGTTGTTAAATTTCTTAGGTGTAACAAAGATACCTGGGGTTATTAAGGAGAGTATCCTTACTCTTATTAGATATACAAGCTTAACTTTTAGAAATAAAGTATCTTAATTTTTATAACTTATTCTCAGAGGTAGTCCAAAACAACAAAAAAATTATCTATAGAGATAAAGCTGGGGTGTGTGTGTGCATGTTACCTTCTTTCATCAGCAAATAAATTATACAGAAAAGAAAAAAACTGAAAAATGAGGGCAGATGAACTGATGTACCAGAGGTTCTTAACCTAGACTCCATGGATAAAATTCAGGATATCCATGACTTAGGTAGGAAAAAAAACTTACTCTTTATTTTTATACTAACTTCAAAATGAAATTTAGCAATTCCTTCTGTTATAACAAATAAAAATCACAATGGTATTATCAATACTTGTAACTTTGTTACCAAGAGAAATAATAGCTATTTTCTATCAGATTATATTTGTTACAAATCTCAAAATATTGTTTACATGTATCAGTCCTTCAAAGTTACATTTATTAGACCCACTTCTAAATCTTGTTTTTAAATACCTTCAAGAGTAAATTACTGTCATGTTTGAAAAAATATTGTGATTATCAAGTCAATTATGATTGGTTTCTTTTGTGATCCAAAGTATTTTATTTTATGCACTTGAAAACATTCTGAGAAAGGGCTCATAGGCTTTACCAAAGAGCCAAAGGAGTCCACAGGACAAAAGGTTAAGAATCCCTACTATACACCAAATGATTATACTTAAGAGACATCAACTAAATATAAAGTGTAGATCCTATCTGGACTCAAACAAACCATTTAAAAATGACAAAAAACTGGACATGAATTTTGAAATAGTCTTAAAACTAAAATGGAATTTATCTGTTCAAAGCTAAGAATTACTATTACAAACCTTCCAGGGTAATGCAGTCCATAGTGAAAGCACGGGCTAGCTGGGTTGAAACTTCCATGCTACGACAAATAAGTGTTTTCCCAAACACATGTTTGAAAGCTTTGTCAAATCTGGGATTGTACCTCAATTTACTTATCATAGGAATCGCATCCTAAAAATGAGTATTTTGTCAGCAAAGAGATCACAACATAGTTAATTAAAACATGTTAGAATTATGAATTACGTCTTTATAAAATACAAATAAACACAAATGCCTTCGTATTTCAAAACTACTTTTAGTCTGAAGAAGTTAGGAAAATCACTTTACTGAAATATCCTGGAAATTATGTTCATGTAACCATCCAAGTTTTCAAGAGCAGAGAAAAACGACAGAAAGTTTAGTGGCTCTGGAATCACAGCTCAAGCTCAAATCCTAGTTTAGTGGCTCTGGGGAGTCACAGCTCAAGCTCATATCCTAGTTCTGACACTCATCAGATGTTATGTTCTGGACAAGTTGCTTAACTTCTCCATTTAACAGTTATTTCATCTATAAAACTGCAGTAACAGTACTTTCCTGATAAAAGTTAAGACTAGAAAAACCAGTATCTGAAACACAGAAGATAGCATCTGCCACATAGAAGGGCTTAATAGGGGCACCTGGGGCTCAGTCAGTTAGGCGTCTGACTTGATTCTAGATCAGGTCATGATCTCGGGGTTGGGAGACCAAGCCCCATGTCAGGCTCCATGATGGATGTGGAGCCTGTTTAGATTCTCTCCCCCACTCCCTTTCTCTGCCACCCCCCCAACTTGTGGATGTGCTCTTTCTTAAAAAAAAAAAAAAAAAAAAAAAGGTAAATAAATGTAAACTAATAGTATTTCCTTAAAATGTTTTCATTTTATTATATATGTCTTATTCAGGAAAATATTTTTTCATATAAAATCTTCCCTTTTTATAAAATAAAAATTAAAAAAAAATAAAATCTTCCCTTTTTATGTTCTTCTAAACTGTTAGGAAAAGATTTTTCTAATTCTCAAATTAGGAAATACAACCTACATATAGAACAATGCAACAAATATGTTAAGCTTAAACCAATAATTACAAAGAGAACACCAATGTAACTACCACAGAGGATAAGAAATAAAACACTGCTGACACTAAAAGTGTGCCTCCTTCCTAATCACACACAGAGGTTACCTGTTGGAGGTGACCACTATCATAACTTTTGTGATAACCATTTCCTTGTACTTCTATCATCTAAATTTAGTTTTATTTATATATTTATTTATTTACAAGATTTTATTTATTTATTTTGGGAGGGTGGTGGGAGGCAGAGGGAGGAGAGAGAGAATCTCAAGCTGACTCCCCCCTGGGCATGGAAGCCCAGTCTCAGCTGATGTGGGCTCAGTCTCAGGACTATAAGGACCGTGACCTGTGCTGAAATCAGGAGTAGGATGTTTAACCAACTGAGCCACCCAAGCGTCCCTTTCCTTCCACACTACATGCATTCCTGAGTCTTGGTTCATTCACAGCATCACATTTGTGATATTTATGATTTTATCCTCCCCAAAACCTCAAAGATTTATAGATTTACAGAATTTATAGATTTAAAAGAAGAAAAAGGTGGACCCTTTAAAGTAGCTTTTAAGATTCTCACTGTACCAGGGTGGGCACCTGGGTGGCTCAGTTGGTTAAGGATCTGCCTTCAGCTCAGGTCGCGATACAAGGGTACTAGGATCAAGCCCTGTGTGGGGTTCCCTGCTAAGTGGGGTGGGGTGGGGGTGGGGTATCTGTGTCTCCTCCCTCTGCCACTCCCCCCTCTCGTGCTCTTTAATAAATAAATAAAAATCTTAAAAAAATATTTTCACCGACCCACTTAAATTGTTATCGTTATCACAGAGTTTCAGCTTTAACAACTTAGACAGGACAGTAAAATAGTTGCTAATACCATCAACATTCTGAAACCACACACCTCAAAGCCATTACATTTTTCTCAAGAACACTTTCTGAGGAATGTTTTTAATCCATTTAAACATACACCAGCAAGTAACAAAAACACTGTTTTCAGGGCCTATCACCTGGCTAGCCGTTTTTTATTTAATTTATAAGCCATTTAAAAAGTATATTCAAAAAACTTTAAAAATATTCACTTCAAATGACAGTTCCTCAAGGATTTCTTCCCCTTAATTTTGTCACCCTGGGATAATCTCTCAAAGTATCCTGTACTTATGTATTTTAACACTTGACACACTTGCAATGATTTGTTTCATGTGTTTGCTGTGACCTGCCTCCCTTCCCATTCCTATCCAGTAGTGACTATGCAGTAAGAGAAGACCAGTAAATCCTAACACACAGTACCTGTGCACTAGCATGTGCTAACCATAAGAAATAACTTATTGAAAGACAGATCTTCACACACACCAACTCACATTGGTTTCAGGATAGGCAGTATCCCTGACATCTAACTTGTTAAGAGGAAGAAAAGTGACCTCTCCAGGAAGATTCATTTTATTAAACTCCATCAAAATCTTTGTGCTGACTTCATCTGAATCAACAATATGATAAAATAACCTGCACGTAAACAAAACAAGACATATCTTTACTGCCAGACTTTAAAGTGCTATAAACATTCAGGCAAACAATTCACTTTTTTTCTATGCAATCCAATTTGTACTGGGGTAGGGTGGGAGGGAAAGTAGTTAGAAAATTCCAGTGGGGGGAGGGAGAGGAAGCCCCCAAAGGGATACTTCTAGCTTCTATAATTAGGAATACTTAACATGTACAGCTTTAAAAAATTAAATAAGCAACTAAGATAAAAGGTAATGGGAGACATACTGTACTAAAATTCCAAAAATCTGCTTCTCTTATTCCTTCTTTCCTTTAAAATTTCAAAATATCAAACAAAAACTTCACCTGTTGCCAGCAGTGACTTCCACGCATGTGTAGAAAGCAGGCTCACATTCGAAGTTATTCATCACGATGCCGTGATAGCCATTCTGAACATGCTGGTTTATTCCTTTCCTACGAAAGTGGTCCAGTACTTTGTTTATGCTGTCTATTCCATTTAAAATAGCCTGTTAAATTGTCAGAGGTGAAAAATATTAAAATAGTATTTCCAGTGGCACTCCTGCTGGTAAGAAACAAACCCACTACTCTATACATTTAAAAATGCTTCAGAGATTAGACACCCTCCCCAACGCCACATCACCCCCTTGAAAAATGCCAACTACATGAAACTTTATTATGGGTTCTCTTCTGACACTAACATTAAAAATGTGACTCTTCATCTAAAAATCAAAAGTGCTATTGTAGTAAAGGCTGCTTAAACGAGACCCATCATTTCAAATTTACAGGACAAGTGATTTGCACTCTTATTTATCACGTAAAACCAAGGACTTACAGCTTAAAAATTAACAAATTCTTGTGTAGTAAACCGCTCAATGTAAACTGAAGTAATGAAAAGAACATGCTCACCTTTCCTGTTGCTGCTCTAAGAAGTTGCTGTTTCTTTTCAAGATCTTCTCTTTTAGCAGCAAGTGCTTGCTGTTCTGCATTCTCCTCTCTCCACAAGTAACTAATCAATAAAAATTACACTTTAATTTCAAAAGCATTAAGATGCACCAATGGTATATATAGGATAAAATACTGAAAAAATATCAAACTTGAATAGTTCATTTTTAACTTTTTAAGATTTTTAAAGAGATTTTTATTTGAGAGCGAGTGAGCACAACCAGGGGGTGTGTGTGCGTGTGTGTGCGCATGCACGCGCGTGAGGCAGACCTCCCTGCTGACTAGGAACCCCACCTTGGGGCTTGATCCCAGGACACAGGGATCATAACCTGAGCCAAAGGCAGATGCTTAACTGAGCCGCCCAGGCACTCCAAGATTTTTTTAAGTAATTTCTACACCCAGAGTGGAGCTTGAACTCACAACCCCAAGATCATGAGTCACATATTCACCATCAACTGAGCCAGCCAGGTACCCCTAGCACATTTATAACTTAATTAAAGACCACTTAACAGCCAGTAATTAGTGTCACTCAAAAAAATTAAGGCATATTTTAGTCTATACTAACTTTCTTTCACTTTGTAATTCATCTTTCTTATTTTTTACTTCGTAGTATTTTCTGTCCAGTTCTTCTACTCGAGCTTTGACTTCGTTAAGATCCTGATCCAGTTTCTATGGAAATAAAAATAATTTAAACTTAAAATCCGATTTCATGCAAACTAATCCACAGTGACAGCAAGATCAGTACTTGCTTGGGGATAGTAGGGCAAGAAGGAAGGGGAAACAATTTGGGGTGATGAACAGGCTTATCATCTTAACTGCAGTGATGATTTCACAGATGTATTCATCTATCAAAACTTATTAAATAATACATTTTAAACATACACAATTCACTGTATGTCAATTGTACCTTAATGAAGTTGTTAAAAAAATCCAATTCTAACTTTTTAAAAATGCCTTTAGGCAAAAGAGCACATCAAGAGCAAACATAAGACATAAAATGAATTATTCTATAAAATATTGCTAAAATAGAATTTGCTCACTAATGATCTAAACCTTCCTACTAGAATTTTAGAAGAAAAAAATACATTCACAAATGCTCAAAATACTACAGTCAATAGTTTTCACACCACTCCCTCTATACACATACAAAAGATTGAGGATTATACTAAGAAGCAAAAGACCATTCTATGTAATTAAGAAGCAAAAGGCCATTCTACATAATTCAATGACCACTATAAAATCATCTCTATCCAATGTAAAGGACAGACTTCAGCAGTGGAAGGTATAGCTGAAATACTGCAAAATAATGAAGTTCAAGCTTGAGAAAGAATGAATAAAAACTCTACTGACAAATCTTGGCTCATCACCAGGCTGTTTCAAAAGGAGTATTTGTTGAGGATGTTTCCATGAAGTCATGACAAACACATGTCCTTTCTTTCAGGAAAGGACATGTAGCTATCACAGCTGAAACTGTATTAATTAATTTCCAAATAACTACCTGGAATCAACCCATGTTTTCCATTCCCTCCATAAAATACCGACCAAAGCACACTGGACTCGAGGCTAGGAGACAACGGTCTATGACTCCTGGTCACATTTCTACCAGTTATTTTTGATTACAGAGCCAGTTGGGTTTGCTCCCCACTATGTTTTCATTTTTTGTTCATGTTGTGATTACATTAAATATTAAACAAATATGAAGACAAAGGAAAGAGCTGTTTCTTTAAAAACTTGATTTAGTCTTGGATACACTCAAAGGTGACTCACTAAAAATTAAATTAAATGGGGAAATCAACTCTAAAAGATCAGGGAGAAATAATATATAAACGCATATATTAATATGTAATATGTACTTTATAACAAATTATAGTAATTCAAAATGTCAAATCAAAGTTAAAGACTAGGAAACTGACCCAGATTATAAAAGATGACAGAAATAAGACAACTAAATGCAATACATGATCCTAGATTGAATCCTGAATTCTGTTCTCATCCAGCTTTAAGAACTATATTTATATGTGTGGCTCATAACAAAAATGTCCCCTGAGAACTCACAATCACTACTCATATTCAAAAGAAACATCTTGGGTTCTACATGAAAAGACTGGTATGCATTCTGGTGCGGGGTGTTGATAATGGGGGAGGCTATGCATTTGTGGGGGTAGGAGGTACAGGGGAAATCTCTGTACCTTCCTCCCAATTTTGCTGTGAACCCAAAACTGTTCTAAAAAACGGTTCTTAAAAAAAGACTGGTACATGGGCATACATTTATCTTTTTAAGCAAAATACTCAGGATATATAAATAAATGTATGTTTACATGTGTATAAATACAAATACTATTACATATAAAACTTAAATATATATACACACTTATATAAAGATTTTATGCATTTAGTAAGTTTTTTGATATAAACCAATAACCAACTGGTACAGATCTCATGAGGTAAGAGGAGGGTTCCTCTGTGTAGGTACATATATAACGTCCTCACCCTATACTTGTCCTACATACTCCCTTCTCATCACTTCTATCATCCTCCAATCACCTATATGCAGCCATACATAATACTTAACAAAGCATTTTCCCCCTTTCTCATTTTAAATAAAGTGAGATCTTTCTTATCCTAGAAGTGATTTTATCTTCTACTTCAATTTTTAAGAAAATGCTACTAAACATGCATAGTAGATAATGTTTTATTCATTTAGAAAATCTTATAAAATCACCACTGCCTTAATCAACAAAAAATATATTCTGCAATAAATTATTAAATTGGCAGAGAACTGTGAAAGACTATAAAAATGGGAAAAAGATTAGTTACTCTGAAGTTATATTTTGACTTGTTTATCATGTTAAAATTAAAGGTAGCTCAGGAACGTTCTACCAACTCATAAAAATGTATTTTAAAATATACTCAATCTATATGAACACTCACAGATACAGAAAAAATGTTCCTTGAAAAGGAAAACTATCATATAAATATTATGTATATAAATATTAAATTGTGCTGGTCTTTTCTAAGTAAGTACCTGTTTTGTATATTTTAAGAGTAACAATGTTACTACTGAAAAATAAAACTTAAATAGGTAAGATATACATGTCTTTTGAAAGACTTTCACAAAACAGCTCTAAAAGTTCTTACATTATACTGCTCCAGGTTTTTCTCTTTATTTGCCTCCGTGTCCTCCAAATCCTTATGGATAGCAGCAATCTGTCTTTTTTTGTCATTAATAGCCTGATCTAAAGACTTGAGTTCCTTTTTAATCCACTTATCCCTTTCTTCTTTTGATGTAAACTGGCTTCCTCGACCCTGCTTTGCATAAAGATCTGTTCTTTCCTGGGTAGCCTGGGCCAATCTATAACAAGACAGAAGAAAAGAATGGATTAAAAAGGAGACCAGAAAATAAGCAAGTTTAACTGAGACCACAAAGATAATAGCCATCTTCAAAATCCCACAGAAAAAATAGTAAAAGCAACTGGTATCTAATAGAGATCCTTGGACTAGTACTATATAATATAAATCTCATTTTGAAAAGCCACAGTTAAAGTCATGTAAAACAGCCTATATCCTAAGGATTTCAGGCAGACAATGTCTTCACTCCAGGTCTGGGTTAGTCAGTAAGGCTAGAGACAATCCTAATATCCTACCTCAGGAATTTTCCAACTATATTTAGCTATATAAACATTTCCAATTCCTTATAATAAAAGACACTATCAAGGTTAAAAGGCAAAAGAAAGACAAAGAAAACATTTACAATACACAGAATACTAGAACAAATACAGATTACAGACAACCCTAACAAACAATAAGAAAAAAAATCAGAAGTAGCAAAGGAAATAACTCACTAAAACAAGTATTGGTAGCATAAGATAATAATGCACTAAACCATGAAATCAGCAAAACTTGGCATGTTCAATCTACAGATACATACTAAAATGTCTAGATGCTGAAACAGTAATGAAAAAAGGAAATAGGATGAAACAGAGTTAAGATGTCATATGGGTAAAAAACTCATATGGGTAAAAAACAAAAACAAAAAAAAGAAACTACCATTCATGTTTTAAAAAGCCCAACAACATCAAGGCAAGTTATTTATCTTAGGCAAGTTATTTAACCTCCCAGAACCTCAAATTTGTTGCACCTAACAGTGATAATGTGACTCTCTTACGGCTGAATGAAAAAAAAAATACGTGATATGTATACAATAACACATGGCCCACAGGAGCTGTTTAACACAGGCTATTAATGTGAAATTGGATTTAACTTCTACTCTTACTGGGTCTTAATTCCTAACTATTTAGCTTTCACAGAGGAACTATGTAGAAAAGTAGAAGTGTTGGTGAAAGAAATCCCAGACCTAGCAATTCCTCGCTCTTCTTTTTCTTTCACACTGTTGAATTTAGGTTCTGTTTCTGCCAGTTCTTTCTGTTTTTCTTCTATTTTTTCAAGCAGCTTCTGCCTCTCTTTTAATAAGCGTTTCTGTAAATAAAGCAGGGTAAGTAAAAATGCAACCTTAAAAATTTCTGCTTAATTTTAAGTTTAGCATAAAATATTCTCTCATGGAAAAGAATTCATGAAAAAAAACTGATCCTGCAACACAAAACTAATTTTTAAATAAAAGAAACAAGGAGACAGTACTGAGTTGCTACTAAGTGTGAATTATTTTAATGTGCCAGATCTTTTACAAAAATTTAAGCTTGCACTCCCGTTACAGAAAGGATGGTCTTCTGCAATTCCTACTCAACTGAACATTTGTTTTTCATTTTTAGCATTTTAACTTACCCTTTGTTCACTATTGCCTGCCAATTCATCCTGTAAATCCTTGGCTTTAAGCTCCAACTTAGTCCTCTGCTTAATCTGCTCTTGTCTTTCAGCACTGAGCTGCTCCTTTTCTTCTTTCATAGCTGAAATTTTTGTTTTCAGTTCTCTAACTTGGCGCTCAATATCCTAGCCAAAGAGTATGACACAGAAGTGAGTCAGACAATTAGAAGTACAAAAGCAGAGTTTTCACACCATTAGTTGTCCCCTTTTCCTTCATTTACACTTTCAGTACTGTTCTGTCTTTCCAATACTCAATCCCAATGACACCCATCTGAAGTTACCACTCCATAATTCTGGTACAAAAGGATTTACTGTGGTCAAAAAATGTAAGTTAACCTAAGCCTAGTTTATAATCTTACCTCCATCTTATCTCTTGCATCCTGCTGGGCATCTCTTAATTGCCTGGATTTTTCTCCACTAGTCTCTCGCTTAGCAGAAAGCTGGGGGGAACAAAAAGCTGTAATTTCTAACTCGTTTTGTATTTTGTTTAATACTTCATAACATGTAGTAAAATTGTAAAATAACTGCTAAAACAAAATCATTTACCTGAAGAGGTTTTTTTTAGTGATTTTAAGTAAAAAGCTCCTTTAGTTTTAAGTATTACCTAAAAACAAACTTTTGGATGAGAGGTCAGCAATACTAATTATAAAATACATCCTAAAAAGCCAAGAAAAGGGCACCTGGGTGGTTCAGTCATTAAGCATCTGCCTTCAGCTCAGGTCATGATCCCAGGTTCCTGGGATCAAGCCCCACAACGGGCTCCCTGCTCAGCAGAAAGCCTGCTTCTCCCTCTCCCACTCCCCCTGCTTGTGTTCCCTCTCTCACGATGTCTTTCTGTTAAATAAATAAATAAAATCTTCAAAAAATTAAAAAAAAAAAAAAAAGCTAACAAAAAAAATTCATGAAACTTTTTTTTTTATTATTATGTAAACTCCACCCCCAATGTGGGGCTTGAACTCATGACCCTGCTATCTAGAGTCCCGTGCTTCACTGACTCAGCCAGCCAGGTACCCTTTCATGAAGCTTTTAAAGGTGGCGTCCCTCATTCTGGTTTGACTTGCATTACATTTCAGATAAAACTATAGCAAGGTCCATACAGGTCTAGGCGCTTTTTTCTTGGGATAAACTGAAAGAACAAATTTACTGACCAATGATTTCATTAAAAGGTATAAAAATTTTCTCTAAGTTTCCATTTAAAAATCACTGAAAGGTATAAATATAGAATGAGCTTAAAATAAAATCACTCTGAATTCAAGTAACAAAATTCTTTACCTCATCAAGTTTAGCACGAGTCTCGTTAAGTTCCTGGTTATAAATGGTATATTCCAGGGCTCGTCTCATTTTATCCCACTTTTGATACTGAGCTAGTTCTTCCTTTTCTTCTTCTAGGGTATGTAATCTCTCTTCAATGTATTTTAACAACTCATTGATTTTTTCCCGTTTGCCCTCTTAAAAAGAAATGAGAGAGAGTTGAAGGAGCTGAATAACATTTTTATGTAAATTCTCAAATATACCATGAGTTAAAATCAATCTTAAGAACTAAAGCATTATAGGATAGTGTGTGGTAACCAAATCTAAGAAAGTAAAATGACAAAACACTTAATGACGAAAAGCATCAGAGAACAAAGTTGCACATGATGACACTTTTTAAGTTTTCATTATTTTCATTCATATACAACGTTCTATCAGTTTCAGGTACACAAACAGTGATTCCATAATTCAATACATTACACAATGCTCACCATGAAAAGTGTAGTTACCATCTGTCACCGGACGTTATCACAATATCATGGACTATATTCCCCATACTGTACTTTTCATCTCTGTGCCTTACTTTATAACAAAGTTTTTCCTCTTAATCCCGTTTACCTATTTCACTTATCTTCCCCCTGCACCACCACCTTGGCAAAGGAAATAAATAATTCCTTTAGGAACTCAAGACTGTCGGGTTCTAAGACATGACAGAACACAGCACATGAGAAGCTAAGTAGGGTTTCCATAATACATGTACTAAGGAAGATCAGAAGTTTTCCGTTTACTTGCTCCTAAACAACTTAAAACCTAATGCCGGCTGATACTCCCAGCAATTTTTCTTTGAGGACTGCATCCAAATCTGTTATCCTCACTAACAATGAGGACAGCAGAGGCACAAAATAGATGACCTACAAAGGCATTATTATCTAACAGTAATTCCTTATTTAGAGAGAGAAATTATTTGAAATCTCAAAACTTAAAATGTCACCAACTAATTTTCTCTCTGTTCTCATATAGGCAAATTATCAAACAGTATACTCCTAAGAACAGATAGAAGCCCTTACAACTATAGTAACACAATGACAAAGTAATTTATAAAATAAGGCAAGATCACATTTCTTTACCTGTTTCTTTCATTAAAGATATGCTTTCTTCTTTTCGTTCATCATATACTCTAGTACCAGCTACTTCTCTTAATAGTTTTAGTCTCTGAGAATCTGGTGCTGTGGCCATCTGGTTGATCTACAAATTTTACAAAAATAATTACTATGTAGCTACAGACTGCTCTTTAAGAACTCTACCTTGAAAGAGTATTCACATGCTAAGTTTTGAGTATCACTTCAAGAATGTAATCTGTGCAATGCATATACCTACACACCCGTATGTCCTTTATTTAAATGAAATTTATCAAATGAAGATCCAAACAGAATTGATATATTCAATCTAATTTATGAATAAAACTCTAAATTAAAAATGAAGGAAAAACATCCCATCACCATACTTTTTCTTAGTCAACATTGTAAGGTATAAAAGATGTACTCCATTTTGAAAGAACAAAGTATTTTTACAAGAGGGAAACTATCACTCTATAGTCTTAAAAGGCTATTATGATACTACTAAAAATATAACAGGGGTACCTGGGTGGCTCAGTTGGTTGAGTGTCCAATCTTTGGGTTTTAGCTCAGATCATGATCTCAGGGTTGTGAGATCAAGGCCTGCATCGGTCTTCCCACGCAGTGTGGAGTCTGCCTGAGATTCTCTCCCTCTCCCTCTGGCCCTGCCCCTACTTGTGTACACTCTCTCTAAAACAGAATCTTTTTTTTTTTTTTTCTAAAACAGAATCTTAAACACACACACACACACACACACTTACTATTACTTAAGTAAACTCTACACTCAACATGGGGCTTAAACTCACATCCCCAAGAGTCACATGCTCTACTGACTAAGCCATCCACGTACCCCAGAAATGGTGTGCTTTAAATATAGACAGATAAAAATAACTGTCTAACAGAGGTAGTGACCATTAAATAAGCAAAAGCATTTTTAAAATCTTATTTAAAAATATATGGCAGGGTACCCAGGTGGCTCAGTCAGCTGAGTGTCCAACTCTTGGTTTTGGCTCAAGTTGTGCTCTCAGGGTCATGATATCGAGCTCCGCATTGGGCTCCACACTTGATAGAGTCTGCTTGGGATTCTCTCTCTCTCTCTGCCAATCTCCCTGCTTGAACATGCTCTCTTAAAATAAATAAAATCTTGGGGTGCCTGGGTGGCTCACTCGGTTAAGCGTCTGCCTTCAGCTCAGATCATGATCCCAGGGTCCTGGGATCGAGCCCTGCATCGGGCTCCCTGCTCAAGAGGGAGCCTACTTCTCCCGCTCCCTCTGCCTGTAGCTCCCCCTGCTTGTGTGCTCGCTCGCTCTCTCTCTGTCAAATAAATAAATAAAAATCTTAAAAAAAAATCTTGAAAAAAATATATGGAAAGAAACCACAGAAAGTGGTACAAAGTGCCATGCAACTTTAAACAACCATGAGTTTACCATATTCATAAAAACAAAACTAATCACGAAGGGCAAAAAATACTCACTGCATTAAAAAAGTGAAGTGAGTTACTCTTACACTTCTTACATAAAAAGAGAATCAGCTTTTTACATAAAAAGAGAATCAGCTCTGAACTAAGGAAATATGGTCTATCAAAAGTATATATATATTGGGGCACCTGGGTGGCTCAGTGGGTTAAAGCCTCTGCCTTCGGCTCAGGTCATGATCTCAGGGTCCTGGGATTGAGCCCCACATCAGGCTCTCTCTCAAGCGGGGAGCCTGCTTCCCCCCCTCTCTCAGCCTGCCTCTCTGTCTACTTGTGATCTCTGTCAAATAAATAAATAAAATCTTTTTTAAAAAAGTATATATATACCAAAAAATCCTTCAGATCCTTTTTTTGAAAAAAGGTTTATTCTTCTGAGAGACAGAGAGACAGCAAGCACGCACACTCAAGCAGGGGGCGGGGTGGAGGGGTAGGAAAGAGGGAGACAGAATCCCCAAACTGACTTCCCAGCGAACATGGAGCCTGACTCAGGGACTGAACTCAGGACCTGGAGATCATGACCCAAGCTAAAATTAAGAGCTGGCCACTCAACTGACTAAGCCACCCCAGGCGCACTCCCTCCTTCATTATCCCTGATTACCCCAATTATGCATAGTCATTCAACTTATTCACTTAAAAAATATATAACAAACGCTTACAGCATATATGCCACTCTGCTGGGCACTGGGAAAAGGTCAATTAACAAAACAGAAAAGGTCTTTCCCTCATGGAATTTACATTCTAGTGGAAGACAACAGGAAATAAGTATACCAACACAGTATACAATATAACTGTTACAAAAACAAAACAAAACAAAACAGAGAAAACATGTAGGGCTGGGATTAAGGCAACACTCTTTTAGTTGAGGTAAATCATGGATGGCTTATATGAAATGACATATAAGCAGAAACTGAAATGAAGTATAGGGGCCTATTTGCATGTGTGTAGGGGAGACTCAGATAAATAAATGGGCTCTCATAATCAGCCTCCATTTAAAGAAATTCCTTGCCTATAAAGCTGGTCTTTCCAAAAACTTGCTCTGAATTTCCCAAATGTGAAACACCACACTCTTCCTAATCACCTCTCCTGGATGCTAACTTTCCAATACATATCTAAAAATCCTCCAATATGAAGTAAGTGGACATTTAAAAAGAACTTCCCCTAGTCCAAAAATACACTATACCAAACTATGAGAACAGTGCAGGGTATGTTCTAAAAAAGAAATTATCTTAGGTATAGTTTAAAGCATATGAAGAAACAGTAGAAAATCTGTAACTAATAAAAACTATAAAAAAATATAATCTCTACAAGAAAAAACAGTATGTGGCATTACAGGTTTCCGGCAATGTAAGCCTTCTAATCAGTTTAGCTCTATGATAAATTAAGTAACATAGCATTAGTTTTAGGAAGTAATTTTTTTTCTAATGTTATTTTTATAGAATTTCTATAGTATTCTTTTTTTTTTTTTTTTTAAAGTTAGGCTTCCTGCCCAGCATGGAGCCCAATGCAGGGCTTGAACTCATGACCCTGAGATTAAGACCTGAGCTGACAACAAGAGTTATATGCTTAGCCAGCTGAGCCACCCAGGCGCCTCTCTATACTGTTCTTAAATATGATCATTGTGACTTTCACAAACCAAAAATGTCTTCTACTACAGGACGTCTTATTAAGTGATATAGGCCACTAAGAAGACAAGACCCACCAACTGCTGAAATTATTGCATCCCACTACATAATAGAGCTACTTTGTACCTTATGGGCACATAAGGTAATACTAACATCAATATAAAATAAATCATGAAAATAAACGACAGTAAGGCCCATTTTGCTTCAACTTAACCACTAAAATCAATCAGCTAATATAATATATCAGCTAATATAATATAATCAGTGAATATATTCAGAAAACAAATTCTATAAAAAAGGACATACAATTTTTTTACCTTTCCTTGTTTTACAATGTAATAAGGATTGCTTCGAGAAAAACCAGCACTTTCAAGGAGATTCATCACATCATTTTTCCTGTTAATAAAGATTGAAAAAAATTTTTCAGATGAATACCCCAACGATAAGCAAAAAAAAGAGGGCTGACTCCTGGGTTAAGGAGCATGAGGTATTACATCATTGAGCCTCAGAGGATCCTGATTCTCACCCCCACCCCCACCAAAGATTTTATCTATTTGACAGAGAGAGAAAGACAGGGAATCAGGCACCCAGCTGAGCACAGAGCTGGAGCCCAAGGTCCTGGGATCATGACCTGAGTCAAAGGCAGATGCCCAACCAAAAGAGCCACCCAGGTGCCCTGAGAATCCTGATTCTTATGTTAATGCTCAAAATACTGGTTTGTTGAACACAAGGTATATATAACCCATATAATGAAGTAAGTAAAATACTTTTACTCTTTGTAAAGAAATTAAAACATAAAGGAAATGCTTACGTGACCATTTTCTTGTCTAGGAAATACTGATCCTTTTTGGCACCAATAACTCTTCTAAGTGAAACTTCTTCTTTATCAATCTAAGAAAAAATGTAAAAGCCCAAAATTAATTTCACAGTAAAAGTGGAAAACTTTTTAGTTAGTAAGGTCATTCTAGAATCCATAGCCATAACCCATTATTTTGAAATCTCACTAAAGATATGCTATGAATGTCAATTCTTATGACAAAGACATTTTTCACAACAGCTTACACAATCTCCCTTCTGTTTACTAGAATGTTCATTATAATTTTAAAACAAAATTAATATGTAAACTGCATAGCTATTTTAGCATAAACTATAAGAGCTTAAGTACATTTGTAAATGTTTCAAAACTTGGAAGAAAATCAGCTGCATCAATAAAATTCTCAACATTATTACTAGGGAAAAAACCCACTACTCACTGGCAACCGGTTGTCTGAATTATCAAAAATAATCTCCACAAAAGCAGAAATGACACGAGGACCAGTACCCTCCTAAAACGTGCAAAAAATAAATTGATCATTTAAGTGGTATTTTCACATTATCTTTTTTTTTCCCCTTTCATTGCCTTTAAAATTTAGTGCATGGTAACAAGCCTAATTCAATGGAGAAAAAATCCTATCAGACTACAATATATCTTTCTTGTCAAAAGAGCAAAGACACTGGATTAGGATAACAATACTTCTCAACCAAATGGTTTTAGATTCTAACTAAATACGCAAGAAACATGCAAAAGATAGCAAGTCAGATGTATTTAGGTCTTATTCTGAAGACCACTTTATTAGAATTTAAGACCCGATGCCCACCTAATTCTAGTTATTTGCTAATATCTACAACACTTTGAGGCTCTTCTCTTATAGACTCATTTAATGCTGTAAAGGAACCCTAACAAATACACAATTACTGGAACTCAACTTTTTAAAACTATCTGCAATATGCTACATAATCTTAAATCTGCCATGAAAAGACACACATCTAAACATGTGTCACATACAGACCAATTTATGACCCAGCTACTTCTATACCAAGTCCAGAGAATTTCCAGAGCTTAGAAACTGTGTAAGTCAACACAATAATGATACCTAAAGAGGTTATTCTTTCAATGCCAATCTTAAAAACATAAAAAAAAATTCATCTACAGGTAACCAGTTTTGTTTACTGGGCTATAAATTCAAATTTAAGAGGGCAAAATAAAAGATAATGGTTAAAAAACAAAGACAACCAAAATACCTCCCTTACTGTGAAAGACTCTATTGAGATATAGTCAGGATTTTCACTTTCTGGTCTTAAAACTAATTATAAGCCACATTCAAACCAAAAAGAAATTTTATCATTTTATTATAGGCTTTTATAATTTTTTATTCTGAAATTTCTTTTTTTTTTTTTTAAGATTTTATTTATTTATTTATTTGACAGGCAGAGATCACAAGTAGGCAGAGAAGCAGGCAGAGAGAGAGGAGGAAGCAGGCTCCCCGCTAAGCAGAGAGCCCGATGCGGGGCTCAATCCCAGGACCCTGGGATCATGACCTGAGCTGAAGGCAGAGGCTTTAACCCGCTGAGCCACCCAGGCGCCCCTATTCTGAAATTTCTTTAGTTTGTTATTCATAATTATTCAATGAAAAATTCTAACAATTTTATTTACTATAAATATACTTATCTTTTCATACTGGAAAATGCTGTTACCACTTAACTTACAAATATGGACAAAATTAGAACAAGTATGTTGTCTAATTTGCAATTATTGCTTCTCTATGCTCCCAATAACTTCTGATTCTAAGTCTCAAAGTTCCTAATTTCCAATCTTAAACTCTTTTTTCTCCTTAGCAAATCTGCTTTTCAGCATTACCAGACCATACTCTTAATAAAGACATACCCATCAATAGAAAAATTCTACAATTTTCTTATCATTATATAAAAATCAGGCCTTTATCATCATTAATATAGGAGGCTAAATTCCACAGCAGAATTAACACACTTAAGAGAGACAGTGTTATGTTTACAAAAGATCTGAAGCTTGAACAAATGATTTTATTTACCAGAATCAACAGTGTAGTTTAAAAAAATACATAATATCAATAACATCTCAAAGCAATTTCACTCACATGCAACAAAGCCAATCGCTGTTCTGGACGAAGATGACTGAACTCATCACTAAGAACAAACTGAATTGCTAAAAATACAAAAACGTAACTATTAGTACAGTCTAAAAAAGATCTATGCCTTATTTACACCTTTCCATATCTTCTACCAAGTAATGAACAAGGCAGATAAAGTAGATTATTCCATATATGCAGAAGATTTGCCTGTATTTCAGACTAATTACCTTGGAAATGATAAGAAAAATACTAAGAAGTTTCCACTGAAACATTTAAGGGAAGAAAAAGAGAACACTAAGGTAACAAAGAGAGACATGCAAACTAAAGTTTACCTCTTGATCAAAGTATACACTGAGTGGCTAACACTTTGTTTTTATCTACTAGATATAAATAAGATACATCAAAATATTTATAAACAAAATAAGATATATTCCTACAATATCCTTAACTGGATACTTTTGGTCAAAAGAAATAGAACTAAGTGGGAAATACAGGGATATATCTCAGATTCCCATATTCTACTTCAATGCTTATCTGCTTTAAGAAGCCATTCCTGCTTCCATATGGGGTATCTAACTGAATGACCCTGCCCTAGAAATGAAACTAATCAGCCGTCCTCTTCCCAGTCCACCCAGGAGACCTTTGACATTCTAAGAGTTGAGTGTGCATGTATGAATATGTATGCTGAGGGTGGACATGGAGTGGTTTATCTTTTATAATCATCTTGGGAGGATAGATTCAAATTACCTTCATCTTCCTGGAGATCACAAAATACTTCTACTCCAATCCCACTCTTACCATCACCAAATTACAACCACTAAACGGCTATTGATTTGTGAGCACAGAAGGGATAAAGCCTTTGTTCTTACTAAGGTCCCTGCTTTTTCTCAAGCACTACTCAACTAAAAGGTTCAAAATTTTTGCAACTTACTTCTTATATAATCCAAAACTGTTAAAATGTTTTCTCTGAAGGATTTAAGAGGCATTATTATACTTAATAACATTTTTTAAAGATTTATTTATTTGAGAGTGAGTGAGAAAGAATGAGAGCGTGATGCGGAAAGGCACCACAGGAGGGTGAGTCTTAAGTAGACTGCGCTGAGTGCAGAGCCCAGCTAGGGGCTTGATCCATACAACCCCGGAGATCACAACCTTGGCTGAAACCAAGAGTCAGACGCTTAAATGACTGAGACACTAGGTGCCCCACTTAAATGCACTTTATCCTTACAATTTTCAAAGCTATTTAACTATCTGCAAATTGACAAGCGATCTTCACTGAATCTGAGATTTTTTTATACCCTTCCATCCTTCAAAAAAAATGATTCAGAAAGCATTTTTTAAGAAGATGTAGCAGAGGAGTACCTGACTGGCTCAGTCAGTAGAGCATGTGACTCTTGATTTTGGGGTCATGAGTTCAAGCCCTAGATTTCATGCAAAGCATACTCTAAAAATGAATACGTAAATGGAACAGAAAGATGAGCCATCTTTCTGTTTCTGAAAAGCCAAATGCAGCTTTTCTACTGCATTTACATTTATATATGTATACACATTTCCAACATTTATATACTGCACTCAAGTTTAAAAAGCACTTCCATTTGTATTATCTGATGATTCTCACAACCCATCAAAGCAGGCAGACCAAAGACTTCTTTTTAAAATGCAAAGATATTGTTCTGTCCAGTATCTCAGCTCATTAATCACTAGGTACAGAGAACTCAGATCATTATATCATTATATTTGAAATCCTCTACACTAAACCACAACCCTGTATGAAGAAATATTTGAGTTTCATGCAGACACAACCTCAGAAAACCAATTTTTCTAAGTAGGCTCCACACCCAGCATGGAGTGCAATGAGGGGCTTGAACTCATGACCCTGAGACTGAGACCTGAGCTGAGTTCAAGAGTCAGACACTTAACCAAGTGGGCCACCCAGACACGCCTCAGAAAACCAGTTTTTATTTTTTATTTTTTTTAGAAAACCGATTTTTTTTTTTTAAAGATTTTATTTATTTATTTGAAAGAGATCACAAGTAGGCAGAGACGCAGGCAGAGAGAGAGGAGGAAGCAGGCTCCCCGCCGAGCAGAGAGCCCGATGTGGGGCTCAATCCCAGGACCCCGAGATCATGACCTGGGCTGAAGGCAGAGGCTTAACCCACTGAGCCACCCAGGCGCCCCTAGAAAACCGATTTTTAAAATAAATTACCTGAAGATACCCAGGGTCTTTAATATATTTAGAATTTAAAAAACAATACCTACCATAAAAAAAGTTACTTTTTCCAGATCCATTTCTGCCCACTATAAAATTTCAAAAAAGTACATGTTACTTTGCATAGAAACCAATAAAATTAAAACCTTACTGAAAGTATTAAAAACTTTATATTCTACTTTCTAACTTAACATCTTAATATCTGAAATTAAATACAAAAGAGTAAACAAAAGAAATCAATAAACAAAACAGCTTTAATCACCAATGAGTACAATTTTTTGCAGAGACATCTAATGGCTTTTTTTCTTAAATTTATTTCATCCATTCTCTTGCTTTTTCCTAATAGTTTAAAATTAATAGGAATAATCAAATGTTACCAGGTTTTCATAAATTACAATCATTACTATGGACATACAACTCTATTTTAATTATATATAATGGAATCTTTTTAATAATTTAAAGACTCACATGTTGCTAAAATTTTTAATACCTAAATAATCACTTTAAATTCTCAAAACGATTTGCTTAGTAAAGTACTTATGATTAGCCCTATGATTATATCATGTATAATCTCAGAATCACAAAAGTAGACAAGTATAAGGCACTTTTTTAAACTACCTACCTTCAGAAATAAACAATTCTATACATAAGATATCAAATGTTTCAGATTTAATAAATTCATTTTAATTTTCTTGTTCAGCAAAATTCCCAATCTCTCTCATCTTGACCAAGATATCCTAAACAAATCAGCCCTTACAGTTATCATTTTTAATGCAAAGTAAAGCATAAAAAAATCATTTGTTATGAAAGTAATAAAACACTTTTTTTTAGAAGGCATATGACACAGAGGCCAGCTTGAAAAAGATTTCCACTGGCTTAATCTAGGACAATTTGAGCACCAAAATAATTAGATGAACTATAAATTTGTGCTGGGGGGGGAATAATCCATGACTCCAAACTGATAATAAAATGATAAATAAATAGCTAAGGAAGGAGAACAGTAGAATAGCACAGTATTCTACTATTCACTACTATTCACAGTAGAATACCACATAGTAAATGTGAAAGGAAATCTGGAAATGGAAAATAATTTTGTAACCACTAAAATAAAGGCAAGAAAAAAAAAATAAAGGCAAGAATTATCAATGGATACTAAATCTAGGGGGAAATTTTGAAAAGGAGCCAATATTTGCATGGTCCAAAAGAATTTCCCATCCTCATACTATTTATTAGTTCCAAGAGAACAAACACTGCAGAGAAGAAAAACCAGATAACTACCCAGACCAGGTGATCAAAAATAACATCATTTAAAAAGAAGTAGACAGAATGATGTCTTCACTTCCAGGTGTAATATCCTCAGAAGACCGCATCATTTATGTAGCTTTTTTTTTTTTTTAATAATGCTATAAGACAAAAAAAAGCCTGTGGAATTGATCCAGGATAAAGGAGACTAAAGAGACACGACAACTATCTGCAATACCTAATCCTAAATTAGATCCTGTACTGGAGGAGGAAAAAACACTATAAAGAATGTTTTTGGGTCAATCAGTATAACTGGAAAATGAAGAGCAGATTATTTTATTAATGTCAAATTTACTGAAGTTGATAACTCTACTGTGTTTTATGTAAGAAAATATCCGTATTCTTAGAAAGTATACATTGACATCAAAGGTAAAGGGCCATGACCTACATAACTTACTCTGGAAAAAAAAGGGTGAGTGTGTGCAAATGATAAAGCAACTGAGGAAAATGTTAACAGGCAGATTAGGATAAAAGAGGTAGGAGTATTCTTTGTATTGTTTCTATTTATACAACTTTTCTATAAATTTAAAATTACCTCTAAATAAAAGTTTACAAGATAATTTATCATTAAAAGAATTACATATAGTTCAAACCATAATCTACTCATGAACAAACAACCTAAAATTTTTAAGTTTCCCTTTAAGAATTACTCTTACCCACAGAGTTAAATACTATACAGCAATTTTAAGCATGTTGAATACTTAATGATAGAAAGATGTTCATGACTTATTCTTAAATAGAAAAAAGATTACCAACAAATAACACCATTTTTTTTGTTTTTATTTTTATTTAAAAAGGCTTATTTATGTAGACACAAAGACTGGAGGGCTGCTGAGAGAGATCCAGTTTGTATGTGCCCCAGATTCACCTGCCCCGACCCAAGTCTTGGTTGCCTGTCAACGGAAAGGCTCAGTATTCCATCACTGTAGGTTGTTTCAGCCTACCCTGGGTACGCGCTCAGCTCAGATCTGTGAAAAACCAGAGGCTACAGTTCACTGACTACTTCAGGTGGATTAAGTCCCCAGAGTAACACAACCCAAGGGCATGGGAGAATTGATGCCCTGTGTAGTAAAATGACCAATCAGAGACAGGAACCTGCAAACAAAACCCTCTCCATTCCTTTCCCATCTGATCTTTCCCACACATGGTGGGTTCATAAAGTCTGTCTGAAAGTTATCTAATTTGACCCCAATACCAGCTGTGCCTTCGTTATAAAACTATGACTAGCCTTCCCCCTCACGCCTGCCCTTAGACTGCACCTTCCCATTAAAGCCTTATTAGTAGCTGAGTGTGCCTTGCACTCTTGTTTTCTAGGAAACCAGGTCTAATATAAGTAGATTGTCAATATTAAGAATGGTTATTTCTGGGCAGGATTAGTTTTTTTTTTCCTTCCTTTCAGCTTTTAAACTCTTCCATAATGTTCTATAATTAACATATATTTCTTCAGTTAAAAAGTTATAAAAAAGGTAACCTTAAAAAGGTATATGCTTGGTACATTCAGACATCATTCAACTATTCAAACAAGAGATTCAAACATCAAACATCACCACAAGAGATATCTGCCTTCCAATCTTCTTTAAGGTCAAAATTATTAAATAACAAAAGTAGTATGCTTTCATAGGATATATATATATTTTTTTAAAGATTTTATTTATTTATTTGACAGAGAGAGATCACAAGTAGACAGAGAGGCAAGCAGAGAGAGAGAGAGGAGGAAGCAGGCTCCCTGCCGAGCAGAGAGCCCGATGCGGGACTCGATCCCAGGACCCTGAGATCATGACCTGAGCTGAAGGCAGAGGCTTAACCCACTGAGCCACCCAGGCGCCCCTCATAGGACATTTTTAATGTCAATCTCAGTCTATACTACTTTGAATCTTTCTTATATTAAGGTACCTGTTTTTAAAACATGTTTAAGCAGTAAAATCATATTAGGCTTGTTAAAACAAACAAAAGAAAGAACACTAAGACAATCTCCTTTGTAACTATAACTATTAACAACCCTAATGTTGCATACAAAGCAATAAACAGCTGTTTGATAATAACTAAAACAAAAATATTTGATAGATCTTACAGACATAATCTAATCATCATAGATAATAATGGTCATCATTTTATAGCTCATTTACAAAGTTATAACATTGATATAATTAAGATATTCATCTTTTAACCTGTAAGGTAAAGAAAAAATATAAACCTAGTGATTATTCATTATTCTCCATTTCTAAAGATTTTCTGGTTGATGAAAATCAAAAGGCACTTAAAACATAAGCAAAATATTTGGTAAATCTAATCTTATAGCACACCAATTAAATTAACTATTCAACAGGTACAGGAGGGGGGGAAATGTCTTTTATTCCCAACTACAAGCTACAAGTGATGTACTGACGGTAGTTTTTTCTTCTTGCCCTCAGTTTGTTTTTCTTTAACCGTAGTTGACATTCTTAACCTCAATTTTTAAAATGATTTATTTCAAAATAATGTTTGCCGTTTACTGATCTCCATATGAATCTCACCTTACCAAGTGCAACAGACTGAATTGTGCCACCTCCCTTTCCCATCCATATGCTGGAAGTCCTAATCCCAAATGCATGGTATTTGGAGATGGGGGCCTTTGGGGGATAATCAGCATCAGGTGAGGCTGTGAAGGGGGGTCCTTATGATGGAATTAGCGTTCTAATAAGAAAGACGCAGAGCGAACCAAAGAGGTCATATGAGCATGATGATGAAGATGGTGACTTCCAGAATGTGACTGTGCTGGCACCTTGATCATGGACTTGAGTTTCCAAAACAGTCATAAAATAAATTGTTGTTTAAGCCACTTAGTCTATATTTAATGGTAGACCTAGCAGTCTAATATACCAATAAACCAGGCAAGGAGGACAATGTATAGACGTCTATTTGTAACACAGTTTCTTCTGGTCTTTAAAAATTCAGCAGAACTTCAAGAAACACTTTCGCCGGCTCTATCAGCAAAAAATGGGGAATATCATCTGAAGAGTCTTTAAACTAACCACTGTATTGCAGAACAATAATCATTGCAGCTCTTTACCCTCACACATATACTTTCTCATTTAATTTTTCCAACAGCCATGTAAGATGAGTTATCAATAGCTCCACTTTAAAAACCCCTCAGGGAGTCAAGTTTGAAAATGTATCAGAACCGGGATTTGAAAGCCATTCTGTTATGCTCTAAAGTTTATGCTTCTTCTACCAAGCTGCATGGTGTGACCTTAAACAGTATGACAGGAAAAAAAAAAAAAAAAAAAACAACCCTGAGAAAAATCTAATTTGTGAATAAATAATGGCCATCTTTGAAATAAGGAAACCGTGGGCTTTTTAATTAAGAAATGACATATCAGCAACACAACAGCTCAAATGCTAAATTTAGTTTCATTCGCTGTAAAGACACACTTTCATACATACCAGGCTAAATAAAAATGAGTAACTAGTGATCGCCTTATGCAAATATTTTAAGTGTATAAAATAAGCAATTCGTCAGTGCAGATAGAAGACATGCTATTTCATACAGAAAAAGTAAGTATAAATTCATGTAATATTCAAAGCCAATTCCTCTTTCCTCAAGCCCAGACAGAATTTAAATGGCTCTCTACATATAAATCTGATTTTGTAAACCATCAGCACTTACCGATAACATTATGTTTTGAACTGAAGGGATCTACAATTGTTTGATCTCTGTAACTCCGAAAACCCTGGATAATAACCTAGTAAATAAAAAAAAATACCTTTCAGAGAATACATATTAAAACAAGTAACTCCTAAACATTTTTCCTTGGCTCTTCTCTTTCCTGGGGTTTCTCATTTAATGTAAGACAGAGAACTTTCCATTTCTTAGGAGAGAAACTCATTCAGGAGGATGGTGATTAAAAATCTTAAACAACAGTCCGTTTATCAGTAACGAGTGACAGCGTTGTTTTTTAGGAGTTTTCATCAGGAACTCTCAGAATCAAGTACACAGTATAAGGTTCGTGGGGACGCTAAATATGACACTGCTTTAATAAAAATGCGTCAAGCGGGCGGCCTGGCCCCGGCTTCCCTTACTCCAAGAGCTGTGGGCGCTTCTTTCGGACACGCCCGCCAGCTAAGGTAAGGAGCCGTTCCAAGAAAGGGGCGCTTCAAGTCCAACGCATCCCATGGAGAAACTTCTCTCCAAGGGCCTGGATGGGCTCATCTCTGCGGTGGACTCTTGCGCGGGAAGACCATTTTGACAGAAGTAAACAAGTGAACAAGGCGGCGCTACAGATTCTGCAAGGAGGAGGGTCCCTTTCACGTCCCCATTAATTCGGGGACAAAGACCCCGGGCTAAGCTGACACCCCAATCTGAGCCCCCCAGGGGCGTCTCCGGGCCGGGGAGACCACCTCTCCATACACCCATGCAAATGGCCGGCGCGGGGGGAGAGGACAACGCAGCCGCCCGCCCCCCCGCTGCAGCCCCCGGCGCGGCCCCCAGCCTGCTCGGGGCCCCCAGCCCGCACTCGGCCCACCCGGAAAGGCCCGCTCCCTCTAAACGTCTCGGAGAGACTGCTCCCTCAGACGAGCGCGCTGCAGGCGGATGCCCCGATTCTCAGCGGCCCCTGCGCTCGCGGGGCGGGGCCTCTCCCCTCCCCCGCAGCCCGCGTACAGCTCTGGGTCAACCCCGCCTGGAGGCGGGAGGCCGCGGGTAGCACCGCGACACCCCTGCCTCACGGAGCGATCCTCAGAGGCCCGTAAGGGGGTGGGCAGGTCGCCCAGGCCTCACCTGTTTTATGTACATGGTTCCGCGGCCCTCACCGGGGAGGACTCCCCGCGAGAAGCGACAGCTCGGCCGTGGGGTCTAGTGAGGCGCCTACGAGACCCCTCCCCCAAAGCGTCGCTTGCTCCAGTCCAGCCAAACAAAATGGCGGCGCCCGTGGAGGCGGAGTCCGCGCCTAAGACGGAACCATCCTCGCGGCCCCTGGAGAGCGTAGGGGGAGTCAGGGTCAGGTCTTCTCTTTTCCTTTTGGCAAAAAGAGCCTGCGACGACCTCCCCCAGTGGATTTCATCTGATTGTTGAATTTGAAGCTGAACTTTTCCTGAGAATTAGTCGGAAGCTTCGTTCGTAAAAGCCTCGATCGTGAGTTCGGCCCGTTTTCCCTCCGAGAGCGGAGCCAATGGTTGCATCCACAAGGGGGTAAAGGTTCGGCGCCAAAGCCAAGTGTGAGAGTCTGAGGGCCAGTGGCGGAGCTTGCCGGTGGCCACGTGATCTCTGGCTGTTTAAAAATGCTTACCCGCGCTCGAACCTGCGGAGTCCTGGGAGCCTGTGGGGTTCGCCAAGCGGAATCCTTGTTGCTCTATTTATTCCTGCTCGCTCTGGGAGCTTGTGTAAACTTAGAACGGCCCCTGCTGGCTCGGGACCGCACGCTCGCAGCACAGGAAAGGGGCCTGACGCTTGAAAATTTGTTTTAATAACGTGATAATTAATACCCTGGGAGCTCTTACTACTTTGCCATTTACTGTAAATCTAGTCAGACGTGGACAATTGCAACAAAAAGAAATTTAGATAAGAGTAAAGGCTCTTTTATTGTTTTAACAGCCTGAAAGATACTAGGTGCTAGCAGCACCCTACATGCATCTAATCTGATCAGTCTTAGGGGAAAAACTTAATGTAGTTAAGAAGTTGGATCTCTGGGCAGCTGTAAAATTATCTGCCGTTTAAGGTGGTGGTCCTGGCTGCCCCTACCGCTGCTGTGGGCTGTTCCAGCCCTATTTCTAGATTGAACTATTTTTTTTTTAATTTTAATAAACATATAATGTATTTTTATCCCCAGGGGTACAGGTCTGTGAATTGCCAGGTTTACACATTTCACAGCACTCATCATAGCACATACCCTCCCCAATGTCCATTTCCCCACCACCCTCTCCCGTCCCCCCTCCCCCCAGCAACCCTCAGTCTGTTTTTTGAGATTGAGTCTTTTATGGTTTGTCTCCCTCCCAATCCCATCTTTTCATTTTTTCTTTTCCTACCTCCCCCCAACACCCCCCCCCGCCTTGCATCTCCACTTCCTCATATCAAAGAGATCATATGATAGTTGTCTTTCTCCAATTGACTTATTTCGCTAAGCATGATACCCTCTAGTTCCATCCACGTCGTCGCAAATGGCAAAATTTCATGTCTTTTGATGGCTGCATAGTATTCCATTGTGTATATATACCACATCTTCTTTATCCACTCATCTGTTGATGGACATCTAGGCTCTTTCCACAGTTTGGCTATTGTGGACATTGCTGCTATAAACATTCCGGTGCACGTGCCCCTTCGGAGCACCACGTTTGTATCTTTAGGATATATACCCAGTAGTGCAATTGCTGGGTCATAGGGTAGCTCTATTTTCAGTTTTTTGAGGAACCTCCACACTGTTTTCCAGAGTGGTTGCATAGATTGAACTATTTTTAATAGCCGGCTAACTTCATCCTTGTCAGCACCCCCTTGGTGCTGGCAGAGTCAAATCCTTTCCAGCTCTGGGTGTTTAAAAAAAAAAAAAATCTCTTAAACATTTCTCCAGGATTAGTGTCTCTACACTGTCAATTTCTGTGGAATTGTAGGCAGATTAATAAAGTTCAAAATTTCCATTTCCTTTTCTATAATATGAGGATGATAAAAACACTTCATTTTTAGAATTAAAAATAGAATGTATAATTATATTTACTAAAATTGTAAAGATGTGTGCCCCTGAGGCTTTTATGAAATTGCAGTCTGGCTGACATCTTGATTTCAGCTTAATGACACCTGAGGAGAGGACCCAATTATATTTTGCCCAGACTTCTGACCATATTTCTTTCTTTTTTCTTTTTTTTAAGATTTATTTATTTATTTATTTATTTATTTATTTGACAGACCAAGATCACAAGCAGGCAGAGAGGCAGGCAGAGAGAGAGGAGGAAGCAGGCTCCCCGGTGAGCAGAGAGACCTATGGGATGCGGGGCTTGATCCCAGGACCCCGAGATCATGACCTGAGCTGAAGGCAGGCTTAACCCACTGAGCCACCCAGGCGCCCCGTGACCATATTTCAAAAAATTCTGATGCTGTAGACCTTTTCTCATAAATGTTCAACTTAGTTTACAGTATCCGCAGCAATAAAGACTCCAAGGACAGTGAAGGTGAAGTATAGGGCAAGGGCCAAGTACACCCAGGATAAGACCCTACTTTTTCATTCTCCACCTTATACCCCCTCCATTGTTAAGACATTCCAAAATACAGCTCTGACTCTAAGCTATTGTCAGTTCACAATCTTTTATCATCCTGGGAAGGGATCACAGAGTGATTTTATCTATCTCTAAGTTACTTCTCCCAACCTCTTAAAAAAGATTCTTTAATGTGTGCCCTATCTATCTTTATTCTCAGGCTAGACAGATTTTCTATGGGTACCTTCCAATCCAATGATCAGGAAGGAAATATCATTATCGTTCAGTTCATTTTCAGTTGTTATGGTCCCCAAAAGATAGATCTAACACAGCAGAGATGATCCCAAATTATAGTTTTCTCCTGGTGACTCCTGGTACTGTGAAGTCCCAAATCACCTAAGAGAAAACCTAGAAAATTCTTATCCAAGCAAGATAGAACTATAGCATTTGTGGGAAGATGAGACTCGAAAGAAAGACAAAATCTTTTATTGCCTCCCTCATGGATATATAGGAGACATTGCAAGATTTCTTTAGGGAAAAAACTTGGGAGGAAACCTTTTTAGGTACCATGCCCCAAAAGCCAAGACTAAACACTTTACACCATTGCAGGATTTTTTTTTTTCTCTGTTGGTTCCTGCATCAGCCACTTTGAAGAATGAAGAGGTAGAGTGGTGGGCAGCAAAGCAATGTTTATTGAGCGACAACAAAGTGATAGCACAAAGCTCCCGAAGAGGGAAGGGATCTGGGAGGGTCGCCATTGAAATCTCTGAGTCTAGGGGTTTTTATGGGGTTCGTTGGAGGGCTGTTTTGATCTGATTAACCCTCCCTGTGCCTGTCATCCAATCAAGGTTTTGTCATCTATCACATGGGAAAGCGTGGAGGGCTCATTCCAGGGTGTTGTAAAATCCTTTTAAGGGTGGTTCCTCTTCAGGCAGGTGGCCCCCTTCTTCCTGCCTGTCTTTCTTCCAATTATTCTTCATCAATACTTCCTAGGATGTAAAGATTCCCATCCCTCTACTGGATGCTGTTGGGGAAACTGTCGTTATTGGAAAAACCCATTCAAAAAACAACTGCCTTGGAGCACCTGGGTGGCTCAGTGGGTTAAGCCTCTGCCTTCGGCTCAGGTCATGATCTCAGGGTCCTGGAATCAAGCCCTGCATCGGGCTCTCTCCTCGGCAGGGAGCCTGCTTCCCTCTCTCTCTGCCTGACTCTGCCTACTTGTGATCTCTCTCTCTCTCTCAAATAAATAAATAAAATCTTAAAAAAAAAAAACACTGCCTGAAAAACCACCAATAAACTTCACTTTGCTTCTTTATTTGTGTTATCTTTATGCCACAGTAATCTTCATATTTTTATTTTTTAAAAACTCAAATTCTCATATAAGCATGTGTCAACATTCTATTTAATTCATCAGTGATAAACTCAATAACATGACAAAGCTGGTTTAAAAGATCAAACCTGAAATTCAGATCGTCATTGGGAGAAAAAAGAACGCTAAAATAATATTCTTAATTTAGACACAAAACTGGTAAATACAGAGTGATAAACTATAACCTTTAAGGTAATCTAGTCTACTAGTCAAAAGAGATTCATCACATGTTATTGGTTTTCTTCCAGTTTTTACAGAATTGTAAACTATTTAGTTCCTGATCAATTCTGAATACTAAGTTGTTAATAACATTGAAAGGTCATGCAATATTTTTCCCCCTGTCGTTCCTGTTTGGAGATATTTTTCTGAAAAAGGACCTTAAGAATAAAAATAAAACTTAGAAATAAACTTCCTTGGATACCTTAGATATTCCCAACAAGTTAAGGACCATATGTTCTCATATCTTACAGGAGGTACAGTCACTGTCTCTCCATAGAATCAATCACATTGGGCAAATTGGAGCTATAATAAAAAACTTAGTCATCGGAAAAATAATTGCCTGGATAAACCTTGGGTAAACCTCAATAAATTGCTAGATACTTGCACCAAATCCCAGCCTTCATGTTCCATATAGATGAAATTATACAATCTGTGGCTTTTGTGCCTGGCTTTTTTCATTTAGCAAAATGTTCTCAAGGTTCATCCATGTTGTAACCTGTAGCATGTAGTAATGGTACAGGCTATATTCCCTCTTATGGTTGAATAATATTCCATTGTATGAATAGATCACATTCTGTTTGTCCATTCTTCAGCTGATGGACATATGGGTTGTTTCCACTTTCTGGCTATTAGGAATAAAGTTGCTATGAATATTCATGTTCAAGTTTTTGTGTGGATATATGCTTCCATTCTTCTGAGTATGACCCCAAGCGTGGAAGAGCTGGGTCATATGGTAACTCTCCATTTACCTTTTTGAAGTGCAAAGCCGATATCCAAAGAGGCTGTGTTGGGGCACCTGGGTGGCTCAGAGGGTTAAGCCTCTGCCTTCGGCTCAGGTCATGATCTCAGGTTCCTGGGATCGAGCCCTGCATCGGGCTCTCTGCTTGGTGGGGAGCCTGCCTCCCCCTCTTTCTCTGCCTACCTCTCTGCCTACTTGTGATCTCTCTCTAAAAAAAGAAAAAAAACAAAAAAACAAAGGGGCTGTGCCATTTTATTTATTTATTTATGTGTTTGTTTGTTTGTATCTGACAGAGAGAGAGCATGTGAGCACAGGCAGCGGGAGCAGTAGGCAGAGGGAGAGGGAGAAGCAGGCAGAGGAAGAAGGAGAAGCAGGTTTCCTGCGGAGCTGAGAGCCCAACGTGAGCCTCCCTCCCATGGCCCTGAGATCATGACCTGAGCTGAAGGCAGCCGCTTAACTGACTGAGCCACCCAGGCGCCCCAGGCTGTACCATTTTATAGTCACACCAGCAGTGTGTGAAGGTTCCAATTCTCCTTGGCAAGAGTTGTTATTGATGTCTTTTTTATTTCAGCAGCCCTAGTGGATGTGAAGTGGTATCTCATTGTAGTTTTGATTTTCATTTCCCTAGTGACTAATGATGTTGAACATCTTCTCATGTCTTTCATGTTAATTTATATATTTTACTTGGAGAAAATACCTTGACCATTTTTAAATACGTCTTTCTGTTGCATTGTGAGAGTTCTTTATACATTCTGGACACTAGACTTTTAGATCAGATACAAGATTTGCAAATATTTTCTATTTGTTTGGGTTGTCTTTTCCCTTTCTTGATAATCTCCCTCGAAGTAGATAAGTTTTACATTTTAATGTCATCTAATTAATCTGTTTTTTTTTTCATTTCGTTGCTTGAGGTTTTGGTGTCATATCTAAGAAATAATTGCCTAACTTTTAATCCAATTTTGATAACATATCTATGAAAGGAGTCAGCTGACTACTTCACACTGCCTGGAAAACACTTCTACCAGAAATCTCCAACACTCACGCCTCATTTAGGGCTCTGCTCAATTGTCAGCTTTCAGGAAGGTCTCCTTGGACTAACTTATCTAAAGTAACACCACCCCTTGGTTACTTACCATCCTGGATACCGCTTTATTTTTCTTAGAGCACTCTGACATTCTCTCTCTCTCTCTCTCTCTCTCTGTCTTTCTTCTTTTTCATTTTCATTTATTACAGAGCCCACTCTCACATTGGAATGTATGCTCCTGGAAAGAAGGAATATTTGTTTACTTGGTCAGCTGCTGGTTACTCAGTGTCCAGCATAGACTTGTAATAGGTGATCAGTGATACTTTGTTAAGTTAATGATTCCCCAAATCTCCAACGCAGTGTTAAACTTTCTCATCTTTGCCAATCTGAAATATGAAAAATGGTATTTTAACATCTCTCAATTGCATTTCTATGTCTGTGAGTGAAGTTTGGCACTTGCTCATGTATTAAAAAATCATCAGGGCTCCTAGCTGACTCAGCGGGTAAAGCATGCGACTCTTAATCTTGGGGTCATGAATCTTGGGGTCACCCCACATTGGGGTGGAGATTACTTAACAATAAATAAATAAAAATGATTTTTTAAAAATAATCTTTTTTCTCCTGTATAAACATCATTGTTTCCAACAGATGCTATTTTAATAAGTGTAGTAAATACAGTTCTTTATTTTATTTTATTTTTTTTAAAGATTTTATTTATTTATTTGACAGACAGAGATCACAAGTAGGCAGAGAGGCAGGCAGAGAGAGAGGGGGAAGCAGGCTCCCTGTGGAGCAGAGAGCCCGATGTGGGGCTCGATCCCAGGACTCTGGGATCATGACCTGAGCCGAAGGCAGAGGCTTTAACCCACTGAGCCACCCAGGTGCCCCTATTTTATTTTATTTTTAAATACAGGTCTTCAAAAGGGTTATAGATGTCATAGAGTTTGGTCATTCTGTACTTTACCAGGGTTTGGAATAGTGCCTGTTGAATGAATAAAAAGTAACTACCAGAGACAACTATGAGACGGTGAACACAGGTTCCATGAAACTTTTGATGTTTAAAAAGTGTCCTCCTAATTGAAGGGGATTTCCTAGGCTGAAATATGGAGAAGAAATTATTAGCTTCCTTGGCAGCTACTCATGGACCTTATTTTAGTTTCCCCACACTAGCAGAGCCTGAGAGTAGGATTTGGGGGCAGGGAGTGATCACAGGGAGAAGTGATAGAGTGGGAAGTAACAGAACAGGAAGGGAGAAAAGTCGATATTGTGTGCAACGGTGAAATTTCTGCTCACCTGGGTACAGGTGATCAATCCCACTGGGAAACTCCTGAGGAAACAGGTACCACATGCCTCAGGATTGTCATACCGAAGGACAGGGAGACCGAACCATTCGTTTGCCAATTCCCATCTCCCACTGACTGAAAGGATATCTTGGAAGCATATCTCCCCCATGCTTGGGAACTGCACCTGTACTTAGCTGTGCAGCATTGTCCAACCTCAGAGAAAGAACAAAGGCAGAAAATCAGATAGCTGTACTGGCACACCCTTGAGGAGAGAGTCTGTCAATGTGTATGGTCTCTAGTCCCTGCACTGAGAGCGTGTGTGTGGCCTTTGTGCGGCTACTCTATTTGTCTTCTACTGGCTTTGAATGATTCCACATGCTTTTGTCTTATCTCACTATCTGGATTTCGCACTCCTTAAAGGCTGAAATTTTGGCCACTCCAACGTGTATCATACGGTCTTTTGGAATTATATAATGACACACACACACACACATTTGTTGACTGTTTTTCATTCGTTCATGCATTTGTCACAAAATGTGATGATCATGGTTTTGTGAAAAAGGAAGGAAGACATGTACTTCGAATTTATACTTAGCCACCTTGCCATTTGTTGTCCAGGGTCCTGGATTTGCCTTTGTCCTGCAATTGCGCGTCCGAGAGAAGGAAACTAGACAGTCTCATCAGCCCTAAATGAGATACCCAGGGAACCTTAGCTTCAGAGTGTATTGGGCAAAAGAATTGGAAGTCATGAAATAAAATCTCTACTTTCTGAAGATCATGTCTGAAATATGTTACCTTCTCAATTGATTTGTTAAAAGGAGAAAGGGGCAATCATTGGGGTCCTGATTATATGATGTAAGCTTGGTTTTATAGTCTTGATAATGACTTCTGTGGGAGGAAAGCTGGTGGGTCTGTTATCTGGAAGAGCGTGTCCCTGTGTACAGGTTGGTCCTGGTTGGTCTAGACAATGCCACCACATACAACTGTGTAGACTGTGCTGCACAGCTCCTGGGGACATCATTCTCATGGTTGGGCAATATGGAGACCTAGAGAGAAAAATCTCAAGTGGAAGCTCCTTCTCAAACAAGAAAGACTGACAGAAGAGAAAGTAGTAGGTGTCTCCGCTCATTGAATGATGCCCAGTAACTGACCCGTCCCCACATGACTTTGCCCTGGGGAAGACAGGGAAGGCTGGAAAGCTGGTGAGTTGAAAATAATAGTTGTGGCATCTACTCTATTCCAGACTGTACTAAGCAATTCATGGTTAATATCTTTAATCCTCAAGAGCCCATTTAAAGATGAAGAAACTGAGAGAGAACCTTGGGCAAGCCACTCAGGTCTTCAGGTTGGTACTACTTCAAGGGCACCCATGACTCCTTGCAGCCTATGAACTACTCATTACCAGTTCACAAGGGGAGCAGTACAGAATTAAGAGTAGGCTTTTAGAAACTTGTATAGTGGGCACCTGGGTGGCTCAGTGGGTTAAGCCTCTGCCTTCAGCTCAGGTCATGGTCCCAGGGTCCTGGGATCAAGCCCCACATTGGGCTCTCTGCTCAGTGGGGAGCTGCCCCCCCACCACCTGCCTCTCTGCCTACTTGTGATCTCTATCAAATAAATAAATAAAATCTTTAAAAAAAAACTTTTATAGTAACTTAATATCCAAGTACATGATCAAGAAACTCACCTTGTTGAACAAGGGATAGACCAAGTGCTGTCCATGAGTCACGTGTTTTGAGAGCTGTGTACGTGGTGGGACCATGTTACCATGTGTGATATTTCAAGGTTAGTTGGTTAACAACAAACCGAACACATGTAAAAATCCGAGAAAATAAAAGAATTTCTCTAGATTGTTATTTTTACCTATTAAAGATAACTTCTTTTTGTAAAAACTATATTTAAAACTTATCACTTAAAAATATTAGCTAAGGGGTGCCTGGGTGGCTCAGTGGGTTAAAGCCTCTGCCTTTGGCTCAGGTCATGATCCCAGGGTCCTGGGATCGAGCCCCGCATTGGCTCTCTGCTCGGTGGGGAGTCTGCTTCCCCCTCTCTCTCTGCCTACTTGTGATCTCTGACTGTAAAATGAATAAATAAAATCTTAAAAAAAATATTAGCTAAGAGATGCCTGGGTGGCTCAGTCAGGTAAGCATCTGCCTTCTGCTCAGGTCGTGATCCCAGGATCCCGCGATTGAGTCCCCGCATCTCATCGGGGTCCCTGTTCAGTGGGCAGCCTGCTGCTCCCTCTGCCTGCCACTCTCCCTGCTTGTGCTCGCTCGCGCGCTCGCTCTCTCTCTGACAAATAAATAATAAAATCTTTTAAAAAAAATTTCTCCTTCCATTCCCATTAACAAACCTCTGTGAGATTCATTTCTTCATGAAAGCTTTTATTAAGACAAAACATAAAAGCAGTTTTGACAACCATTGTACATTGCTAGGTGCATTATGTTCCATTCTGCATCGATTAAATAGGCTAACAAGCCATAATCATGTGCATTTGTCCATTAAAACCCAATAATGTTGATATACCGTTTATCTGAAGTAGGGAATCACTATATTTCACTTATAATTTTTTTGTTTAATTGAGAATGCAGAACAATGTCATTAGCACAATAGCAATTCTCTACATTAATCATCTATAATATGCACATTGAGTGAACAACATGTAGAGATTTTGCATTTATTTTCCTTTTTGCTATGTTATGTTTTGATTATACTTATTGACATGTAATTTTGTCTGTTGTATCTGATAATAAAAGGTTTTTTTAAAATTTTGTATGTAATATAATTTATCCAGTCACTCTTTTTTTTTAAATTTTACAAATGGATTGATTTGCAACAGATAATTTTTTTAAAAATACTGATTCTTCACTATAGTGTGAGAAGCTCTATATGTCACCTTCATCTGTAAAGTGAGGATAAACTGCCAACTTGGATCCATCACAGTTTTGGATGGTATAAAGTCCAATGAACTAGGGGAAAAAGACCACACGGTCTATGGACATATCACCCTGCATGCACCTGATCTCATCTGATGTGGGAAGCTAAGCAGGGTCAGGTCTAGTTAGTACTTAGATGGGATTCCATCTGGGAACCCTGGGAGCTGTGGGCTTTAAAACAAAACAAAACAAAAACGGACCTCTCCTTCCTACAGGAAAGGGAGCAGTTTGGGGTTTCACTTTTTCATCTTTCCCACTAGAGGGCAGTCAAGAAGTACATATAATGTCAGAAGTACAGCATCCTTTCTTGATCAAAACTCTTCACAGTGTAGGGATAGAGGGTCCATACCTCAGTATCATCAAAGCCATCTATGAAAAACCCACAGCGAATATCATTCTCAATGGGGAAAAACTGAGATCTTTTCCTCTAAGGTCAGGAACACAGCAAGGATGTCCATTATCACTGCTGCTATTCAACATAGTACTAGAAGTCCTAGCCTCAGCATTCAGACAACAAAAAGAAATAAAAGGCATCCGAATCAGCAAAGAAGTCAAACTCTCACTCACTGAAGATGATGTGATACTTTATGTAGAAAACCTAAAAGACTCCACTCCAAAACTGCTAGAACTCATACAGGAAATCAGTGAATTGTCAGGATATAAAACCAATGCACAGAAATCTGTTGCATTTCTATACACCAACGAGACATTAGAAAGAGAAATTAAGGAGTCAGTGCCTTTTACAAATGCACCCCAAACCATAAGATACCTAGGAATAAACCTAACCAAAGAGGCAAAGAATCTGTACTCAGAAAACTATAAAGTACTCATGAAAGAAATTGAGGAAGACACAAAGAAATGGAAAAATGTTCCATGCTCATGAATTACAAAAACAAATATTGTGAAAATGTCTATGCTATCTAAAGCAATCTACGCATTTAGTGCAGTCACTATCAAAATAACATCCATTTTTTTCAAAGAAATGGAACAAATAATCCTAAAATTTATATGGAACCAGAAAAGACCCCAAGTAGCCAGAGGAATGTTGAAAAAGAAAGCCAAAGTTGGTGGCATCACAATTCTATACTTCAAGCTCTATTACAAAGCTGTAATCGTCAAGACAGTATGGTACTGGCACAAAAACAGACACACAGATCAATGGAACAGAACAGAGAGCCCAGAAATAGACCTTCAACTCTACGGTCAACTAATCTTCGACAAAGCAGGAAAGAATGTCCAATGGAGAAAAGAGAGTCTCTTCAACAAATTGTTTTGGGAAAATTGGACAGCCACATGCAGAAGAATGAAACTGGACCATTTCCTTATACCACACACAAAAATAGACTCAAAATGGACAAAAGACCTCAATGTGAGCAGGAATCCATCAAAATCCTTGAGGAGAACACAGGCAGCAACCTCTTCGACCTCAGCCACAGCAATTTCTTCCTAGAAACATTGCCAAAGGCAAGGGAAGCCGGGCAAAAATGAACTATTGGGACTTCATCAAGATCAAAATCTTTTGGACAGCAAAGGAAACAGTCAACAAAACCAAAAGATAATGGACAGAATGGGAGAAGATATTCGCAAATGACATATCAGATAAAGGGCTACTATCCAAAATCCATAAAGAACTAATCAAACTCAACACCCAAAGAACAAATAATCCAATCAAGAAATGGGCAGAGGACATGAACAGACATTTCTGCAAAGGAGACATCCAGATGGCCAACAGACATACGAAAAAGTGTTCAACATCACTTGGCATCAGGGAAACACAAATCAAAACCACAATGAGATACCACCTCACACCAGTCAGAATGGCTAAAATTAACCAGTCAGGAAATGACAGATGCTGGCGAGGATGCAGAGAAAGGGGAACCCTCCTACACTGTTGGTGGGAATGCAAGCTGGTGCAGCCACTCTGGAAAACAGCATGGAGGTTCCTCAAAAAGTTGAAGATAGAGTTATCCTATGACCCAGCAGTTGCACTACTCGGTATTTACCCTAAAGATACAAACGTAGTGATCCGAAGAGGCACGTGCACCTGAATGTTTATAGCAGCAATGTCCCCAATAGCCAAATTATGGAAAGAACCTAGATGTCCATCAACAGATGAATGGATAAAGAAGATGTGGTATATATATAAAATGGAATACTATGCAGTCATCAAAAGAAATGAAATCTTGCCATTTGCAACGACGTGGACAGAACTAGAGGGTATTATGCTGAGCGAAATAAGTCAATCAGAGAAAGACAATTATCATTTGAGCTCCCTGATATGAGGAATTTGAGAGACAGGGTGGGAGATTTGGGGTGTAAGGAAGGAAAAAATGAAACAAGATGGGATCAGGAGGGAGACAAACCATAAGAGGTTCTTAATCTCACAAAACAAATTGAGGGTTGCTGGGGGTGGGAGTTAGGGAGAGGATGGTTGGGTTATGGGCATTGGGGAGGGTATGTGATATGGTGAGTGCTGTGACGTGCATAAGCCTGACGATTCACAGACCTGTACCCCTGGGGCAAATAATACATTATATGTTAATAAAAATAATTAACAAAAAAGTTTTTGTAAACCTTTGTGACTTTGGAATAAAAACAGTTCACAAAAAGAAAATATTAATAAGTTATATTTTACAAAAATAAAAAGAAGAAGTACTTATAATGTCGGTGTATCATGAAGCCAAAATTGCTCTTAAACCAAGAGACTGAAACATGTAGGAAATAATAAAACAGAGCAAGAGCAATTACCCAGTGGTCATTACTGAATATAGTTAACACTACCAAACTGTATGTTTAAAAATGCTTAACAGGGTAACGTTTGTATGACATGTATCTCACCACCACTGAGAGAGAGACAGAGATAGTCTTCAGGCCAGAAGCCAGGAGTAGGCACGAACCGTCCACATTGCCAGCTTCAGCTCACAAGATGTGGAGAGGAATGGAGGGATCCAGGCTGGCCCATCACAGGGGCTGTTGAGCCTCTTCTCTGGGGCACACACACTTACACATACATGTACTTTTATTCTGGTATTTCTTTACCCTAGTTTTCCAAAGCCGACTGTTTTAGAACCTCCCCTTTCCATAATTAGTTAGTTCATTCGACATTTACTGACTACCTCTTTATTCCAGGCACCTTGGAAGGCTCTGGAGGACAGCCGTGAATGAGTTTCTGCCTCAGGGTGTCCAGAGAAGATAGTTCTTTCTGTTTGGGGCCTTGAAGGTCCTGCATCTCCTTCATTTCATTGCCAAGTGGGCCGCCTGGAGCTGTTTCTCAAGCGTTCTCTTGAGAAGGTAGGGAGACACGGAAGAAAGATGGAGAAGGGCTACAGAACCACAGAGCGATCTAGGGTTACCCTGACAACAAGATCAGAGGAAAACGGCCAAGCCCTGAAGGTGCCAGGGCTGGACTCAGCCTTGGCCAACTCTCCATGGAAGGATGTCACCTTCTGACTCTAACAGAAGTTCACTGAAGTGACTCTTTGAAATCCAAAGGAAGAGTGGCCCACGCTTCGAGGAACTCATCCCACGTCTACTCCAACCTTGTTCCGACTCTGTAGGAACACAGGATGTCCTCACTCCAAAGGCTGGCTGAGACCTCTGGAGGCAGTGTAGGGTATACGGGGAAGGGTTTGGCTTAAGAATCAAACAAGCCTTAGTTAAAACTCAGGCTGTGCCTCGTGGTATCTGTAACCTTGCGCAATATTTGTATGTCTGAGCCCTACTATCTTCACTTATAAAATGGAAACAATAATGTTAGTAGCACCTCAAAGGCTGTTGTAAGGCTGGCATTATAAAATGTATGTGAAGTTCTCAGCACAGTGCCTCGCACGCAGTAAGCGCACAATAATGCTGGCTTACAAAATATAAGCTGAACTGGAGCTCAGAGTGCATCTTACCCAACTCCAGTCTACAGATGGGAGGCCCAGTAGCTTAGTAATGGTGGAAAGATGGTAGATTTTGGAGTTAGACCTAATCTGAATCCTGACTCTACCACTGGGATTTAGGAAGTTACCTTAATCTCTCTAAACCTCAGTTTCCTCATCTGTGGAATGGGACGATCAGGTTGTTCTGAAGACTAAATGGGAGATATTCTGTAAAACGCCTGGTACCGGGGTCTGGCATACAGTAGTTGCCCAACAAAATGTTCCTTTGTGTCTTTTCTTCTCTTTGGTTGTCCAGAGTCATATTTGGTCCTAACTAACTTCCTTCCTTCCTTCCTCCCTTCCTCCCCTCTTTTTACCCCTTCCTTTCTTCCTTCCTTCCTTCCTTCCTTCCTTCCTTCCTTCCCACCTTCCTTCCTTCCTTTCTAGTAGGATCCATGCCCAGTATGGAGCCCACTGTGAGGCTTGAACTCATGACCCCGAGATCAAGATCTGAGCTGAGATCAAGAGTCAGGCACTCAACCGAATGAACCACCCAGGTGCCCTGGTCCTAACTTTAAAAGTGCAGGGCTCAGAGAGTTCATGGTGACATTCATGTTGCAAACATGGAAGTCAAGCATATCTCAACTCAAATCCAATTCCTGTCCTTGGGCAAGTTACTGATCCTCTTTCTGCTGCACTTAACTTGTCTGTAAAATGAGGATAATAATAGTACCTACCTAGCTCCTGGTGCTGGTGTGAGGATCCAGCTCTTTTGAAGTGTCCCATAAATGTTTATTTCATGTTCTGCAACCATGGCTCTGATCTAGAAGAGACTCTCAGGTAGATAAGTAGTAATGCCCATATTCATTCATTCATTCATTCATTTGTTCATTCATTCATTCATTCATTCATTCATTTTTTTGTTCATTTGTTAGCCGGGCTATTAGAGCTGGGATTCACAGAATTAGACAAGACCCCTGCTCTTGAGCTGCTCACAATCTACAAAACTTAAACAATGGCTCCCTGATTGTGTGTCAGGGGCTTTGAGGAGAAGCCAGATCACAAGCAGCTGAGAACACGGACTCTGAAGTCAGACTTCAGCCCTGCCAATCTGTGATCTTACCTGAGTGACTTAACCTCTCTGTGCCTCTATAAAATAATATAAAGAAGGGATTATCAGTCCATTTCATTCATGGGGTTGTTATGAAGACTGAATGATTTCATAGCTGCAAAGAGCTTAGAACAGACTGGCACATGATAAGCAAACTACATGGGTTTATTCAGTCAATAGAAGCATAAGCAGAAATGACACCAGCAGCATTCTGGGGTGGGGGTGGAGTCCTAGAGGAAGAAATAGGGAAACCCAAAAGAAATTCAGGGCACTTCTTACATGTCAGCCCCCCTACATTTCACGTTTTGAAATAGTCCCACCAGCCAAACCCGGAAGGGACACTGGATAATGTTTTGTGAAAGGTTCAGTTTACAGATGAGAAAACTCAGGTCAGGTGAGGTGAACAGAATAATGGCCCCCAAATATGTCCATGTCCTAATCCCCAGAACCTATGATTATGCGACCTTACATGGCAAAAGGGACTTTGCGTATGTGATTAAATTAAGGATTTTGAGTTGGGGAGATTATCCTGGATTATCCAGGTGGGCCCAGCGTAATCACAAGGGTCCTTGTAAGGGAAAGAAGGGAGCAGTAAAGTCAGAGAAGTCAAAGTGGTGATAGAAACAGGGGTTGGATTGAGGTGGGGGCCAATGAGTTAAGGAACCCGTGCACGTGTGAACAGGGAACTCTGCTTCCCCCATGCATGTGTGAACAGAGACGTCTGCTTCCCCCACACCCCTTTCTCCCATGGGTACTTTTCCATTGATCTGAGCCTTCGTTCCCTGCTGATTGTCCCAGGAGCCAAATCTGCTACTTTCAGCTTTGATAAAATGTCCTCCTCTCCATCCCTGCCTTCAGAGACAAAGCCAGAGCTTTATTCTCAGAAGTGGAAACTAGGAGTGCCAACAGGAAATGAGTGATATTAGCTATCTGGAAATCTTTTCAAGAAAGAACTCACCCTAGATGAGATTTGTGAAGAGGCTGATGAGATTTGGGAAACGTAGCCAATAGCAGATAAGTAGTTGTCTAATTATCAGGGGTCCTCTGTGAGAAAGATGTGGTGGCTGGGATGGAAAATTGGTGGGAGGCAAAGGAGCTTATGCTTCCAGAACCAGACAGGGCAGAGGAGGCCTTGCGAGGCTGGGAAACGAAATTTGGACAGGAATATCCCTGGAGCGGAGAAGAGAAAGTAGTCAGGCTACTGCTACTGGAGAGAACAAAAGGGTTCACCAGGGATCAAGAAAATGGGTCCTACTGGGTCCTACATAACCAGACATCAAGTTCTGGGAAGGTTGTTAGTATCCACCAACAACTCTCCTATGGGAGATGGCATCGGAGTGGGATCCCATCTCTTGTTTTTTTGTTTTTTAAAACCATGCAAAGCCTGGAAGGACAAATACTAAAATGCTACCAATAGTACCCTCTGGATGATGGAATTATGGGAGATTTTAGTGTTTTACCATTTAGCTTATAGAATATTTTCCACGTTCAATCATTAGCATAGATTACCTCTGCAAATGAAAGTTATCTATAAAAAAATAATTAAAAGGGGTATGTGCTATGATGAGTGCTGTGAAATGTGTAAACCTGGCGATTCACAGACCTGTACCCCTGGGGATAAAAATACATTATATGTTTATTAAAATAAAATAAAAAAAATAATTAAAAGGAAGTGACCCCTTGGTTATATCTAGTTTGTGCCTGGATCTTCCCATACGTTATCTCACTTCTACTTAAAAACAGTACGAGTTAGGTGTTAGTGTGCCCATTTTATTTACTGGGAAACTGACACAAAGACTTGAAGCAATTTGGTCAAGGTCACACAGTTAATAAGGGCCGGAGCTAGGATTTCAAAGCAATTCCTTCGCACTCATAGGCCACCCTCTTTCTATGACACGACGTGCTTCCCTTTAAAGAATTGCCAGGTCTCTGTGCTCTTTCTGTGTTCGGAGCAACCCTCTGCTTGTATAGTAGCCTTGGCTGGCCTTATCCTCAAGAGAGGGAACAATACTGGTGCTGTCGGACTCCAGGAATCACCTTATAAATGAATACCCTCATTTCCCGTTTCATCATTCCCACTCTTGTTATGCCTTCAAGTACACTGGTCCCTCCAGACGCGATTAGGGCTGGGGGAACTGGTGGGTCAGGGCCGAGGGTCCATGCTCCCAGGCTCTGCTACCCTGGCTGCTTTTCCTGCTCAGTCTCCTTCACTCTACCTCCTAGTGGGCCATTTGAAATAAGCTGGGGCTTCTATAAATACCAGAAGCTAGGTGATTTCCCCCTGCATGTGTTAACCCAGGGCATTGAGATAAATGCTCAGTTTCCGTTGTGCAGGTCGACCTGGGGAGGGATGTATCTGAAGGGACTCAGCCTCCACACCACTTAGCACAGCACTTGGCATGGAGAAGACACTGGGTCACTATAAAACGTATCCATGGCTACAAGAAATCAGCCAGGTCACTCTCCCTGCTAGCAGCTGCCTTTTCTCTCCCCTTAGGTCAAACATTGTCCAAGTGGCAGAGAACTGAGCCAGCCACTAGTACATTCTGAAGACCTCCAGTATGTCTTACTTTCCAAAATGACTAAAGGGAGTGTGACAGAATCTTACAATTATTGAGCACCTGCCTGGGATCAGCATTCTGCTCCTTCTTTTATTCACTCATCCAACAAATAATCAACTTGTTGAGTGTCTATGGGCTAAGCCTTGTACTGGATGCCACAGAAAATAAACAGGTAAACGAGGATATGCAAGGAGCTTCTTACTTGGAGCATAGGAATTTTTAAAAATTATTTTAAAATTATTATACAGTAAAACTGATTTCTTCTGATGTATGTTCCATGCATTTTAGTACATGTAGATTCATGTAACTAGCGTCACAATCAGGATGCAGAACAAAGTGTAGGGATTTTAAGTTCCATTTGGCTATTGAGGCCATTGAGGTCCAGAGCGTCTGAGCAGCACCCCAAGGACAAGCACCCTGGTGTTAACACAGATGACAGAAGGAAATTGGGATTTTGCTGTGGAGTCTGGGAGAGGCTAAGGAAGGGATCTGGTTCCAGGTATTGGACCTTGAAGTGGAAATTTTTGCTTTTTCAGGAATGGTTACAAACTTCAGTGAAGTCTATTTCGAAGACTTGGAGAAAGCCTTCTGGGAATTGAGAATTTAGCTGGGCCCAGTGATTTACTCTCTCCGATTACCTGCCCAGCCTCAAGGTCAATAGCCTATCTAGAATAGCCAATTTTAATTATGAAACATTTGGACTCATTTTCTTTAAAAAATATGCATACGTGGTAATCTTTGCCAATCACTCCTGGTCAGATTCGTGACAGTTACTTGATGTACCCCAAATGAAACAATTGTTTTTCCGACTCCTCTCTTGGGGAAAGCTGCTTGCCTGTCCTTATCACAAGCCTGCTTTAAACTTGATGAGTTTAATGAGTGCCATCCTGGAAAATTAACCTTGCAGTATTGTGAACATTGTAAATTAAAAGTCAATAAAGTAGATTAAAAGGTCGAGAATATCTTCCAAGGAGTGTCAGGTACTCACAACATCTAATACCTCTCAAATCACCCACTGTGGTTGCTGAAAACACTTTGGAAGGATTTTAGCCTAGCGTTTTAATTTTAGTTCATGTAATTAATAAACACACATGGTTAAAAATTATATTAAGTGACCAATACTCTCCATTCTGCCCCCAGACCCGAGTCCCTTGGTCTCCCTTTCCAGAAGCAAACATGATGACCAGTTAACTGTGTATCCTTTTGGAAAGTCACTAAGCAATCAAAGGTATTTTATTTATGGTCTATAGAATATGTATTTACATATTGTCTAAAGGAAATGCAATTCCATGTTTCCTGACTCTATTGGTTTAAGTAAGTCAATAGGGGGAGAGGTGGACACCAGGGATTCAAGGACAAATAAGGCAGTTGTGACTTTCAAAGAGCACATAGTAGGGCAGAGGGGAACTTATGTGTAAACAGGGCTGAACACAGAGTTCTTGGATTTATGGCCCAGATGCCCCCTGGTCCCACCCATTTGGTCCTGACCTACCCACCACTGGTGCCATCTTGTGGCAATGGCTCGTTTTCCAGACGTAGTTACATACAGGGCTGGTCTAAAGCTTCCAAGGCAAGACTAAGCTTGCCTTCCCAGTGGAAAGGGAAATTCTTCTCCTCAGAGTCCCCAACAGGATCCCAGATGCCCACTTCCACAGCTGGTGAACTCCAGCCTGGCGTAAACCTCATAAACAACTTCCTTCCAAAGTGCTTGAAATTCTCACCCTACCAAATTGAGCTGGAAGGGACTTTAGAGAGTGACCCATCTCCATTCCAGACTTCCCCTCCCACACATCTTTTCCCCACCATCGGGTCTTCTGGCTTTGGTGGGGGTGGGAACGCACCAGTGAACAAACACTCCGTCCCTGGGGCAGCCCACTCAGTGGTCACCCAACACAAAGGGCTGGAAAGATCTTCCCTTTATTGGCTGACACATGTGGCCCTCTGATAACCATCCACTCTCCCCAACGCAGGATTATCCAACAGACACACTAGATATAGCTCATGGAATCAGCAAAATGGAGGCTACTGAAAAAATAAATTTTTTCCAAGAAATTGATACAATTAAAAAAAAATTCTGAAGTGGTCATCAATGGAAAAATCAGCACATTATTGGACTTCTTTATACTTCTTCTTGGGATTTACATAATTTTATTTTGTATTACCTATGCGGTTGGGGGTGGGCAGGAGATATTATAATCTTTAGAGTCTGAAGACCCCTAAAGATCTTGAATGAGTTCCATGGTCCTAGATTCTGCATTGACCCAAAGAAAGTCTCCTTCTCAGATAGCCTTTCAAATATCTAAAGACTTCCTCTGCTCTCACACTCAACCTTGCTGGTTTGTCAGCCTGCAGGAAGCCCTTTCTGACCAACTGGGAGAGAATTGGGGCTTCCCCCAAGACACACAACCCCATCTGTATTTGTCTTACTCGGTGTCCTGACCCATGTACAAAGAGAGAACCTGAGTGGGTGCCCACATAGCGCCCACAGAGTCAGTGACTACTCCTTTACTTCATGGGAGAAGCTTGAACATCCGCCCACCTGTCCCCATCAGCCTTACATCACCAGTCTGGAGGGATGGGGATCATTCCTTCGCCTCCTTACACGTCCCCAGGACACCCAGGCTCTCCCACCAGGCTCTCCATAGCAGGGCCGTGGAATGGGGCTGAAGTTGAGAGTTGGTGCCGCTCAGCCTGGGAGGATGAGGGTATAAGAAGGGGTGACTAAGCCTTTCTAGCAGCCCAGGGGGGGTCATACATATGATGGCTCTTATTACTAAACAGGGCATGGCAGAGAGAAGGCTCTGGAGAACAGGGGACCCTGAATGGAACAGGAAGTGGTCACTGTGATTCAACCACAGAGCTTTTCCCTGAATGCCATCTGTTAAGAGTGACACAGCTTTTGGGGGAAGTCACTGTGCTGAGGTGGGGGTGTGGGTAGGTGATGTTCAAGTTATGGGCTGGTGCTGCCACAGAAACTGGGCAGTGAAACCAGGAAGGAGGGCTCCGGTCGCATTGGTATCTCCAGGGGCCAACGGCCAGCCTGGGTCCCAGCCTTGTGGGAAAGTGCTTCTCTGTAGAGGTGGAACAGCCCCCGGGAGGCAGCATCTCTCTGCCTTCCCGGGGTCAGAGGCCTAACTCACCAGAGCTGCCATTTGGACAGGTTGCTTCTCTGAGCCTCTATTTCCTTATCGATATAATGGGAATAATAATGGAGTCCACGAACTGGGTTGCTACGCCAATCAAGTGAGATTTACATGATTATCACTTTGAGGAGAGATTGACATAGGGTAGGTGGTAAGAAACAGTAGCTGTTACCATTTTGTGGCTATTATAACCAGAGACTCTCAGAGGTGGAAACCTTAGCCTGAATAATCCTTTTTTTTTTTTAAAGATTTTTTTTTTTAATTTATTTATTTGACAGACAGACCACAAGTAGGCACCCAGGCAGGCAGAGAGAGAGGAGGACGCAGGCTCGCCGCTGAGCAGAGAGCCCAAGGCGGGGCTCCATCCCAGGACCCTGAGATCGTGACCTGAGCTGAAGGCAGAGGCTTTAACCCACTGAGCCACCCAGGCACCCCTGAACAATCCATTTTAAAGATAAGAAATCTGGAGTGTCAAGAGGACACTGATGTCCCCACGGTCTCACATAACTAACTGGAGATGCAGCTGTGCCTAAAACCAAGGGCTCCTACTTCTCAGTCCCTTTGTCTCTTTCTCTTCCCCCTTCCCCCAACCCTCCTTCTTGATCACACCATTCACGGTGTCAATCATCCACTAATTCCTATGAAAGGTAGGCAAAATTGTTCCCTCTTTCAGATACCAGGTCATTCAGAATGCTTCTGTCCGTCTTCTCATCAATTTCTCTAGAACTCCGCCCGCGCTGCCCTCCCCTTTTCGGGAAGTCCTCCTGGATTAAACCTCCTCCAGAACTTTGAGACACTGCGTCGTCTCAGCTATTAGTAGACAGCCTGCTCCAGCAAGGACTTCTGCAACCATCAACAATCGACACAAACATATGGAGGAAGAGGACAATGTTGGTAAAACATGGGTTTTTTAGGGGTGCCTGGCTGGCTCAGTTGGGAGAGCACACAACTCTCAGTCTCGGGGTGGTGAGTTCAAACCCCATGTTAGGTGTAGAGCCTACTTAAAATAAAATATTTTTTTAAAAATGGGTCTTTCAAATCCTAACTTTAAAAAATTATTAAAACCACTTTTATAATAAACATAAAGTAGTAATGATAGCCACCTTTTTTTTTTTTCTTTTTTGAGTTTATTTTATGCCAAGATTTCTTCTGGGTGATTTACAGGGAATATTTTTAAATCTGCATTTATAGTATTCTCAACAAGTGAGGCAGATTCCTCAATGGCTTCCATCCTTCCAGGGTTTTCCTTGGCTTCTGGCAGCCCACCCAAGGCAGTAGAGGCTTGTGGACAGTTTCCACTGTCAGGAAACATCCAGTCTCAGATAAAGCCACAGAGCACCAGGATAAGGGACAAGGACGAGATGGGGACAAAGACCCCAAGTACATCTGGGGACAACCAATCAAACCCATTCATTGTGGTTTTAAGCATATTTCTGAGAGGAGACCTGCCCTCTCTTGTTGGGATCGGATCCCCTCAGTTTCAGGGTCAGCCTGAGGGTAGCTGGCCAGGTCTGTGGTGTAAAGTCCAAGATCTGCAGGGTACATTTTCAGCCTGGTGGGAGAATCACTCCTTCCTCTCTCCCTAATCTCTGGGACCCGGTCACTCACCACTCCTTCCTCTGGCTCCTGACCCCATCTCTCTTACACCAACAAGATCTGTTGCAATTTCCTCCAATAAACCTGGGGGTGTCATACATCTGGTCTTCTGCACATTTCCTTCCCTGCCTCAAACACTCCTCCTACCCCCTGCTTGCCGTCTGAGGACATTCCTGGGGAATTAAATAAAGACTTTATGTGGGCCTATCTCTCTGGACAGAACAGGGACTGGGATTTAGTCTTCATTATTTATTAAAATAGGCTGCAGGCCTATGGGCTCAAGTTTGCCGATTAGACTTTTTTAAAAAATATTGCATTAAAATATCATTTATCCTGGTCCTTGAGTTTTTTGGCATCCCCTCCTTAGATTTTGTACTCAAAGCAACTGCCCCACTCTCCTCACACTCTTCCCTGCCCCATTTGCATCCCCAGAGCCCCAGCATTTACCTGCAGGTTTGATGAATGAATAAATGAATCAATGAATGGAGTGGAAAGGACACCAGACTGTGAGAGCTCTGAGGTCCAGACTCTGCCACTGATGATGTGATCTAGGCATATTCTTTAACTCCGCAGACCTCAGTTTTCTCATCTGTAAAATGCACAGGCTATATTAGAGGATCTTGCAGGGTGTTTTTTTCTGCAAACACTCAAGAAACATTCACAAATAAAATTAAGGATCAAACATTAAAAAAAGTCAGATAGTTCCTTGCCCTGGAGGTACTCCTACTTGGGTGAATTTAGTAATTCTCTGAGCTGTACATTTTTCCTCTGGATAACAGGATGGTGTTTGCCTTGGGCTGCTGTGAGGCTCAAATGAGAGAAGGTGAGCATTCTTCATTGGGTTACTCCACAACCTCTCAAACCTTGAACCGTAGGACTCTATTTCACACTTTTCTGTAAGCCAGTAGACAAAAATACTAACATCACACCTTGTACTGTGCGTGGGGAGCAGCTGAATGCCATGATTTCAACTCTACCTGGCCACTTACTGCTATGTGTCTTAGGGCAAGTTACTAAACCTTGCAGAACCTCCCTCCATTTCCTCATCTGATGAGTGGGCATGACAGTTCAGAGTTCTCCCACCTCACAGCTGACTGGAGATAGTCCCTGCTGGGGCACGGAAAGCTGACGAGCACCACAGTCTGGAAGCCAGCCGGGGACGCCTCCCATCACGATGAAGTTTGCTGTCCTCCTTCCCTCCCTCCCTTGCACCTGCTCTCGGAAAAAGGAACAGAAAGTACTTCTTCCTGACATGGGAAGTGATCCCTGCCAGGCAGAGCTTAACTTCTCATTGGCACCAAAGCCTCAAAGTAAAGGAAATGAAGTGGAATTTCAGGTGCTGAGGAGGAGAATTTGGCGGTGGGAGACCTTTTCTGAGTCACTGACAGCCCATCTAATAAACGATGGCTCGGCCAGTGCTTTCAAAAGCTCCAGCCACTTTCTTCGTTGGGTCGATTCTTACAGAATCGCGGGGTAGAGCCATTCACTTCTTCTTGGGCCTCACCTCGCGCTTGAAATGAGGGAGTCGGACACGGACACGCTGTCCTCTGAGCGCCCCCCCCCACCCGCATCTTTGAGATTCTGATGGTGCTTTGGAAGGGCAGGAGGGGAAAGACGCCTATTTCGTTTCCCTTTGCCCTTCTTAGATAACCTCTCTGTTCTCTTGACTCTCACACAGGCGGCCTCCGCAGAAGCTGGCCCCAGGGCAGGGCCCCTGGCAGGCCCAGGATGGATTCAGGAGCACGTGGGTGTCCGGGCCGCGGAGACCCGGGGCGGGGGAGGGGGGGGGAGGGTGGTAAAGGTAAGCGCTCGGTCCCTCCAGCCTATGGGAGCCCGGCTAGGTTGGGGCACATCCTCTGCCCGCCCCACCCTCGGAGCCGCCCTGGCGGGCGCGGGTGCACATTACACAACTGCCGCCCGGGGAATGCAGCCCGGGCAGTTCCCACGGGGCTCCCAGCCCAGGGTGGGACCCCCTCCTTGGCAGGGCGATCAGAATCACACACGGCAAAATATTAATTATTGTTGCTTCCAAAGCCCCACAACTGGCGGGTGCTGGGCCCTGCCCAGGAAATCCAAATAATCAGCAACCATTGGCATTTCAGTCTCCCCCGGTGGGGGAGCCAGGCCACTCCCCCGCCCCCCACCCGGTGCTGTTGCTTTTTTTTTTTTTTTTTTTTAAGCCAGAGCCACTTCCTGGAACCCAGCCTGAGACCCACAAGTGCAGGGAGGGGCTGGGCTGTGGTGGAGGTGAGAATGGGAGAAGCGGAGAATGTGAAACTCTAAGGGATGAAAGAAAGAAGAAAACCCCACTGTCCAAGCAGATTTATACGCGATTCTCCTCATTTTGGAGATGAGGCTGAGAGATATAAGAAAATTGCCCCAAGTCCCAAGCTGGCGAGAGGCAGAGCTGGGGCGCTTTCCACGACGCTGATGGCAGGTGATTTCACAGGCAGGATTAACCACTCTGGTCTAATCAGTGGTTGAGCGTATTGGGAACGTGAGAAAGCAGTGGGCAGGCCAGCCGTGTCAAAGTGTCAGTGGGACTGTGGGACTCATACTCTTGGTGTCAGGGAAAACGTCCCATCAAAACACATTGAGGTGGTATGTATCTGGGAGGGTTGTGTCCCCCTGACCTGCCTCTAAATGGTGGGAATTTTAAGAGGCAGAATCCTAAAAGACTCCTTGGAACCAAGTGCTTAATCGATGTCAGCTAAGCATTACTTAGTAGTCCAAAGAATCATCCAGAATCAGAAAGTTTTTGAAAAAGCACTCCACTTATAAATGCATACCACTCCTTGTCATCTCCCACTTCCCTGAACAGTAGAAGTAACATTTAGGGAATACTTCTATCCGCTCCACAGGATATTTTGTTGTTTTTAAGAATAATGATGATGAAAAGTCTTTAATAACATAAGGAAATGCATATGCTATAAGGTAGGAGGCACGACTGTACACATAGGACCCTCACAGTTGTTTGAAAGGCAAAAAAAAAAAAAAAAAGAAAGAAAAAAAAAAGGGAAGAAAGAATGAAAGACCCCAAACCAATACATATAAAACAGACCAGCAGGAAACACCCGGATGTTGACAGCGGCTTTCTGTGGGTGGTAGGTGATTTCTTTTTCTTCTTTCAACTTTCCAGTACTTTTCAACTTTTCTGTCTATAGCATATATTACTTTATAGTAGAAACTAGCCATACTTTACGTTAAAAAGAGAGAAAATGGATGATAATGGAAATGTAACAATAATTTCAACAACAACAATAGTAAACTAGCATTTACCAACATATACCGGCCATCATTTACTTGCTTTATTTTTTTTTTAAAGATTTTATTTATTTATTTGACAGAGAGATCACAGTAGACAGAGAGGCAGGCGGAGAGAGAGAGAGGGAAGCAGGCTCCCTGCTGAGCAGAGAGCCTGATGCGGGACTCGATCCCAGGACCCTGAGATCATGACCTGAGCCGAAGGCAGTGGCTTAACCCACTGAGCCACCCAGGCGCCCCTGTTTACTTGCTTAAAAAAAAAATCATGGGGTGCCTGAGTGGCGTAGTCTTTAAGCATCTGCCTTCAGCTCAGGTCAGAATCCCAGGGTCCTAGGATTGAGCCCCAGGAGCCCGCTTCTCCATCTCCGGGTCCTCCGAGCTTGTGTTCTCTCTCTCACTATCTCTCTCAGCCATAAATAAAATCTTTAAAAAAAAAAATCCTCAGAGCAATCCCGTGAGGTGGACATTATCAATGTCTCTATTATACAATGGCCCTGAGTTATAAGGGTGTGTCCTAGACATTGCGTTTTTGGCTGTCCTGGATCCAAAGCACCCTGGCTGGCATGCAGGACTTGCCCTTGTGTGTGGGCTTGAAGGAAGGAAGCACCCCCACTCCCTCCGACCCCTGAGGTCCAAGAACAAATCCTCCCACCTGCAGCCGGTGGTGGGTGCGGGTGCATGACCCATACATAGCCTGCTGGATCCCGCCTGAGGCCTGCGCCTTGGACCCCTGAATGCTGAAGTGTTAGAGCTCCGTTTGCTGTGATATCTGCCTACAGTGGCCTCAACGTCCTGATTAGACCCTTTCTGGCCAAGTGCCAGTTTTGGGCCTCCTCCCGCTCTGAGCCTTCAGAGCTGCCTTCGCTTCTGGTCCTTTCCTGAGACTAGCGCCTCTCGAACCCCTGCCAACTGCATTGCATTTGACTCCCTTCTTCGTTTAAGATATAGGCAGGGTCCATTTCTGTGGCTTGTTACCAAAACCTCTGACTGAGATCCTTGATTTTTCCAGCAGTTCCCGAGCAAATGGTGGACACAGGACTCCAGTCTAGATCTGTCTATCCAAAGCCCAAGCTTTTTTTTTTTTTTTCTTTTTTTAAGATTTTATTTGTCAGAGAGACAGAGAGAGAGAGCACACAAGTAAGGGGAGCGACAGGCAGAGAGAGAGGGAGAAGCAGGCTCCCCACCAAGCAAGGAGCTGGAGGCAGGACTCGATCCCAGGACCCCAGGATCATGACCTGAGCCGAAGGCAGACCCTTCACCAATTAAGTCCTCCAGGCACCTCAGAGAGCCCAAGCATTTATCCAGTCCTGCGCTACCCACTCTTCCCCAGCGTATGACAAACATTCCTTGAACTTCTAGAAAACAAACCAGAAACATCGTTTTGAAATTTTTCTAAGAAACAAGGGCCCTACCACGCACCCTACTGCCACGGGAACCTGGCAGGCCAGCCCTGAAGAAAGGCAAAAGCCAGGTCAGGGAGGAACCAAGCCAGGTCCCCAGTGACTGCCCTACCCTGGGATCCGGGCAGAGAGGAAGCAGAGGCGGTTCAGGCCTCCCTGGCACTTCCTGACTGCTGCCAGAGAACTGACTCAGGATGGGGTCTCCTCCCCCAGAAGCTTTCTTTGACCTTTGGCGTCTGGGAGAAGAGCCTCAGGTTTGATTCCCCATGACACCAATGCTAGGTTATGATCACTGGTTTACAGTCCCCCCCCCCCACCTCCACCCTGCAGCAACTGTAAATTTCTAGAGGACAAGCACTGGACTTTCCCCCGTGAATCCCTCCTGTCTGGCACATCAGTATTAATGAAATGAATGAGAGAATGAATGAATGAGGGGCTCGTCCCTTCCCCATGCCCAACAATGGGAAACCTTAAACCCTGGGAGCTTTCCAAGGCAACTTGGCAAAATAGAACCACCATGGGCTTTGGCGTTGACAAATCTTGCTTCAAGCCATGGCTCTCTAACCTACAAACAAATTCTTCCTTGACCTCCCTGACCCTCAGGTTCCTCATCTGCAGCATGGGGACAGTAGCTAAAGTCTCACCCCAAGTGATCGGGGAAACAGAAACAGTGGTCGGCACACAGCACCTCAGTTTATCCTAGCTGGCTTCCTCCTCCCAATACTCCATTTTGATTTGCTTCTCTCTTCCTTCCCCACCTGAGTAAATAACCAACAGTAGGGAAAAGGTTAAATGAACAATCGCATACCAATAGGAGAAAATGTTAGACAGTCAATAAAAATGTGGTTCAACCAAAATTTTTAACGGACCAGAAGATGCCTGTATATTCATGTGAAGTAAAGAAAGGGCGAAATGATTTATACAGCATGACCTCAGCCATGTGAAATGAGTATGCATATGCATGCTCGTACATGAAAAAGGCAATTTCTGGAAGGATATGCAAGAAACTCTTAACAGTGATTTCCTCTTGGGTGGGAATACAAAGTTGGGCTGGACTTTGATTTTTTCGCCTTATAATCTTCTGCCCTTATTTTACACATAGAAAAATAGAAAATATGTCATCTTTTTAAAAATTTTAAAAAAGATTTTATTTATTTATTTGACAGAGAGAGGGAGAGAGATCGCAAGTAGGCAAAGAGGCAGGCAGAGACAGAGAGGGGGAAGCAGGCTCCCCGCTGAGCAGAGAGCCCATTGCGGGGGCTCGATCCTGGGATCATGACCTGAGCTGAAGGCAGAAGTTTTAACCCACTGAACCACCCAGGTGCCCTGAGAATATATCATCTTATAATATAAATAAAAACTTTGCCATGATGATGTATTAATCTATAAATAAAAACCCCCAAACACAGAAAAAATAGAAAGGAAAGGTAACAAGATTTTAACAGTGGTTATTTGGGGAGTGGTAGAATTATGGAATTAATGAAACAATTTTCTCCTTCGTATTTTTCCCTATTTTCCAAGTGTTCTGCGATGAACTTACAGCTCTTCTATAATCAGAATTAAGGCAAACCTCATTTCAGTAGCGCCTCTGGAATACGAAGGAGGGGGAGGAGGAGCAGGTGACTGTGTCCAAAGGGACGAGGGAGCCCGAGGTGGAAAGGGGCAGAGGCAGTTGTATTTTTGGAGCCCTGTGGTTCCTGCTGAGTCAACTAACTAGTTGTTTGGTCCCAGCCTGCCCGTGGAAGCAGGAAATGCTCCCACTCCTGCCCCGGTTCACTCTTAGTCATCCTCTGGGAAAGCAGGGTAGGGGTGGGGGCAGGAGGGTAGTTGGGAGTCTCCATCCACCCCTGAAGCCTTCTAGGCAGAGAAGTCCTGGGAAGGAGTCTAGGAGCTAGGCATCCTGTCCACCTGGCACTGGTCTCCTTGGGGTGGGCGGCTGCTGGGAGGGAGCAGCAGGGGTTGGGGGAGGGGTGCTGGAAAATGCTGGGAAAATGCCCCTCCAGCCTCAGCAGGTGGCACTGCGTCCCCCTGTGGAGCTGCTGTGAAAATTAATTACCATTTGTCCAGGGCTTTGAGATTCCCCAGATGAAAGACATGGCAGAGGAGTGCCACGATGAATACGTGTTTACGGTATGATGGACTTTCATCCCAAACACCCATCATGACAATCACGTGTTTCTCTCCTCACCTCCCCCTGCCCTGACATCCTGGCCTCAAAGCACCAGAAGTTGAGCCTCAATATTAAATGCTGCTGAAGGGGAGAAGGGAAGGGCAGGGGACAGTGGATCCCCCATCATCCTGTATCTCAGATGGGTAAACTGAGGTGCCGTGTCCCCCCAGCTAAGAGGAGGAAATTAGGACAAAATTGAAAAAAGTGAGGTAAGAAGACTTGGAGAGAGGGGTTGTGGATTAGTCTATCCCAGAACCCAGGCCTCTGCTCCTCTCATGCACTGAGGGATGGGAGGGATTCCAGAACTCTCTGGCTCAGGGCACACAGTGCCCAATAGCTTCATCCCAGAAATGCAAGGTAGATGGATTTCACTCTGACTTCTAATTTCTCTAGCAAACTGAAGGATTCTCTGTTGATTGCTTCAAACGCTTGACCACGATGAATTTTGTCATCTCCTGGCTCTGTGAATTTGGGTGGGAAACTCTTTGGTTTCCTGGATTCTTTGTTTTCTGTCTTTCCCTCCAAATTTTAGGCAAGATAATTGATGGGAAAAGCTGCTTCATGTGTTTCTGGACAGGGGTACAGAGCGAATCCAAAGGAGAAAAGATCATGAAGGGGCCAAACCTTCCCTCAAGGAGACTGCCTTCTTATTGGGGAGTTAGATCCTCCCTTGGTTAGAAGACATTTAAACTGTGTGAGAGGTCAGAGGACAGATGGAGAAAAGGCCTGAGCCCCAAGAAGAGTAGGACAGTTGTGGACTAGAGAATTCAGGAGACTTTCCTAGGACCCAAGCAGGGAAATGCAAAGGGACATGGCCTTAGTGGAGAGAGTGAAGAGGCCACTGAGGCCAGAATGGAAGGTGCATGTGAGAATGGGGACAGGCAGATGGGCTGGCTGGGTGACACAAGGGCCGCTGAACGCCAAGCTAAAGAATTGGGATTTTGTCCAGAGGGCAATGAAGAGCCCCTGAATGTTTCTGAGCCAGAGAATGAGATGATGCAGAGTTTGAGAAGAGGTTAAAATACTTTCATCAGGAGGTGAATTTTCACATCTCCGAGTCAGAGGCCCTACCAGGAAATTCACCATTTTCCTCCTCCGTCCAACCGCTGACATCTATTTCAGCTAATGACACACGTAAGCACAAATGTCACCTCCCCCGGTTGCTCTCTGACATGCTACCTGGTGTTTTCTTCACAGTACTTGTCACCTTTGGAAATGAACTTGTTTGGCACTTGTTTCCTTCCTTTTTCTCTTGTCGTCCTTAGAATCTAAGCAGAATGGGGTAGGTGGGGCATGGCTCCTCTTTGCTATTTAGTCGCTAACACCTAGGACAGCACTGGGCTGCAGGCAGAGGCTCCCTGTGTACTTGCGGGATGAATGAATAAGTGAATTGATAAATGGATACATGGTACTACCATTTTCTCAGCCACCCTGGCCCCTTGACTTGTCCGTCTTCGTCCTCTGCAGGACCCAGTTGCTCTCTCCCATGTCTACGGATATGATCTCTGCCATCTCTCCCTGTCCTCCTCCTCCCCCTTTGCATTTTACACCTTGATCCTCTCAAACAATTCTAAACTCCTAAAAGACAGAGGCTCCTTGTTATCATTTCCCCGTGTGGCTCAGTACAGGGCCTGGGCAATGGCAATTCCCACTGATCCAGTCTTACAGTTTTCCAAGTGCTTTTTACACCGTCCTGGTATACCTAGGACTGGAACCTCAGTTCTCTTCTCCAAACTGCACACGACACACTAACAGAACAATTATTCCATTATTATTCTGATTTATGCATAATTGCTGATAAATGAACGGATGGATGCTGAAAGTGCTCAAGATCCATTGTACAGGGAGAAACTGGAAACAGGAAGGCCATTGGAGGAAGATATTGGTCCATATAGAGAAGAGGAGAGTGAGTGAAGCGGTTGCAGTGTGGGAATGCCAAAAGTGAGGGCTAGAGAAGGTTGACTTCTCGATCACTCTGTCCCATGTGTCAAGTACCCCGTCCCGCTTGTCTTGTCACTTAAGACAGAAAGACATGTGGTCAGAAGACACTAGAGATGAAGTTAAAGGGGCAAGGAGATTCTGAGTCCAAAGGAGACATTATTTACTGGTTTGTGAGCTCTTGTATTTATAAGCAAAAAAATTGTATTTATAAGCAAAAAAAAAAAAAAATGGCTTAACTATATAAGCCATTCCACTGGACAGAAGTTGCAAGAGGACAGGGGTACCTGGGTGGCTCTGTTGGTTAAGCATCTGCTTTTGGCTCAGGTCATGATCCCGGGGTTCTGGGATGGAGCCCTGGGTCAGGGTCCCCACTCCGTGGGGAGTCTGCTTCTCCCTCTCCCTCTGCCTGCTTCTCCCCCTGCTTGTGCTTGCGCTTTCTCTCTGACAAGTAAATAAATAAAATCTTAAAAAAAAAAAAAAGAAAAAGAAAGAAAGAAATTGCAAAGGACAGGGGCACCTGGCTGGCTCCCTTCATGGAATGTGCAACTCTTGATCTCAGGGTTGTGAGTTCTACCCCATGTTGGGTGTATAGATTCCTTAAAAATAAGAAAATAATTTTTAAAAAGTTAAAAAAAAAAAGAAATGTCAAAGGACAAAGAAATATAAAGAAAATATAAAGTGAAAATCACCAGTTTCTTCATCATCCAGAAAAAGTCATTCTTTTTTTTTTTTTAAAGATTTTATTTATTTATTTGACACACAGAGAGAGATCCCAAGTAGGCAGAGAGGCAGACAGAGAGAGAGGGGGAAGCAGGCTCCCCGCTGAGCAGAGAGCCCGATGCGGGACTCGATCCCAGGACCCTGAGATCATGACCTGAGCTGAAGGCAGAGGCTTAACCCACTGAACCACCCAGGCGCCCCAGAAAAAGTCATTCTAACATTTGATGTACATCCTTTTAGACTACCTAAACGTACACATAAATATAAATATAAGTACATATGCATTTATATTTATTTATATAATTATATTATATATGTTTATATATTTTGTTGTATATATTGTATAAACAGTATTTGTATTTTATATATGTAAGTAGACACACACATTTGTTTTTTTAATAAAATGAAATACATATAGTTTTGTAACCTGCTTTTTGTTCACTTAATAATATGTAGTGAACAGAAAGGAAATTTTATAAGCCCAAAGGGCAGTTTGAAAAGATAACCTTTGGGATAAACAGGAAGCCAGAGAAGATATATGAGCATAAAGTGAGTGGCTAAGCTCTGTGGTTTTGATAAATATTATTAAAGCAAATAAATCTTAGATGTCCTGCCAGGTTAGGTAATTATTAGCTCTCTATCAGCAAGGTCACTAATTCATAGACTCACAGGATGTTGGTCTTAAAGAAGCTTTTGAGATGATCTAATTCCATCCCCTTGACTTAGGTATTGAGAAACTACAAACCCAGAGACATTAACTAATGTGCCCACAGAGACCTGACTGGTGAGCCACCGAGCTGGAATGAGAACAGAGCCCTGACTCCCATTCCAGTGCTCTTGCCACTAACTTATGCTGATCAACAGTGGATACGTTCTTCAGCCACAGGCCCTGATGTGTTGAAGGGAACAGGGAGAGACGAGGCCCCAAACCCAGTTCTCTGGGTGAATAATATCATTGGAGTGGTGTGTGTTAAGAGGGCAGCAAAATGTCCTCAGGCAGGTCACGGGAGAGGCACAGAACAGAGTCCTTAAGAGGGGTTGGCTCTGATGTCAGACCACCAAGACACCAAACAAATCTTGCTTCCCTTATTGACCTTATTGCATGACTGTAAACCTTCCTGCCTCATTTTCTCATCTGTAAAAAGCAAATAATAGGGGGAGCCTGGGTGGCTCAGTGGGTTAAAGCCTCTGCCTTCAGCTCAGGTCATGATCTCAGGGTCCTGGGATCGAGCTCCGCATCGGGCTCTCTGCTCAGTGGCGAGCCTGCTTCTTCCTCTCTCCCTCTCTGACTTCCTCTCTGCCTACTTGTGATCTCTGTCTGGAAAAAAAAAAAAAAAGGAAATAATAGTAATATCTCCCACATCAGATTGCGGTGAGATCTAAGAGATAATGCACACCAACAGTTTAGCAAGGTGTTTGTCATAGGAAAAGAGTTCAGTAAATGTGAGCCCTTGTGATTATTAATGCTATGGCGTTGAAGGTCAGTGTTCTCGCAGGCTTTAAAAAGAGCATAGGGGAACATCACAGCTGTCCTTGACTGCGACATCTGTAGGGAAAAGGGACTTAGCAGCCCAACTGTGGAGCTGTGTGAGCCATGTCCATTACGAGGGCAGGAATCAAGAGAGACTGTCGCCCAAAGGAGGCACGTGGCCTGGAGTGGAGCTGTAGGCAGCTGGGGACTCAGAGACTTTCCGGGACTCTCACTGAAAATCCCCCCTGAGATATAAAAGTGAGGCCATCCTCATACTCCCTGGGCTAGCCAATTATTATACAAATCAAGGATCTAATTTTTCCCCCTTGTTTTTCAACCTATTTAAAAGATAAACAACTGGGGCGCCTGGATGGCTCAGTGGGTTAAAGCCTCTGCCTTCGGCTTGGGTCATGATCCCAGGGTCCTGGGATTGAGCCCCCATCGGGCTCTCTGCTCAGCGAGGAGCCTGCTTCCTCCTCTCTCTCTGCCTGCTTCTCTGCCTACTTGTGATCTCCGGCTGTAAAATAAATAAATAAAATCTTTAAAAAAAAAAGATAAGCAAATGTTTCAAGCAGAAAGAATAGCAAATTATTATTAGGTTTATAACTTACAATAGAACTCAATTCACTACATGAGTACAAAGATAGGGAGGGGACATGTAAATATATTATTATAGGTTCTTTCACTATATGCAAAACAATAGGACTATTTGAAAGTAGTGGTGGATTAAAGCTGTATATTTTAAGCCTTAGCACAACTGTTAACAACAACAACAACAAAATAAGAATAATCAATAAGCCAACAGTGGAGAAAATGTGAAATTATAGAAAGTACACGGGACGCCTGGGTGGCTCAGTTGGTTAAGCATCTGCCTTCTGCTCAGGTCATGATCTCCGGGTCCTGGTATAGAGCTTCAAGTCGGACTCCCTGCTCGGTTATTAATAAATAACTGTAATAGCTTGGTGGGGAGTCTTCTCCCTCTTCTACTGCCTCTCCTCTCCACTCATGCTCTTTCTCTCTCAAATGAATAAATAAAGTCTTAAAAGAAATAAGGAAAACACTCAAGTTGTCTAATAGAAGTCAGGAAAACAGGTGTAAAGAACAGAGAGGACAAATAAAACACAAACAGCAAAATAGTAGAATGTAAGCTCAGCGTACTGATAATTACATTAAACGTAATTTAAAAGAGATAGATCGGACAGGAAAAGCAAGAGCCTAGTATATGTTGTGTACAAGAAACAACTGTAAATGTAAGTACACAGATAGATTAAAAATAAGATAAACAGACGCACCATGCAAACATTAATCAAAAGAAAGCTAAGTAGCAATATTCATATCAGGCAATACAGACCACGGAACAAGGGATATGACCAGAGATAAAGACAGACATTTCATAATGATGAAGGGGCGAATTCATCAAGAGGACACACCAGACCTAAACACTGCTACACTTAACAGAGCTTCGGAAATCATGCAGCAAAAACAGATGCAACGGAGGGGCAGCTGGGTGGCTGACTCAGTCCATTAAGCATCTGATTCTGGATCTTAGCTCAGGTCTTGATCTCAGGGTCAGGCCCTACATTGGTTCCATGCTGGATGTGGAGCCTATGTAAACAAACAACAAACAAATGAACGAACAAAACTAAAAGGAGAACCAGCTAAATTCCAAGTGTAATTGAGGACTTCAACACTCTTTTCTCAGTCATTGATCAAAGAGTAGATAGACAAGGATAGAGAGGACTTGAAGAACATTGTCAATCAATTTGGCCTGAACTTTCATAACACTCCACCCAAAACAGCGGAACATATATATATTTTTTCCAAGTGCACATGAAATAGTCACTGAGACAGACCATATGTGAGGTTGTAAAATCAGTCTTGATAAATGTAAGGGGGCAAAACCACGCAAAGTATGTTCCATGATCACCACAGAATTAAACTAGAAATCAGTAATAGAATGATATATAGGAAATCTTCCAAATTTTGAAAACTAAATCTTCTAAATTAAATTAATTAACTAAACCAATACAAAAGGGAATCATAAGGGAAATCAGAATATGTTTTGAAAGGAATGAGACTGAAAACATAACCTATCAATAATTTGTGGGGTGTTTACAGGGAAATTCATGGCTCTAAATGCTTATATTAGAAAAGAAGAAAGTACAAAAGCAATGACAGATTTTTACCTTAAGAAACTAGAAAAGGAAGAGCAAATTGAACCCAAAGTAAATGAAAGGAGGGAAAAGTATATATGAGTGGTAATCAATGAAGTAGAATATGAATGCACCATACAGAAAAATCAATAAAACCAAAAGCTAGTTCTTTGGAAAATATAAATAATGTTGATAAATTTCTAACCAGACTGATTAGGAGAAAAACAAGGAAAGACAAAAATTACTAGTATCTGGCATAGGAGAGGGAACACCACTCTAGGTCCCAGGGTCGTAAGATGATCATAAGGAAGCATTATGCACAACTTTATGCTAAACAGTTCAGCAACTTTGATGACATGAACAAGTTTTGTGAAAGATACAGACTACCAAAGCTTACTTAAGAGGAAATAAATAACTGTAATAACTCTATATCCACTAAAAAACTGAATTTGGTTAAGGAAGAAATATACTGTTGGATCCTATTGAATAGTATTTTGGTGAGAATTTTCGCATCTGTGCTCATCAAGGATATTGGCCTGTAATTCTCTTTTTTGATGGGATCCTTTTTTGATGGGTTTTGGGATCAAGGTAATGCTGGCCTCATAAAATGAGTTTGGAAGTTTTCCTTCCATTTCTATTTTTTGAAACAGTTTCAGGAGAATAGGAATTAGTTCTTTTTTAAATGTTTGGTAGAATTCCCCTGGGAAGCCGTCTGGCCCTGGGCTCTTGTTTGTTGGGAGATTTTTGATGACTGCTTCAATCTCCTTACTGGTTATGGGTCTGATCAGGTTTTCTATTTCTTCCTGGTTCAGTTGTGGTAGTTTATATGGGTTAAAGAAGAAATAATATCAAGTCTATACAATCTGTTACAGGAGTTGGAAGAGCCAGGAACTCTTCCTAAATCATTTTATGAGAGCTGCATCATCCTGATACAAATACTAGAAAAGACCAGAGACCATATCCCTCATAAACATAGTACAAAGATCTATAACGAAATACTAGCAAGTCAAACTCAGCAATACTTAAGAAAGATACTATGTAGTGGCCAAGTGGGGTTTATCCCAGAAATGCAAGTTTTGATCAGCACTCAAAAATCAATCTATGTCCCAGAACCTGGCTAGCGCAGTGGGTGGAGTTCGTGACTATTGATCTTGGGGGCTGTGAGTTCAAGCCCCACAGTGGGTGTAGAGATTACTTAAATAAATAAAATTTTGAAAAAATCAATCCCTGTAATGAAATTAAGAAAAGAATTCCATTTACAATGGCATGAAAACACTTAGGAGTACATTTAATGACAGAAGTGCAAGGCTTATACACTTAAACCTACAAAACTGTTGAAATAAGGAAGATCTAAGTAAATGGGAAGATGTCCTATGTTCATGGACCAGAAGACTTAACATCGTTGGGGTGGCAGTACTCCCCAAACTGACCTACAGATTCAACACACACCCGATCAAAATCCCAGCAATTTTTTGGCAGAAATTGACAAGCTGCTACGAAAATTCAAAAGACCCAGGACAGCCAAAATAATCTTGAGAAAGAAGAACAAAGAATTGAAAGACTTACACTTCCCAATTTCAGAACTTACTACAAAACTAAAATAATGAAGATAGTGTGGTACTAAATCTCAATAATAAAACATATAACTCACTTAAAGAAAATTTTCTTAAAAAAAAAGATTTTATTTATTTATTTGATACAGAGAGAGAGATAGTCAGAGAAGGAAGACAGGGGGAGAAGGAGAACCAGGCTTCCTGCTGAGCAGGGAGCCTGATGCAGGGCTGGATCCCAAGACCCTGGGATCATGACCCGAGCCAAAGGCAGACGTTTACCCAAGTGAGCCACCCACCCAGGCATCCCTAAAGAAAATTTTCAATAGATACTTTACTAAAGAAGATCTATGAATGGGGGCGCCTGGGTGGCTCAGTGGGTTAAAGCCTCTGCCTTCGGCTCAGGTCATAATCCCAGGGTCCTGGGATGGAGCCTAGTTGTGATCTCTGTCTGTGAAATAAATAAATAAAGTCTTAAAAAGAAGAAGAAGAAGAAGAAGAAGATCTATGAATGGCCAGGAAGTACATGAAGTAATTGTTAACATCATTAATAGTCACAGAAATAAAATCTAATCTAATGAGTTACCGCTATCTACTACCAGAATGGCTAAACTCAAAACAAAACAAAACAAAAAACCCCTAATAATACCAAATATAAACTAGAATATAGAGCAAATGGAACTCTCATTCATTAATGGTAGGAATGCAACTTAACTTGTGACCAGAAATATATCCACAAATGTCCATAGCAGCTTTATGCATAACAGCCAAAAGCTAGAAACAACCCAGCGAATGCAAAGGGGCACAAAGAAATTTTGCAGGTCAATAGAATAGCCCATATTTTAATTGCAGTGATGTCAACATGCCTGTATGTATACATTTGTCAAAGCTCATTTAATCGTAAAATTTAAATAAGTGAATTTCATACTATGTAAATTATACCTTAATAAAGCTAATTTTTAAAGATAATGAACATCATTATTTAATTCCCATCATGATAGTGCTCTAGGGGCAGGCATAAGTACCAAGGGAACATTTAATATGGAATCCTGAAATCTGGGAAGGTTTCCCTGAAGAAGTGAAATTATGAGTGAGGTACTAAGGAGATCCAAAATGAGCAGGTAAAGAGGGGAAGAACGAAGCAGAGGAAGGAAAGTGTGCAAAGGCCCTGAGGTTTGAATCCTCTCCACAGCAGCCTTTCCCATAGAAATCCCACTCTGCTTGTCCAACCCTCACACCAGTGGGCAGTTCACAGCTGTAATTATTATAATTAATAATCATGACCGCAATTCATTGAAGACTTACTGTGTCTTTGACTTTACACCAGGCAATTATTCCTCTTCACATTTACTCTTCAAAATTGTACCCACAAAGTAGATTCAATTAATATACCCCTTTTATAGATAAGAACTTCAAAGTTTAGAGACATGAAGTAATTTGTCCATGTCCACACATATAGCAAATGCCAGAGCCAGAATTCACACCCAGGCTTATGAAACTCTAGCCCCTGATTCCCTAGACCCCACTCTATACAACTTCAGTCAGACAATTCATTGACTCTCCTCTGGTGGCCACACATCTCGACATTTTCCTGCTCTTCCTCATTTGACATAGTTTCCCATCCCTTTGTTGTCCATTATCTGTAAACACACTGGTTTGTCCACATCCTTCTCGAAATTCAGCTCCCAATCCAAAGGCCCAGGAATCATGTTGGAAGAGAAGGCTGTCAAGTTAATGAACTCTTGCCATGAGATCTCTTGAAACCCGATTCTGAAGAACAAATAGATTTCATAACCACCGTTAAGAGGTATAGACACGAAGACATACAACTTCGTTTTCTGCAAAAGTGTGGTATAGAGGAAAGAGTATGGCTTTGGGAGTCCAGTGCGAGTTAGGGATCCTGACTCTGACATCCACAGGCTCGAGCTATGTAACCTTAAGCTGGGTATGTCACCTCTCTGTTTTCTCACCTGTTCTCATCTGTAAACGGGCCTAACAGTATCCACTAACAGTATCCACATGAGAGAACATATGCGAAATACCCAGCATCCAGCCAGCCCATTGTAAGTGCTTTTTAAAAGATCTTTTTAAAGGTTCTAACTCATTAGGTTCCCTGAGCTGGCAGCTATGCTTCCTTATTCTAAGTCTACTCGAAGGCTGGAAATAATTTTTGATTTTTTTTTTTTCATCTTCCTCCCATAGAGATATATTTGAGGCTCGCTATCTGAGAGGTTTTTCCTCTCAAGCAGCACATTTTCTCCTGGCTGCTAGAGCGGCCCAAAATGAAAAGTGTACAGATGCTTCAAGGGTCTATTTTAAGCTCCCACCTAGTGGCTTCTTGGTTTCTATAAACTTTAAAAGTGAATGGTGGTGAGTGTGTGGGTGGGAAGCGATTTTATCTACTGCTATAAATAAATACTACCAGAATATTAAATTTAGGTACCATAATTCATCCCCTTAGGGTGCTCACTGGCGGTAGGACAAGACCAGTAAGGTTGAATTTCATTATGCCCAGACTATGTGGTGGTCTCCTGGGCTTTCTTATCCAATACTCAGTTGGCCAGCATTAATTGAGTCCTTTACATGGCAACTTAGCCAAGTGTATGGCAGGATCCCTGCCCCTCCTAGCTGAAACTGCCCCATCTACAGCCCTGCTCAGGGAGTCTGTCCTAGGCAGGTCTCTGAACTTAGAGGAAATGGATTGGTCCCAGAATGGACACCTGATGTAAGGGCAGCTGAACTATGACTAATAGGGTGATGGGGTGACATGCACTCTGACCAATAGGGTAGCAGTCATTAAATCTAAGAAACTTGTTTCCTCTAGGATTGGGAAAGAATTGGCAAATGGCATGGGGTAAAGGAGCTTATGTGTAGAGGATGGCACAGGCCTTGAGAAAGATGAAGAGCCCAGCTTCTGGTTCTGACAGTTTTTCATTCCCAGTTTTCATTCATTCACTCCTTTACTCAGTACTTAACTAAATACTCACTATGAATCAGGCCCACAATGGGTCCTTCTCTCTCTCTCTCCCTCTCTCTCTCTAAGATTTATGTTAATTAATTTATTTATTTTTGAGAGACAGCAAGCAAGTGAGCATGTGATCTGGGGGAGGGGCACAGGGAGAGCAAGAGAGAATCTCAAGCAGACTCCCTGCTGAGCAGCGAGCCCAATGCGGAGCTCGATTTCAGATCTCAGGACCATGAGATCATGACCTGAGCTGAAATCAAGAGTCAGAGGCTTAACCCACTGAGTCACCCAGGCACCCCCTGCATCCCTCTTGAAATGCAGCATAATCTGCTCTCCTGGTGCTTCTTGTCTGGAGAAGAGAGACATTAATAGAATGATCATGGATAAATAATCTTTAAACTTTGGTGATATACGAAGAAAAAATATAGATAGGGATCTAGGAAAGATGAACAGAGACATCTGACCTAGTCTGCGAGTCTGGGAGGGGTTCCCTAGAGAGGGGAAGTTTGAGCTAAGATGTGAAGACCAGTGGGAGTTACTTAGTTGAAGGGTGAATTGAGGGAGAAATGTGTTCCAGGCAGAGGAATTAGCATGTGTGCTCCATCCACTCAACACTGAGCAGCACCTGAGAAGCACCTGCTAGAACCTGCTAGAACTGGAACCAAGGGATCCTACCCTCATGGAGTTCATAAGTACTAATGACTGTCACTGGACTTTCTGTCCCAGACTGGAGCAGTGATGGGTATCTAGGCATGGAGGCACATCCCTCACATCCGGTGTGTAGAGATCAGGAGGGCTGTACTGGGGTTTTGAGCAATCTGTCCATCCCTGCCAGGGTTCTGCCCACAAAAGATTACCAGCAGCAGAATACAGGGCTGAAGTGGAGGGCAGTGCCAGAGACTAAAGGACAAGGAATGGGGGCCCTAGCCATGGGGCTTGGGGTCTGGACAGGGTTTACTCCAGAAAGAATACAGACCTTGGCAGAGTTACTGAGAAGGCAAAGGAACCCAGTCCCATGGATGAATCCTTCAGAGTGAGATGGAAAGTTGCAACACTGAGGAGAAATAGACTTCTCTCTACATGTTTTTATACACTGCCTCATTCCATAAATGCATCGTGGTATATCTAATCTTTACCACCTAAGGGTTGGTATGTTTTATGTGTTTTTTTTTATTTTTTTAAAAAGATTTTATTTATTTGAGAGAGATAGCGAGAGCACGGGCAGGGGGGAAGAGGGAGAAGCAGGCTCCCCGCTGAGCAGGGAGCCTGATGCGGGGCTGGATCTCAGGACCTTGGGATCATGACCCAAGCCAAAGGCAGGCACTTAACCAACTGAGCCACCCAGGCGCCCCTAAAGAAAATTTTCAATAGTTACTTTACTAAAGAAGATCTACGAATGGCAGACGCTTAACCAAAGGCAGACGCTTAACTGACTGAGCCACCCAGGCACCGCCTATCTTGTGTTTTTTTTTAAGTCACTGTGGAAATGGAAGTAAAAGAAAAAGAGAGTTGGGAAATTTCAATGGAAACAAATAACACGCCATAAAGTCATTGCAGACAGTTGTATAATTGTCACAAGGTAGGCGAAAACGTTTGTTCCGGGCTGCCTAATGAGCAGGGAGGGAAACAGGGCAGGTACGAGCTTTACTGGTGTTGAGAAGAGAAACCACCCGCAATTCGGAGAGTTAGAGCCTCTAAGGTACTGAGACCTGGGCGGCATTTTTCCCGGATGCTCCCAGGAAGGAGACTCAGGGGCGCACAGAGCTGCCAGCACGCTGGTGTGTGGCTGCTCGGACATTTCCGGCCCCCATCGGGCCCGGCTCAGGAGCCAGGGTGAAGCTGAAGGGGCTCACCTGCAGACCCAGCTGGGACACAGAACAGGGGAGAACTGCTCTCTCTGTTCTCCCAGCACTGGTGCTAGAGACCAACTAAGGTGGTTCTTCACAATCTGGGGATGAAGGAGCCAGACACCACCACCTTGAATTCCCCACCCGGCACTGGAAGCCAGTGTGAAGTTGGTCTTGACACAAAAGGAGTTGTAATTAATGAGATTATTAAGGGAGTGAGAGTCAAATGCCGTCCCCAGCTGTGGGGCTTCACTTGGCTTACCCCCCAGTGACTCATTGGCTTATGAGCAATCCTCATATGCCTGATTTAGAGGACTTACTCACCCTTCAGAGAAAGACTTTAATGCAATAAAGCAAATGTCAGCAAGTGGGACGCAGCTTAGCACATCACCCCAGCCTGCACCCGGCTTTCCCCCCTCCGGCTCTCCCTGCTCCAGGCCGCTCCAGCCACTCAGCGCCTGCACAGGCTTCTGGGTCACGTGCCAAGGCCGAGCAGAGGTTCAGGGATTTGAAAGTCCCAGAAGGGACTCGGGCATCAACTAGACCAAGCCCAGGAGGATTTTGGCCCAGAGAGGTTATCAGAGGTTAGCACCAAAGTGCTAGAGTTAGGGGCAAGGTGAGGTCTAGAAGCCAGGGCTGCCCTCGCCCGTCCAACATTCTTCCCTCCACTTTTCGTGAAAGTCCTGCTTGGATTATTGTGCAGAGCGGCACGAGGGGAAGGGAACGCGGCCTCTCTAGTGTGGGTGGCTTTGTTACCTGAGGGCTTGCCAAGGAGATCTGTGGAGGGAGAGTGGTGAAGAGGAAAGGCTTGCAGAGAACGAGGCCTCAAGTCAAGCCTTTGAGGTGAGATGTTTAGAAAGAGCTGGGCTACCCTGGGCTAGGCCGCCATCTTGCGGACGTGGTAACTGACGGGGAAGCTGTCTCCTTGGGCGCCCCAGAACTGAGGGGTATGTTTGGAATTCCCATGTCAGGTCCTGATTAGGAAACAGGCCCCACGAGCTAGGCTGGGGCAGAGGCCTCGCCAGGTGTGGGAAGAACTCAGTATTATTCCTTTCTTCCTCCACCAACAGAGGAAAGAACTCAGTGGACAAGTCGATCCAGGTTGGGATTTAAACCCACTCACTGACTGAGGGAATTACCTGACAGAAATTAGTTCCAGGGGTGGAAAACAAGGGGGGGGGGGGCAGGCACTTAGGGTCAACTGTCACCTAGTTCACTTCTCTGTCCCTTGGGTATTTTTCCAGCCCTTTCTGAGTGTGTCTGCCATGCGCCCGGCACTAGAAGGAGGCTGACCACAAGCTTTGCATTCAGGTTTGCTATGATCAAGGGCCTTGAGCTTTAAGGAACCTTGGGGAACCTCTAACTCGTTTCACTGATAAAGCGTCTGAGGTTCAAGAACACTTTGCCTGGGCTCATGGGAGGCAAGAGCCCTGAGCGGGTGGGTGCTCCGACCACCTCTCCGTGTGGCCAGCACCTAAAGATTCCTCTTGCAAGTGAGCTTAGGGAAGCCTCTGGGCTGGAAAGCAACATTCTGTTAAGATCACCAGCCACAAGGGCACCTGGGTGGCTCAGTGGGTTAAAGCCTCTGCCTTCAGCTCAGGTCATGATCCCAGAGTCCTGGGATCGAGCCCCGCATCGGGCTCTCTGCTCACCAGGGAGCCTGCTTCCCCCTCTCTCTCTACCTGTGATCTCCCTCTCTCTCAAATAACTAAATAAAATCTTAAAAAAAAAAAAAAAAGATCACCAACCGCGAGCAGATGCAGATTGGATTTTCGGCCACACTACCCCAACTCACCAACGTGAAGCGGTGCTTTTTTCTTTTCATCTTTTTATTTTGCACTATAAAAAACAACAACAACAACAACAACAACACCCAGTAACATACTGCTTTTCTTCACATTCATATGGATTTTAGGAAATTATTGCCTTTTCCCCTGGAGAAAGAACCAACGGACAAAAAAGTACCACATTACAAAATCTGCAAACCCTAGAAGTCCACAGCTTGAAGACAACCCCCAGGGGCAGGGAAGAAGAAAACGTGTGTCACAAGAGACGAGACAAGCACACATGAAGGACGGCAGGCTGGGGAGACGATCACGGCAACGCCACCGACCCGGACGCGGCGGGTCCCTTGTTCTCTTGGCACCCGCTGTCGCCCCCTCAAAGGGGTGATTTTTGGTCTAAGGTCCGAAGAACTCTTTTCACACGACACAAGAGATGCTTTGAGGAGAGGGGGCAACGAGAAAGGTTCAAGTATGAATAAGGAATCATGCGAAGTCCAGAGTCAGGGAAGAACCCACAGTGGAAAGGACACCCAGGTAGGTCGACATCTCGCTACTTCAACCATCCGCCTCCATCCCGGACCCAAGAGGGAGTCTCGGAAATGCAGGAGGGTTCAAGCCAGCATCTAGATGGCGTCCCTCCAAGCCCTGGAGGGGTTACTTTCCTGACTGGGCGGTGATCAGCTTATGCCCTGAAGCAACAGATACAGAGACTGCCAAAGTTAAAAAAGTAAGGTGGAAATTGTGCTTCCTTCAAAATGAGTTGGCTTCATCACTGCCTTTTCTCCCGGTCTAGCAACTGCTCTCTCCCACGCTGCCGTGGTATATATTGCCTTTGCGCTTGAAATGAAAAGGCGAGCTTGGAGGTGCAGGGCCCGGGCGGTCCTGAGAGGGCAGGGGGTCTGGAAGTACAGTAGTCGGCACGCACTGTGCTCTCATCATGGCTTGGGCTTCCTTCGGTCCCCAAAACCTATCCCCACTGTCAGCATGAAGCTCGTTTGCAAGCCTGGTGACCGCTCACTGTCCCGCTGGGGCAGCGGGACAGAGTGAGGTTTTCAGTATTGCACAGGTATGAAATGTCCACGAGTTTAAAAAAAAGCAGAATCACAGTTGTTCTTGGGGCTGGGCCGGCTCCCCCATCCCGGGTTTAGCAGGACGTGGCCGTGGCCATGGGACTCCTGCCAAGCTCCGAGACTGTCGAGTGGGTGGGCACGGGCGCCAGCACCGAGGTAGGGAAGGCGCAGTAGGAAGCCTGCAGGTCAGGGCTCAGTGTCTGCAAGTGGGCTATGAAAGACGAGCCGGCTGCCTCCCCTGGGCAGGAGGGAGCCTGGGGCGTAGAAGGCAGGATCTCAGACTCATACTGCAGGAGCTGGCCCATGAAGCCGAAGTTGGGTGAGACCACACTCCGCCGCTGCTTGATGTAATCGAAGGCGTCCTTCAGGCGGAACTGCTTGGCTTTCATGAGGTAAGCCATGCAGATGGTGGGAGAACGGGAGATCCCAGCCTCACAGTGGACCAGGACCTTGCCTCCCTTTTCCCTGACACAATCTGGAAGGAAGAAAAGATGGTGAGGATGAGTTGGGACTGGAAACCAAAGGCAAGGCCAAGATACGAGAATTCAACACAAAAGTGACCAAGTCCTCAAAATGTCACACCTGTCCAGGAGCTGAGGTTCCCACGCAGTCTTTTTAATGCCCACCGGCAAGGACAGAGCTTATGGGGGCCCCGAGTGCCTATCCCCATGTAGTGCCTTTCCAGTCTTCAGAGGTGCTGCCCTGGTTCCCAGGATACTTGCACAGATTCTGCCCCTGAAGGTGCTAGATCTGGGGAAAGAATCCTTTCCTGGAGATGCCATCTTAACTTGGGTTCCACAGATGGGTTTCAAGAGGGCACCAGAAAATCCTTGACATTACATGCAAATTCCTCGGGTAGGTACATTTTTCTGAGGGTCCCAGGTTCAATGACTGACTCAAAAAAGCAATTCCTGCCTCTTGGGATCTGATTCTCAGCGGGAGGACCCAGCCCCTCTCCTGCTAGAGGCCTGCCAGCCTCCCTGGGCACCCTGTCTGGCTGTGCCAGGGCGGGATGCTTGGCTCAGGTCCCAGGGTTCCCACCACCAAACACACAATAAATAGTGCACAGCCACTAATTACAGCCCTGGCCAAGTGACGCTTACTAGACCGGAGGATAGAAATGGCTTTCGCAAACTCCATCTTGCACAACAATGGGAGTCATGCTGTAAAGCTACCACCATCGGTTGGCATTCTTTAGCTCAATATGACAAGGGGGTGCCCTCCTTTTCTATTCCACTCCTCCCCCGGCCCCGAGAGAACTACAACAGTTAAAAACGAGGGCCAAAAGGTTATGCATAAATATACACATCAATTAAAAACCACAAAAAACAGTCTTTCCAATTCCCTCTCTCGCTAGTGAGGAAACAATTACAACATTACAACACAGGAAGTCTGATGTACCCGGTACTATGTAAAGTCACAGTGTGCAAAAACACTTAAGATTCTGAAGGGCAAATAAAGTCAGCTCCTTTACCCAGCTCCCTCCTCCAGTTTAAGAAGTTTGCAAATGAATCTGTAAGATCTAAAAGATCAAGTTTCTGAGGAGTCAGGGAGGAAGCCCGGAGTTTCCCCAACAGCACAAAAGTCCCAAAGGACACGCTCAGTGTAGATCATTAGAGGTACCCCCAACTTAGTCTGACTCAAAAGAAAAAAATTTCCTGTAAATGAGTTCAAAGGGGACCCCAGCCCTTAGGATTGTAGGGTCATGACCCCAATTTTCCTTTGCTCCTTGTAGATGAGCTTTTAATTGCTTGGTACCATGACCAAGAAAGCAAAGGGCCTAGACTGTGTTGCTCCTGCTTTGCCCCTCAGGGCTTGTCTACCACGGGAGCCCTCCTGGGACCCTCCCCTGGGAAGGGGCCAAGAGCATGGTATGGGCTCAGTCCCCGCCTTTTACCAGCAGGCAAGAAGTCTGGGGAAAAGCATCCTGTGCTCTCAGGAGGCTGTGGGTTCGTGCGGTTGTGTACACAACACACAGGATGGGGAGGGAGGCTTCTGAGAAATGGATGGGGGTGGGTTTCATGACCTCACTGAGTAGCTATCTAGGTAATTAAATAACAGGCAGAGAAGGGCAAGGCATTCCCAGGGCCAGGGAGACAACGTCAAGGGTTTCCCATTCTGAACCCATCATCGGCACAGCATCTCAGAGATCCAAAGGGATCCTCTAAGCCCAGAGGCTCAGAGGACCAGGATAGGCTCAGCCTCCTGCCTCTGGTGACTTTCCCAGTGGGTTTCCTATAGGGGTGAAACCACGTGTGATGAGCACGGGGCCCACCATGAGGCTGAAGGGAGTCCCCTTAATTGCTACCTGCCCTACATAGTTACTGCTGGGCTCAACACCTGCCCTTCCCCCTCCAAAAGCCCTCAAAACAAGATAAGGAAAATCACATCTCAGCTTCAACAACTATGCGTGTTAAAGGGAAAGAAGGGCAAGACTACAAGGTTGGGGAGTGGTACTCGCAAATCTGAAACAGAAAAAAGTCAGCCTCGCTGCCTCGAGGCAGAGGGAGGAGGGGAAAGAGAAGCTCTCAAATGCAGGAACAGTCCAGCCTGTGCCGAGTTCCCAGCCTGTGCTGAAGAGGCGGAAACCCAAGGCCCAGAGTCCTTTCCAGGCCTGCCCAGGGGAGAAAACGATAACCGCCTAACACAACATACAAAAGATGCCAACTTCCCTATGCACAGAGCACGGAGCTCGGTCAAATGCTATCTTTAATCCAAAATTAGCTGAAATGCAAAACAAATTGCCCCTAAAGCAGTCTGCCAAAAACTGTGAAAAGCTGCCAGGCCCTCGGGGCTCGGTGTGTAAGAAGTGTTCTCTCAATCCTTCTGCTGGCTTTCTAAAAATGCCCCAGCCTACGTAGGAGCACCGTGAGGACCGTTCTTTCCCTCCCTGGCTTCCCTGGCACGGAGCATCACGCACGGACACACTCTGCTTCCCCCCCAGCTCAGAAAAACAACAAGAATAGCAGTGAGTACTGCCATAAAATAATATTAATTCATTTATCTTGCAAATTAAAGCTCCCATTAATAGCAGCTCCCGTCCTCCCCTCCGCCTCTTTGGTGGCTGCATCCCCTCCTGGCTCCAGCTCCTGGTGGATGCACGTACGAGACACCGTCCTTCTTGGCAAAGGCAGCCCCCACCAGTACCGCAGAACCGAGAGCAGGGGCTCCCGGACGGCAGAGGGCAAAGGACTGAACGTACCAATGAAGTCTATTGCTTCTTGAAAGTGGGAGCTGATGTCGGCTGTGTGGCTGTCTTCCACGGGGATCCATTTGTAGTGTAAGTGGGTGGCGCAGGCCTCGGAAAGCCGCCGGGACACGTTCAGCAGGGCGGTGATGTGCAGGTTGGCGAGGAACTCGCACTTGGACGCATGGTAGGCACTTCCAAGGTAGAGGAACGGGAGGATTTCAACCGGGCCGCCCTGGAGGGAGGGGCAAAGGACACCCAGGAAATCGTGGATTAGCTTGCTCCTTCAGGAGAGGAAACAAAACCACCCTGACCTACTTGTTGTCAGGTGGGAGGTTCCCTTTCTGGTTTCCAGGTGGACAGTTTGCCACCAGGGTAGTTCAGCCCAGATTGTGGGTGGAGCCTCCATTCTGGCAAACTACCCGCAGCTGCTGCCTTGCGACTCTCAGTGACGGCAAAGCCCACACAGCAAAGATTTCTCGTTTCCGTACACATATTGAGGTGGGAAACGCTAGCAGCCTTCCTGTGCCGACAAGGATGAGAAGATAGGCACGAAGGGGAAGGACTGAGAGGCTCCCGCTCACGGTTCCGCTGCCCCGACAGCACCGGCGCAAGCCTTCTAACCTCAGGGCAGCCTTTGTTTCTTTCGAGATGAAACAGGTTAAAAACGCTACAAGAGGAGTCCAACCCCCCCCACCACTTCGCTGTCCGGGTATCTTCATGGTATATTTCATCAAAACTAGGACACCAATGACTGATCTCAAGATACACGTGGGTTTCGGAGAGGTCAGAGTGCATCCCCAGCACGGATGCTTCTTGGAAGTGGAAATGACCACTGTTTACCCAGAATCCTTAAAGAAAGGCTATGAAGCTCAGGGGAGAGGGGCTTCTCCTACCCTTATCTTCCTCACGTGGGACTGAGGACTCTTGAGAGATGCTTACATCATCACCCTTTTGGAAGGCCACCCACACACCAGGTTTCCAGTTAAGGAGGCTCCCAATTAGAAGCTGAGACCATCTACCCTGAGGCAAAGTTAAAAACAGCTAGCTGGTCAGACTCTGGCAGTCGTAGCAGCTCCCAGGTGGCAAGAAAAACCAGCGATAACTGGAACAATGGGAGGCCCCAAAGACTGAGAGAGAAACACTGGGCTTGGGGGTGGGGGGGCAGTGGCTGCGTCTTTGGGAGCCTTTCCTGTATCATCCTTCCTGTGTTTCCACTTCCTGTCCCAGAATAAAAGTGGAACGGAAACTCGGCCAGACTCATAATAGGGAAAGGGGCATAGGATGAGGGCCAGCAGAAGGCAATTCTCAAATTACCTGGCATGTGGTGTGTGTGTGCCTTTTCTTTCCTGAGAAATCAAGTGTTCCAGCAAAAGCCAGTGGGGCCACTTGGAAGAAAGTTATAGAGGATTTTACCAAAGATAGTAAGAGTAACAACCAGTATTTTTTTTTTTAAGGCTCGATGCTCAGTGAGGGGCTCAAACCCACGATCCTAAGATCAAGAACTGAACGGAGATCCAAAGTTGGATGCTTAACGGACTGAGCCCCCCAGGTTGCCCCAACAACCAGTATTTTTATTAGCACCGACTATAGCTGGCCCCTGGACTGAACACTTCCCATGCATCTACACAGATCTCTCCCTCTGTTTAGGCCCGGAACACACAGAAACACCAGGCCTGGGACCTTATCCGATTACCTCTAAAGCCTAGAACAACACAACCCTGAAACCATGTCTTTCTTTTTCTGAATCCTCTGTTTTGACTCAAGAGGAAGGAACCAGAAGCCTTCAGAAACCCCAAAGGTTAACACGACCTTGCTTGACTTCTCTCCATGCAGCAGCGCTTCTAAGAAATAGCACTAGGGGGTTCCCCAGATGAACCCTGGAGACACGTCAGGGCCTCCCCAGTCCTCTCTTGGCCAAAGGTCTGCTGTGCCTTCACAACATCCTGACAATTCTTGTTTCTCTTTCACTTTCTGAGAAGTGAGGGGAAAACACCCAAACAAACAGAAAACAGAAATCCAGCTAAGCCACATGCCCATGACTTGAATGCTAAGGGTTCATCATAGGCTGTATTTTTTTTTTTTTTATTTGTCAGAGAGAGAGAGAACGTGCACAAGCAGGCAGAGTGGGAAAGAGAAGCGGGCTCCCTGCCGAGCAAGGAGCCTGATGTGGGACTCGATTCCAGGACGCTGGGATCATGACCTGAGCCAGAGGCAGTGGCTTAACTGACTGAGCCACCCAGGTGTCCCTGTTTTGTTTTGTTTTTTAATTTTTATTTATTTATTTGACAGAGAGAGAGATCACAAGTAGGCAGAGGCAGGCAGAGAGGGGGAAGCAGGCTCCCTGCTGAGCAGAAAACCCAAAGCGGGGCTCATTCCCAGGACCTTGAGATCATGACCTGAGTCGAAGGCAGAGGCTTAACCCACTGAGCCACCCAGGCATCCCAATATGCTGTATTTTTTAATAAAAGAAAACAAACAAAATAATAACCCTGGAACCTGGCCAAGCTAATAGACTTCCCGACCAGGGATCCCATTCAAGGGCAGTCATTTGGCTTTACTGGGGCGGATCTCTGCTCATGCCGGGCAGCTTCCAGACATCTTCCTTCTTATGATCTGGATATGCACTTAAGTTGTGGGAAAAACCTGAAAAGCTCCTCCCACCAAGTCAGGTGCCTAGGATAGGCCCTTTCCAAAAGAAGTTCTGTTTCTGTGGAAAACAGAACAAGGTCTTGAAAAGAACCAGAGTTAAGAAAAGGGAGGCGTTCCGGGCCTACTGTTGCCAGGAGCCCAGCTACAGGATTCTTTGCGAAGAGATCATCTTCAATTGTGAGACACGGATTTCTCCCCTCCTGTGAAATGGGAAGGAGGGCTTGGGCTCTGGTTTCTGCCAGATTTGGATCCTTGGCCACCTTCCCCTCATCCTGCAGCACTGGAGGGCGGGACCCCTCACTGACCCTTCCACGCACAGTCAGCCCTTACAGGACTGCCAGAAAGTTAAATTCTTCAAAAGAAAAAAATGCCACATGTTTGCAGGAGCATGAAATCCTCTACAGTGTCTCTTGATCTTCACTGGTTTCAGAATTTATGGAACTGCAGGCACCCGAAACCCTCAGCCTCTGCTTAGCCATCCAAACAGTAGTCTCTCCACAACCCTCCCCCAGCCCCGGTTCAGTTAAAAATAACAAAAAGACACATCTTGACAGGTACTGGGTTGGTTTGCTGAAACTGCCCAGCATGAACAATTACAAAGAAGATTAAAACAGGAAGCCTGAAAGTCAGCTCTGAAATATCTTCAGGGAAACCTAAACTGATATTTTGAAGCTTCTGCTTCCTAGGCCAGCTAATAAGAATGTATCTTTCACTTCCTCTTTTCTCCAGAAGCTGTCAAGCATCCTGGGGCTCGTTTGCTCTTGTCAGCTTGTTTGCTGGAAAGAAGCCCATTTACTCTTGGATGGAAAACTCAAGTTGGCAAGCAACAGCTTTCTGAAGCTAGAGGGCTCTGCCAACACCCTTATCCACAGAAGAATGCACCAGTGCTACTGAGCGGGGAGAGGAAGAGCCAGGGGACCGGGGAAGGAGCAGAGTCAGCAGCCAAGATGGCACTTCCACACCACTTACCTGGTCATAGGCTGGCCTGTAGCTGATGCTGAGCACTGGTTTCCCACATTGGCTCATGAGGGCTTTCTCGGTTTCAACCTTCTCTTGTGAAATGGGTTGTACATCCACACAACATTCAGGATATTCCGAGTAGAAAGTCTCATATCCTCCTGCAAGGTAAAAAAATGGAAAAAAAAAAAAAAAAAAAAGGAATATAGATGTTAAACACTGATTGCTCAGCTTTTAGAAAATGTTAGAATTAATCAATACCCTAAGTGTGGAAGAGTCAAGAATACCAAGCCAACATAGATTCTGATCTTATTAAAAAAATTAAGCCAAACCAACTAATAGCTTTAGAACAGAAATGGGCTACACAGACACAAACACACACTCTCTCTTTTCTAAAAAGTTATAGTTCAGAGAGGCAATGATTAACTTTTTATGTCTATCAGAAGCAGCTGAAAGGAAAGCTATCTGACATCTGGAAAATATTAACCAAATCCCTCCAGAAAACAAAAGCTATTTTCACTCGTTTGTCTAAAATGCAAGTGTGATTATGAAGAATTTCATTCATTTGCAAGAAGAGACCCCTGAATTGGTCTATTTCATCCCTAGCCCATTAGCTCTGAACTGGATTATAGATGGAACCCCTCTATTCATAAGAGAATGGAGGCTAATAGGTTTAAACTAGGTGCAATAAAACAGCCCTGCCCTTTCTCACTCCCAAGGTGCTAAAAAACACTGCTGACAATCCTCTCTATAGGTCCTCTCTATAGGTCCAATCAATCTAGTTAATTACCTTCTAAACCAAACTGGAGGCACAAGGCTTTAGAACTTAATTCTCAGTCCCAATTAAGCAAAAACTGTTTCTCTCCCCTTCAAGACCACCTACCCTTCCTTTCTATCTTCCTCAACTTCCCCTCCTGATCTTTCTTCCCTACGACAAGCCCTGAAATGACAACTACCAGCAGGTATGACTGTAAAAATCCTTACTATTACATTTAAACTTCTCCAGATGGGTCACTTAAGGTAAAAACTACTCTATGACTGGGTCACAGAAACTTGGGCATCTTAAAGAAGTCTCAGGCCCAGCACTCAGCCGTAAAGAACCAAGTGAAAAACATGCCAAGTGCTGCCAGGTGAATAGGCCAGCCTCACTTGGGGAAACCCTCACTCTCAATCCAGAAGGACCTAAGGGACTTCCGGGAGCCTCCAGAAAACCCAGTTCTATTTTTCTCTGACCTAGAGAATTCACTTAGGGTCAAACCATCAATTAAATATGCATTCTGAGCCCATGTATTTTCCACAAAGTCCCCTCTTTCCTCTGTCTCTTGGCGTTTTGATAGCCCACAGAGGAGAACATGGTGGCCTTAAGCCCCTGTGGTAGACAAATGGTTAATGGATAACATGGCGGTCTCCAGCTCCCTCCCAGAAGCTGCAGCCAATTCCTAGAATGAGTCATCTTGCCATTACTGCTTCCTCCCAGCTTGCTGGAACTGCCCCCGCCCCCATTGAGTACACTCAAATCTCCTCTGTGGTCACTTCAACAAAAAGCCCATTGGGCCTCCCCAGATGAGCTTCTGGTCCTCCTGGTCATGATAGGAGACCACATGCCGGAGAGTAATGGAGGGAGGTGATGGTGTTCGTGGCTTAGTTTCCTGCTCGCCCCCCGCCCCCGCCACCACTGTAGCCCCTGGACCCTTTCCCTCCTAGGATACAGACTGAAGGTCAGACTTAGTGACCCACAGCTTCATTGGAAGAAGTGACCTTAAAGTAAATCACTGCCTGTGCCTGGGCCTCCAACGTTTTCGATTCCAGGAGACAAACTGAGTGACAGGGGATGGGAATCCGGCGTAAGAGTGGCCCGTGCCCTCCCAAACTTTCCCAAGAATGAGGCTTGGGAAAGACAAGCCTTCAGGCCACCCCATCTCTTGTCTTTAAATAGCACACTTAAAAGAGATGGCTGTCAGGACAGACAGGAGGTGCGGTGTGGGCTGGGTCCTGCCTGCCTGTTGACAAAATTAGGCAGGCGGACAAAGCTGCTCAGCGTAGTTGAGGGACAGATAAACGGGGGCCTATCTCTTCAAACTGGGGTCAGGAGTCCTTCGGATTAGACGGTCTCTTTCACCCACTCCCCTGAGAGGCAGGGAGAGACAGACCATTCTCTGAGTTTCAAGAGCTGTGGCCATTTTTCTTGCTGCTTCAGCCCTCTTCAGAGTGATTGGGTTTTTGATCACTGCTGCAGGACCAGCGGAGCAGAGAAGTTGCATGAACACTGTATTTAAATACACACTGAGAATGCCATCCGGTCGCCATGCCATTTTAGTGTTATGTTTGGGGAGTGGGGGAGGAGAATAAAGGGAAGTATAAAAGGCATTGTCCCCAAGATCTGAAATGCCACTAGATTAAAACCTGAATTTGTATCTGGACATGAGGCAGTAAGGAAATAAAAATTTTCTTGGACAACAATTTAACCTTCGTTGTGTTGTGAACGGTTAAGTAACCAGCAGTTCCTATTGAGATTTAAAATGCACACAACTATCAGCCTGCCACTTCTCTGAATCCTACTGAAAGATAGTGCACAGGCAAAGCATTTGAACAAAAATATACCCTACCACATTGCCTCAAATAATGAGGTTGAAAGCAACCTACTGGCTACCACCAGGGAACCAGTTTAAAAAGTAAAGGGTGCCTTACTCAGTAGGTTAAGCGTCTGCCTTTGGCTTGGGTCATGATCCCAGCGTTCTGGGATCAAGCCCTGGGCCCTGCGCCAGGCTCCTGGCTCCCTGTTCTCCCTCCCTCACTCCTCATGTATGCATGCATTCTCTCTAATAAATTTTAAAAAGTAAAATAAAAAGCAAAATGGACAGGTATGTTCTGATAAAGGCAAACCTCCCAAGGTCTAGTTGTGTCAAAGAAGCAGGAATACAAAATACGCAAAATCATTCTATTTTTTAAAGATACTCGGGGAAAATTAACTTGTCTAAAGAGGAACAGAAAATATTTGGTGGCTGTCTCCGGAGAGTGGAACTGGATTCAAGGGTGTGCAGAAGATCCACTTTTCATTGTACAGGCTTTGTGCTTTTAAAATTTTTTACCTGTGTACGTTACTGTCATTTAAATAAACATTTTAGACATGAATTTCCCAAGATGTGAGTCTACAAAGCCACTTACTTCCTATGGCAGTAACTTCTTAACAGTCAGCATGAACCCCCCCTGGAGAGGAGAGGGCTGGGAAGCAGAGGTAGGACCAGGAGGGGTTTCCTGAAATACATCTTTCATACTCCTGGGAAGGCAGTAGCTTTTCCTGTACCCACTGCTAAGAATAGGAGACAAAGACCACCATCCTGGGCTAAGTGTGAAACGTCTTAAGGAGGGCCTCGCTCCTACCCGGACAGGCTGAGGATGGTGGAGATGATGATCATCTCCCGAACAGGAATCAACAGGGAACAGTCTACAAGAAGTGCTAACAGAGGTGGGGGCTGCGTGTGTGATCTCCAGGCCCGGCAGGTGTGAAATTCCCCAGGCTGCTTGGTTTTAAAAAGGGCCCTCAGGCTCATTTCTGAACCACATCACTGCTGTATCTCAAGATGTCTGCAACAGGGTTGGCAGGGCCTTGGGGCACAGCTTGGGCTGAACACTCATCTCTGCTCTAAGGACTGAGTTTTCCATACACTGGAGGTTACAAAGGACTCAAATACAAGGCGGGAGTAGTCATAGGAAGTGACCCAGAAATCAATGCTCTGTAATTTGAAAGTCACTCACTCACTACACAGTGAGGGAACTCAAAGTCCTCTCTCCAGCAGGTGTAATGGACGGACTTGTGGGGCAGCTTCTGGGGCGCCTTAAACCAAAGGCGACAGAATCCCATCCACCACCACCCTGCTACACCTCTCCTAAATCCCGGGGCTGGCTGGCCGGCCGCCCCCTCCAAACCCCGGCAGATAGCAGGAGGCCAGCCCCGGGAATGATCTGCGGGGGTGGCGTGGGGGGAGGGTTTGAGGGAAGGGTTGAAAAGGGTGGGAAGGCTGTCAGCTCCAAATGGAGCTAGAGAAAGGCCTGGGAGGGGAGAAGGAAAGGCCGGAGGAAAACAATAAACAGCAGTAAATTGAAGTGGAAAGGAAGGGGAGGGACTCGCCAGGGTCAAAAAGGCAAGAGGGGTCGGTAAAGACTGCCTGAACACACGTTAATTGTCCAGGCGGGAGGAAAGGGGACGCCGAGGCGCCACGCTCCGGGGGGTCGCGACCTGCTGATCCCGCCAGATCTGCCCATCAGAAAGCCTCAGAGCCCAGGCCCCAGCGAGGGCGGCTAAGCCGGCGCCAGCAAATGGGGGCCCGCGCCCAGCACGAGCCGACGGCCCCCGCGGCCGAGAAGCGGCGCCCCCGGCTGCGCAACCAACCCTACCCACCCAGGCGGGCCGGCCGCCGCGAGCTTTCGAGGAACGCGGGTGGGGAGGGGGAAGCTCTGAGGGCTGACACTGGCAGCGCCCTCCCGAGCGCACGTCAAGCCTCGGTGTGCGGACTCCGGCAGGTGGAGACTACCGGGCTCCGGATCGCGGAAGGCGCCCCGCACGAGGAGGGGACCCCAGAGCCCCAGGGGTGGGGGTGGAGGGGTGGTGACACGCGCTCGGCGGCCCCGACGCGCTCACCTTTGAGGAAGTAGACCCGCGGGCCGGCGGGCAGGCAGGCCAGCAGCGAGGTGAGCACGACCCGCGCGGCGCTCTCCTCGCGGAGCTTCTGCCAGTGGCGGCTGCCCTGGTCCAGCACGACCACGGCCGCCACGCCGCCGCCGCCCTCCTGCAGCAGCCGCGCGCGCGCCGCCTCGTCGGGCAGCACGTAGCGCGCCGACACCGCGCCGCCGCGGGCCCGCCGCAGCACCACGGAGTTGAGGTTGACGTTGAGCGAGCCGCGCACGCTCGAGGCGGCGAAGGCCAGGTAGGGTCGGCAGTCGAGCACCACGCAGCGCGCCGCCGCCTCCTTGCGGAGCATCTTGCGCAGCTGGCGCCCGTCGAGCGACGTGACCTTCATGCCGCCGCCCAGCGGTCCCGCGCCGCGCGCCCCGCCGGTGCCCACGGCCAGGGTGCCCGCTGGCGAGGCGCTGGAGGGCGGCCCGCGAGGCTGCGGCCCGGCAGACCGACCGACCGACCGAGCCCGGCGCCGGAGCGGCCGCTCAACTCTTCTTTCCCGCCCCGCACGCTCGGCAGCCGGCCCGGCCACTCGCCGCCCCAGAAGCCGGGGATTCCGCCGGCAGCGCCGCGTTTTATGTGAATGAGTGTGCGGCCTGTGACGTGGCTGCCCATATAAGGCCGAAGATGGGTCTTTCCCCGCCCCTTCGGGCTGTGGCCACGCCCCGGGGAGCCGGAGGCGTGGGGCGGGCGCCGGGCGTTAGTCAGCCGGGGAAAGAGGAAGTGGAAGGCGCCTCCCTCCGCTTTCTGTGGCATGGCGCGGGGACACTCACTCGCGCATCACCGAGGGCTGCCAGTGGGGTGCCACGAGGCCGAGGTGACCCACGCTGTGCGGGAAGAGGAGGAAGCGGAGGAGGCAGGGCCTGGCGCCGCACAATCCGGCTTTGAGTTTCATAGACGTAGGCTCCGAACCTGCTGGGTGGGGGCCGTGCGGGGCACAGAGCCAGGCTGGGCCAAGGGGAGCCCAGGGCCGGTGCCCCCCAGATGAATCGGAAATGGATTTTGGTCTCCACCCGAGTCTTAACGCGTGAAATGAGATGCTAGCTGGGATTTGCTTCAAGGGATGGATTATAGATGACCTCGAGATTGCGTTTGCGTTTGTGTTGGTAACCGTTGGAGTTCAGTAATGGGTACCTTATAGTGGATTCATGATACTGTTTTCTCCACTTGTCTGTTTGCTTGAAACGGTCCATAATAAAAGTACCTCAAAGTAAAAATGGAGAGAAGAGCCAGCAGTTAATCTCCCCAAATAGATTCTGCTCTCAAAGGATTGACAGTCCTTTTCTCTGTCACACTTCAATAATAATTAGAATAATTGTTTTTTTGAGGATCCGTTTTCTGGCCCCTGGGAAATCTGTCACACAACCAGCTGCAGCATCAACATGCATCCGTTGATGGAGCTCAGTCCAGGCAACTGTCCAGGTGGCTTCTGGATTTGGGGGATTATCTGTGGATCAAGTCTAATCCCGGGCTGACTGCCCCCGTCAGTCCCCAGCAGCTTCAGGCTTCCCATCCCCAATCTTGGTGAACTGGACACATTCACCCATTCAGCAAGTATTTATGGAGGGTCAGCTTTGTGCCAGGGTCTCTACCGTCTAACCCATGACCAGAGTGGGGAGGAGTCAGCCCCGTGGAAAACAGGCTGCCTCCACTAGAATGGGGCTTCTTGTTTACTACAGACATAAGAGAATGAGGTTTTTAGAAGGAAGCAGAAGTCAAATTCTGAAATCGAACACAAACTAGACACTAGATAGTTGCTATTGGGTCACAGCTGCATTCAATCGGAGGCGCCGTCCTGGCCCTGCCCGGGGAGACTTACTGAAGATGGGACATGGGGTTTTCTTTCTCTTTGGGTTATTCCGGCCAGCCTTCCCTGCAGGTGGCCCACCCTCCAGTGTCACCAGTAACATCCACCACCAGACAGTTCAGCCAGAGCCACACGTGCCTGGAGCACCCAGAGAGCCAGGCTCTGTGTTGGGAGCTGGACACCAAAGTGAGCAGGACCCACTCTCTGCTCGGGTTGCCCCCAGCGCGGAGAGGAGGCTTGGTGCAGCCACTGGCATCTGTAAGTTCCTGCAGTGGGCATGGAAAAGCATCCAGGGTGTGGAGAGTGGGGACCTGGAGAAAGCCTCCCAGAGCAGGGGAGAGCTGACAGGAACTTCAAAGAATGAACTGAGGTTAGCCAGGCCGTGGAAGGGGAGGGTGGAAGGCATTCCAGGCAGAGGAAACTGATAGAGGTAAAGAAAAACAAAACAAAACAAAATGCTGGCTTGGTGGCTTGGCGTGTACTGGAGCTGTGTGGGAGACGAAGCCACTTTTGGCATTTATTAGAAAATTAAGCAGGGTCAGATGGCAGAGGGCCTTGTGAGCCATTTAAGACATTTGGGTCTTACCCTTTGGCTGGAGCAGCCCTGGGTCTTGCTCGGTGACCTGGTCAGGTGACACTTGGTACCTCTCTGAGGCAGCACTGTGGAGGATATTTTGTTTGAGAGTGGGGGTAGGGGTGGAGACTGGAGTCAGGGAGACAGATAGGAGGCTTTTGTGGGTAATCCAGGCCTGAGCTGATAAGGGCCTGCCGGAACTTGGCAGTGATAGCGGCGATTGAAGAGGCCACACAGATGGGAGAAACATTTAGGAAGTAAATTGCCGGAAGGGACGGGATGGGGAGACAGTAGAGGGTGACGCCAAGGTTTTCAACTGGGGTAATTAGGTGAACCGTGACACCTTTAGATAGGGAACCTACAGGCACAGATCTGGGTGAGTAGCAGCAGCGGAGAGGGGGGTGATGTTCAGACATATTAGGAAGTTAGAGGTGATCATGGACCACTCAAAGGGGGGCCCAGTAAAGGGGGGGTGACCTAGCAGCCGGTGCAGAAAAGTCATCTGTCAGCCTCTTTTTTCTTGTCCAACAGATCACCAGGTCCCTGCCTTCCAGATTTCTCTTCTGTCGTTCCCTTTCCCTTCCCGTCGTGGGGCAGGGCCGGCTTCATAGGTGTCTGACCTGTATTGCTACACAGAGCCTCATGCTTAGTTTAATGCTCCGCTGTCGCTCTCTTGAAATTCTTAATTTTTGGACGAGGAACGCTGCATTTTCTTTTTGCATCAGGTTCCATAAATTATGTAACTGGTCCCCGCCGTGGCTGTAGTTAAAAGGCTCCATTATCTCCCGTATTGGGCTGTAGTGTCCTGTTTCCCAATCTCCAAGACCTCTCCCTGCTCTCTCCGCACTGTGATCTTTTTTAAGCGTAGATCTGAGCACAGAGCCCACCTGCTCTGCTCAGAAACCCTCAATGACACCTACACACTATCTGATACAGTCCAAATCCCTTAGTAGTACATCAAGGTCCTCCTCGTTCTGGCCAGTTGGCCATAACCCACCTCAAACCTTGTTTCTCTCCTTCCTTTCCGCCCCTCCCCTCCCCAACCCAGGCTCCAGCTGTTGCCTGTCTCCTAAACTCGCCCAGCATTTTACCGACTCCACCTTTTCGACAGGCGTACAACTCATTCTCTTGTATAGGGCCCTTCACCTTCATGCCCATTTCCAGAGCTGCCATTGCACCTCCAAGAAGCTACCCACTTCATCCCCAACCTGTTAATCAGTTGCCCTCCTTGGGGGGGGGGGGTGTCTCACCTTTGTGCAGTTTCTCCCTCCTCCGACCTGACACGTGAGTGTCATCTGTCCTGCCATTAACCTCCCAGGCCACGCTGAGGATCTGTCCCACCAGCTGCGACTGCGTCTTAACACCCAGCACATGGTGGGAGCTCCAACCATGTGGTAGGGTAGAATTCAGTGCTTGCTGAGACTTGCAGCTGGCTTTTTAGGAAACACCTGGGAAGAAAGTTGGCCACAGCATATAAATCAGAGCCTTAGACCCTGGGTAAAGAGGCAAGATAGGAAGCTGTGGGCACACGGTCCCTAGGGTCAGGAACTGGTCTTCATCGGCTACGGACCTAGTAGGAAGAGGAGGGTGTCTGAGATTGGAATTATCTGAATAATCCTGCCTGTCCACACTGCTTGCTTTGAATGGGGACAAGGATGGGTCAGGGAAAAAAATTAACATTGTGAGTTCACGAGGCAGGGCCTCTCCCCCCTGCCAGTTATACTCAGAGGGGGACAAGAAGATTTTTTAGGTTTCTTGGTGCTTGTTTGACCAGTCATCCTAACCCTGAGGCCCCAGTTCATCGTTGTGATCTGGGATTCTTACCCTTTGGAGGGTCATGGATGGCCCTTTTAGAAATGTTGTGGGCCTACAGAATTCAGCTTCCAACGTCAGGGATCCTGTGTCCATCTCTGCTTATCTCAGCCTCAGTAGGAGCTTCTGGGATCCCTCCCAGCCCTGCTTCCCAGGCCCCTGCCCATAAGGTGGGCCCAGTTGGCCAGTGGGGATGGATCAGAGAGGACCCCAAAATGCCAGGGAGGGACCAAGAGCCAGCCCAAGGATCTGCTCAGAAGGATGAATTTTGTTCCCCTCTTCATGTATTTGTTTCTGATTATGCAGGTAGCACATGCTCATTGTGGAAAATGTGGAACATGCAGGAACCTAAAAATGCTGCTTTTTTTCTTCTTTTTCTTTTTTTTTAAATTTTTTAAGATTTTATTTATTTGTCTGACAGACAGAGATCACAAGTAGTCAGAGAGGCAGACAGAGAGAGGAAGGGAAGCAGGCTTCCTGCTGAGCAGAGAGCCCAATGCGGGCTCAATCCCAGGACCCCGGGATCATGACCTGAGCTGAAGGCAGAGGCTTCAACCCACTGAGCCACCCAGGCGCCCCTCTTCTTTTTCTTAAGAACACTGCTCTCTCAGGCTTATGATCCCAAATCAAGCCTGCCAGCCAAATCTGGACCCTAGACTTGCTTCCCACTGTCTTGCATAAAGAAAAGAGCACTGGACTAGGAGTCAAAGATCTGGCTTCCCATCCAGTCTCTGCTGTGACCAGCTTTGATTTTTGAGTTAATATTTGTAAGTGCCTTTTGTGTGTGTGGGTGTTTTTCTCCCCATGGACCTCTCTCCCTTGCCCCCAGGTTTCTTGGAATGGGGTCAATAACAGTGCTTCCTCACGAGTCCAGACACCACTTGCTGTGTGACTGGTGAGAATCACTCATCCTCTTTGAGCCATGGTTTCCTCTTTTATAAAACAGGGACATTAGTGTCTGTTTGCTAATGGTGACTGATGATGACAGAGTGTACATAAAGCTGTATTGCATGATGCAAGCAAAAGATATTTGTATGGCCGCTGTTGCTAATACTACCGATCAGCAAAGCATTGACTCGTTTACTCGGTCAAATCCTGACGCGCTGGTACATTCAGTTTCCTCTTCTGTAAAATGGGAGTGAAAATAGGACTTAGCTCATAGGCTAATATATGTAAAGTACTTAGAACAATGCCTAGCACCTATTTAGAACTCAATAAATGTTAGCTCGTTGAACAGACTGTAGTATTTGTTCGAGCCAAGAAAAGACTTTTCTAATAGCACAGGAAGAAAAGATGGGGGTAGGCAAGGCAGGGGAGAGGAGCTGCCTCATTCAGTTGGCAATCAAAGAATTATTAGAAGCCTATGAACTTGTTCTTCGGAAAGTCTACTGAGTGTGGGGAGATATTTAAGAGTAAAAATCCCTAGGCCCACTTATAGTAAGGTAGGAGAGACAAGAAGCTGTTCACATGATAGTTGCAAATTAGGGTGGTTTTGAAAATTTTGAGAAATGAAGACATTTTACAAAAAGAGATGGCTAAAGCCCAGAGTATTAGAGCAGGTGAGCCTGGAAGAGGAGTGGAGATTTGATAAATAATGCCACCAATTCTCCCATCACACTCCCAAGTGTGACATCCTGAAGTTCAAGTCCCTGGTCTGCCTCTTACTGGTTATGTGACCTTGGGTAAGTTATTCCACCACTCTAAGCCTCAATTCTCTCATTCAGAGGAAAAAAAAAGGGGGGGGGCATTAATAATAGTACCTACCTCATAGGGCTGATGAGAAGATGAAATAAAGTGCGTACAAGAAGTCCTTTTCTGTGTGCCTGGAGCATGGTGAAGGTTCCATGCGAGCGATTATTTTTCTTTATGAAAAGTGGTAAGAGGCACCGAAGCACAGAATCTTGGCAGTAAGGAATTTTAATTCTACCTTGAAATTTTCCAGAAAGGAAGCTTACTGCCTCAGGAGACATTTTTGAATGAGGCCAAAAAAGGAAACAAGCATGTTCTGAGATAATTATGAGATGCCAGGGATACCCTGAGCACTTAACTTATTCTTACAACTACCCTATGATGTAAGTACTATTGCCTCCATTTTACAGTTGACCCAGGTCACAGAACTGAAGCCAACCTCCCTGTATCTTCCACCCTTTGCTTCTAGGTCTGGAGACATACACAGTATAGGTCTAGACCCTGTTCGAAATATGTGAATAGTCATCTTCTCCCTTCCCTACCATCTCTTTTCTAAGACAATAATGGTTACTTATAATAATGGTTTTCCAGATTCCTAGAAGACTTTTTGTTTATTTGCCAGGACTCTTTACTTGTGATGCTCGAATGAAACTAGGGTGCAGCAGAAAATATTCATTTATTCAAAGTTCCTGGGTTCTACCAAAAAAGAAAGAAAGAAAGAAAGAAAGAAAGAAAGAGAAAGAAAGAAAGTCCCTGGACATGGTTAGAAAAAGGAAGAGATGATGTGGGAGAGCAAACACCCGAAAGCAGATACAGTTCTTCTCCACCATGGAGGAGCCACAGGCTGTCTCTGAAGGATGGGAGCAGGATTTTTGTCCTCCAGTCCAGCCTCACCCTAGTGCCTATTCTGCTGTTCAAACTTGGTCTTGATAAAGCAGGGGCATTTTTGAATGCTGTAGGAAGTAGGCTGGGGTGGGAAGAGGTTA